>NC_052510.1:15092331-15746498 GCF_014356525.2 Nilaparvata lugens
AAAATGGTTCACGAGGACTCTAAAATAGACGAAAAAAAACTCCGTGAGCACTTTAATGTTATTGATGGAGAATTCTATTTCTATGAAGAATTTTGTATTGTAGAACCTATAGCAAAACAGCTATAACTCCCTTGTTTTCGGGTATTTTCGAAAATGGGACTCACTCTTAGAAGAATTTGATGTCGCTGAATCCAAATCTGAAATCAAAATTCCTCTATCTCCATTATTGGACGATTTATTTCCCGGCAGGCGGGACTCGCGTTGCTTACAACTAGTGTGTAGTGATTTTGCACCGAGCCGTTCAAGGACACAGGCTAAATCCGCAGGCCGCCACAGGCCAAATCCGTAGGTGTGCAGGGCCCTTAATTGTTGAGCTAGAAATAATGGTAGTGTGACTTACAGCGCATCCTGTATGGCTTTGATCCAGGCCCGCTTCAACTCTTCGGTTCGGGCGTACATGGTGTAGGCGGTGCGTTCTGACTTGCGCACTAGAAACCAGTGGTGGTTCCAGCTCGAGTGGCGGTGTAGAGACCGCTTGCCGACCGGGTCGTCCACCTTGTAATCCTTCAGCATCAGCGACTCCTTGTAGCTGTATTGGTCACCCTGCAAACGACCACAATCTCATTTACACAACACATACTAAATTAATATATAAAAAGATACTAAAAATAAAATGATTGGATGTGGGAACGCGACTAGGTGTCACCCCGACAACTTGACACCCCGTCAACCTGTCCCCTTTTAAAACAGGTTTTGAGGGGACAGGTTAACGTGAGCCGTCCCCGTCAACTTGTCTCCTTTCTAAGGAGGTGATAACTTGTCGAGGGGACACTCTGACGCGAGGGTGCTTGATGTCAGGTTGTCGTTTACGGTCTTGACAAGTTGGCACCTTTGTTTCAGTAGGTAACAAGTTGTCAGGGTGACAATTTGAAGGCAATGATATATTTTTACGAGGGTACATGTTGTCGTCTACGGTCACGACAACCTATCACCTTGACTCCACACAATAGAAATCACCATTCCGACTGGCTCTTCATTGGCAAATGAAGAGCTTCAGCAAAGGAGCTCAGTAGAGAAAATAAAATGTGTATTGAGTGAGAATATACTAAATATTTAGACTATATCACGTAGTATGTATGTTACTCTATTCAAAATTATTCAACTTCAAGTATAATTTTACGAGGATATAATATAATATTTTTACGAGGATACAGGTTGTCGCCTATGACCAAAATGACCAGGTGTCAGGGTGATACCTAGACGGCGATCTTTGGTTGTTTATTTCTTAGTTTATTACAACGTTATATAATTATGTTATTTATAAAACAATATCATTCAAACACAATGTTATCCATATGCGACGTGACACATCCCGACGAAATTATATTGCGTAGTACTTGAACACAGAAACATCGAAACAATGACTTTAACAACCGAATGTTTATAAATAACACGATGAAAAGCCAAATTCTACTCGATAGCGTTATCTTGAATGGAAACTGAGATTGAGCAATATAATTTAAACACAGAACTATTGCTTGTTTTTGTTCATGAAGAGTACAAACTCCTTATAGACGGAGTAAGCTAATGAAGGGTGTTTTCGGTTGTTAGAGACATTTAATGAAATTATATTGTTGGTCTTTGAACATTTACTTAGCTACTCCGTCTAATGCACGGACTATAAGGAAATGAAATGAAAAAGATTTTATTCATCCAAAAACCAGCACAATAATAGGAAAATCTGTTTCTTATAATCGAAACATAGAAATGTAAGGAGTTTCGGCTCTTCATCAACAATAATTATGGTAATAAATATTTGACAAACTTTTATTAAAGATTTGATCCCTATTTGACGTGTTACTTTTTTTCTGATTGCGGATGATGCCAACATGGGCATGGGTGGGTGCGTGGGTGCGTGGGTTATGTAAAGTGCGTAGGTCGTGATTTGCCGAGATGATCAAACGTCCATGCCTACCGGCAGAATTCAAACCAACGACCAGGTAGCGCTAGCAGACTGAATGTGTAACGCCTTGTCTTGTCTCGACTAACCTGGTCGATTTTACTCAATAGTTAGATTTGGACACTTATTTCTCATGTTATACAGTATGTTAATTTAGTCTCACATCAACACAGATTCAAATTCTTATTCAAAGTTGTCTAACTTCATTGATGGAAAAAACAAAACCTAGGTATGAACATTAATTATACACAGTATTTTTATAAAAATCAAGTCAACTTACCCTCAATGCCTTGCACATAAGCATCACCTGGTCGAAAATGAAGACGTACCTGTAAATTCAAGCAACAACTTTTTTATTCAAGAACAATAATTGAGATTTACTGAAAACAGAGATTTTCATATTAACCCCATTATCTCTCTCAATTTGAACAGGTTCACTCAAATTATCAAGGAAATTACTATGCAAAAATTATAACTTTTGAAAAAGGAATAAGAAGTCAAAAAAACATTAGCCTATAGCAAAATCATGCTTCATTGATCATTCAAAAATAATAAACTAAAACGAATCAACGAGGAAACATTCAATAGACCGGCAAAATAAATAATGTTAAAACGATGGAATATAACGAAATCATATTCATAGAAATTCGATGAGTATTCTCAATAAAAAGAAAAAGTACATTAAATAAAAAATAGATTAGCAAGAATATTATGATTATTTCATATCAAGCGAGATAATGAAAGTTTGAAAAAAATTAGAGTAGCCTATTTGTATCTTTATAAAACGCTCTTAGAAAGGAAAAGGGGAAAACGTCATACAGTAATACTAATACAGGATTCGTTACTCTTACCGTGAAATCTCCTACTTTAACGTAAAGAAATTCAGGGATGCTCCTTCTAATTGCAATTAATATAAATTATAATAAAATAAAGGAATATATAATATTTTTAAATATTACAGTAATAATAAAATTACAAACAAATCATAATAGAATATAGGAATATACAGTATTTTAAAATATTACAGTAATAATAAAATTACAAACAAATTAATGTACCTCAATTTGACTTTTTGATCGTTATGAGCTTTGATTCGCAGCTCACCATCCTTCAAAAGACGGCCATAGTCTTTCAGTTCGGTATTTTCAGGCATGTCCCAATCTGATATGCTGTCCTGTTTGAAGGAAACAAATCAAAAATTGAATCATCTTCGAAATCAATAGAAATGTGAGAAAATGATGGTAAAGGGCAGTGTTACACGAGCAATGCGAAATTAGGTCTACTGTAAAAGTAAGAGTTTGTTTGATTTGGTTATCTTGTTGAAATATTGTGGACAAAACTATAATACAATGAAATATTTTATACAAAACGATACAAAGAAAGATAGGCCTACAATTTATTGGGTATTAGAGAGCACCAAGTGAACGTATGAATACTAAAGAGTGTGATAAGATAAGATAAGATAAGATATTTATTGATAATTTTTACAAGGTTGTTGCCTATTGTAACATTTACAAAAATAGACAATATAAAATTAAATGAAACTTTATTAATAAATACATAGTATCATAGATACAGAGTATGGTACATAAGTGTGTTGGGTAATACAATTAAAATTAAACCTTTCAATGAAGCAAAGCGAAATATTAAATCATAGCTAACCTCCTGTACTAGGTAAAATCATAGATAAATTAGATGTACTGATGTAATATCTGCTTAGATGTAATAATATGGATAGATAGGTTTTACGTCGATGTTATAGATGTTACATAGATTTAATATATCCATATCTGTAGTATATAAGTGGCAAAATACTTATAATTTATAAATTCAATATTTTGCTCATACGCACAAAAACATTTAAGAATGATAATTGTCTAATTTACCTGAATATCCCTCATAATTTGTAAAGTATCGCTGTCTCTTTTCACTTCATTGATGTACTGGGCAACATCAACCATGGCTTCTTTAGCTCTTTCTAATCCTCTGTAGTCTTCATGATTCTGAAAACATAGAGAACGATCAATTTAACATATTTGTAATGATTTCCAGGAGAAAATCGATCAAATCGATTTGTTAAACTTGATATGAATATTGAATAAATAACATTTTTTAGCTACTCGAGAAAAAATGTGTAATATTTACTTTTTAAATATTTTCTAATATGTAAATTCATAGAACCAATAACAACATTGTAATTTATCCATTTTCCATCAACTCTTCAGCACAGTACAGTGAATTTTTATAATGAAAATTTTAATAGCCTAAATGAGAACAACCTTGAGAAAATATTATGGAATTTAAATTTGAAAACAAAAATGAATAATGATATTAAAATAAGAATGATATTGAAAAGCATGCTACTTACATGCTGTGTTTCACTGATGAGCTTGTCCAGAAGTAGGTGGTATTTGAGTATCCTTTGCATTGGCACTGACAGAATATCTCTCAGCTTGAACTTCCCATTGTTGGCTTCCTGCTGGCATTTCTGCGAAAGGAAAAACAAAATAATTAATTTAATCTATTCCAACATTTTAGGATATCAAATACTTAACAACTGGATCTAGGCCATAGACATTCCTTTCAAATCCACAATAATGATAATCCACATGATTGAATAGACAAAGATAACAAAGTTAATAATATCATAGCCACCTCTAATACAGTGTAATACTATATATTCATATAGAACTCACGATTTCAGAATTGTGACAATAAGCTTAATCGTTAGTCAATCTATATAGAACCATAGGCACTCATTCAACAAAGTATCCTATTCTGTGTTTGAACTCCTTTTAATTTCCTTCAAGTTTGATTGAATTGTTTACTATCTATCAAGCTGGATTCCTACACAATCGTGACAGTGAACAGTGAAAATAATCTGTTCTAATGGGATTATTCATACTCGCGTGGCCGGGCCAAGTGAGAATAATCCAATTTTAACTCGTGGGGATTATAATTTCACTGTAGTGCATTTATTTCACACTCCTCAATGTGAATGGCAAACTGAAGCGTTAAATCTAGATAGTAAGTACTATACGATATACGATTCTAATTTTCAAACAGTTTTGTTACTCGTCGGTTTTGCTGGTAACGCCAATTAATGTTAAGAAATTTAATCATTTTTTTGTACTTTCAAGTGATTTAAAAAAATATATTTATGTATTATTTTGAGACAATAAATGAATTTGTGATGGTGTTGTATATGATGTTGTGGTACTTTTCCATAATGAAAAAAGAATTTGATTTGGATTTTATTTGTGTGGGAATCCAGCTTTGTGTGTTCCTCAAACTTTGAAAACACTTTGAATGAAAAAGACTGAAAATTGTCAAAAAAACACAGATTTATTGATACTTAGAAAGACCGGTTTCGGTTATTACACCATTGTCAATTTCTGATAAACTCATGTTTAGTTCTCTGATAAACTGATGTTTATCAGAGATTGACAATGGTGTAATAACCGAAACCGGTCTTTCCAAGTATCAATAAATATGTGGTTTTTTGACAATTTCTTAGTCTTTTTCATTCAATATGAATAATTACCACAATATCAACTACACAACAAGTGAAAACATTTTGTTACACTGCGTTGTCAAACAACGTATAGATTTCTCCATCAACAAAAGTCAAACTTTCAAAATACAAAGCATAGATATTGATAGTCATTTTCTCTACTTGCCTATTACATGAGAAACCATAGTTAGCTAGGTATTTTTCCTCCTTTTTCTTTTCAGCACACCCCACCATGAAGCTTGTTTTTGTATTTTATATGAAACATATTTTTGATTGTGATTTTTTGTATTTTGATTTCTTTAATGTATTTTGTGTTGAATTGAATAAAATTATTGATTGATTGACTTACAATAACTTCCTGATTGATGGCGTCATTGCGACTGCAGACCTCCTGGATCCTGGCCTGTGCGATGGTGAGATTGGCGCAGTAGTCGCCGTACACCAGGAACTTCTCTCGCCAGTTGAGGAACACTTCGCTCAGCCTCACCGAGCTGCCCGGCGTCACCGCCTTTCTCAGTTGGCTGTGGAAGCCGGCGTGGATTTCGCACAGTTCCTATAATACAAATATTACAAGTTTATCATTCTCATCATCGTTAAGTAACAATGTTTGTTTTTGATGTGTAAATTATTATGTGATGGTAACTTAGCCTATATTTTGATTTGGACTGTAGTAGAAATTTGAAAAGGGACAGTTTTGGGCATAAGCCTGTAATGCCTTCTCATATAAGTGTAATGATTGTAAATGAATAAATAAATACATTTTATTACCACACTGGCGCACAAGAAATCTTCCTTAAACCGGTGTTTTTGCCTCACCTACTGCAGGCCTACTCATAGGAGCATGATTATAGATCATAGTAACTGTAAGAAGGATCATCAAGTCGTTATTTCATGATTATTTCTAATGCTACTCGTATAAATAAGGTTATTAGTTGCTTATGTTATAGTGTTTAATGTTATTATTAATGTAATAAATAAGCAGTTCTCCTGTATTTTTATGTATATGCTTTAGTTAAATTCTTATATTTTGTTTTAGGCGAATAAATTAATTCATTCAAATGATAGAGACAAAATAGCAATCAAAAGTACGAAATATTTTTAAGCGATTCAAAAATATATTGTTTCATTTATTCCAATTAATTCCACTTCCACTAAACACAGTTTTAAATTTGTTTCTGAATGTAGAATCTATTGTTTTTTCTTGATATCTGTTGCATTTTTTGCTGTGTAAATAACATTGGAAATTTGTGATAATTATTTTCAAATGAAAATAAAAATGGATAAATGTCACCACATCAGACTATCATATTTTAAAAAATCTGTTTTTAAGGTGATCGGTCGTCGCCGACTACTTAACACCATTCTAAAGAGGTGACAAGTTGATATGGTGACACCTTGACGCGTTTCACTAAAAATATACGAACCTTGATTCCGCTGAAAATGACCCTGAAGTCATCTTCCTTCATGATGGCGGACAGAGGCCGGATGAAGCAGTTGTGCAGAGTGTTGAGCACATCCACGTAGTTCTTCTCGGTTTGCACCAGCTCGCTCACAACATAATCTCGTTTCTCGAAGCTGTGCGTTATGGCCGTGGGCAGCTGAAATTCAAACAGAAAAAGTCAAATTTTGCTTACGGAATTGAAAACCCCATTCACGAATAGAAATGGAGCCTCTCGATTCTTTCCTACTATTAGACTGAACAGAAAGGAGAGAATCCAGATGTGGTCCAGAGTATAAAATACTATCTGATCTATCTATATAATATAGTGGCTTACACTTACACAATAATAAGAGGATAAAGGGCCGGTTTCCGAGCTCGGGATTTAGCTAAGTTCTACACTTTAAACAGCTGGAGTCAACAAATTGGCTTTCCAAAAATGGGCGTAGTCATAGTCCACGTTTAAATAAATTACGAAAAACTGTAAAATTGAACACACTAGAGAAAATAGTGTAAAGCTTCAACTATTTTGAATTATTCAGGAATGTTACATTTCGTCAAGGAAAAGCGTTTCCAATTATAGAAATGAGAAAATAAAGATTATCATAAAAACTTCGACTAAGCCCCGTTTCGGAAAACCAATTTTCTGACTCCAGCTGTTTAAAGTCTAAAACTTAGCTAAATCCCGAGCTCGGTAACCGGCCCTAAGACCCAGTTGCACAAAAGCTGGTTAAATTTAACTGTGATTAACTTTACGAGAACCAATCAGAGAAGGCGTTTTTGAAAAGACTTCTCTGATTGGTTCTCGTGGAATTAATCACGGTTAAAACTTGAACGGCATTTTTGCAACCGGCACTAGGTGTCAAAGAAAAGTATCTACAAATAATTTTTTTCTACCATAGCGGAGAGTTTATAAATATTTCTATGAATATATAACAAATTATAAATATTGATAATTTATAATGATTTTTTGTAAATATTACATAATGTATCATACAATATAGTAGAATAAATTAATGAAAATAAATCATGACTATCAAACATAGGCCTATTATAGGAATAGAAATATTTCAATGAATAAGCAATGCAATTATTACTATGAGTGATAATATAGTAGGCTTCACCAGTCATACAAATTTATGTCTTTCAGGTAACTTGTCTCTTTTTTGGCCTGACATTATACTCAAGTAAAAACACTACGATAACCTGTCAAAATTTTAAAATCTTAGAGAATAATTTTTCTATACGTTTAATTATTGATATTCAAAATTTAGAGTGTAGAAATTAGTTAGAAAGAAGTTGTTCCAGACAACTATTTCGGAAATACTAGGTCTAACCATAATAGGGCCCAAGTTATCATGAGCCTATTTGAAGGCAAAAAACAACAGCTATGATTATTAGAAGAGGATACTCTTGCAAGTTTGAAGATTTTTTGAAAATTATAGTATTGCATGAATGAACAAAATGTGTGTGCAATATCATAAATATACATAAGATAGAGCTTGGAAGCGATTTTTTGTAATTGAGGATGTTCAACTATACTAAAATCAACAAACACCCAAACAGAAATGCAAATTTACAAGATTACCTTTTGATAAAGTTTGTCGAATGCCTTTCTCCACATCAAAATTTGAAGATGGGTATAAGACTAGACTACATGTTCATGCCAAGTCAGAAAGAAAAAAAGACGTAACTCAAAGATAAGAAATATAGTACTGGATTAAGTGACCACAAATTTCCTTCAAAATTTTCCTGTTAATATGTTCCTCTTATCTTGATTAATGACACCAATTGACGTTACTGTATTCTAGTGATGTGTAAAGATGAAGTAGTAAAGGTTTGAATATGTTCAATAATTTATTTTATGAGGAAAAAATAATGAGATCAGGTGAATAATGATCATCGTTGTAATCATGATCCAAAAACATCATGATAATGATGAGACACAACTGAATTTTACTAGATGTTAAATATGACAATTAAAGCGAACACTCCTGTTCCACACTAAAACTGGAAAACGAGTGAACTGATTTAAATAATATAGATATAATTTTGCTCTATTAAATGCAGAAGAGGTTTATGAATAACAACTTTAAAGAGCCACAAACACATAATATAATCTTCCCTATACATTAAGTTATTTATTTGCATAATTGAATGAAAAACTGTAAAAGTATCACTTGGAATTTGAAAAAATAATCATAATACAGCAAAAAATGGCCACTGGGCCCTGTTTCATAAAACTTATAAGTCACGTAATACAGGAGAATCACCATTCCAATTACATGCTCAATATAGCCGATAAAATCAGCTGTTCCTGTATTACAGGACTCAAGTTTTTATGAAACAGGGGCCTGGTCATCAAGCAAATTCTAGGCCCCCGGAAAGCACATACTTGATGGATGAAGACTCAAACGCAATAAAACCAAAGAGGGATTACCAAATTTTTCTGTAGACATAAAGAGAAGATGCTTTGATTTCTATCGATATCCCACAAGATTTAAGACACAGACTATGGAACACAGACTTAGACACCAGTTGCTTTCAAACTGAAAGGTATGAAATGAACTGAATGAGCTCAGAAAGACCATACGTGTACCAAAATAAAATCAGAAGATACGTATTAAAGAACACAATTTTTTAGGCACAATGGTTAGTTCAGAATAGAATAGCTGCCTTTATTTTTTACCAAGGAGGGCGGATTTCGGGCGCAGCCGGCCCTCTCTTACACTCAACCCTCAGACAGAGCCGAAAAACAAGAGGACTGGTAAAAATTTGTCAAATGAGAGAAAGAGAGACATGAGTAGGAGAAAAACGAAATCTCAGTTGATGAATAGCAAAAAACCGTAAAGCTTTATGTGATCCATGAATAGGGTATTAGGCTGATATTTATTTATTTTTTATTTATTTATTAGAACAGTCACAAACACGATATTTGGAAAGAGAAACAGGCAATTGCCCAAAACTTCTTCAATTCCTTGATTTTGGCACATAAATAATCCAAAGTGAGGTTAAGTTTAAAATTTCTGTTTTCATCAAAGATTAACACTCAGAGAATACGTATTCGAGATATGACTGATAAATTTTGAATTTCGAAGGGTTGATAAGAGCCGGAAATAACACTAAACAGTCCGAAAGTTTCAATAATATTGAAATAAACTTGAAAATTTTGAGCAGAAAAATTAAAACTACTATCACTGCTACTATCAGCTGATTTCTATTACACCAGAACCATGAAATTGAAGTCGTAGCCTGCTGACGAGGCAAAGGCGAGCTACAAACTGGCGTTGTACGTCACATCTCGTGTCTGAGACAAGTCGCACGTATATTTATAACCTAGAAACAATCTGGGAATTGTACTTTTTCGGCACAGTGTAGCGAAAAGTATATTGCATGATGAATAACCACGGCCAGGCGACAAACGACAGAGACATGTACTACAAAAAGACACGCATGTCTCATGACATTTGATCAGAAACGACACATGTCTTAAGACAACAGTGTGTGGCCCGCCAAATAGTAAGGTGTATTGAATGATATCTTCCCTGGGCAATAGATCGCCAGATTTGTTGAAAAAGAATATGGCTGGATGTCCACATGAAAATATAATTGTCATGAGTTTTGATGGGACTAATCATATTCGACAGGCCGGGATGAGTGGAAATAGTCACGTAAGAACTGATGAGGATAATATCTTCACTGTACTGGACACGTTCACTGACAAAGATATGTGGGAACCCAGATTGAAGACTTTATTTCGGCCCTTCAAATTCCGATAGTGAACCACTGGATGGAAAGGGGCTTGGCACACATGCCGATCATGAAAATTAATATTCTCGGTATTTCCAGTGAGCAACCGGTCGATTTCAGAATGTCTTTCTGTCTATTTACATACAGTCAGGCTAGAAGCATACCTAATAATAAAATTTAAGAGAGCCAGTTTTTTTCTGCCATTCAAACTCCGATACAGTAAACGAGTAAACCACTGGATGAAAATATGGGGTTTGGCAGCTTGACACACAAGTCGATCAAGGCATTCTCAGGTCGTTTTCAGCAGTTCTTGATAAGGTGACATTCATTACCGTGAGAATTGATTAAATGAAAAGTTTTGAGATTAGTTATATGGAATGCTACAATTCAAAGTGAATCTCACTAGATGTTACGCATTTACTATCATTAAGAGTTCGGCCACACAGAGACCGATCTGCGATTTATGATAGTATCATATTAATTTACAATCTAAATCTAATAATGATTGCAAATCTCGAATGAAGATACAGAAGCCTATAGGATCGCAGAACGCTTTCTGTGTGGCCAGGTCCTGATTAAATGAGCTTATTTCCTCTTCTCATGGAGTTCCTCAGCATAGGTAGTGCACCCACCACCGACAAAAATACAGTTTTTATCGACCATCCAAAATCTTTGTATGGCCTTCTAGATCTTGCTTTACATGCTCAAATGACTCTCACAACTGATCTGAAAACAGTCAACCGAAACTAACGATTGCGAACGAACAATGTCCAGGTTTGAATCCTAGCCCAGCCCTGAATGGGATAATTTTGCTGCATTTTCTGTTCACCAGTTCATTTCCATGGTTTCTTTGTTCTATGACTAGGAAACCAGGCTGGTACACCAGTGATAGACCAGGAGATGAGCTGACGATTCCTCACTCAAACATTCTTGGTGTCCAAGCAAGTAGTAAGAACTAGAATAGTTATTATTAGACTAGGGACACCTATCGTGACCTCAGATTATGAGATCTCACAGAGGACACCAGCTCAGACAAAAATTTCAAAAAAAAAATTTCCCATTGAGATCATCAAATTCTTTCCAGTACCTATATTCGGGCTGGTGACCCCAGTGAGATATCAAATCGAGTTTGGCATTCAAAAATGTTCCCAGTGTTCACCGGTCTGGTGATCCCAGTGAATCAACAAAATCTGATGTCTCGACTGGAGTCTAGTCTAATTATCGCCATTAAGATTATCTGCCGCCGCACAAGTTGTTCTTTGCCGGTAGTGCCACATTGTAATTGAGAATATTTATTTTATTAATTTGTATATAGTTTTTATGGCAAATAAATGAATTTGAAAAAAAGTAATGTCGTGTGAATCGCTTGGACACCTCGACTTACCTGGACTTACTTGGATAGGCCGCAGCCACATGTTGGCCCCGTAAGCTGGCCCAGCCTGGTAAAATTGCATTGCCTTACGAAGGCCAATGAAGGCCTGCGCTGGCAAACCACCCATCCACACACTGGCGCTGGTCGACATTGGCCTTCATTGGGCCAACATGTAGACGCAGCATTACAAATCGACTGGTGTAGACTTGGTATCCAGTCAGATACCAACATCTGATGTCCCTACTTTGGAAAATTTATTGGGTTGAGTTTGGGAATGCCTGTCTTTTCATTACATCATTGTAATATTCGTGAATCAATAGAAGCCTAAATAAAGCCCCGCACAAACACATCGATTTTTCTTTGTACGGTATTTTGCCGTCCTTATAAATTATTATCACGAACACCCTGAGTAGCTTCAGAGGTGGGTGATTGATACCCAGGTGTTGCTCCTGGATGACTTCGCTCAGTCGTAATGTGGGCGGGGAAAGGAGGCAAGTCGAAGTTCCTCTTCCTTCTTCTTTGTGCCTCAGCTGGCGTGAACAGCACCTCCTGGTGCTTCTGACGGCGTGAAGGTCGATCTCTTCTCTGATGACACCACTTTGATGTAATTTTGTATCGGCCTTATGGCCTCGGTTCCGCTCCAGTGAAGTAGGAAAAGGAAGGACAGACAGGATAGGGACGGCAGACAACGGTCCGCTGTGCCCTGGGGAGAAGGAAGAATAGGGACGGCAGACAACGGTCCGCTGTGCCCTGGGGAGAAGGAAGAATAGGGACGGCAGACAACGGTCCGCTGTGCCCTGAGGGGATGGAAGGACAGGGACGGCAGACAACGGTCCGCTGTGCCCTGGGGAGATGAAAGGACAGGGACGGCAGACAACGGTCCGCTGTGCCCTGGGGAAAAGGAAGAATAGGGACGGCAGACAACGGTCCGCTGTGCCCTGGGGAGAAGGAGGAATAGGGACGGCAGACAACGGTCCGCTGTACCCTGGGGAAATAGGAGGTCAGGGACGGCAGACAACGGTCCGCTGTGCCCTAGGGAGATGGGAGGACAGGGACGGCAGACAACGGTCCGCTGTGCCCTGGGGGAATGGAAGGTCAGGGACGGCAGACAACGGTCCGCTGTGCCCTAGGGTGATGGGAGGTCAGGGACGGCAGACAACGGTCCGCTGTGCCCTGGGGAAATGGGAGGACAGGGACGGCAGACAACGGTCCGCTGTGCCCTAGGTAGATGGGAGGACAGGGACGGCAGACAACGGTCCGCTGTGCCCTAGGTAGATGGGAGGACAGGGACGGCAGACAACGGTCCGCTGTGCCCTAGGTAGATGGGAGGACAGGGACGGCAGACAACGGTCCGCTGTGCCCTAGGGAGATGGAAGGTAAGGGACGTACGGCAGCCAACGGGCCGCTGTACCAGGGCAGGAAGGTTTGTGAGCGGAAAGCTGTGGTCTGGGGCTCGTCCGGCCTTTAAATACTCCCCCAAAGTGGAGGGGATGGAGTTGTGCCGCCGCCAGAGGCGGTGGAAATTGTCTCGATGCGCGGAAGATGGTGCGCCATCGGTACCTTCCTTATCTCCGCGGTCGGCTAGTGTTGCTGATAGCCGAGCGTCTTTCTTCAATATTATTAATTATTCAACAATATTTTCCGTCACAATTTTACTTTGTGACACCCCACTCCTACTTGGGGGGGGGGGGTGTTCGGAGCCCTCTATGGCACCACCTTAAAAGGCGTGAGCCATCTAGGCATCACCTTAAGAGGTGTAAACCTCCCAGGCATCACCTTTAGAGGTGTATGCCACTCACTATGAGCTTCATCTATACCTGGTCCACAGGTACATATTTACATCGTCCATTTGATAATCGGACTTTTATGCGTGGCTTGCCGGCCCGTTTGCGCTTGCCTGATGTTGTGTTGCGGTGGCACAGCACTGGATCCTTATTCCTTGAGAGTCCTGGTTTGGGATCCTGGGACTGTGAGACTACCTCTTTGACAGTCGAAGACTGTGTTCGCTCTTCTACATCCGTATCAGTTGAGGAGGGTATTGACTCCTCCACATCCATGACAGTAGGGGGTGGTGTTGTCTCGTTCACATCCATGACCGTGGGGGGTGATATTAACTTTTCCACATCACTCTTGGAGTTACCACTTGTGTTGGTGGCTGGGGCATGAATTGTGGCCCGCCGTTCAGAGTCATTCATCTCATTCCTGTGATCCATCACTATGTTGCCCCAGGATTCTTGCCTTGGAATATATGACATCTCTGCCTTTCTATCAATCAAGGCATTGGGTTCGACTCTATTCAAACCAAACTGCATGAATATCCTTTTGTCGCGATCCTTGTTGTCCTGAGATTCGGATTGTACAGCTGATATTGTTGGGACTGCTGTTGTCTTAGTCCCCAATAAGAGAGATTGCGACATTATTAGCGGACTTGTAGGATTCAGTTGGGGAGGATCCCACTCTACCTCTCTCGTGAATGTGTGAATATTCACCCTGTTTTCACGCATAAATTCCATGCCTAATAGCAACTCTTGTCCAAGTCCTTCCATTATAGACGCCACTAGTGGAACTGTGATTTGTCCTATAGTTACATTAGTTGTCAGCTTCCCATTTAATGGGGTAGATCGTCCATCAGCTAATATTGCGTGGTGATGAGTTGGTACCTTCCTTATCATCCCTATTTTTTTGAGAACTTCATAAACCTCATTACTCATATAATTAGCTTCAGCGCCACTATCTAGTAATGCCCGACACTTTTTACCACCGATTGTCACAGTAATGAATAGTCTGTTGTCCCTTGATGATTCTTCAATCACAGGAATCCTGTGTGCCGTTCGCATAACTGCTGTCTTGTTCGGAGTTTTATTCTCCTTCTGCACATCACAGACACATTTCAGTGCTCTCTTTCCGCTCCTTTTACATGGTGGGATATCGGGACAGTGTGATCTCCAGTGCCCCGGTCTCTTGTATTGCCCACACATGGGTTCAGACTCACTAAGAGATGGTCTGTTACTAGTAGGGGTTATAACTGTCTCAACCTTGAGCCTTGTAATCTTTTTCGTGTCCTCAATCATGTGAACTCTCGAATTCTGTCTATTCTGTTTCTCCTCTGCTTTTATTTGTTCATACTCCCTCGCGAATTTTTCCAATTCGTTGATACTATGAACGTCTGATTGCCGAATATACAATTTGTACCGTGGGAGGAGATTCTTATACACTCTCTGTAATTTATTCTCGTCTGTAAAACCTCCTCGACGCCTCATGAGTGTCAGTACATCTTCGAGAAATTCGTCAAACGATTCACCTTCCTTTTGCTTCCTTGCCTGAATTAGATTCTCGAGGTCCTCCTCATAGGTAAGTGGGTAGTAGCGTGATCTGAAATCTGTCACAAAATTGTCCCATGATTTCCACTGGTCACGACGATTACGCATCCATAGGGTAGCTTTACCAACTAGTAATTCAGGTAGCGCGACTAGTAGTTGGTTGCCAGTGAGCCCATAAGCTTGTTGTAGCTCGTCTAGCCTTTCTAAGAAGCTGGGAGCATCTGATTGGCCATCGAATGACAGTCTCCAGCTTCTTACTTTGTCACATACCGTCCCTGGGTCCATGAGGGGGTTTGTGTGAATGTTGGTTCCAACTTCAGCATGAGTACCTGTTGCTGAGTGTCCGGATTCCTCACTGCTTCTGCTCACTATACCAGGTCTAGGGCTGGGATAACGTACAGTCATCTTCTTATGTTGTTCTACTAACAACTTTCTCAACTCAGCAAGTGTTCCAGATGACACTATGCCCCAATCTTGTAGAAGATTGAATGCCTCATCCTTTTTCAATCTATAGATCCAGGAAACTCTGGGGTCAGCTATCACCTCGGGGTTTATGTCCTCGACCGACTGATCCTCTGTCAGCTCCTGGTGTTGAACATCTGAATCAGACTCTCCCTGTTCACTCATGATTCTTACTTCGTTGCCTCGTGCCCCACGTTGGGCGCCAATCTATCACGAACACCCTGAGTAGCTTCAGAGGTGGGTGATTGATACCCAGGTGTTGCTCCTGGATGACTTCGCTCAGTCGTAATGTGGGCGGGGAAAGGAGGCAAGTCGAAGTTCCTCTTCCTTCTTCTTTGTGCCTCAGCTGGCGTGAACAGCACCTCCTGGTGCTTCTGACGGCGTGAAGGTCGATCTCTTCTCTGATGACACCACTTTGATGTAATTTTGTATCGGCCTTATGGCCTCGGTTCCGCTCCAGTGAAGTAGGAAAAGGAAGGACAGACAGGATAGGGACGGCAGACAACGGTCCGCTGTGCCCTGGGGAAAAGGAAGAATAGGGACGGCAGACAACGGTCCGCTGTGCCCTGGGGAGAAGGAAGAATAGGGACGGCAGACAACGGTCCGCTGTGCCCTGAGGGATGGAAGGACAGGGACGGCAGACAACGGTCCGCTGTACCCTGGGGAGATGAAAGGACAGGGACAGCAGACAACGGTCCGCTGTGCCCTGGGGAAAAGGAAGAATAGGGACGGCAGACAACGGTCCGCTGTGCCCTGGGGAGAAGGAGGAATAGGGACGGCAGACAACGGTCCGCTGTGCCCTGGGGAAATGGGAGGTCAGGGACGGCAGACACGGTCCGCTGTGCCCTAGGGAGATGGGAGGACAGGGACGGCAGACAACGGTCCGCTGTGCCCTGGGGGAATGGAAGGTCAGGGACGGCAGACAACGGTCCGCTGTGCCCTAGGGTGATGGGAGGTCAGGGACGGCAGACAACGGTCCGCTGTGCCCTGGGGAAATGGGAGGACAGGACGGCAGACAACGGTCCGCTGTGCCCTAGGTAGATGGGAGGACAGGGACGGCAGACAACGGTCCGCTGTGCCCTAGGTAGATGGGAGGACAGGGACGGCAGACAACGGTCCGCTGTGCCCTAGGTAGATGGGAGGACAGGGACGGCAGACAACGGTCCGCTGTGCCCTAGGGAGATGGAAGGTAAGGGACGTACGGCAGCCAACGGGCCGCTGTACCAGGGCAGGAAGGTTTGTGAGCGGAAAGCTGTGGTCTGGGGCTCGTCCGGCCTTTAAATACTCCCCCAAAGTGGAGGGGATGGAGTTGTGCCGCCGCCAGAGGCGGTGGAAATCGTCTCGATGCGCGGAAGATGGTGCGCCATCGGTACCTTCCTATCTCCGCGGTCGGCTAGTGTTGCTGATAGCCGAGCGTCTTTCTTCAATATTATTAATTATTCAACAATATTTTCCGTCACAATTTTACTTTGAGACATTATATTAGATTAAACAGATAGATAGATACATGACTTTTATTTACACTTTACAATAAAAGTGATGTGGGCGAAGTTGAGGCAATAAGAGCCCCCCCTTCCACTTAGCTCACAACAGATGATTTCAATCAGATGATGTTTGTCAAGTTCCGTTCAATCTGATAGAATTCATAAGGATGGGAAAATATCGTACGAGGAAAAATCTATGGCCCGTTTGCACAAAAGCCGGCCAAATTTTAACCGTGATTAATTTCACGAGAACCAATCAGAGAAGGCCTTTTTAATAAGACGGCTTCTCTGATTGGTTCTCGTGAGATTAATCATGATTAAAATTTAACCGGCTTTTGTGCAACCGGAACTAAGTGTGTGTGCGGGGCTTTTGTTTGAAAAATTATAATAAATAAATAATAATTAATTAATTAATAATCGAGCTATAAAAGACAATTAGATGAAATAAAACAAAAAATATCAAGTTGAAATGAAAGACTGACCTGTGGTGAAGCAGGCGCGCACTTTTTGTTGTCAATTGAACAGAGGTCCTGGTAGATTTCCTCGTTGCGCGTGTCCGCGTCGTAGTGGGAGTAGGTCACGTGATGACGTGCGCCGTGCGCCTGCGCAGTGGCAGTTGTGGGCAGGGCCAGGGCAAGGGGTGGGGGGCGTGCCTCCTCTTCACAGCTACACAATAACAACACAAGCCATGCAACACATCATGCCAACACACACGCAACGCAACGCAACTGTATCAAAGAGTTTCCGATGCTCCAGGGAAATCAAATATATTTTAAACGTAGTATTGTGTTAATGTCTGTATTTTTATACAGACAGTTTCTGATGCTTAAAAGGAATCAAATATATTTTCAACTTATTGTGTTTGTCTTTATTTTTCGCTGGATATTGCCAATATAAACTTTAGCTTGTGCGTGGGTAACACTGGGATGAGGCGAACAAATTTTCATGCCCCAGGCGGGATTCGAACCCGCTATCAGGCACAGCGAAGCAGGAAAAAGTCGCTAAGTTTCAGAGTATTGTATTCTGAAAGAAGGTACGTTAGTGAATGTACTTTTACTGTAAAAAGCTGTCATGTCTAGTGTAGATATACATGGTTGACAGAATTTTATTACAAAATGAAATTTATTGACATTTATTAGTGACTTTTCATCGAATATTGAAATTGATCTCAAGTTGAATAAGTTTTAAAGAGTATTCCTTTATTAATAAAATATCGTATTTATACATTTATTTATTATTTTTATTTTCACAAAAAAACAACTGAATGGGAGAGAAAAACTAAATATACTCCTTGTACTATTTCTCTCCCAAATTTAGATAATATTTTAAAAGTCCGAAATCAGGTTATGATTCTACTTCATTGAAATTTAGTCCGTTTTCACTCAAAAACGACTATTGATTTATTGTGACTTGAATAAATAATTTTTTTTGACATTGATCTATTGTGACTGAATAGTTTTTGCTTTCTACAAAAAGGTTTTGTCATTTCATTACTTCAGTTGGTTGAGTGTTTTCAACTTAAATTTTTTGTTTTAAAATTCAACTTGCTAAAATTTAAGATTTTCCTTAGGAAGAGAACTACCGTGTACTACTAACTTTGCTTCTACAAGCAATAATTTTCAATTTATTTTTCAAAAAGAATTAACTGATAAAAGTTTGTGAACGGATATCGTGATGGAGATTTTTCGATACTATCGAATATAATTCAATATAAATCGTATCTACTCGTCTAAAGTATGCATTCTTTTCTGTCCCTCTTCAATATTCCGGTTTAAATGATGACCAATAAAATTATTATCAAAAAAATTTTACAGAATATTGTGGGAAAAACGAAAATGCATTAACGAGGCTAATATGTAGGACGGTTCGTGCATGATCTACTACAAAAGTGCTAAATGAAAAACTACAAAAAATACACGATCCAATTGAATTGTTTGATGAGACATAATTAAGTAATCTACCTACAAACGCAAATTATAAAATAAGTGATAAAACGGCAGTGAACATTTAGAGAAATTTCTTGACAGTGCATTCATAAACAGCAAAAAAATATAACTGAAATGGAGTTATCAAACTGCAATGACATGAGAAATTCTTCGATAGTGCACATTCTCAAAGAGCCAATATGTAAATGAAATATAAAAAAGTCTGCGTAGATATCTAGCGAAATTCTTTGATACAGTAGTGCATTCATATAGTGCGAAAACTGAAATAAAATTTATTAGATAAAACGTCAACATAATCGAAAATGAAATTAATAGAAACTGCAAAAAATGGGTAGATTGATAAATAATCTATTGTGGTAGTGTACCTCTGAGGAAAAGGTTACATAACAGAGTTCTTCGTAGACATCGGTGTCTAGCTCATCTGAGTACAAGTATCGAATCTGAGTTGTGGAGGTGGCATCCGCAACAGCCAGCGTTGCTTCGTTCAAATTTCCGCTGCTCGGACTGCAGGGGGCGGTAAATTCAAAAAGCATCATCAGCAATAATTCGACATAACAATACAAACCCATTGTATTGCTATAGCTTTCCATTATACATACGGTTACCGCATTTCAATGTTTAACATTTGTATTTGGAGATAAAAGACATGAAGAGAATTAGTAGCTCTCTATTATTAAGGCTGTTCGGAAAACTTTTTTTAATTATTTAAATTGGATAATCTTTTTCAATATAATTGTTAAGATCATTATAAGAGTGAGAAATAGTGGCAACTGAAATTTCTAAGTGGTCTAATAAGCGAGTTAAGGGCTGTTGAAGTGTTGAACTCCATTTTCTTTCCAGATCATAAACGGTTTCGAATTTTCCATTGGAGTTTTTTTTAATACATTCATAATATCATTGGCTTTGTTCTAATATGCGTTTTTCCGCGATTTATGCCAAAATAAACAAGTTATCGAACTTACAAAAAATGTTACTTTTTTATTTATGAACGATATGGGGAATAAGATGTTAAGTTTAGTTTGGAAAGATACATTTTTTGAATTTTTAAGAGAAGTTCTATTAATATAGTCGAAACCGTTTATGATCTGGAAAGAAAACGGAATCTGGAATATTAGCACTTTAACAACCCATAACTCGCTTATTAGACCACTTTAGTTGCCACTTTTCCTCACTCTTATAATGATCTTAACAATTGTATTGAAAAAGATTATCCAATTTAAATAATGAAAAAAGTGTACCGAACAAACTTAATACGATTATTATCACAGTTTAACCATTTCAATTTATAAAGTTGTTATTTGGAGATACAAGACCTGAAGTGATTGTAAAATGCCCATTTCAACATTCATCATCATTTTGTGCAAGAGCGTAATATATTTTAATTTATTAAATTTCTTGAAACGTTTGCAATTTTACAATTCCAGTCCTGATACTTTTACAAATTTTATTTATAACTATTATACAGCGTTATCTTTTCTTTTTTACTTTATTTTGTTCCTTCAAACATTTTCAAATTTACAATTCCCGTACTGATACTTTTACAATAATTTTGTACACATTTAATATACTTTGATTTAAACTGCTTTAGGATTGAGACTTACTGGAACTAAGTGGTGGCCCGCTGTAAGCCGGTCCTAAAGCTGTTTAAATCCAATTTTGGTAGTGATTTGGATTGTAAACAAATAAAATTGTCTACTCAAAAATGTGACAACATTAATCACTTCCAACTAGTGACGGTCCATAGTAGTGGAGCGCCTAATTTAATTACTTTACTAGGGATATGACAGTTAGATAACTGATTTTTATTGCGTCACTTTCAATCGATTTCAATTACTTTCAATCATTAGTGTTCAATTCAAATAGAGGACATATTTTGTACATGTCAAGTTGCGGAAAGTGACGTAAGAAAAAGCATTAGCTACAAAGAAACCTGCCATCTCTACTTTCTCCATGGATGAGCCGCTTTAGAATAATAACTTCAAATCTCAAATTTAGCAATTGATATCTTAATTCGTATTGTCGTTGTATTGTAACAGACAGATCTTTAATTGGAAAGAATGAGTAGAAATTGAACTTCCAGAGAAGCAATGAAATTGTATAAATTACCATCAAGACTTCTGCATCTGAGAATAATGACAACATAATTGATGAACGCTACAGTTTTAATTTGCGTTTGAGCTGTTAATTTGATGTTCTAGCCGACAATGAATGGAACCTGGATAATCGGATATTTTGTATAGTAGCATAAACCAAGTTTCCTTCTAGCTATAATCTTCATGTGAAAATTTATTTTTATTGGAAAGTGATTGATAGCAATTATATAATAATTTCAATCTCATGTTTGCTTCCAACTTCATTACTATACTTGAATATCAATGCATATATGTATTCTTTTGTGAATATATAAGTTGAACAATTCATTCAACAACGTGATTAATGATTAGGAATAAAATTTACCTTGAGTTCAAATTCCTGTAGATGTCTTCTTGAGAAGTTGAATGCGGTTTCAACACAGAGAATCCCCTATAAAAAAAATTAATCAAGTTATTTCTAGAATTAAAAAAGTATTGACTATGTTACAGTATTACAACATTTTATGGATAGGCTATGATTGACATGTTGTAGCAATATTTTACTTTCCTTGCCCTACTACCATAGGTAAGGAAAGTATTGCTTTCCAAAAAAAATTAAGGTACCCCAATTTCAAGTTTTCTATACGTTTCAAGGTCCCCTGAGTCCAAAAACATGATTTTTGGGTGTTGGTCTGTGTGTGTGTGTGTGTGTGTGTGTGTGTGTGTGTGTGTGTGTGTGTGTGTGTATGTGTATGTGTGTGTGTGTGTGTGTATGTGTGTATGTCTGTGAACACGATAACTCCATTCCTAATCAACCGATTGACTTGAAATTTTAAACTTAAGGTCCTTATACCATGAGGACTCGACAATAAGAAATTCAATAAAATTCAATTCAAGATGGCGGGAAAATTGCAGGAGCTGCGTAATATTCTCGAGAAAAATGGCGGATAATTACTTAAAAACCATGTTTTTCACGGTTTTCTCGGAAACGGCTCTAATGATTTTCTTCAAATTTATGCCATGAATAGCTTATTTATAAGCCCTATCAACTGACATGAGTCTTATTTCTAGGAAAATTGCAGGAGCTGCGTAATATTCTCGAGAAAAATGGCAGATAATTACTGAAAAACCATGTTTTTCACGATTTTCTCAAAAATTACTCGACTGATTTATTTCAAATTCATACTCTGTATAGTTATTTATCAGCTCCATCAACTGGCATGAGTCTCCTTTCTGGGAATCTAATGGGGGGTTCACCCCATCCTTGAGAAATGGACTTTGTAACCTCCTTCTCGTGCATGAGGTAGGTAGGTAGAGCAGTCTATAAAAATAACACATAGTCGAGATATTTCATCTGTAGAACAGCTGTTTTGACGACTTTTAAAAAATCATCGGATTTCACAATTTACACAAAGGAAAAATTACTCTGAAAACAATTATATACTCACATATACAGTAGTCTGATCGTAGTTTCAAATAATTATGTTGCCGCCAATCGTCATTATGTTATTTCTCTAAATTATTGTCGTTTAAGAATGAGGCTCCCAGTTCAATGAGCAAGGAAAGTTGTGTGAGTGTACCATACCAGATTTTTTTAAATGCATTCACAATTCAATACTTTTTGAACTAATAATAATGACGATAGCAATCTTGAATTATTGTTTTATTGAATGTACATTCTATTAACAAAACTTCAAACAGCTCATATAAAATATATGATTTGACAAATTGATTCAAGTCAAATATTTACAACCTATCTGAGAATGAAGCAATATAAACTTTTTATACTTTATATGAAGGTCTTACGTAATTTACTTTATTAATTTAAAAAAATTAAATTCAAAGGAAATCCAAGTTTGGTTGGTTCTAGATTATTGTATTTATTGGTGATAATTTGGGCTACACAACAGATACTATAAATGATGAAGAGAAAAAAAGGAGAAAAGTTTAAAAATATAAATAGCAGCTTGAACTCACATAATATTTTTCCTCAGGACCTTCGGGCAGTTGGATAGCTTTGACAGTGTGTAGAGAACCCTGTAGAAGTCAGTAAAGTCGAACAGCATGTTGGGCTCAAAAAGATCACTTTCTTTAAGACCGTAGTAGTCTTGGCAGGCTTGCAGAAATGTCTTTATATTGCGCAGACAAAGAAACTGAAAAATAAACACTTAAACGTCAACCAAATAATTAAATTCTTATATTTTTATCAATTTGGATAACAGTTATTTTCAAGCATTTATTAGTAATAATTGTATAAACATGAAGATGATAATGCGAGAACATTAATCGAACAAGATTTTTTGAAGCTAAAGGTGCAATTGAAGGTATTATAACTACAGAGTCCTGTAGAGATCACTTTAAAGAGCTAGGCATACTAACTGTTCCCTCTATTTATATATATAAGGTTATATATATGAGGTTATTGTGCATGTATTGAATGTCTAGAAATGCTGATACACATAGATACAATAGATAGAAATTGAGAAGACTATGCTTCACTGTATCATAGAACTGCTCTTTTTGAAAAAAGCCAACTTATATGGGCCTTAAATTTATTAGAATGCTCCCAACTAATTTGAAAAATTGTGATGATGAACATGTTATTGAGAAGGAGTTGTAGAGCTTATTGATGGTTGAGTGTTCTATACCACGGCAGAGCAGCGTTTGTGTGTAGAGAGGGTTCCTTTTGTGATTTTCTTTTAATGTTACCGTATGAATGTTATAACTTCTGACAATTCCTATACTCTGATAAGAGTATCTAGGAAGCTATGGAAAACAAACAATTCCTTAACGCCGCTAAAGAATTGCACCAGCATGTGAGTCGATCTTGAACGCACTACCAGTGGAAATTCTTGACAATTCAAATAGCAGAACATTCAAGAGACTACTGAAGAATTGGCTACAAGAGACATGCTTTTACAGTTTAATGGAGTTTTTTCATATACAGCACAGTGTGAGAGAACTTTGAAATGAACCAAGTAAAATTTGAATTAAGATGATGTTTATTTTTGGCTTCCAATATTCACGAACATTTGATGAATTTTGATTGTAACTGACAATGCGGAACCTAAAATGTAAAATGTATATGCATGAATAAATATTATAATTATTACTTGACGCAGTAACTAACTTCAACTATAAGCTCCATATTATTTGACTACTAATAAATATAGCCTTACAAATATAAACTACATTTTTAATTAAATGTATAAGAAGACAATGTGACTAAGAAATAAAAAATACTATACATGAATCATAAGATGATTAATTTTCAATTAACTTTTGAATATTACGTGTAAGTGCTGGTGTAGACTAATAAGATATTATTCAAGCATATAGGCTATTATGCACTAATTGACAAAATTGTATACTTTCCTGTAAGCAAAAAGATTCATAGATATATATTTTTTGCAGACGGTAATGCCCACATGAGCTCTGGCTTGTGCGTGGGTAATGAGGCGGATGATAATGAGAGAAGATGAACCTGCTTTTTAGGTGGTTTCCAAACCACCGAATTGGTTATATTGTAATATTGCAGAATTGTTAATCATAAATTAATGTAGCCAACAATATTTATAAAAAAATATCAATATTTTCTATGAGTTACACTTGTCAAAAACAGGGAAGATCCCATTAAAATGATTTACCTACAATTGAAAATAAATATTCATTCCATAAGTTTAACGGTAATTCAAGTTCAATTTTTTTTTAAATACCAAACAATATAAAACTATTCCTATTTATTTTATACTTATGTGATGATCTTGCACGATTGCTTTAATAAAGAATACTTTCCATTAAACTGAAACAGAGAATAAAGGTTAAATTTTGTCATGTTTTCAGTTTTTCATTTTCCTTATGAATAGAATTAGATTTTTTGTATTATTATTACTATAGATGACTTTTAATTTTCTATTTTCAGAATAATTATCTAAATAATAGGTAGAAGGTATTTTATAAAAATGCAAGAATTAGCCTAGCGTTAGGTCTAGTACCAAGGAAAGTAAGAAGTAAAAAATTACCTGTGCCATTTGAGGTTTCTGGTTGGCATCTTTCATATCTATACTACTTGGATCTAAATTATTTAATAAATTGCACAAAAGAACACCGTCTCTCAAAGTGTAAGCAAGATCAATAATTTTTGCTTCTGGCCAGTTAACTGTATGATCGGGTCTCAAAACACCACACCTCGTAAGCCAACCGACACATTCTCTCCAAAGTTCGTTTTCCATTTTTAAAATCTAATTTAGACCGACAAAAGCACCATAAAACATTTGCACACTATATCTAAAAAGTAAAACACATCAATTCATTTATGAAATTTACTGATAGTACATGAATCATGAATGAAGAACATGAGCTTGAGCAGAAACAAAACAATTCCCAGCCCAAATTTCATTCTTTGATCAAAGCAGCTGTTTTGGATTTCTACATCAATGCGCAAGCGCCTCAAAGAAGTTTAGAAAAATTTTTAATTTTCAACATTTCAGTTTTTTATTGATAAAGCATAAAAGTAACTAATCAAGAATCTTTCCTATCTAAATAAATTCACTGGCACAGAAAAAAGTTTATTAATTATTATGTGTACCTATGCAAAGTACCAACCATTTGACAATATGGCGGCAAATTCAAAATAGACTGACAGAATCAAAAATACAGAAGTCTTATGCACACTGGGGGGTTACAAACTGACCGACCAGGATGTTTGTGTCACAGTTTGTGTTGCCACCCGTTGTACCAAAGGTTCAGGTTGTACTGACGACTTATTAAAAATCGAATAATATGCTTCTATCCTCCATCAAATAATATACATTTTTAACTCTACAAACCATTCTATATCATCATAACGTGAATCTCATTATAACTTACCTATAGATAGATTTTTAATTACGTAGGTAAGTCCCGGTACACATTTTACCTGATACAAGTAGGTACTTACAATAAAAAATATAGTTAGGTACTCCAAAGCTAAAAACCTCCTAGAATTTCTGGGTTTTTGAATCAACAATTCATAAACACTCATATAGAACATAATTATGAAGATATAAATCAGATCTAATTCTATATGGAATTTACCACAAAGTAAAAGGAATTCTTACTTCTTCTCTGTGAATATACTGAGTCAGGAATATGGTAGTTTTCTCTGTACGATACCTACCTAAGCTTATAGGATATAGTCCACTACACGGTTGGATTTGACAGAACAAACACAGAAATTGCATTAAACTGGGGAATCAGTCTTGAGGCTCTTTGGGTACTTATCACAAAAGTAAGCTTATTGACCAGAGTAGAACCCTGACCAGATGAATAGACTACGGTGCAGTGATAAATAAGTTTAGTTTCTATGGATCTTCTGCTACAGTATTTAATCATGAATACCGTATAAGTTTTTAAACGCATGAAATTTTAGATTAAATCCTATCTAGGAATACAAGAAAAATCTGAGCTTCAGGAGGTGGGGGATGGGGGTACATTCTTGAAAACTTTGGTTTTTGGTTCTGTATTCTTGGAGATAAGAGATTTGAATCAGATTTACTTTGAAGACTACTGAAAAATGTAGGAATCATTGTCTTTGTCCGATAATCATATTTTTTCTATTAGACTAAAATTTCAGCCAATTGAAATAGTTGAACCAAACTCTTGAGGTTCCTGGAATATTCTCTGTATGAAGCACAAACACGAGTGCGGGATACCGTGTACTCTGAAAGCCCATTTTGTTGTGAAGTCGTTCAATACCCCTGTTCTGGGGTAAATATGTACTGGTTCTATAAATATTCAATTGAATTTTCTGATATTTTTATCAAGAGTATATAAAAAAAACAAATGTATTCTTATATGAATCAAGTATAACATTTAAAGGAAAGCAATTTTCTGAGCTCTCTGTGGGGGGGGTGTCAATACCCCCCCCCTTGAGTCACCACTGCTATAGGCTATAGTTGATTTGTATTAGTTTGGATCAATTAAATCAACTTCAATCAGGACAATCACAACAAAAATTATTGTTGAAATTACCTATATTCCAGTTTGAGATTTCTTGGGGCGTGATCAAATTGAATGCGTATGAATTATGCTGCCCTTTTGAAGATAATTCGCAGCAGACTAGTTTGGAACTTATAAAACAACTTCACAACACAGGCTATAAAATTCTTCAATTGTCTTCCCAAGGAGATACAAGGCAAACAGAATTCCAGATTCTACACAATTGTTAACATTTATCTCTCTTTCATTTTTCATAAAAATTATGTTATCAGCTTTTATAAATGATACAAACAGTGTTTCGGGTATTTCAACTTCCAAATATTAATTTGTACAATTTACAAAAATGGTACATACAAAGTGCTATTCAATATGAAACCTTGGAAAGTTCTGCATAATCAAGTGAGTAATCATTTTTAAAGAATGCATTTTCTATAAAAACTACCATATCTACTTCTTTTGCGATCACACTGTAAGGATTACGGTACTTATAAAATACCTTACCGTAACGCACTTGAATAAGGGAAAGTGTAATGTGATATTTCAGTATCTATATGTAATAAAAATGTATTAACGTTGTCAAGTAGTTTTTATTTCAAAAACAAGTACAAAGTATATAATACAATTTTCAACAAAATATTCCATAAACGTTTCACTAAATTAATAATCCCTTAAAAGTAGGCCCACCTAGTCACAGTTTTGTCAAAGCAGAATCTTCTACTTCTACTATACTTATATCTATTTTCTACACTTTACATCTATTGTTTCTTTTGGACAAAAAAAGTTTACTATCACAAAATGATGAGAGCTTGTGTAAGTCACAAACAAAGATTTTCATATTGACTTGATAACATTACTTGTGAAATAAAATTATAATACTGTTAAAGAAATACCACAGCTCAGTAGATACTTAAAGAATTAAACTGATTTGTAAATATGAAGGAGGATAACTATTCAAGTTTTAAAGTATATCACACAAATTCTCATTACTACTGGTCAACATTATTGAGCGAACCGAACCATTACATATATATTTGAGAGAAAAAATTGAGAAGTCAGTCTTGAAATATGGCAGTAGAATATTGTAATACGACTCCTTATCACTTTTAACACACGTTTGGTATAAACGAATAGTATACTGGACATTATTGTGTATAGATCCGGGGCTTGGATATTCTTGTAGTACTCATCTATTTACACTCCAATTTTGGCCTGAAAAATACAATAAACAATTAGAAGCGGTTGAGTTGGAAATAACAATAACATTGGAAGAATTTATTAGAACTTACAGTTAACGAACTGCTGAAATATTAATACTACAGACTATAATATAATTAGACAGTTTCATTCTTGAAATTTCCTTCTGCTATTTAGTTCTCCGGTCAATATCTTCAGCAGAAATCCTTAGTTCTATACTTCTCTCATAATGGCTTTCATTGGATATTTGAAATGATTACTATACAGTAGTAATAATAATAATTTGATCAGGATAATGATGAACATTATTTTGCATCTGTGGAAAGCTTTATCTAATACAGTACAGTAGAGATAAAAGGTTTAGCTAAAGTCTAAAGAGGTAGTGTAGTGTGTAAGCTTATAGTTTACATTCTGGCAATCTGTAATATCACAACAAAACGACGAGCTCTGCTAGCTTGTTGCGCGAATTTTACTACTTTGTCGTCTAATGTTTCCAATTAGGCGCAAACTGCATGAAAGTGGGAGCAATGACAACGTGGACCGTAGACGCTAACTTAGCACTAACGTGAGACCTTGAGCAAAAAAGTGGCCAAAACTCACTTATTTTTGGTTATTCTCGGAAATCTGACTTACACATATATAATATAGTTTTGGGGGTACAGGATTCAAATCCGGAAGCATACTTTTTCTATCTTTATTTATAAAAAAGTTAGAATTTGAGTGGAAAATAGATGAGTAATCAATTGTGAAATATGAATCCGCAACTTGTGCTGCGGTACATTGGACTGGCGCAAGCAACAGCCGATTTGAAATGTTGTGGACCGTTTCCATTATCACAAGTTCCCGTCATTCAATCTCTAGTCATGTTGCAGCGCTGAATCTGTGGTGATGGAAACGAGGCTGTAGAGAGGTCTTCAAGATTCTGCCAGAGGGTTTTCATGAACGACTGAACTTGAAAGTCTTAACTCGATACAAAGGTTTCGTTTGGTTGGTGCTAATTTAGGCCCAATTTCACCAAAGTTGCTCAAACCACCGGTTTCGGAACTAACGTTCCTGGCCGAACAGTAGTTTTGTATGCTGATGGATTTCACCAGCACAAACTGACCGAAGATTCAGGAACCGTCGTTTTGGGGTATCGTGAAGGCAGTGAACTTGCTTGACGTCATTTTTATAACCTAAAAACTTCGTTGAAGAGGTTGAGTGGGAATGCAATGCAATCCAAATTCATTGTTGTATCAAGTAGAATAGACCTATAGAAGCTTTTGAGAAGCAACAATAACCATGCATTTTAATAATTTGCGATTATGTTCAAAAAGGCATTCAAAAAAATCTAATTTTTTTGGTAAGATTATAATTTTATTATATTTGGAAAAATTAAAATGAGGAGAGGTTTTCGAAAAACCAGTTTTTCTTTAATTTCTTCGCTCTCACAAGTCTTATAACTTTTCAACGATTGATGGAACAAGAATGTGCTAATTACGAGCTTGTAGAGCATTAAATTATCTTCCATTTAATGTATAATTCAACTATTTCACGCATTCCCATACGACTGTTTCACCAGTTTTCACCAAAAACAGTTTCGTTAAACTGTTGGTTTGGTGTTTGGTGAAATCGGGCCTTGGAGGGTTACTTTTCTTCAGTTTTCAATGCATTTTTTTTTTAATTTTCAAGTAAACTAGATTGGAACTTGAAAGGTCGAATTTGAATGTTTTGTAAATTCCGTACAAAATTAGTTTCAAAGAACTGAACTGAATTATTACAATAATTCTTATATCTTAATAACTTCTCCACGTGGGAAATGATTTATATTATAAAGAATTTTCAGATGGTTAATGTAAACTTTTTTAGGACTAATTGATAGGAAACGACCATATACGTACAAAAACGTACGAAGGCTCAGCTTAGTATCTAAAGTTTTTTTTTTGTAGAGAGCTTTAAAATTTCGCCAGCGATACGACCAAAATCGGCGTTTCCAGTGTTTTTTGCGTTGTCTCTGGAAAGAGCGGGGGGTCCGCCCCCCGACTAGACGGTTAAGGCGAGCGAAGTTAGTCTGCTGGCTAGTCACAGAAAAAGCCCAAATCAAAGCATGGGCATAACGTTACAACTTTTTGTATATCCAGACAAAAAAAAACGATTAATCGGGAATTTGAATAATGTGAATATTATTCGGGAATTCGAATAAGGTGTTAAAAATGTGACAAAATATCATCTGAGTCTTTTTATAGTTTTCAGATATTGATACTCGCTATCAGCACTATAACTTTGGTTTTGCAGGCAGCGCCTAATATGTTATTTTGATTGACCAAGTTACTTTTCGAGTATGTATATGGATTGATTATCATTTTACTCAACTTGTATTAAGGACTAGCTGTCCCGGCGAACTTCGTAAAATAGTTTAATTCATCTCATGACAAACTTTAGCTGGATGCACACCTGAGGAGGCGAAATGCGGCATTTTATTTATATAGATAATTAAATAATGTACTAAAAATGAATTAATTCTGAACACCGAAGACAGCACAATTATTCGAAACAAAGCAATGTCTTTAGAGCATGTAAGTCTTTAACCTGCGACCGCACTGCTGGATGGTTACTCACAGAACAGTCATTTTGTTTTTAGTCGAGGCGTTTAGAATAAAATACATGGGCGGTTATGGAGCAGCACACACTCTTGTCTACTATCTACCGACGGCTGTTGTAAGACGCAATGATTATAACAGCTGATTTTTATTTCTGTGTGTGGCCAGCTCATAAATCTTCTCCCTTAAGGATTACATGTAAACTTTGAAGGACCGTAGGAAAGAGTCCTGAAGTCGGATTATAAATTTGATAGGCCATAAACCTGGTCCTGAACATAACGAACACAACTAGAAAAATCATCAAATTCGGTGCACACATAAAAAAGTTATTGAATGTCAAAATTTGAGGCTCGATTTTTATTTATATAAATTATTATTATGGAAAATAAAATTTGATTTGATTATCTACTCTACAATCGTCCATCTGAAGCACAACTCTTCATGTTTTCATAGTTTACGGTATTCCATGTTTCAAAGGATAAGTAACATTGAAATCTTCTGAATAAAACTGTTTTAATCATACCTATTATAAAAAACATGAATTACCTCAAGTAGTCAATGTCCAGAGCGTAGGAATCGTGAATAGGATGGACTTTGCCGGTTAAAGTATTTGAGTGCAATCTTATCCCTTTATGATGAACCAAACATGTCATATTATCACTCAACTACTTCCAGAACCACTTTCAATAGTCAAGAGCTGACTTCTGTCTTCATGTCGTATCTTCTGTCTACAAATTTGTAGGCATACTGCCTACATATCTTTCATATTTTCAAGTCAGGAATAAAGTATTACATAGTTTAAATTATGAAAAGTTTGTTTTAATACCAGGTGAAAGATGCCAAACTATGAAGGAGGTACCAGTATGAAAAAGTACAACTTAGAAATAGTAAAAACACTTTAATTAGCTTTACCATCCAGTTTATTGAGACCTTTTTCATGCAAATCAACAATTACGGAATGGAAAGTGTCAATTCAAAACGAATTTCTCTAATACCTATTGCTTTATTACCTTTTGAAGATGTAAGAATTTCATTTGAAATAAAATATGGAAATATTTGTTCATGATTTTCAATGTTTGAAACATTCTCAAAGACTGTATTGTTGAATTTTCCATCATCCGCCCAAATAATTCTCACTGTCTCCAACGAATGTAACTTGATTTTGGGTTCGTTTATTAAAGTTATATATGCAATAGCTTTTCTTATTGGGTCTTTCATTTCTGTTATATTTAAAAGGATTTCATACTCCATTCCTTGATATTCAAAGTGGTGTTTCCATGCCCCCTTTGTAAAAATAAATTGAAATTTCTCAGCTTTGTTTGAAATTTCCAGTATCTTTTCCGCTGATTGCTGAGTATTTTCGTCTTGCATTTGGTTATGAACTATTCCATCTTTGTTTTCGTTGTCTCCATTGTTACCCTCTTTGTTTTTTCCTTCTTCTTCTAGCCCCTCTCTGTTTTCAACGTTTCCTACTACGTCTGTAAAAAGTCGATGCTCTGCTTTCGCACTCAATTTCTGAGGCCATTGATCCTTTTGTGATCCCAAAAACTTTACAGAAATTAGAAGTTTTTCCTCAGCGGTGAGCAGATCAGAGTTGAAAGGACCTTCCAAAAATTGATCTTTATTCATTGTCAAAAACCGTATATGCCTTGTGATAGAATCAAAATGTTCTCCCAGTTGTTGCAAATCAATGTTTCTGCGACCAGCCTCTGCGAGCACCCATTTTTCTGCATTTTTGAAGACCTCGAACTCAGATTTCAATCGCAATGAGTCCATTTTCAATATTGTTTCTAGTGTGTAGATTTCAGCTGATAAAAACTTGTCACTTTCCATTATTTCTCTAGTTTTGTCTTGAAACACCGCGCAACAAATTGTTTCAATATGTGGAATGTTATTGTGACGTGAGAATTCATACACATCGATCACTTCCGAAACAGAGATATTGTCTTTGATGTAATTTACACACATTGTCATCAGGTCAGGAATTACATATTTCCAAGAAGCCAAATACACAGAGCATGCATAAAGACTTGAGGTGAAATCAATACTTTCTGTGTAGAAAAACTGTTTCATACCATTGAATTCATCAGCTTCGACGTCCTCTATTTGAAAAGTGAAGGCATTCTTGGATTCATCGTAGAGCATGGCTCGAAAAACAGGGCTAGAAATGCCGAACAACAGTTTATGTCCTTTGACTCGAAACTTGTCTTTTCCAACTATGAACTCACAATCACTCAAATCGTCGTTGTTGAGACAAATCTCAAACTTACTTTTCAATGTTGAGGAAGTGGAGCTCATTATAATTGTTCATTGAAGCTTGAAGACGTTTTAAAAGAAGTCGAATTAACACTTGAACTAACCATCGAATTAATAAAAACACTCCACGATTATCGTTTCATTTATTCCGATGATAACAGTTGATACTTGTAGCCAACAGAAATATTTTGGTAGTTATATTATTATGATACACTTTCCAGTTATTTCCGTAATAAGTGAATATTTATTCCATTTGATGAAAAAATTTCATTATGGAAACATAACCTATAATCAGACAAAGTAATTTTCTCTCAAAGCAAGCATTATTGTACTGCACTCTTGTTCTTGTTCTAGTGGGGATAGTGATAGTGATAAGAGAGAGAGTGAGTGAGAGGAAGAAGGGGGGAAGAGAGATAGTGAGTGAGTGGGTAAAGGGAGAAAGAAAGAGAGAGAGAGAGAAAATGAGAAAGTGAATGTGAGTCAGCAACAGGTCGTAGAGTTTGAGTCAACAGGAATGTGGAACTTGGTCTTGCTAGAGTTCTTCCAATACTTTACTCAGATCGATACTTTTGTTTCGATACCAAGTACTTTTGGTATCGATACTTTTGTTGCGATACTTACTTGGTATCGATACTTTTGTTTTGATAGGTACTATCACAGAATTTAATTAAACGGTTGAAAAAAGTTTTTTTTCAAATAATTTTAGTTATTCTGTAGAAACTCACTCTATTTTGTGATAAAATGTTGTAAGAACCGTCAAATTAATCACTTAAAAATGCTATAAGCAAAAATTTCATTTTTTTCATCAATGTTTCAATAAACATGCAATATAAGCTAGCAGCACAAATTCAACAATATAAAGCAATAACAATAATTAAATCGAGATCAATAATTAATTAAATTTTATGATTCCAAACTTCCAGAATGGAATTAGGCTTAGCCTAATTGGAGCACTTTCGAGTTGCATTGAGTTAATTTGCAACTTTGAAATAATTTTGTTGAGACCAGAGTCTGATTTTGGTGAAAATTTGAGTTAGCTGAACCTGGGGCCTATTTCACAAAGGTACAAGCATTGTTACCAACCATGTTTACGGACAAGTATTTGTAGTTGCAAGTTTACAAATACTCACGTTTCACAAAAATTTATGATCTACAAGTTTACAATTTTACAAGCCTACAAGTGCTCCAATAGTAAACATAACCTATTTTGATGATAATTTCATTTTTTCATGCTTTAAAAAAGGTTACTTGTACTTTTTAATAAATTATTTGAAAGCAATACAATATTTTTTGTACAGTCCACTTCATTGATTGCTGAATTTGTATACAGTATGTAATGTGTATATAATATAGTATATGTACTATATACAATGTATACTATATAATTATACTGTGTATATATACTATAGTACACATAACCTATGAGATAACACATTAGTGAATATTTTGGAGATTTATTAAATTTAATTTTTCAATACATATATTTTCAAAATAATGAATTATAGAGGGATATAGGGCATTTTTTAATATTGAAAATAATCATTGAATATTTTAAATAATGTTAATGATCACTTGTAAAACCTTTACATAGCTTTCCATTTCGGTAAAAATTTCATAGTTACGAACAAGTAATTTTTACAAAAATTATTGACTGCAATGAAAATCTTTGTGAAACAGGCAAAATCACTTGTTCGTAACAAGCAAATCACTTGTAAACTTGTAGAAATTCATTGTAACAACAAGTTAACAATTCTGCTTTTGTGAAACACTTGTAATCCTGGTGTTCTCCAAAACCATGGTTGGCAACAAGACTTGTAACCTACTTGTACCTTTGTGAAACAGTGTGGGTACTAAACAACTACTGATAGATAAGGAATTTCAAATTCATAAAATAACGACAGTTTTAACTTACTTTGGTTGTAATGTGAACATGGAGAGGAGGCTTCTTTGAGAAGAATTGCCAGAAGAGCTTGGCGTAGTCGACTTTTTCCCCAATCCTACTGAACGACATTTACCCTTCACAGAGCTACCTTGTTTCTGACCTCCACTCGTCTTAGATGCACTTCCAAATGGACTTTTATCAGGTTTATTATTCCCAAATGGGCTTCTTTCAGATTTACCACTTCCAAATGGAGTTTTGTCACTGCTTCCAAATGGACTCTTCTCAGGTTTACCGATTCCAAATGGACTTTTATCAAGCTTATGACTACCAAATGGACTTTTGTCTGATTTCAGACTTTTGGATGGACTCTTCTCTGAACTAAGACTGCCCAATGATAATTTCTCCTGTTTCCCATTTGAAGTTTCTAGTCCACCAGTAGACAACTTCGGTTTTGCTGGTGTGGATAGTATGGAGATCTGATCTTTTATTTCCTGAAACATTAGAAGAGGATCCATTTTTAACCAATCAACACAAACATATTTGTACCGTACAATAAGTAAGAAAGTGAAATAAAGTCAACATATTTCTAGATGGATAGACGCCAATCATTACATGCATGCAAATACTATCAATCATTTTTAAGAACGATAATTTCTGAAAACATATCAGGCTGATCTTTTTAAACAAGGTTGACTAATTTACAAATTGATTTATGATCAATTAAAGAATTAAACACTTCAATAGAGCACTAATTGAAGCTGCTTCCTGCTTCACAAAAAATGTTCAAAATGATTGAGAGAAGAAATCATCTCACAATTACTGATTGAGGTTCTACACATCTAGGTACTGATGAAAATAAATGAGACATTGCATTTGTTCAAAAAATTAATAATATATTAATTTTTTCCTCCACCTACTGTCTAAAGTACTTACTTTACTCCCTGAAACATAATACTAAAGTGTCACTTTTTCGCTCTCGGTAGTAAAAAACAGAAAAACTCCCTAGGGAGTAAAAGTGACTCCATTTAAATAACATGGGAAGCATCTCTATTTTAAAAACTTACATTATAATAGGTTAGAAGGTCTAAGCTCAGATGAGAAAGCATAAAGAGGTGTCTGTCATTGAGTCAACTGAATTCAATACCACAACCAGAAATTTGATCAACTCATGAAATATATGTTTGTATGATATTATATTCTTTATATTAGTAGACGATAAAAATTTATACAATTTTTAAAATATATTACTCTATTCAAAATACCAGCCAACAAATATTTTTGATCTGCAATTCAAATCGGAACCGCGTGATCTGGAGTCAGCCATTTTTGGTAGACACCCAGCTGATATAATTGTTACAACTTTTGCCGATAGATAGCGCAATCGGCAGTGCCAATCAGACGACCGGTTTTTAGGTTTTAGATTTTAGGTTATGTTGTTAGGAAACATTGTCACCAATATGTAAGTTATTAAAATGATTTTATTTGCAGTTTCTATAAAAAAATGTAGATGGAGGAAAAATGTTGTGTACATCACGAGTGAAAAATACTTTTTCTCCCTCAGGAAAATTGTTGCCCTCGGCTTCGCCTCGGGCTTCAAACTTTTCCCACAGGGAGAAAAAGTCGTACTTTTCACTCTAGATATACAAATAACTATTAATTTCGTTAATTTGTATTTTAATTGTTGATTATTAGGCTACTTATCTACTGCTTGATCATACAACATGAGGAGTAAAAGAAATGCGTTTCCTAACCAGGAGCTGAGCTTGCTGTCTATAAATTCAACAAAGGTTTATTACAGGGCAATAATCGCAAGAGCAGCACCATATACCCATCTTACGAATTCCATCTGTTCTCAAGGCTGGGTTCACATTATCCAATAAAGTTTACTGTCTCAATGGCAATTTTTCATTTTTACAATTTGTCCGATTTAGAAAACATTAACTAATTTGATTCCTTGCTAACAACTTAATAAAATTAAAAATAGATTAAATTAAAAACTAAATATTTTTTTTAAATAAAATTCATGTAAATTAAATATTAAATCAGCTATATTGACGCATATCAGTTTTATTACCTGATCCATCTCACCAAAGTCAGTAATACTGTCCCTCAGCAAGTTGAATTTTGGAGTGGAGTTCATCGCACTTTTCTGGCTACTATTCATCTTGAAAGGATTACTTCGTCTGCTGACAGGAGCCGGTGTTGTCTGCTTTGCACTGTCATCATTTTCTTTCAAAGGTGTTTCAAGTCTTTCATCTTCATCCTCAGTTTTGCTTGAGGCTGGAGTTTGAAGCCCACTAGAAACTCTGAATGGCGTTTTAGGTGTTCTAGGATCAGGTTTGTTGGAGGCAGTACTTTGGTCATCAGTGCCATTCCTCGAGGTGTTTGAGGCATATTTACACTATTGTCGGCATTTTTCCTCGAAAAAGGGCTCTGAAACCCACTATTAACTGCTTTAGAGCTTTGCAGAACTTTTTCAGCACCACTGTTACTTTTGAAACCAAACTTTTCGTGAAACTTTTGTTTCCAGGTGAATGTAGAAATACTGGATACACTTTTCGCCGAAGATTGGCTGCACTCTTCTACATTGTCAAGTTCGAATGAATTGGGACACGAAACTCCTGAATCATTGTCCCTATCCTTATCAGTGTCCTTGACTTCAGACTCCTCCATACTATGTTCCGTGAACAGCGAGCTTCGTATTGTAACAGATTTCTTAGTAAGTTTTCTGGGCGATGCTGCTTTTCCACAAGATTTCCCGTCCTTGACTTCATTTTCCTCCATACTTAGTTCCGTAAATAAAGAGCTACTTACAGTAACAACCCGTTTTCCGGGTGATAGGGGGGTTTCACGAGATTTTCTTGTCGGGGAAATTTGTGTTGTCAAAATGTTTTCGTCCAATTTCTTCGGAGATGATCTTCTGGTGAGCTCGTCAACGTTGCTGATGTCTTTCAAGGTGTCCTTATCACTGCCAACTGGTGTTGAATTGGCACTACTTGCACTTGTTCTCAGGATAGGAGAGCTCGAGTTGAAATACCTGGAAGCAAACAATAAATTTATGAATTTTGGAAATAATTGATTAATTATGATGTTATTTTCGATTATTGTAAATTCAAGAAGTATTGAAACCAAAGTTGTATACTTGAATTTTCAATTTATGACTATCAATTTTGAAAATTGTTGATTTTGACATTATAGAGTTATCAGAGTTATAGAGCTATTCAAAACAGATATCCATTTTCGATATTGAAAATCTTAGTAAACTTTCAGCAGCTGAAGAATGCCAATTTCATGGAATTATATGTTATCACTCGCAGACAGTCAACACTCGACTATGATGATCACAATCCATTGTTTACCATCCAGTTGGAAGGAATCTGGGAGTAGTAGTAACAGTCTATTAATAGATCTGTACAGAGTAACATATAAATTATGTCACACTGGGCTTTCCAAGGTTGATTCTTCTGATACATAAAGAGTTTAATTACAAGCGTAGAGTAAAAGTGAAGAAATTTCTTGGTCTCAACCAAGGTAATAAGAATATTCTAAATTTCTTTGTTCTCAGTTGCATATCACAACAAAAAATAACGATGGAATTTCTAAAAGTTGCAAAAGTAAAAAGTTTTACTCTGGATGCTACAAATGCTAGTAGTTCTGTGAACAGTAGACCTCGCGCAGTTATAAACCACAGACTCCTCTGTCCATACTGTCCATCAGAGTAAATCCTGTCTGTATGTCGTGTCGGCGAGATATCGGTGTGAAAACGGCTTATGGCTGTTGGTGTATCAAAAATGCTAATGCATCAAAAGCTAATCTCCTTCAAGACATACTGGCAACAGGACAGCCCGAGTTCAAAGCAGAAAAGTTACATTAAGATATTGAATTGCATGTTTCATGGCATGCAATTTATAATCCATCCAGCTGATTTATTATCAATAATCCTATAGTCTGATTATTACTTTCCTTGCCCTATTACCATAGGTAAGGAAAGTATTGCTTTCCGAAAAAACTTTAAGGTACCCCAATTTCTAAATTTCTATACGTTTCAAGGTCCCCTGAGTCCAAAAAACTGGGTTTTGGGTATTGGTCTGTATGTATGTGTGTGTGTGTGTGTGTGTGTGTGTGTGTGTGTGTGTGTGTGTGTGTGTGTGTGTATGTGTGTGTGTGTGTGTGTGTGTGTGTGGTGTGTGTGTGTGTATGAGTGTATGTGCGTCTGTGTACACTATATCTCATCTCCCAATTAACGGAATGACTTGAAATTTGGAACTTAAGGTCCTTCCCTTATAAGGATCCGACACGAACAATTTCGATCTGATGCAATTCAAGATGGCGGCTAAAATGGCGAAAATGTGTTCAAAAACAGTGTTTTTCGCGATTTTCTCGAAAACGGCTCCAACGATTTCGATTAAAGTTATACCTAAAATAGTCATCGATAAGCTCTATCAACTGCCACAAGTCCCATATCTGTAAAAATTTCAGGAGCTCCGCCCCATCTATGCAAAGTTTGATTTTAGATTCTCAATCGGCAGCCTTCATATATACAATTTAAACGAAAAATTTCAAGTGGAAAAGATTGAACATGAAAATCTCTGCAATTGATGTCTAGTAACATATTCACCTAAAATTGAAAATAAGCACGAAATTCGAGAAAATGTGATTATCCAATCGCAAACGGTTGGCAACTGTTGATTCTATAAAATGATTCACTATGAAGAGATAGCAGACCTCGTATGTCTCCAACGTTATTGTCCTGTCACCAGCTGGCTCAAATCTTTGAATAGTAGACTTGAGATGCGCGGGAACACTAGCGTCCGGTGATCAATTTTCATAATGGCAAGGAAAGTTGTGTGAGTGCTCCACACCAGATTTTTACTCTAATATTGGCATATGAAGGAGGCTCCTTTTTCTTTTTATATTATCCTTGAAATGCAAAATTTCCAAAAACGTTGTATATACGTCGACGCGCAATTTAAAAAGGAACATAGGCTACCTGTCAAATTTCATGAAAATCTATTACCGCGTTTCGCCGTAAATGCGCAACATATAAACATTTAAACATAAAGAGAAATGCAAAAAACGTCGACTTGAATCTTAGACCTCACTTCGCTCGGTCAATTATCATAATAATGGACCACATTAGCATATTCATGTCACATTACTGCATTTGCTTAATAGTTGAATTGCTCATAATTCGAATGAAACTCACAATTAGATTTAAAGAGTGAAGGACATCAATTTCCAACTTACCTGCTCTGTACTTTCACTTTTTCATCCACAACCGTGTTTCGTTGCTTTTTCAATTTATTGAAAAATTTACTTTTGGCATTAATCTTTCCCAACAAAATCGGTGACTTTCGACTTTCATCTTCTTCTCCTTCAACTTCCATTCCGTTGTCAACACCAACAGCTTCACTTTCCTTTGACAGACAGACCTTTTTGGCAGGTTGTGTGACAGTATTCATTTCTTCATCAAACAAGATATTTTCAAAATCTTTGTCATCTGTAAAAACATTTTTCATTATAGAAACGATTTTTAATTATTTTGTATGAAGAGACTTCAATCTGTTTTATATATTAATATGGAGTAAAAACCAATAATAATTTAATAAAAATAATGATTTTTGTGAATGGAAATTGAAAGAAAGAATGTAATTTCTTTCTTACACAGTCTATCGCCAATATCTTCCATGTTTTTGTTATCATGTCAGTATATCAATTATATATTTGGAATGTGATAATTTATTGTATTTCATTAATAATAATCTCTAATTGCCAATGAATTAATTGCAACCAGAGGAGTTTATTGACAAAACATATACATAATTATTATATTATACTTATAAAAGTTGCTAATACTAAACTTAGTTCTAATTATGATACCCCACTATAATAATATGTGTCGGGTTGATCATAATATTATTTTCTGATTAACTACAAAAGATAGGATAGTAATGAAAATCAAAGTGAATTACATTGAAAAGATGAAGTAATGCCGATTTAAAAAAAAATGTAATTTGGTAATTTTACGGAAGTCAATAATTCTATGAATCCAACTCAATCTATACCTTTAAAAGCCGGCAAGATACACACTGAAGATAAAAGTAATGCTTTAATGTTAAGATAAAGTTTCTAAATTTAGAAATATGTTAGTACGAAATGCTGAGAAAAGTATTCTTTAATTGAAATATGACAAAACGTTAGTTACCTATTAGATTCGATGTTTCAAATTCGATTTTTGGATCCTGTATAATCTGTTTTCCAGCAGTAGAAGGTGGGGGCTTCGCTTTTACAGGTCTAAACTTTGGTTCCGTTATTTGGAAATTTACCTCCCAAATGCTTGGATGGTTCGATTGCTTTGTAGTACCCCATTTCTTTTTTACATCCTGAGAAAATAGATGAAAAAATGTGAGAAAAAAAAGAAATATTCAATATACAGAATGATTTAAAATGAAAGTCAATTTCAAACAATTAGGGCCGGTTTCCGAGCTCGGGATTTGGCTAAGTTCTAGACTTTAAACAGCTGAAGTCAGAAAATTGGCTTTCTGAAACGGGGCGTAGTCGCAGTGAAATGACGAACTATTTTTAAATTAAAAGTCGAAAACTAGAAAATTGAACAAAAAATTAAAGAGAAAATAGTGTAAAGTTTCAGCTATTGCGAATTATTTAGGAATGTTTCATTTCGTCAAGGAAAAAGTTTCTAATTCACCGAGCGAAGTGAGGTTTAAGATTCAAGTCGACGGTTTGGCATTTCTCTTAATGTTTAAATGTTTATATGTTGCGCATTTACGGCGAAACGCGGTAATAGATTTTCATGAAATTTGACAGGTATGTTCCTTTTTTTAATTACGCGTCCACGTATATACAAGGTTTTTGGAAATTTTGCATTACAAGGATAATGTAAAAGGAAAAGGGAGCCTCCTTCATACGCCAATATTAGAGTAAAAATCAGACTATAGAATTATTCATCATAAATCAGCTAACAAATGATTACACAGATCTGTGGAGAAGCCAGTCTACTGCTGAATTTCCATAAGGTCTATAGTTTCAATCAGCTTCTTGTGGATGAGAATACTGCGTGAGGCCTACTGTTCACAGAACTACTAGTTATAGAAATGAGGAAATAAAGATTATCATAAAAACTGCGACTACGCCCCGTTTCGGAAAGTTAATTTTCTGACTCCAGCTGTTTAAAGTCTAAAACTTAGCTGAATCCCGAGCTCGGAAACCGGCCCAATTATATTCCTTTTCAAGAACGGTGCTTCCAAACCAATTTCACATCAAATTACTCACAGGAGCATCACGTTTATGATGGTGTATTATAAGTGTTCTGTGTGTCCAACCTATGAGGCTTGGACGGCATCTACAAAAAAGGAATATCCATAAACCATAGTTTGTGGAAATGCATAAAAAACGTTCACTTGAGCGAAACTCATTCTTGCTTCATTGCTTTATGAGGATTTTTGGTTCCTCCTATACAAGCGTTATGACGATTGACTTCACCGCTTAAATGATGCGTCGCCTCATTGCCATGGAGGAGATTCGCCTGGTTTTTCAGGCGAAAATGAACATTATCTGTGCATTTCCACAACACCATGGTGTATGGACCTTGCTTTTTGTAGATATCGTCCGAGCCTCAAAGGAAGAGCACATAGAACACTTAGCAAGTCATATCGATCAAGGCAGATCGATCTTAAATAAATTATCGATTTATTTATTATATCAGGCAGACACAAGACATACAATATTTGATAAACTAAATTGATAGCAATCTCCAAATCTCTTTGCAGGATATTCGGTTCCGTATGAAACATAAAAGTCATGAGACCCATTCACGGCTTAAATATAAATCAGGCTAGGAGAAACATTACCGTTAAGGACTAACACTATCATTTCCTTGATTTTCAACTAACAAATGTAATACTCTACCTGAATATAATACTCTGTATATAGGCTAATATGAATGTAATACTCTGTTATTGAAATGTAATATCATTTTAGAGGAATAAAAACCTCTAAAAATCTCCAAATTAATAATGAAAGCACCAAGATGTACTGAAATATCACAAATTTTATTTGATAAAAACACAAACATGTATCAACACCTATGGTGGCCACTAATGACGGGACAAGTATGTTGAACATGTGTGTGCACACATGTCGTCATACATTGTTGTGTCATCAAAGCGAAAGGCTTCAAAAAACGTTTTTTGAGGTTAGGTTTATGTATCTTCCATTTTTTGTTCTTATTTCTTCTTCGCTACTCTATTTGAGGCAAATTTTTTGTATTATTGTAATTCTAGTGTTTATTCCAGCATTAACATTTTCAGAGGTTTATGTCAATGGTTGTTTATTTTATGTTAGAAGCTGTTTTGATACAACTTTTTTTTGCTCGAAGCCTCTCGATGATGACACAACATGCATGACGTGTATATGTGTACACACATGTTCAACACACTTGTCCTGTCGTAAGTGGCCACCCTAAGACAATAGACGAGGATTACACCGTAGGTATTGAAACATGTTTTGTTTATTCATTTATCACATTGTGTACAAATACTTGACTTTTGAAAAGGCACAAAACAGGCTGATGCCCAAAACTGTTCCATTTACAATTTATACTATAGCAATGTAAAATTTTGTAATGTAGGAAAATACAAATTTGCCGCCATACAAAAACTATGATTTTCGTCGCAATGTTTATTTATAATAGTTGACTACATCTTGGTGTTTTCATCTATAATATAATAAAGGTAAGAATATTGTCTTAAAATTACTTCACTTATATGGGCTACTTTATTCAAGTTAATAAAAACAATATAAAACTTGTAGTACCCTTTTATTAAAATATTTTAAAAACTTTAAAACATTTTAACGAGTTTTACTTAATTTTCATTTTAACATTTTCACTAACTAGTTTCGACCTACTTTGGCCATTTTAAAGTTAAAATGAAGAAAGCCATTTAGCTTGAAAATGGCCAAAGTAGATAGAAACTAGTCGTTAAAATGGTTCAATAAAAGGGTAATACAAGTTGAATATTGTCTTATTCATGTACGGGATAGGAAATTCACGAATGACGCATCATCACGTCTGAACTACTGAGCTGATTAACTTGAAATTTTGCATAAAGACTGTTAATTTACCGAGGATGGTTATAGGCCTACTTTAAATTCTTCAAGATTTCAGTAGGTCAAGTTTCCAGTTTGTCAAGTTTTTAATTAGACTCTTGCGGAGCACGGGTTACCTGCTAGTCAAGAATAAATTATATTACTATACCTCACCAAACCCTGTGTCCGAAGCAATTCCAATTTCAATTTTTCAATTTACTGAATCACTTACTTGTCTCTGGTCAGGGTTCCAGTCAGCGACCACTTTGAGGGTGAACGGATCCAGGTTGCCGAGGGCCAGCTGATAGGCCTCATCCTCGGGCAGTGGTTGGGGCAGTCGCAGCTTGGGTGTGCTGTCGTCGATCGGAGTCAGCGGCATCACCTTGCGTTGCATCGTATCGAACACCGGCTGATGCTTGAACATGGCCTCCGCGTGAACAAAGTTCTCTATGTACTCCTTGGTAACTACTAATTGCGGCATGTTCAGGTAGGAGCTCATACGTGGCAGAGCCTGAAAAAAACGCAATCACAAAAATTATATAAAAATATTATGAATCTAGGAGGAAAGAATGTATAGTGAAAATTGAAAAAACACTATTTTATTTTTACATATCCATATTTATCAAATTTGTACACAGGAAATCCTGTCCTCCTAATTTTCAGTTATGGAGAAATTTTACAATATCAATTCTTATTCAACAAATTTTATAGTGAAAATAGTGTAAAACAACTATATTTCAGTATATGTATATCTAAAAGTACAAAATACCAAATTAAACAATAAGTAATATTGTCAAAATAGTGTAAAAAATACCGCTATCTAAATTGTAGTAGAATATTTGAATGAATAATCACTTATTGAGAGCAAGTGAAACACAAAAACAATATAGAGCTTGTAGTAGCATATTTAATTGGAGGATCATCTAATGAATTACAATACTGACTGATATTGATACAACCACATATACTAGAAGACTATGAAAACTAGAAGACAACACAAAATAGTGTAAACTATAAAAAATGTATCTAAGTTGTAGTAGAAGATTTAAATGAATTATCACTTACTGAAATACAATACTGACTTAAATTGATCCAACCACATGTACTACTGTGCTCTTTGGATACAAATCACAATGCTGTTTCGGACTTACTTTTCTTTTTAGGGCTACTGAAATTATTGAAATACAATGAAAGTTATCAAGTACGCCTCATGAAGAGTTGAACTAGTTGTGTTGTGATAAAATGACCGTTATTTGATAACAGTTATTGTGTTTCAATGTGTTATTTGGATTTGGTTCAAGTTTACACTGAACAAAAAAATCCTAGAGCTCATGAAATTAGCCAAATCTTAGAAACAAGCATAAAACAGGGAGGGTGAAAATAGCTCACCCGTTCAATGTCGGGATCCATAGTACGTGTAATGAAACGACACGCTTTGCTGAGACCGATGCCGGGTAGAGATGGTAGGTAATCGCAGCCGGAGAGAATGCACATGCGTCGGAACTTCTCAAAGCTGTAATTCTCCGGTCGACATTTCATCGACAAGTGCAGCTTGTCCTGATCGACCAGCAAGCCACCTCCGTTCGGGTCCAGTTTGAACACTACCTGAAACGTCATAGGAATTTTTGAAAAAATCTGGTGTGGCGCACTCACACAACTTTCCTTGCCGTTATGAAAATTGCTAGTGTTCACGCGCATCTCAAGTCTACTATTCAAAGATCTGAGCCAGCTGGTGACAGGACAATAACGCTGGAGACACACGAAGTCTGCTAACTCTTCATAGTGAATGATTTAATAGAATCAACAGTTGCCAACAATTTGCAATTATTGAATAATCACATTTTCTCGAATTTTGAGCTTATTTTCAATTTTTGGTGAACATGTTACTGAACATTAATTGTAGAGATCTTCATGCTCAATCTTTTCCACTTGAATTTTTTTGTTTAAATTGTATCTGAAGCCTGATAATTGGGAAATATAAAATCAAACTTTGCATAGATGGGGCGGAGCTCCTGAAATTTTTACAGATATGGGACTTGTGGCAGTTGATAGAGCTTATCAATGACTAATTTAAGTTTAAATTTTATTGAAATCGTTGGAGCCGTTTTCGAGAAAATCGCGAAAACCCCTGTTTTTGACATCATTTTCGCCATTTTAGCCGCCATCTTGAATTGCATTCGATCGAAATTGTTCGTGTCGGATCCTTATATTGTAAAGACCTCAAGTTCCAAATTTCAAGTCATTCCGTTAATTAGGAGATGAGATGTCGTGTACACAGATACACACACACACACCAATACCCAAAAACCACTTTTTTGGACTCAGGGGACCTTGAAACATATAGAAATTTAGAAATTGGAGTTAGCCTACCTTAATTTATTTCAGAAAGCAATACTTTCCTTACCTATGGTAATAGGGCAAGAAAAGTAAAAGTCAAGACTCTAGGTTCTCCCTGTATGCTTGAGGTCTGAGGTCAAATCTACAAATCAAAACTGTATGGGGTCAAAACTCCATCTTGCAACTGGTTCAAAAGGAATGAAATGTGTTGGTGTTGTTGAAGATCTAGTTAGTTGCATACATTAAAATCTCTAAGTACTAAACAATCATTCAAAATGATCTGTAAACAACGTGCTATTTTATCTGAGAAGTGATCAAGTATTTTTTTACATAGAATTACTGGTATCCTTTCTATTTTCTTTGAGACATACTATTTACGGTTATTTTTTATTTCATTATCAAGTGAAAAATCTTTCAAGTAGCCCTATTTAAATAAATTAAAAATATTATTTGTTATATTTTTCATACCAATACCAAACGGGAAGGGAAGCCACCTCAAGTACATAACATTTTTCTATCTATCGCAAGAGCGCACGTTGCTATTAAAATAGAGAAAAGCTACAGCCAATATCACGTAACAAACAAATAAACAATCTTTCAGTCAATGACAGATGACTGTTCAATGAATTTTAATTTATAACTCTAAAATCCTGATCAATATTCAATTCAATTCAATTCAATTCAATTTATTTGTCCTTTTTACAACATAGTTATTGTACAAAGTAGTTATGAAATAAATAACTTAAAACTAAAACAAAATAACTTAAAATAGCAGGTTAACAAAAACACGGAAGGCCCCTGCAAAGGCAAAGCCTGTGCGCAGGGGCCGAGTGTTACAAAAAACTACAGAACCAAAGTGAAAGCATAAAACAAAAATATAAATTATAAGTATGAAATTTGTATAATAAAAAATCTCGAGAATACAGACAATTAACAAGAAATAATGAGCTTATTTAAGAGAAAAAAAGAGTTGAAAGGTGAACAGTTACAAGAAATCGAACAAATCAGTAGAGTTATGCGATGTGATCCATTGACTTATTTCGTTAGAAAGATTTCTGGTCAATTGTTAGAGATAAAATGATCAGGTATTACGTTAACAAGTATATGGACAATGTAATTGAACTGCCTTCTACAAATGGATAAAACTGTATGATGAGATTCGAAAGTGATGGATGAGGGACGAAGATTGTACGGTGATAAACGGAGATTGAAAATATTACTATGCTTATTCATGTAGATTATCAAGTTTTTCGTGTGAAGCTGCCTGACAGTCAGCACATTCAGTTCCCTGAAAAGATTGTCACTAGGGAAACGTCTGGGCTTTCCAAGAATTGCCTTTAATAAGGTCTTCTGAATAACAATTATCTTATTCAAGTGATTCATGTAGGCAGCGCCCCAAATGATAATCCCATATTGAAGAAAAGACTGGATGTAAGCACAATAAACCAATCTAGAAACGGCTATGTTACTCAATTTACTGATAGTGTAGAATTTGTTGATCCAGTGTTTAAGCTTATTACAAGTGACATTGATGTGGACATCCCACCGAAGATGTTGATCAACAGTGACACCCAGATACTTGAAGAATTTTTCTCTACCTAATTTTGGACAACTACAATTTGATGAATCTGAAAGGTTACAATCAGGACTATGAATATGAATATGAGTGAGATCAAGCGGCAAACCAACACATTCGGTGAAAAGGCTAAAAATACACTTTTCTTTGCGTTGAGGGTAAGAATATGCTCATCTAACCAGGCTTTAACAGTTCTAATCCAGATTCAGCCCTATTTTTAACCTCTTCCCATGAATTACCAGTAAATATTAAGGCGGTGTCATCTGCAAAAGCAAGTGTCACACAGTTCTCAATATCAAGTTTGATTAAATCATTAATGTAAATGAGAAAAAGGATAGGAGATAGCACCGTGCCCTGTGGGAGACCAAAATTACTCAAAAGTCTAGAACTAGTTTTATTTTCTAAGGTAAGCTTTGATGTCTATCACTCAGGTAACTGGTGAATAATCTAAGGGGTACACCACGAATTCCTAATTAATATGAAATGAATATATTATTATATATATGTCCCATATGACTAGGGACAGTATAAACTAAACATTTCATTAATTATTATTGAAAAATTGAGCCTCTACAAGTTTTAAACAGAAATGAAATCCCAAGTGTTGTACTAAACCTTGAGACTGAAACCTTAAGGTGATTGTTAGTCTATATTCATTCTTTGCACCCTTACCATCTGTATTTTATGATTTTTACAAAGTTAATTTCTATTATGGGACAATCATACACCTATTATACAAAGAACGACATCAATCAAATCAAATAGAATTAGAAACTTCATTGACATTTCAAAATATACAAGTACAAAAGCATCTCTGAGAACAGTGTTAAATTTATAACGTCATTCTATTCCAACTGAAAGACACTAGAATATATAAACTACTACACTACACTAGTATTGCTTTCCAATGAGTTCCTGCTTTGCTAAACAGAATAGAATACAATTGGTTCTCATGGGGGTGTTCAGTTGCTCACACATTCGGAAGACTGAAAATAATGTGAGAACAATCTTGTAGGAACTACAAAATCAGCACCTGATTAACATTGGATTGCTATCTTTTCCTGTCATTAGACAAAGCAGATAGCTCCAGCCTTTTCTACCTCCGCACCGTTGCGAAATTGTTCGTAGCGTGTAAAGTAGTGTGTACTTGCGAGAGAAGGTGAGGGAGAGTGAGAGAGAAGATATCTTTGTGAGAGAGAAGATCCTCACAATCTTCTCCCTCTATGTATTTTGTGAGAGAGAAGATCCTCACAATCTTCTCCCTCTATGTATTTTGTGAGAGAGAAGATCTCCCTTTTTGTGAGAGAGAAGATCCTCACAGTCTTCAGATTCTCTGCAAATGTGGGGAGCTGTAACGAGGCAGAATATACACCCACATAAGACTAGAGAGAGACAGAGGCTGGACGAGCCCTACCAAAGATTGAGCATATTTTCAATTACTTTGTTCTTTTTTGCTTGTTTTTATTTATTTCCTTTTGGACTAGTAGGTCAGCTGGCCTACTTGTTCTTTGTGTTTTCATGACGTGTCCCTGGGGGTTTTTATGACCACCTTATGAACTTAACATTAAATAATTTAATAACTGAAGGAGTTTGATGAACTACCAGAAGATCCAATCTCAATTATGAAAAAGTACTCGTATTATTGAAAAATCATGAAAATATATAATTTCTCAACAAAAAAATATTTGAGATCAGATCAGAATATAATATTATATCAGATATGCCGGGATAACTTGAAGCTCAGCTATCTACTATAGACGGTGGTGGAGAAAGATAATTGGCAGTTTTGCCGACCTATCATTTCAACTGACTTTATAAAGGTGCGTACAGATATACGCGCCGCGAACATGAGCAATTCACTTTTAATCAGCTGACTATATCTGTATTTTTACAGAAACGGTATAAGATATAGATATAAAAAGCTTGGCATCAGCTGATTAAAATGAATTGCTCATGTTCGCGGCGCGTACGCACCTTTACGCTCACTATATTAAAATGTGTGAAAAATCTTACATGGAAAAGTAGAATATGTAAATAATCTTAGGATGTGATAAAATTGAATGCGTACATATGTGCAAGTGCAAGTCGAATCATGCATGAGCCGAAAAACAAAGTTTGAAAAGTGCTATTGAAACACGTTGTGACTTGCATGTAGCTGCTCAACATGTGCAAGCGTCCAGTGTGAGTGTTTCTATTGCTCTTTCCAGATTTAGTTTCTCATCTGCACGCTTGGTCATGCATAACCAAGCTTGCACTTACACATATACACATTCAATGTGATCACACCCTTATAGGAACTAGTAAAATGTGTGAACAACATTATAGGAATCACTAGTGCTCTATGTCTGCCTATCAGAGCAGTAGTTCTTAGCTGCGGGCTCAACAAAGTGTCATTCATAACAAAACTTGCACTTGCACATATATGCATTTAATGTAATCACACGCTTATAGGAACTAGTAAAATATGTGAACAATCTTATAGGAATCACTGGTGTTCTATTTCTGCTTATCACAGCATAAATTCATAAGAAAGCAGGGCTGAACAGAGTGTCACCCACCTTTTTGCAGCCGAACAGAATGAGATCAGAGTCCTCGGTGATGACTAGATGAGCGACGCCCGTCAAATTCAAGTAGGCGAGCTGAGCGTCAGCCTCGTAGGGCGCCGTGACGCAGTCGACGTTGGCCGCTCGACACGCGTGCATCAGCTCCAGCGCCATATTGTGCGTGATGTCCACGCAGCGTCTGATGAACGAGCGTGCCTCGTTCGGCTTGTCCTGACGCAGCAATTCGGCTGCGCGACGTCTGTTCAGCTCGCGGTTCCTAACCGAAACAGATACCAACATTTTATCCCAACCAACATACAGAACGAACACCGATTCCAACACTTTATTCCAACCAACAATAATTGCATAATCATTTATTATTGTTGAGCTATCGATGTCTCTGATACGGTCGCAGCTCAGTTTCATTTTTCTAGGTTTTCACCGCAGTCAATAGACCGGGGTCAAATACTAATAATCTAATTGTCGAATATTAATAATCTGACTGAATATTAATTATCCAGTCTCTTTGTTCGGCAAATTACTGTTCGATATTCTGCGTCCAAACCCCTTCTATTCTTTGGAGGAGTTTTTCACACATACTTTAAGATAAATTAAGTGTTAAGTGTTATGAATATTCTATTGACGTTGCTGATGACTGTATGGTCCGATAGCAAAAGAATTAAATCTATCTATCTATCTGACTCCGCAAATGTTAATAAGTATGTTCCTCTGTGTATTCAGAGACTGTATAGTATGGCCTTACAATCAAATATTTTCTCAATTCCGACACAAACAATCGTTTGCTCTCAATAGTTTTGAGATGTAGTGGGAGTAGGTTGAAGACGTTAGCTGTCCGTCAGCTCAGGTTAACAGCAAGTAAACAAACTTTACAACAAGCAACAAAATGACCTCGTGTTCAGACCTTTTTCTACAGACCTTGGTTTAGCTTAATGAATGAGAGTAATATTCAGAAATTGTAGAGAAAATTAAGCATTAAGAACATGCGAGAAATGAAAATGATGATAGACATAAAAGTGTTCAGACATTATAAAGCATGTTAATTATTTTCTCGTGGTGAATTGGCATTAATTGAAAGATTTCTTGGGATAAAACAGGAAGATTTAAAAAATATTATATATTTTTTTATTCAAAGTAATAGGAATATTAAGAACAGGCAACATATAACGTGCGAGTTGGCGGGTTAAAGTTGATAGGTACACTTTTTTTTTAATTGGATAATATTTTTCAATATAATTGTTAAGATCATTATAAGAGTGAGAAGAAGTGGCAACTGAAATTTTTAAAGTGGTCTAATAAGCGATTTATGGGTTGTTGAAAGTGCTAACTCCGTTTTCTTTCCAGATCATAAACGGATTCGAATTTTTCATTGAAGTTTTTTTTATATATTCAATTCAGTACATCATTGGCTTTGTTCTAATATGCGTTTTTTGCGATTTATGCCAAAATAAACAAGTTATCGAATTTACAAAAAATTTTACTTTTTTATTTATGAACGATATGGGGAATAAAATGTTTTAGTTTGGAAAGATACATTTTTTAAATTTTAATAGAAGTTCTGTTAATATAGTCGAAACCGTTTATGATCTGGAAAGAAAACGGAATCTGGAAAATTAGCACTTCAACAACCCATAACTCGCTTATTAGACACTTAAAAATTTCAGTTGCCACTTTTTCTCACTCTTATAATGATATTGACAATTATATTGAAAAATATTATCAAATTTGAATAAAAAATAAAAGTGTACCGAACAACCTTAAGGTCTGGTGTAAGAATTCTTCAGGTCATTTTTGGATAATTTCAGAGCCCCTCATTTTGACTTACATACTTTTTAATCAGGCAATCGAAAAACTATTTTTGAGATTGAAAAACTCAACTGAAATCTGTGCTTTTCAATCATCACTGCTGAAATACTCCGACTACTACTAAAATACCGACGTTTCCTACTTGCAAATTGATTAGAACATCAACTGAAAGTGTTTTGTCTTTTCAGGTTCGTTTTTATAAATATTTTTAGTTGTATTCATTTGTTTATTGTTAAATTATCATCATTTTATCATTATGCTATAGTTGATTATGTACGCTCTACTCTTTGTGCTTAGGGCATGGCCTTGATTACAAATAAACGTGTTCTGTTCTACTAAAATACTCAAGTTTGGCAAATCCATCCGAATTAAGTCTCATATCTATAATGATTGAATTGAAACAAAGAAAATGAGTCATTCTAAAACAACAACGAAAAAATTTCTAAAAAATACAAAATTCCTTACTCTCGTCTTTTCTTTTCAGTATCAGCCTTTGCCGGTAAATGCTGACCATCAAACACCATGATCGGTTTTATGTTATGAGATAACAGCATGTGGATGTACTTCATACAGTAGTACACATATCTGAAAATAAAATGAGTCAATATGCTTATTGTTCATACATAAAAAATAATTGGCACAATAATACCATAGAGTAAAGATGGCATAAGAAGATATCCCATGATATATGTCGTTTATGTTCTTAATTTCCTGATTTCTTGTCAACTCAAGCCGATTACTGTCGACAACTGTCTATTACTACTGTTTTGGCCAGGTGAGAGTGTAAGAACAGCTCAGCATTTGATACTACAGAGTGGCCTCCCATTTAAAAAAAAAAAAATTAAGAGTAATTTCCGGTTTTCAAGAGTAAAATTCTAAATTTTCCAGGTAGAGTTCCGGTATTTGAGGAACAAGATACATTCGTAAATAATTTATTATGGAAATCTTCAGTTTGATCTTCCATGATGAAATGCGAATAGCGTATTTGAATTTCCAAATATATTGATAATTTTTGACAGTACAGTCTATTTTTGTGAGGAATTATTATTTTGAGGAAATATTTGTGAGTACGTTCTTTCAACCACTCATGTGTGTGTAGTGCTTTCGGACAGGGTCCATTTTCAATACTCAGTGAGTAGTGAAAACCGAAAAATTCCTCACAAAAATAGACTACAATGTAAAAGTGATCAATACATTTGAACATTTATTATGTATTCATACTTTTACTAATGAAGCCATATAAATATGTATGTACAGAACCATAGCCGATTCCGGCTGTTGGTGACTTTGAACCTTGAAGAAAGTCTTATTCCAGAGAGAATGAAGCCATCAATATATTTAATTTTGAAATGTAATTGATGTATATCATGACTAAGAATATTATCCTTTTAAAAAAACGATAAGCGAGCGCCAAATTTTTTTCCACTGTTTTATACTCAAAATAAGCTAACAAATTGATTGAAACCAGAAATTAATATGAAATCTACTGTGCCAACAGTCTTCAGTTACACCCTTAGACCATAAAAACTTTATGATTGCACCAGAGGAACTGTTTTCAGTACATCAATAAGCATTGAAAAAAGCATAGGCTAACCTAAAATTATAGGAGATTTACTAATTAAATAAGTTACTGTACACTTCTTTACTAAATTAATTTAAATTTGTGAAAAAATTCTTGAATAATTGAAAAATTTATGTGGAATTTACGGTATTTTTCCCGGTTGGTAAAATCATGAGGAATTCAAGGTTCTCCCGGTTTTCCCGGTAGGTGGCCACCCTGTACTACTAGCTCACGAAAAATAACTACTGGGATTATCGGTCTCAGTTAACAGTGAAATTTGGAACATGAACGCCCTATACCATGATATATCTTTTCTCTATGATAATATACATACTACTATTACTGTAAGTACATTTTTTCCTCCAAAAATAACAAATTGATCCAACAATTTTTTGTTTCTTTTTATCATCTCTGTATATTTTGTATTGTGTTTTATTTTCTGTTAACGACGTGGTTAAATGGTAGAGTGGACATTACTGTCCACTGAAGGTCATTCATGCATTCAAATTAAGAATATTTTATCTGATACATTTTTACAATATATGTTAATCGGAGAATGGTAACAAACCAAATATTTGAATTTTTAATCAATCAACATAAATTGAGATTGAGCATTGAGTACGGTTTACTTGGCTATTAATAGTCCTATAGTAAGGTCCACGTTATAATGGCAGTATATAAAGATAGGAGAATAGCGATGACAATTCTCTGCATCAATTAATTATATTTCTACACTGTCAAAAACATAATTGGCATCGTTCTGGACCTAGAAAAGGATAGTACCACCGGCTTTGTCGAATGATAGAAAAGGATAGCAAAACCAAAGTTGATCAAATACTGTCATTATAACGTGGACCTCACTATAGCTAGAGATATTACTTTTAACACAGCTCTCAATGGAAGACAGAGAGGCTAATCACTAATCACTTCCACTACCCTAGAGAAACTGGTTTCCCCCTTCATGTTAAAAGTAATATATCTCTTGGACTATGGTCCGTCCCCTATGGGGACGATTGGCGGAAGGCCCAAATCAATAAGGCAGGATAATACTTTAAAAACATACTGTAACTGTAAAAACATCTTGAAAATATAATTTAGCACTCACTAATGATAAATGTTTCAACATTGGCAAGATACATATCTAAGCCAATCATGCATTGGAAAGCTAAATAAATCAACATTTATGTTAATTTGCTTAATTAAGTTAATTTCATTAAGGTTAGTCAAGTTAATTTTGTTAATTTTTGGTTAGGACTGGACTGTGAGAAGACCACGACGAGGGCTAAACATCCCTTTGCCTATTGACCCAACGGCATGGACGGATGAACTGATATTAGTCAGTCTTGATGAAGAATAAGTGTATCAAGGGTGTATCAGCCTTTTTCACACTTACCGATTGTCGGCCGACACTCAGAATCGTCATCCGATTGGTTGAGAATCAGTTGTTGGCCGTTTGTGAGAATTTTCCTCCAATCAGGGGAAAATTCGGTTGTCTGGTAATAAATTTTGACGAACAATCAGTGTGGAAAGGCCAAAGGCGGATTCCCACTTATCTGTATCAGTTGGTAAAAATATGATTCCAATGAGTTCTTATAGCATTATTCCGACCCAGCGAGTAAGACTATCCTATTAGAACTTATGAGAATAACATTTTCACTGTGCCGGGCATGTTCAATAATACTGTTATGTAGGAATCCGCTTTAAGGTATAATAGATCACATTGGATGCACGTGAAATCATGCATGAACGTGCGCGCAGATGAGAAACAAAATTTTGGAAGAGCCATATGAACACTCAAACTGAACGCGTGAACTTGCTGATGGTTTTCAGTGTGAACAGCACAGCTTCTTATGGCTCTTTCTAGATATTGTTTTTATCTGCGCGCTTGGTCATGTATAGGAATATGAACATAGGAATAGGTACTACACTGCATACCTCAGACTTAAGAGGATCTATCACCAGGAAATTGCTGATGCCAAAAAATCCAGCTTGGAAGGAATCATAAGTCAAGCCACAAACCCCTGTAAGGCAGCCTGGAATATTATAAATAAATCTAAAAAGGAACAGTCTGCTCTACCTAAAAATGCAAGTCCAGATGATTTCAGCAATTTTTGGACACCCTGTTACACAAATTCTTGGAGCTTCAACAGGAACTACAGCATGTGCGGTGGACAGACCGCAAAGTTTATCCAAACTCCTTGGATTCATGGTAGACTCATCACTGACATGAAACCAGCACATTGATATGATATGTAACAGACTCTCTAAAGAAACATATCTGATACGGAAACTGAGAAGCCACGATCCAAAGAATTACCTGGTTACTGCATACCATGGTCTGTTTCATAGCCACATCAACTATGGGATTGCATTTTGGGGTCATGCAAGTCACAGAATTCTTTTCCTACAGAAGAAAGTGGTTCGTATAATAACAACATCACCATACTTGGAGCATTGTCGCCCGCTGTTCAGGAGGCTGGGAATACTCACTGTCTTCAGTCAATATGTGCTGAACTCCCTTGTGCTTCTGAAAGGCCAACTTCACACACTCCAAGCAAGAGGCCAGATCCACAACTATTCAAATAGAAGGCGAAACAACATTGACCTTTCCTACTCTAGATTGGCTAAGCTGCACACTTGCTACCCAATGCGCGCATTAAAAATCTACAATAGACTTCTACAGCAGGTGCGGGAGCTGAAGGAGAGAGTGTTCAAGAAAGTGATCCGAGATAAGCTAATTAACCTTCCGCTCTATTCTTTGAATAAGAAGGAGATTATTTGTATGTTTTGTTATTTGAACTTTTGTGTTTTCATTAATTGACAATGTCTAACCGGTATGTACACTGGTCACAGACAGACCTTTACCTTTCTTACCAGTACCTTTCTTCTTGAGTAAGGTTAACCAAATTGTGCAAAGTGTTCCAGCTGCTGGTCATTCTGTATCTTACTATCTTGATAAATTGAGAAACTCTGTACCTGATGCTATACCTACTTCTTTTAATTTTAGTCATACTAGTGTAAAACAAGTTAAAAAAGATTATATCTTCAAAGAATAGTACCTGCCTTGATGTTTATAGTTTAAATTCTTTTATTGTAAAACTTGCCTCTCCTTATATTTGTGAAGTGCTTTGTTATTTGTTTAATCATTGTATTGATGTTGGAATATTTCCTAAATGCCTTAAATATTCTAAGGTGATTCCTGTGTTCAAGAAGGGCTGTGTTTTAGATTGTAATAATTACAGACCTATTTCAATAATCCCTATCTTCTCCAAAATCTTTTAGATAATTTTGTATAATCAAATTATTGAATATTTTGAGGTCAATCATTTGTTTAGTGACAGTCAATATGGGTTTAGACCTAACAGAGGGACTGGCATGGCTGTCTCTGAATTTTTGAAGAGCTGCATTTATTCTATTGATGATGGGCATAGGGTAAAAGGTAGTTTCTATGATATGTCTAAGGCATTTGATACAATATCTCATGAAATATTAATTAAGAAACTTACTTTTTATGGTTTTGACAATGCTGCAATTGGTCTTATGTCATCTTACTTGAGTGCAAGGTATCAGTCTGTCTTTTACAATAATTGATATTCAGATTTCTTGGAAGTGAAATCAGGTGTCCCCCAAGGATCTACTTTGGGCCAACTTCTGTTCATTATTTACGTCAATGATCTCCCTGCAGCCATAAGTACCAATTCTGTAAATCCTTTGCGGATGACCTGGCAGTACAAATCAAAAGTAGGCCTAACAATGTGTTTAGTAATTTACATAGTTTTGTATTAATTGACGACTGGCAGCAGCAAACTCACTATGTCTCAACAAAGAAAAAACTCAGATGTTGGAGTTTGGTTTCAATTCTAACAGAAATAATTCAAAAGTAGTAGTTAGTTATTAAAAATAATAGTTATTAAATAGTTAGTTATTAAATAATAGTTATTCAATATAATCTTAAATGGGAGTCACATATAAATTTGTTGCATGGCAGGCTGTCAAGAGGTATGTTTCTACTTAATCGTTTGAAATTTATTGTCGATTCTAATGTGTTAAAAACTGTTTATTTTGCTCATGTGTATAGTCATTTAGCTTATAGTATTAATGCCTGGGGAAATGATACTAATGTTACAAAACTGTTTGTTTTGCAAAAGCGAGCCGTTAGAATTATTGCTGGTGTCCCTAGTCGGTCTCATTGCAAACCATTTTTCAAACAGTATAAAATTTTGACAATTTGTGCTATTTATGCGCTGGAATGTTTGTTATATATTAAAAAAAACATAGCCTGTCGTGCTTTGAATAGCTCTGTTCATTGCCATCAAACAAGAAATGCCTCTTCACTCAGACTGAATCAGTGTAATTATTCATATATACATTGAACTGTTTTATTGCATTTGGTACAGAACTTTATAATAACCTGCCAGATAGTCTTAAGGTTGACGATTTTGAATGTTTTAAAAGTAAAATAAAAACCTATCTTGTTGAAAAATGTCCTTAAAACAGGAATGAATTATTTTTAAATATGTGATGTGATATGTCTTTTTAGATATTTTATATTTTATTATGTTGATCTCATTATCTATGTATTGTTCTCATATTTTTATATTTTATTATAGCCTACTATGTTTCTATGACTTTGTTATACATTGTATCAATGTTCACAACAATAAAAGAATTTGAATTTGAAGAAAAATTGAATTAAATGTATGATCTCACGTGCATCCATCTGTTTTCGCACAAACGTGCATCCAATGTGATCATACTCTTAAGATGGATGAACAAGATCCTAATATATACAATAACAAGGTACCGTAAAGCCCCAAAATTGGAGGGTAATTGTTAGAAAAGATGTGAAGCTGTTTCGATGTTGGAAATAATGCATGATCTAGGTAGCTGCTCACCCTTTTATCATCTACGCTCTCCTATTTTCTGACATAATAAATGAATACTGTAGCCTACATGCATTACTTTGAACACTCAATTACCTTCTCTGCTGCAATCCATGTTTTGACTTTCATCAAGTGTAAATTCAAAAATATCTATGAGATGATGATGTTAAAATTAAATGTTAAAATGTCCTTTAATCAAGAAATAGAGGCTGAAAAAGAGCTTAGTGAGCAATGTTGCAATACTAAGATTCCTAACCTCAAAATGTAGTATGTAGCTAGAACAACCCGTATTAATAGCAAATAATTTTAAATAATGGAAAAATTCAACTCACGCATCACATTTCTCGCCCCTTGCAAGTTTTTCAGCACAAGAAAAAGCACCTTTATGAAGCCAACAATAGGCATCTATTGCAACTGTACATCCTGAAAATTCCGATATATTTATTGGCCGTGATGTCTTTTCAAGAAAAGGTATCAAACCTTGGATACCCATGTCAAAAAATATTTGATTACTGTAGACGCATCGACAAAATAGAGACTTGTTTTTCAATATATGCAGGCTACAAAAATATTTAGATTATTTACATACATGGATCAGCAAATTAGCAGAAAGCAAAATGAAATGCAGCAACCTACTTTCCAGCCCAGCCGCCAAAATTGATTAAGAACTACCAACACAAATATCTAGCAGTGTTTCTAGCCGACATTGTGATTAAATGTATTACTGATATGTATTTTTCATAATTTCTAGTTTTAATACTATTGGAAGATTTTTTGAAGTGAAATGAAAATTGATTGATTTCGCTCCGTCTTAATAATCTATTGAATTTTTATATTAATGGGTCAACTATTCTTGTATGTGTTATATCGACTATGGCCTTTATCGACAATGGACTTGCTGAAAGTCGATTATTTGTATTGTGTTATCTTTATGACTGTGTTATTTGATCAATTTAATTTTAATAGTAATGTTATCAAATAGTTCAGTTGAAGAATTTAGGTGAAGTGGTATATTAAAAAATATCATTGGAAAAATTCAACTCATCAACTGTGGATGTTTCTTCAAGGAGGTGAACTTTATTAAATTTATTACTCATAGGTTAGGTGTGGACATTTGTAAACATGGTTGAGAAAAGTTTTTTTACCTCTATGTTAACAGAACTTTTTATTGACGTACCTTATTATCATCTATTACTCGAGGTTGCCCTATTTATTTGGGTGATATTTTTGATTTTTCGCAAAAGTACTCCTAGCCAATCAGAGATGAAAAGGTTAGGTTTGCTGTTGAAAGAAAGTGAAAAAGAACAACTGCTCAATGATTGGAATCCAGAACCGTTGATTGATAATGTCTCCAAAGAAATTCAACCACGTGTTGAAAGAATTGTAGAAGGTAAAGTTGGAAAACACATAACTGTAAATGGTCAAAACTGTCTTAACTTTGCCACACAAAATTACATAGGGTTCATTGGCAATGAAGCTATAGAGGAAAAGGCGATTCAAACAATATTTCAATGTGGTGTCGGGAGTTGTGGTCCACGAGGATTTTATGGAACACATGAAATTCACTTGGAGCTTGAAGATAAATTAGCAAAATTCATGGACCTAGAAGAAGCATTAGTCTACTCATATGGATTCTCTGCAATTTCCAGTGCAATACCGGCCTACGCCAAAAGAGGTGACATAATTTTTGTCGACGAAGGAGTCAACTTCGCCGTTCAAATGGGACTGGAAGCATCACGGAGTGAAATTAAGTACTTCAAGCACAATGATGTCAAAGATCTGGAAAAGTTGTTGGATGAACAAGCGGGACGTGATCTACGAAATCCAAAGAAAGCTGCTAAAACACGACGGTTTTTGGTTGTAGAAGGGATCTACATGAAGTTTGGAGATATATGTCCGTTGCCTGAATTGATAGAACTACGTAAAAAGCACAAACTTCGTATATTCATTGACGAGAGCATATCGTTTGGTACTCTAGGAAAGCATGGAAGAGGAGTGACTGAATATTTCAACATTCCAAAGATTGAAGTCGACTTGATTATGGTGAGTATGGAGAACTCGCTGGCATCAGTAGGCGGCTTCTGTGTTGGATCATCCTACATCATAGAGCATCAACGTCTCTCAGGTCTGGGATATTGCTTCTCTGCTTCACTGCCTCCGTTACTAGCAACTGCCGCAATTGCAGCCATAGAACACTTGGAATCAGATCCATCGATTCTAAATGACCTTCAAGAAAAGTGTCACCATCTACAGAAAGTCATCACTGGAAATGCAAAGGTCAGTGAAATTTTCACGTTGATGGCTCACCCTGATAGTCCGGCCAAACACCTGCATTTGAAGAACGCTTCAGACTTATCCCTTGAGAAACAAATAGCTATCTTGGAAAATATTTCAAACTTCTCCATCAATCATGGATATGCAATTGTGCCAGCTTCATATCTATACGAAAAAGAAAAGTGCAAACCTACTCCTAGTATTCGACTAGCAGTGAATGTTCAGATGACCCTAGAGGAAATTGATAAACTGTGTTTGGTTTTAGAACAAGCTTGTTCTGATTACATACTGACAAATAATTCATAAACTTTCATCCTATTTTCAATAAGAATTTAAACTTTTCATCAACGTACAAATTTATATTGTAATTATTATTTTTCTGTGTGATTGCACATAGCACAAAGACATTTAGTAAATATTGTAAAAATATATTGATTCCTCAGCCGTGTATAATTGTGACAAGAAAATTTGAAGAATATAGAAATATCGTCTATTAGAAATATCTATATTGTATATCCTATTTTCTCAAAACCCCCTTCTTTTTAATTTTCAAATATATAAAATAGTCATTTGGTATTATCCTTGGAAATCAAAATATTTGATTATGCAACTAAAAAGAATTAATTTTAAACATTCCCTATTTAAAAATTGATAGGGAGTGGTTAACCACAATATGATTGATAATTTTATCACTTGCAATGGCTAATTAGAATTTTATTCACAGTAATTTCAAAAAATTGAGAATCTGCACAAGGAGAACTATTAGCATAGAATAAATAATAATCTAGCTATTCTCTGCTACTAGGTAAGTCAAGATGTGACAAGGGAGTATGGCATAATTTGGAAGACTATGGCCCGGTTGCACAACAGCAGTTTAAATTTTAACCGTAATTAATTTCACGAGAACCAATCAGAGAAGGCGTTTTTGAAAAGACGGCTTCTCTGATTCGTTCTCGTGGAATTAATCACGGTTAAAATTTAACCGGCTGTTGGGCAACCGGCACTGTCAGTTGCATATTTATATTAGTTTTGATGAGTTTTACGAGATTCTAGATTAATAGTCAAATATTCAAGCTTATTGAATAAGGATACAATCACCTTTCTATATAGTAGTGATATCGTGAACTGTGTGGTGGATGTAAAGGGCCAAGCCACTTGAGGCGTTTTTCAGACAAGTCGGCAGGGCAAAAAGCTCTCCGTTTGGCTGATTAGGTTGGCGTTCGGTAATCAGCTGATAGGAGAGATTCCTGCCCTGCCAACTCGTCTGAAAAACGCCTCATGTGGCTTGGCCGTAATACTAAATGAACACCATTTTACATAACGAGTTGATACACTAGTATAAATCAAAATAGGCTGAATCGTCTACGTTTTCTAGCTCATAATCTCCAAAACTCAATAAGATCAACATGGATATTACAATACTAGCAGGTAACCCGTGTTCCGCAAGGGTCCATTTTGAAACTTGACAAACTGAAAACTTCTACTGAGTGGAATATTGTAGAGTTTGAAGTTGGCATAGAACCATCCTCAGTTAATCAAGAAACTGTATGCAAAATTTAAAGTTTATTTCAGTCCAGTAGTTTAGACGTGATGATACGTCATTTCATATCCCGTACGTGTATAAGCCAGTTCTTTCCTTTATTATAGTATAGATAAATTCTTGATACTAACATATAACTTGATACTAACATATAACTTGATACTAACATATAACTTGATACTAACATATAACTTGATACTAACATATAACTTGATACTAACATATAACTTGATACTAACATATAACTTGATACTAACATATAACTTGATACTAACATAATTAAGTGATATAACTCAAATCTTGTTCAGAAACCTTCCTCAACTTGATGTCAACCTGACAAAATTGGACTGGCTATTAATTTAGTTATCAATATTAACCAAGAGGTAGTCTCTCTAGATCAATGTACCCAGAATACGTATTCTATGTACATTGCTCTAGATTATAGTTCTATATTAACATAGTTATGTATTCATTTCCCATGAATTAAATTTCAACATTAATTTTGAAAAATGTAGAAGCAAAATTGAAATGCGGACTTCGAGGTGCACGAGATTGATATTTTTAGAATCTATGTGCAAAATTTGAAGATCTAAATAAATCATTCCCGTTTTTCCGGTATGCAATCCACAAGTTGGCATGTTTTGATGCGAACAAACACAACCCTACTCTCTCTTATTATATAGAAGATAATCAAAATAACAATTTGTGAAATTTGAATGGTATCATAGACACCTCTAATACAGAGGTGGTTATTATGGTATCCGATGGTTGTTTTTTACCATGGAAAGAATATTTTCAATGCCGAGTTAAACAAAAAACCTGTTAAATTTTAATCATGATTAAACCAATCAGAAAAGTATTTTTTGAGAAGAAGGCTTGTCTGATTGGTACTCGTAGCATTGGTTAATCGGGATTAAAAGTTACAGACTTGAGCTGCGTTTACACCAAAGTTATTAACAAAATGTTTATTTTTCTGTCATTATAGATTCTATTAGATTGAACGGAACTTGACAAACACATATGTTCATCATGTGTATGATAAGTTATGTTCAATCTAATAGAATCTATAAGGACGGAGGATTAAACTTATTTTGTTAATAACTTTGGTGTATGCTTTATGAGTGAGTCTTTCAATCCTATAATTATTTTCATATGACCACGGTATATAGAAGAAGATGAATACCGTGCATATGACCACATCGTCATCATCATCTGCACTACTACTAGTAGCTCTGTGAACAGTAGACCTCACGCAGTTTTCTCATCCACAAGTATCTTATGTCACCTGTTCTAGTTGATTCAGTTGAATCACGATATTCACAGAGGAATCATAATTTAATCTTAAAAACTGTTATTTGTATTCTCCAAGATCAAAAACTCACTTATGTTAAAAACTCAGTTCACGTTTGAATTTGTATCCCATATGATAATTTATCCAGTTCCGTGATAATCTTTCCATCTGATATAGTTATTTGTGCAACTAGTGCGCAAAGTGACAGTTTGCTGCACCGAAAGAAACGTTTACAGGCGAGGGCGGAATGGTTTCTTGAGTGCAGCAGAGGAACTTTGCGCACGTATTTCACATTAAATTTTTCCTACATTTACCATTGAATATGAAAAGTGGGTAATTATGGGTAAAATTTCCTGAAATCCATCAAATGTTTTTTCTGTGTAATTTTATTATTAATAAAAACCTTAATTTATTTAAAATTGAATAATGTAGTAGTAAATGAATGAAGGCGGCTGTCACTCTGTGGTGACTGTCAACTGCTGTCATCCACTGTTGTCCACTGCCTTCATATTTTTATAACGTGCACCACAACACTATACCACACTATACAACAGTTACCAACTCAATTTTGATTTTCCTGCACTGGTGCTCCATATAACCTACTAACTATTTTGTGTTGCCATGTTGCAAATCTGGAGTGCAGAAAAATTTTTCCCGCACTAGAGCGGAAAAGTGATTCTTTGCGTTCTGTAATCAGTGCAGGAATGGCCACTTTTCAAGGTAACTGTAGGAAAAAAATATTTCTCAACTATTTTAAAATTAATTTTCTTCAATCAAGAATATTATAATTTCTTCAGCATTATTTAGTCCATTTAATCATTTTTTATTTTATTTTCGATCACCTTATTATCAAAATTGTATTTTATTTTCAAAATTGTTTTTCAAATGTTATTAATACTGATGGGCACGCATCATAAAAAATATTGAAACCCTACCTTATAGAAATAGACACGGCCAGACATCTGTGTAATGCATGTAATGAATAATCCACTTTTCAGCTGATTGATTATGAATAATTCTATACTCTGATTTATCCTATCTTCAAAGTAGATGATTATAGTGATATCAGAGTATGGAGGAATTCCTTTTCTTTTCATATTATCCTTAAAATGCAAAATTTCAAAAACCTTGTGTATACATCGACGCGCAGCTGAAAATGGAATATTCCTGCCAAATCTCATAGAATTCTATCAATGCGTTTGGCCGTAATCGCGTTACATGCAGACAGACAAGAGAAAATCCGAGTTAAATATAGACCTCACTACGTTCGGTCAACAAGTTTTTTAGCTTGTTCAAAATGTCGTGTAAATTGAAGAATAATAATCCCAGCATCTGTACTCGTATATATTACAACTAAGAAAACACAAATTAAATAAAATATTCTAATTTCTCACAATTTTATTGCATTCAATACCATTTACCACAGTGACATAAATTAGGGACATTGTGAGGTGTACTCAATTTGATAGTAGCTATTACAGAAAATAGACATATTTGATCTTGTTGACAAATAACAAAATAATCTATGTTGTTTAATGAAGATAGGGGAATGTTCAAGCCTTAGTGATGCCTACGACGCCACAGGCGACGCGGGCGCCGGCATTGCCAGTGCTCTTGCTCAGTTCGTGACCACCCTTGCCAAGGTCATCGGGGTCAGCGTGCACCTACAAATACAATTGAAAAATGAATTTCTACGACAAATAGTATTACAATAGCTAGACAATAGAATTCAGTTTCAATAGAATTCTGAAAAGTTCGTTACAATAAGGAATATATTATTATTTCTGGTCTAGCGTTTACCTATAGTGAAATCCACGTTATAAAGGCAGTGTTTGTTTAGCAATGCTATTGCTATCCTTGTCTATCATTCAACAAAGCGGATAGCGCTATCTCTTTCTCGCTTTGCTCTGTTGCCAGATCGTATTCCAACAATGTAGAATTAATAAAATATTTCATCTTAATTATGAAAATTCATTATGAAATTATTGAAAAATATAATTTCTTGCGTGATAAAATATAATTGGTTATTTTAAACGAGAATGAACAGTTAATATTACATCAATAAACGGGTATCAGTTACCCTCCATAGAAGGCATTGACAAGACAGAGGATTGGCAATGCTGTTTTCCTATCTTTCTTTACTGCCATTATAACGTGGACTTCACTATAGAAACAATTTCAACAAAAATTCAAATTGTAGCCTATTGTAATTGTAAGCATAAAGTTGAAAAAGTGGGATACTTTGGAAGTGATACAGTATAAATAGAATTTAAAAAATCGTTAGAATAGAAAAAAATTTCATTTTTTGAAAAATCTCTGTTGATATTGTGAAACTGCCTGCAAAAACACTTGAATATGGTGAATACCAGGTTTTGGGGGGATACTGAACTGCAATGTCGGCTTTACCAGCTGTGATAAGTTCTGAATAGTGTGTTTGTCTTTTCGGTCTCAAAATTTTATAGTTTTTCAAAGTTTGGAATTTTCTAATTAATTGTAATTAATTTAATTTAGAAGTATTTTTTTAATTTAAAAATGATTTTTGTGTGTTTTGAATTGTAAATTGAGTGTTTAATTGATGAATGATAGGTGACACATAACCTAGCTACATTATTTTTTGGACTGTTGTATAAATTAGAATTGGAACCGTTTTGGGCATATAAGCCTGTGGTAATAATACAGCTGTTGTCCCACTATATCTAAAAATTGATAAATAGATGAGAATTATTAATTAACAATTACAAACAAAATTGTCTGACTTGAAAAAGTAATGGGGGAGGGTGTAAATGATACAGAGCAGCCTCTGATAAATCTTCAGTGAGTTTATGAAATTGAACGTATTTGTTTTAACTTGAGGTTTACTCACTCAATAGATCTTATTGAAAACTTGGAAGTATATCTATTAAAAAAATATAAGTATCAGCCAAAAAACACATCAATGTTGTAATAAATACTTTTCTGTAAGTTGTGTAATTCTGAATGATCAAATAAATAAAATAATTATCAAATGTACTTTTGTAAATATGACTAGTAAGCATAGAAATTCAGTCCATTGCTCAAAATAATAAGAGGAATTAAGAATAATTAACAGTTTTCACTTATAAAAATTAATATCGTATAACCTGCCAGGCTCAGGTCTGCTGGTGTAGAAGTTTTTCAAGTTATTCAATCAATTATTTCTTCAAGTCTGATCGATTATTTTGAACTCAGAAATGTTTTTCACTCAAATTTATTTCTTAATATTCTGTGAGTGAGGCAGTAGATATATAGCGAGCGAAGAACTGGACGATATAAGAATGATATTTTGATACTGAGAATATTGTGGTTCACATACGATAAGAGATTGTCAACTGTTCATTATAAAACAATCCTAAACTTATCATATTGTATAAATAAAACAAGAAACTAGCAATGTTGATAGACCATCATCAATATATAGTTTGCTGAGTACTGGAGAATGATTATGGTCTAACAAAGAAAACTGGTAACTTACTCGTTATTTAAATGAACGAGGAATTATTATAATTTATCTTTTTTTATTGGAAATAGAAAAAATGGAATTGATTCCAGTGGGAAGCGATTTAGTTTCGTGGTCGCGCTGATAAACCATTGATAAGATAAGCTAAGCTCCACGCGCTTGCTACTTCTTCTCCAAGGCTGACTACTTCAAGAACCAAACTCTTCCGAAAGCCATTTATGAGTTTGCAAATCGCTTCCTGGTGGATTGGAACCCACCTGCAGCTGTAGTGTAAGTAGGGTATCATCTGTCCCATTGCCCATGAACAAGTCTAGAGCTCATGTGGACATCATCCTCACTCATCAAAAATAATTTGGTTGTTAGGTTTATTGAAATAGAATGAAAAAATACAGTTTTGACCAAGAGTAGCACTAATATTCTCTGCTAAATATACTGAAAATATTGATTGTTTCAATATAAATTCAAGTATATTAGTAGAAGCAGGTGTAGGCCTACAATATTCAATTAAAAAATTATATTTTATGAGTCTAAAATTAAACTGTGGAAGAAATTTAATTGGACTTTTTATTAAAATTAGATAGAATAATTTATTGAATGAACACTTTGTGAGACTGTTTCCCCAATTTAGTGTAAATATTTGAATTTACAAATTTGGAGGTAGTGTGAGGGGGACACGGTTTAACAAGTTTAAATTAATTACAGAAGTCGGTACATTAGAACACGAATATTCCATGGCAGACTCACCACTTATCACTAGTGAGGTGTGTTTATATCCCGTTATGTCTGAAAATTGATAAATAGATGAGAGTTATTAATTAACAATTAGAAACAAAATTGTCTGATTTGAAGAAGTGATGGTGGGGGGGGGGGTGTAAACGATACAGAGCAGCCTCTGATAAATCTTCATTGAGTTTATGAAATCGAACGTATTTTTTTCAACCTGAGGTTTACTCACTCAATAGATCTTATTGAAAACTTGGAAGTATACCTATTAAAAAAATAGAAGTATCAGCCAAAAAAACACATCAATATTGTAATAAATACCAATGTCAAAGTATTAATATTTGATCTTTTTTTCACGAAAATCGACTGGTGCCATACAGAATACAACATTTTTTAAGTAGCCTATACTATTTACTCACTTCTAAGGCTAGTTTCACACACATTCGGTTTGGTTCGGTTTGCTTTCTGTTCGTTTTCGGCCAATTCCGATAAGTGTTAAACGGTAATTCGACACCGAATAGAAACCGCATAGAACCGAACACCCACTTAACACTAATAAATTCCATCAGGTTTAAATTCGTTTCAAGCGAGGGGCTACTTTCACACACATTCTGTGTCAAGTGGGCGTTTGTTTCCATGCGGTTTCTATTCGGTACCGAATTACCGTTTCACACTTATCGGAGTCTGCCGAAAACGAACCAAACTGAATTTGTGTTAAACTAGCCTTACCGTTTCACACTTTTCGGAATTGGCCGAGAGCGAACAGAAAGCAAACCAAACCGAACCGAATGTGTGTGAAACTAGTCTTTAATTCCAGTTTAGTCTTCCGAATTCAAACAGACTACTTTCATACACATTCGGTTCAGTTTCGGTTTGAATCCGGTTCCGAATAGCAACCGCATAGCACCGAACGCCCCCTTTGACACGAATAGGTTTTACCTTATTAGAGTTCGTTGCTAGGAAACAGGAAACAAATAGTCTCTCTCACATGCTCGGTTTTTGTTTTTATTTTAACCTGATATCGTGATTATTTGTTTCAAAATGAACCTGATATCGTGTTTATTTGTTTCAAAATCTTCTATGTCGTAATAAATCTTCTATATACTGTATATGTAAACGCTTGGTCACGTTAACTACGGATTTTAGAATGTCTACTGTAAAATCATGAAAACATATACACTATTTCCTCTGTGAATATAATATTTTTGAAATATAATTTATCATTATTGACAAGAATCAAAAATTAATACACAAAGCAGAAAGCTACTTCGTTTTCTAACTCTGCACCGTTTCCACATTGTTTGCAGGCTATGTAGAAATTCAATGACTATTAGAATATTTCATCTGAGATATCAGAGTATACCGGTATGACTTGAATCAAAGCTATCTACTGTACAAGACAGTGGAAATATAAAATTGGCAACTATGCAGTTCTATTATTTTCACTGACTTTATAAAGTTACCTGAATTACCTGGTAATAGAAAAATATCAAATAAGCATTCCTCTCAGATATCAGTTACATTATACCGGTATTACTTGAATCACAGCTATCTACTGTGCAAGACAGTGTAAATAGATAACTGGAAACAATCACGTCCTATTATTTCCACTGACTTAATAAAATGAATCTCACTATATATGAAAACTTTCTGAAGAAATTTCTTATTTTTTACTGTGCAAAATAGGTTCTACAATCATAATATAATTATGACATTGGAGGAAAAAATAGGCTGAGCCTGTACTATTTCTCTCCAAAAATTTTGATAAAAGTTAATGTTGTCAGAGTTTGAGGTTATGATATCACACACTGCTTTTTCACTTGATTTTTGATCCAGGAATAATATTTAAAATTAATATAAAATAATATTAGAAATCTATCACAATGTTTTCCCAATATTTCCATTCCAGTGAATAAAAATGAATAAATATTTTATTCATCAAAATATTCAAAAGTACATTTGATAGTGTCAATGTTGAATAATAGTGTTAGTGACTTTATAACGTGAATCGCACTATAGATTAGTGGAAATATATTCACTTTCTTGGTAAGGGCTACACTCTTATCTATTTAAAAAATGAAAAATCAAAGTACCTTTTTTTTAAAAAAAGATAACTACTATGATTTTTAAAAATGTTTACATAGTAAGCATTTGGTAATTTGATTTTTCACATAGTGGAAACATGTAGACAAAATGTGAAATGCGATGACACTGACCACAAGAGTTCTGCCAATGATGCTGAGTGGGCCCTGCAGCGAGATGCATTTGTCTTCAATGGACACCTTGGCCACTCCATTGTCAGCAGCTGTGATGTTGCCAAGGTCACCAGCATGCCTCACCGAGTCGCTGGGACTTCCGTGCTCCTTGCCGTGAGGGTTGAAGTGGGGCCCTGCACTTGTGCAACCTTCAACAAATGATTTTAAATTGAAATAATGTAACTGTGTTTCAAAATAAACTTGACAGTTTTACAGATGCAGCAATGTCCGCGCGGTAATTAAACCCTACCAAATAATTATAACGAAATTACCAGTGAGTCCCATGAGTTGGAAAACTTGCTTAAAATGGCGCTCATATACTGTGAGATTTTCTATTGAGAGCGGGCGAAAGTCAAGAGAAACATTCCAAGTTATTTTGTTACATTTTAAGTTATTAAAAGTTACATTTTTAGCGGGAGTGCCGATTGCGAGATTTTAATTTATCTAGGTTATGTTCAACCTGAAAGGTTGGGTTTTTTGCTAAGATTAGGTTTTAAAGGAAAAAGAAAAGGTTAGGGAGGTTATTAGGTGTTGGCTTTTAAATGCCAGTATGTTATTTTAGTTTTTTTGATAATTTTGGATAATTGACACAAATAAATAAAAGTTTTAATACTTGCTCATGTGATAACGAGCATAAGATCCCCCGGAAGCATCTGATGGACGTATACTATGCTATGTTCCATAGCCATATTAATTACGGGCTCCAGCTGTGGGGACATGCACCTGGCTGTAAAGAGGTACGGTACTACTCCTGCAGTAAAAAGCTCTCCAAATATTGGTAGCAGGCTACCTGGACCACTGTCGACCCATCTTTATCAGGCTTAAAATATCCACCGTGTTCAACCAATATATCATGCTCTCCTTGTTGCATGCAAGAGATAACCATCACTTGCTGACAAGAAGAGCTGATAAACACTCTCACAACACGAGAGGTGAAGTGAAATTAGACGTTCCATTCTGCAGGCTGAACAAGAAGGATTGTTTTCCGGTGCTAGCGCCATCCTCAACGCTCCACCCGATGAGGTGAGGAGTCTCGACGTCAGGTCGAGCTTCAGGGCACGAGTCAAGAATTGGTTAATGGAGTCACCATTTTACTCCGTGGAGGAATATTTTGAGGGCAAGAAAAACACCATTCGAACCTGTCATGATTTTACGGGCAAGGCCATCTTGATAAAAGTTGTGAATTTTTATTTTAATGTTTTATATGTTTGACCAAGTGAAAAACGTAAATAAGTGTTTTATTTCTGACATAAGGTATATGTCAATACTATGACAAGGACTAAGTCAAGTCCACTTCCAGACAAGACACAGATAATCCAGTTTTCTGATTATTACTAAGAAGAGAAGTATGAAATAGGTATATTGTAATACCACCTAATTGCATCGTTCCATGCAATTAATAATCTAGCTGACGGGATTTGTGATTATAAATTACATCTACAAATATCGTTAAACAAACGGAAAACGACTCCAGACTCTAGTCAAAAGTAGGAACTCGCTCGTTTAATAAAGTAAGTTATTGGAATAGAGGACACTATCTACTGCGGCCTTACCTGCACGCCCTCCTATTCAACTAAAAAAATCCTCTCTAATTCTAAAAAATAGCCTAGCCATAGTAACTGCTCCAATATTACCAAATGAGAAGTCAATAATTTGCCTAATTTATTGATACTTACCATTTGTGTTGTCTCCATATTCATGAATGTGGAATCCGTGTAAACCTTTTCCAAGTCCACTAATTTCACCGCTGACTTTGACGGCCGATTCGGGTGCCTGTAAAAAAATGTAACAGACATTAATTTTGTTTGGAACTTAAATCTTAGGTATATTTCTATTATCAAAAAAATGTTCCTGAAATCATCTTTCTATGTTATCAAATGTATCCATGAAAATTGTGCACGGTAGGCTACCGGTTGTTTAATTTTAATAGTCTACAAGTGCAACAATAATAATTTTCTTAGGATAATATTTGAAAGGTTGATTCTCTAAATCACTAACTTTACAATTATTGTGCAATGAGGGGTTTAAAATTAAAATTACTCAGTAAAAACTGTAAAAGGAATGCTTGAACTTTATAAACCAAGGCAATTTTTGAAACCAAACAATATTTTAATGAAAAGATTTTAGTACCTACCTACCTAAAGAATAGGTTAATTTTTGGATTTAAAAAGTAAAAAAATTATAAAATTATTGTTCAAACTTACATCTTGCTCGAAAAATACAGCTCCTTTGACTGTCTCGCCATTTAAAACACAGACTGCTTTAACCGGCATGATTAAATAAAAATTAACGTTAAAATTCACTTGAAAAATGTAACTTATTCAAAATTAAAGTGCTGAGATATCACAGACTACGAGCTTATTTAATGCAATAAGAATTTCTAGAATGTTCTAGATAGAATAAACAATTCTCAACCGGAAAGACTGAACCTGGAAGGTCGACGTAAGGAATATTATTACGAAAGAATGATAATGACAGTGATGATGACTTTTGATATTGACTTTGAAAATAAGCTGATGTCGATGCTGATGTTGCCTTGTTCGTTGCGCTTGTGACGTTGCTCTTGCGAGATGCGACTAGCGGCAACTATTTCAACTAAAATACAAAATTACAGAACACCGGGTTTCAAAAATAAAAAATCAACCCAAAAGTAAAATATGATCATGAGCGGCTATAATAATTATAATAAAAACTTATAGTCAAGTTGAAAAAGTTAAAAATCGGTATTCTGTGATAAATATTCTATACTACCAAACACCATAAAACACCTTTCTACCTCAACTGTTGCTTTCGGACGCGCCCTCTTCAATTTGAGAACTAAACTTGTCTCATCAATCTTTCTTTATAGACATATTATTAAGATAGATTTAAAGTTCTGTAATATGGAATATTATACAATCTTTTTTTTGTGTAGTTGAGAAGTTGATATTGTGGTAATTATTCATATTGAATGAAAAAGAATAAGAAATTGTCAAAAAACCACTGATTTACTGATAAATCAGTAAATTATCATAAATTTCTTAGTCTTTTTCATTCAATATTATACAATCCACACTCCCCACCTTTCAGTCTGCTGGTGCTATCTGGTTGCGGGTTCGAATCCCGCCGAATCACGTCGCAGTGGCGGATCCAAAGAGGGGTTATAGTGGCTAAAGCCCCCCTCCTTGGGTATCCAATTTACTCTAGATAAAATGGGTAATTTGTTTGGTTCGGTTGCCGAACATGAGAGGAATCCTTTTATAATAAGGAATAATAAGTAATCCATAAATGCATTATAGAAACTTATTATAAGGTAGAATAACTGAAAATGTTCATACAGGTTTATTTTCAAAACTTAATTATTCGCAAAAAAGTAATATCAGTACTAAAAGTATTTCTTTACATGAAATAGAAAGGTAATACCTAGCTTTAGACATTCAAATTCTTATGGTCAAAGGATCAGATGTGATACGTTAATGCAAAAACATTGTAATGGCTTCAAAATCCTTTTATTTTTAGTTTATATTCTTGAGTCAAACTAGTTTTTTGCCTCTAAACTCTGGTCAATACGATAAGAGTTAAAACGGCCTAAAATGTGTCATTTTACACTTAAATTTTGACAATTCCCGGACCCCCGCCATCATGGGGGTATTCCATACTCCCCTCCCCCGATGCTTTCACCCCCCCAAATGCCTATCTCCCCTTTGGCCTATCCAGGATCCGCCAATGTCGAATAGGTCCATGCCTAGTTTGAACATCTCATAATTCTCCCTCGCACTTCCCATTACCCACGCACAAGCAAAAAACTCATGTGGGCATCGACCGCAAAAAAACTAGATTCCTTGATTCTCACTGTTTAATTCTATAATTGCAACATTAATAATAACTTCCTTTTTCATGGCCTAACTAAATCTACATAAAATTGTCTGATGGAAATGTAGCCTACACAGAATAATCCTATTACTGAAATTAAGTTAGTTATTCAATTGATATTTTACTGTTTTAATAAATCATTTCTAAAGTACGTCATCTACCAAACAGGCAATCACACTATACAGAATTGTATATTAACATCAAAACAGGATAAAAAATAATTTCCAAGTCAATAATTTATCCATTAATGAGAATGATTTTTTATATTATTTTATTAGGTACCTTTAACAAAATCATAGAACATTCAGTCATTGAATGCATAGAAAAAGAAAAAAGTACTCTATAACCATGGTAAATTTTTGGTCTTACAAATGTTGAATTTATACTAATAATTCTAGTGAATAGTTCAAAAATATTTTCTAAAATTATAAAATTGAAGTACAGTAGGCCTATATGCGTTGTTGTATTGATGAATCATTTCTCCTCCAACTACTACCGTATATGAAGTGGTATTTTACGCTTTGAATCAGAATAAAAAATGTACTACTTTTTCATCAACGAGACAAAAATAAGTAAGTACAATACTTCAAGTCCTACTATACTGAAAGTAGCCCCATTCGAATAGAATACCGCAATTTCGTCGCATGTATCGCCTGCTTAGTTCGTTGTGGAGAACATTACAGCTTCCGGTATTACAGCATGTAGAAAGGTAGCATGGTTACATTCCATTTGTATTTTTTTGGCACCAAAGAACAAAGGATAAAATAATAATAGCATGTAGTTAAGTAGCATGGATGTATTTTGTGTTGGTGCAATGTTTCTAGACCAAAAAGTACCATGGAGAAACCGAGAAAGAGACATTGATAAAAATATTGTTGTAGGAGGAGGAAAAATGTTGTGTTTCTCCTCCCTCACAGATGCTGTTATCCTAGACAAGGCTATCGGGCTTCAGACTTCCCTTCAGAGAGAAAATGATGAACTGCAGTTCCTATACGCACAAATAAACATTTTAAACTGGACAACTTTAGAATTTGACTTTGGCAAGCCCAATCTGTCTCTTTTGCAAATCGAAAACTGAGTAATGTCTGTAAAGGAAAGTGCCTCCGAGAGTCCAGGTCTCGGGCAGGGGCGAAGCTACGAAGGCAGTCACACAAAAGTGCAGCGGTCCCAAGTTGAACTGCAACAGAAATTTATTTATGATTCATGATAATATCACAAAACAGTATTAAATTGACGTAGCTACTGCGAATTAATCTTTGCAATTCCATTTTCGTTACCAAGCTGGAGCTGTGTTCAAAATGTATTCTTATGTAAGCCGTTTTGGGTCTATCCCGTGGCTTAATATTGTAGGCAATATATAATTAGTAAATTTTGTAGGCAGAAATATTGTGAATATTTTCGGTGAATAAATAAATATAAACATAATATTTATGGAGGAGGGAGTTGATTTGTTGTGGAATCTCCTGACAAAAATATGGGACCAAGAGAAAATGCCAGATGAATGGCGAAGTAGTGTATTGGTTCCCATCTACAAGGGTAAAGGTGATGTCCAAGAGTGCAATAATTATAGAGGCATAAAGCTAATGTCTCATACAATCAAGGCTTGGGAGAGGATTATTGAGAAAAGACTAAGAAAAGAGACCACAATCAGTGAGGAGCAATTTGGATTTATGCCAGGAAGAGGAACAACAAATGCAATATTTGCTCCCGGCAGCTGGTGGAGAAGGCAAGCGAGCTAAGGTCTCAGCTGCATATGGCATTTGTTGACCTGGAAAAAGCCAATGACAGGGTGCCCAGGCAAGAGATTTGGCGAAGTATGAGAGGAAAAGGTGCACCAGAGAAGTATGTTCGATTGGTGAAGGAGATGTACAAGGGAGCCATCACTCGAGTGAGAACCAGTGTAGGAAGGACCCAAGAGTTTCCTGTGCAAGTTGGCCTTCACCAGGGTTCAGCACTTAGCCCATATCTGTTTGATCTGCTCATGGATGTCGTGGGTGCTGCAGTCAAGAGGCTAGCACCATGGTGCATGCTATTTGCAGATGACATCGTGCTCTGTGAAACTACCAAAGATCAGTTGGAAGAAAGGCTGGAAAGCTGGAGGAAGACTTTGGAGGAAAGGGGACTGAAAATTAGCCGATCAAAAACAGAGTACATGGTATTGGGAAACAATGATGGGCTACCCTTACAGCTTGAAGGAAACCAACTCCAACCAGTTGCAAGTTTTAAGTACCTGGGTTCAAGTGTACAGAGAGATGGAGGGCTTGATGTAGAAATACAGCATAGAATAAATTGTGGATGGATGAACTGGAGAAAAATGAGTGGTGTTCTTTGTGATAAGAGAGTGAATTGTCAAATGAAGGGAAAAGTGTATAGATTCAGTTGTGAGGCCAGCTATGCTGTATGGAACAGAAACATGGCTCATTTCAAAGAAACAGGAACGAAAGATGGAAGTGACTGAGATGAGAATGTAAGATGGATGTGTGGGGTTACAAGAAGAGATAAAATAAGAAATGAATTGATCAGAGGCACTGTAAAAGTTGGACCACTGGGAAAGAAAATGCAGGAGACAAGGATGAGGTGGTTTGGGCATGTACAGCGACGGGAGGAGGATTATGTTGGACGAAGAGTGCAGGATTTGGTTTTGGATGGTGTGAGAGGACGAGGTAGACCTAGGATGAGGTGGGGAGATAGAATAGCGGCTGACTTGCGGGAGAGTGGTTGGAGGAGAGAGGAAGCATTGGATAGGGCTTTGTGGAGAGGCAGACTAAGAGGAAGGGATGCCGACCCCATTTAAATGGGATAAGGCACACCCAAAGAAGAAGAAGAAGAAATAAATATAAACATAAATTCAATTTTTCAACAATATGAACTATATTTTATTCTCTTATTGTTGAAGGTTTGCAGTTTATTATTGACTAGAGAATTGAAATATGAATTATAAAACAGACTGTAGTCAGTGGTTAGGTATTGTGTAAGTCATGATATATTTTTCAGTCTTATATAGACTTGAAATGGTATATTTTTCACAGCATGGATAAATACCAAAATATCACCTTCACTCCTACACAGAAATATGTTTATATTTTAATTTACAACTCACATTTCTTGATACAATGATTCTAATTGAAAGTGACAGAATTATATATTTCTTCTCTGTACTGTATTTTTAAATACGAATTTGAAGATGATAAATTGTAGAACTTCAGAAGAATCAAGCTTCTTGGATATGAGTAGGCTTATTAAAATGTTAAAAAAACAGTTTCAAGAGACGATGTTATTTTAGCATTGGATTGTTATTTTTCTTAAGAATGTATGAAAAAAAACTAGAGCACGGTTTAATCTGTTTTTTCATGAAATAATTCATCAACAATTAATTAGAACTGGAATTTTTTTAAATAATTTTAGATACTTACATTTTGAACGTATTCTTTTCCTTTTATACTATGCTCGATTCCGTTGAAAATGAAATGTATGTCAGGAAGTTTATTGATAGTATTACAATCGACCTGGGAAATGAAAGTAGACAAAATCAAATTATTATAGTAGGAGTATTAATGTTCTTATATTATGATGAATAGAATAAAATAATGGAAACACTGGGATGTTGTCAAAAATATTACTAATTTATTGTGAAATTACATACATGTTTCAACACCAATGGTGTCATCTTCAGTGTGAGATTTCAAAACTTTTTTCAATATTGGTTTCGAAACATACATTTAATTTTACAATAAATTTGTGATATTTTCTGACAACATCCCAGTGTTTTCAATATGAATAGATAACACAACATCTTACCTACAACAGTGTCTGAAGTCAAGAATAAAATAATTGATTCATCATAGTAATCAGAAATTGTGTTTATGGAACAATACTTGGATGTTTAACATACTTATTAAACGAAAAACAAAATTACATGCTATCCACTATCTTTGGGTTTCCGTTTGAATACTAATTCATCACCTCATTTCTCAACACTTGAATATTTATGAATTCCTCTCAATATATTTAAATATGAAAAATATAGGACCAAAGGTTCATACCGGAAGTGCTTCAAAAGTGTTATGAAGTTCAAGTACATAAAATAGAACTTTGAAGTGAGAACAAATAGCCATTGAACAAGGATCAACGATGATCAACATTCATGAGAAATAAAATGCAGTGTTAGGTTCTTCGGTAGTGGTTATTACAACAGTCAGAAACAAAGCCCTCCGTTTTCTAGTTGCAAGGGTGGCTGATTGAGGCCAGCTGCACTAACAGAAAGTTTTCAACCTCAATATAATTTCCCGATTGGGAACTCACCAACAACCTTATGAACTGAATAAGCTTTTCAACCGTTTATTTATCTCTCATCATCCAGTAAATTTCATTTCTCTGTAACACATCTATGTAAAATTCATTGAATTTAATTTGCTGTATTTTAATTTATTGTGAATTAGTGCATAAGTCAGCATATATTTATTTATTTATTTATCATTTACAATCAACTTATGGACAAATAAACAGACTACAGTCCAAAACTTATTTTTATCCCAATTTCATAAAATAAATTGTCCAAATAAAGGTTATGTGCGACTTTCCAATTCTTCACTAATTTCCACATTGAAACAAAACTCAAACAATTGAAACAATTAATTTAGAATTTAGAAAGATTAAGATCCGAATTGATAACAAAATTCCTTCTACTTAGCAATCAAAACTGTAAAATATTTTATTCCGAAAATTAAAACAATCTTCTCCACTGAGATTTACTACAAAGATAAATTTAATCTATATTCATTCATCTCTCAAAATCTGATCATCCAATGGAAATAGCAATGATTATAGGTTCAACCGAATCTCACAAAAATAACATATAAGTTGAATTTCATGCAGTCATCATCCGAATAATAAAAATAAAGATAATAAATATCATGTTTATAAGAAATCTAATTATTAGTCCTCTATTACTGACTACCAGTGCTCCGCAAGGGTCTAATTAAAAACTTGACGTAATGAAATCTTGGAGAATTGAAAATAGGCCTTTAACCATCCTCGGTAAATAAAGAATCTATGTGCAAAATTTCAAGTTAATCATTCCAGTAGCTCAGACGTGATGATGCGTCATTCTTGAATTTTCTATTCCGTACGTGTATAAGCCAGTATTACCTTTATTATAATATGGATAATTATTAATAGAAACTAGAATTTCCATTCTAAGCGACCCATAGATATGCAAAATATTGTACAATATAATACTGTATCTACTTATGGGGGAACAGCGGATCTACAATATGGGTTAACAGCGCCACTGCAAATAAAGTGTTTTTATGGCCAAAGAAGGCTCTACGATGCATAGGGGGATTGAAATTCAACGAATCGTGCAGAGAAACTTTTAAACGTTTGTGAATCATGACCCTGGCTAACATGTGAATTTTCAGCAATGAAGTTTTCATAAAAGAAAATGAAAAATACTTTATTAAACAACATGATACCAGGAAAAAGTTCGATTTTGTAAAGCTCACCATAAGACTGCACAAATCCTACAAAAGCCACAAATATCAACAGTTCGTACTGTTAAATAAACTGCCTTCACAAATCAGAAACCTTCCAAAAGATATGTTCAAGAAAAAAGTGAAGGAGCTACTAAAAACTACGGTGTTCTATACATTAGAGGAATACCTCAACAGCGAATTTGTTACCGCACAATGAATAGATTGTAAACTAGTCTTGATATGACAAAGTCCTTTCATGTTATCTTATGCTGTTTCATATTATCTAATGTTGTTTTATGTTATCTGAAATTGTTTTATATTGTACCGTATCTAAGTTACTTCATCTATGTGAATTTCTATCACTTTCCTCTGTACCTGATCGACGCGACGAGATCCTCCATGCATATGTTATATATTTATTAATAAAATCTATTCTATTTATTATAACATCAGGCCACTCACAGAACTGTATTAAACACGTCATACATTTACTACAGTTTTGTAACCTGTTGTTATAAGTATATACTGTCTATATTGAACTATAATACTAAGTGTCTATTTCGTGATCTATTTGAATGGAAATACTACCTCTACTGTACCACTGAATGGATATCAACATCAGGCCACTCACAAAACTGTATTAAAAACGTTATATACATTTACTACAGTTTTGTAACCTGTTGTTATAAGTATATACTATCTATATTGAACTATAATACTAAGTGTCTATTTCGTGATCTAGTTGAATGGAAATACTATCTCTATTGTACCACTGAATAAATATCAAGTGATGTAATTGAGCTTGTGGTCAGGTATTTACCGAGAATCGACCAAATTTGAGTACTTCGGTGGCTCTAGTGATGCGGTTTATTTTGTCGAGATCGGCAGGTGTAACTCCTATGGTCGAGGTGCCCGTGTCAAACAGTGCTTTGCAGCCAGCCGGGCAAAGAGTGTAGTTGCTAGTCTTGCTCTCTTCAAAAATCACCCTGTTTCAAAACAATTATCAACAAATAATACGATTCATATCAAACAATTGAAACAGATATGATAACAATAATAACTTACTAGTAGTTCTGTGAACAGTAGACCTCACGCAGTATTCTCATCCACAAGTACCTGATTGGAACTATAGACCTTATTGACCGAGCGAAGTGAGGTCTAAGATTCAAGTCGACGGTTTGGCATTTCTCTTAATGTTTTTATGTTGCGCATTTACGGCGAAACGCGGTAATAGATTTTCATGAAATTTTACAGGTATGTTCCTTTTTAAATTGCGCGTCGACGTATATACAAGGTTTTTGAAAATTTTGCATTTCAAGGATAATAAAAGAAAAAAGGAGCCTCCTTCATACGCCAATATTACCGTAAAAATCAGACTATAGAATTATTCATCATAAATCAGCTGTCTAGGGGACTATAATACTACCCGTTCAAAAACATCGAACATCTTGAAAATGTATCTTTCCATTAACGTTAGTAGACAGTTGACTATAATACTACACGTTCAAAAACATCGAACATCTTGAAAATTGTATCTTTCCATCAACGTTGTAGACAGTTGCAGCCAGACCTGATAACAGCGCTCACATTCCGGGACGACACGTCACGGTACGATATAGGACAGAAAGCTCTATGTTTATTTAGGATTTTTTCTAGACATTTTTAATTTATAAATTATTTAATAATTTTTGAGAAAACATAACAGGTCAATGTAACTCACTGAGCGCGAGGTCTACTGTTCACAGAAATACTAGTGGAAATACAGCAATAGACTGGCTTCTCCACATATCTGTGTAATCACTTGACAGCTGATTTATGATGAATAAATCTATAGTCTGATTTTTACTCTAATATTGGCGTATGAGGGAGGCTCCTTTTTCCTTTTATATTATCCTTGAAATGCAAAATTTCCAAAAACCTTGTATATACGTCGACGCGCTATTAAAAAAGGAACATACCTGTCAAATTTCATGAAAATCTATTACCGCGTTTCGCCGTAAATGCGCAACATCAACATTTAAACATTTAAACATTAAGAGAAATGTCAAACCGTCGACTTGAATCTTAGACCTCACTTCGCTCGGTCAATGATAACAAATATATCTTATATATAAGATATAGTATACTCTTACTCTTAATCTAAACTATCACCGTATCAGCAGCATTGGTTGAGGAGAAGCGTTGATGTTATTTGTAAAGAATGGTGTCATTTTGGGGAGCGTTCATGCAGAAAGCGGCAAGGCGTTCTGAATTCCGCATTCTTTGAAATTGAAGACATGGAAACTAAAGTTCATTATTGAATGAGTAATGCCGCTTCCACACTCTTTCCAAGTGCGATAGTGTGGAATGCTGATATGCTAGCGCTCGCCTTCACAATTAGCGCTTGCCTGTATGCCAGCAATATAGTTTTGGACATTTGGCAAGTAACTCAGCCAGCGATTTGGCGATTGTATGGCGCAGGCATTAGAGAGAAAGAGAGACGCTTACATATCATTATTTGATACTGAAGCTCTTTGTTTCATAGTATCTTATTTTTCTTCAATAGGGGAATTTAACTAGAACGCTTGAGTTTGACCGCCACCATTTTGTACATAGAAATAACGTGGAACGCAGAACTCGGAACGCCTGACCGCACTTTGAGTCCACACACCCTTCAAGTGAATCTAACTATTGAAGGTGGGCTAACTACAGTAGGCTAAAGCTCCACAAGTATAACGCTTTTTATTTGTTGTGGAAAACTTATGAATGAATTATAAACTACAGTATATTGTTTCATTCATTTTGGAAATATGTGAAAAGATTGTCATTTATGACTTCGAATAACTATCAAGAGTAATTAATTTACCTTCTAAAAAATTTCAACAAAAAAATTCAATTTACAACTTTGATTTTTTTACATTTTGAAAAATTAATATGTTAAATTGAAATTCTTCTAAATAAAAATCAATATTAGTTTCAAACCAAATTTGATTCTTTATTAGAAACAATACGAAACGTATAAAACAAACTGAGGACCAGACTGGAGAATGCTATAATAGAATAGAAAGGCAATTAAAATATCACAGTGAATTATCACAGATAGCACGGACAATCTGTTTAAGTTTGGTGGGGTTCGTCCATATTCTATGTTGAATTCAATAGATTGACAGAATTATCCAACAGATGAGATAGATAATTGTAATTGAAAAATATCATTTTTATCCAACATATCTGGTAGATAATTTCAATTGAAAAAAGTTTGTCTGTTAAAAGTAGCCTGGATTTTTCAAAAGTAGTTACATTGAAGACAATTAAAAGATAAAACAATCATACCTACATTTTCACTCACTACAGTGCATCAGCCATGAGAATTCTTGGTAATGAATTAGATGAAATCAGGTGTATAATAGTCAAATAGGTTTAGGACTGGTAGAAATTGAATATTTTTTCTTGAAGCTAGAATTATACTTACTTGTCCATTTGTATTTCCCAGTAATTATTCGATATAACATTGAAATAATTGAGTGGCTCAAAGAAATGCTTTGTTTGGACCATTCCCAATGCCAAAGTACCGCTTTTCTTGGTTGCTGGATTTCTGAAATACATAAATATTATGAAAACACATGAAAATCAATCATTTTGTTTTGTTAATCATATTAAAACTAGTCAAAAATTAATAAAATGTACAAACTAGAATTATAAACTCACGCAATGATGCAGAGACCACCTTAACACTACCTCATTCCACCATCTTCTTCTTAACATGACTAATAAACATGGAGGAACCTCACTGTGAGTGAGGACTGTACGGGCGAAATGATCGTCACGCACACATTTTGAACTGATACTTTTCAACTTGCATTATGTTGTATTAAAAGTGAATTTTAGTCTTCAGAGTTTTCCAAAAAAATGTTTACACTCCATGACATTGAATATCTTGGTAACGCACTGACAGCCCGTTTCAGACCGCCGTACGGTTCAGTGACGTCTTTTGAAAGATGTATCTCCCAATTTTAAACAATATTTCCATTCGAAACCGGCGTAGCATCGCCTCGCTACATAATAAGCACCGCCAATGCTGCGGTTTCCAAGCTAGTGGTCACTCTTTATATAGGACAGCGCATGCGCTCTGAGCTTAACAATGACACACGACCACAGCTAAAACTATGATCAAATACAAAAATAATGAAAAAATATCGTTTGTTGTGAACTGTTCATAACTTCCGTATTAAAAAGCTACATCGCCCGAAAACGACGCTCAAGCTACGCTACGGCGATCTAAAACGGCCCAAATTTAAAGCGGGCTGAAATGGGCGAAGTTTCCATACGTGTTCCTCATGCTACACTACCTTTTAAAAAACATCGATCCTGCAATACAAAGTAAGATTCATAGCTGTACGTTATTTCGTTCAGTTTACATTCACTGTCAAAGAGTGTATACATTTTTTTGAACCCTCTATAAAAAGAATAAACTCATATGAGCCTTAAAACTATAAAACTCAGTAAAAATTAAGTTAGTTACAATATTTCAAAGTTTTACAAAAAAAGTTAGTTTTATTTATTATTATTAAATGAAATTTCTACTCCGAAGACTTCTGCTACTGCAAATATCGAGAACATGGTTAACAGCTAGATGGAAGAGAGCTACTATTTAAAATTTATTTGCCATCCCGGGAATCGAACCCGGTACCTCCTAATTGCTAGTCAGGGATGCTTACCCTTACACCAAACTTACAATCTCTGGAAAGCAGCGCTCATTTTATATAAAGCCTTTACATAGCGGCCAGCCAGTCTACAAATGGAAATTACTGAGATATTGCAATTATTCAAATGCTAATGAATTAATTATTATTGAACGAAAATCTTAATTAAATGCTGTTAATCTTCAAGAAGACTTCTGCTACTGCAAATATTCTTCCTTTGGTTTTATTAACTCACCAATGTGAACACCTTGTTTTAAAGGTACGGCAAAACAAGAACAATTTAGTTTCGATACTTCACAAAAACTCAGATTATAACCAGAAAACGGCCTTGTCAATGTGACTCATAACTTAATATATTTTTAGACTTTGTTGTTGTATAAATTGAAAAAGACCAGTTTTTGGCTTGAGCCTGTTGTTCTTTTTCTCAAGTGCTATCACAGAGGAAAGATAGCATCGAATCAAATCAAATTTTATTTCCATTCTCAAGAAAAAAATACAATTGAATAATAACATACTATTATGCAATATTGTATACAAAATAATACAATACAGGAAAAAATATGCTAAGGCACAAGCCTGAGAGCAGGTAAGAAACATGATGATATACCATGGTATAGGTTGTTTATATTCCAAATTTCAAGCCGATTTTTGTCAACTCAAGCAGATTACTGTTGACTACTGTCTATAATTATTACTGTTTTGTTGTGGTGAGAGTGTAAGAACGGCACACTATGAGAAACTTCCAGCGTTACATAGCTTCACGAAAAAACACTGGGACTATCGGCTTGAGTTTACATTGAAAACTGAAACATAAACGCCATATATACCATGGGATATATTCTTATATCCCTGGTGTTATGTACTCCATGGTATATAGAGGAAGACGGTAGGTGTCACGCGAATGTTTGTGCTGAATTTCTGGTGTAGCTAACGTCATTTTATATCCAATCATCTGTTTTCAACAAATAAGTGTCATAAATTGCCAATAGGTGTTAAAAAACTCGGGTTGGTGGCGATGACGCATCTAGCTAGCTGGTCACATTTCGTGACCTCTACCGTTTTCATCTAAATACCGTGATGTACTCGATGTAATAAATAAAAACAATGTGAATAAACTACTAGATTTAAAGGAATTGAAAGCAAAAAATGTTTGTTGTGAAACTGACCTATTGAAATAGAACGAGAAGACCTTTTCCATTTGAGGATTCAACTCCGTGAGTCTGTAGAAGAAGGGAAGTGTGTTGTAAGCACTCAACTCCTTGAAAGCCATTCCCAGGATTCCATCGGCCTTATTGAACAGCAGTGACTTGGGCACATAGGTCAACTCGGCGAATGTGAAGTTTGTCACATTCACGTGTCCCAACTGAAAAAATCAACTCTTATTACTTTCGATATTGTAGAACCGTTCCATATTATTATTTTATCCATAATGAAATAATTTGAATTTGACGAGATATGTATGTTTCTATTACTTTATGCAAGTGTAATTCTGGAGTTATGTACTGAGAATTTGTGCATGCTGTAAATATACATCTATGTGTTATCACGGAGTATGGTACATCAGTGTTTCCATTTTCTGTGGTGTTATGTTAGTATTATAATTTTGTTAAATTTGGTGTTAAGTTAATAAATGTAGAAGGTCACGAAGGGGATAAGAATAAGTTTGTAGAGATGAAGTGAACAAAGGGAAAATGATGAGAGCTAGAAAAATATTACATTTTGAAAATTAGATTAAATACAAAACAATATATGAAGTATACTTTTGATAAATAGAAAGAAATAATTGGCTAATGTGAAATTTTCTGTAAAATGGTATAAAATGAAATTATCATAACGATGATGATGATAATAATAATGCTTTAATCTAAAAAATACTTTAATCTAATTCTAAATACTTTAATCTAATCTTCAAACAATATTTTAATCTAAAAAAATATTGCATAATGTTCATACAGCAATATTATAACGTTTGAATCAATATAGTCTAATTATAATTATTTGAATCGCTTGGGCGCGGGTTACAATAAATGAGTAAGTTGAAATCTGTCTACTTCTTACTCTTAATAGATTTTATATGTATTTTTCTTTTAGTTCAAGGAATGTCAAGGAGATTTTTGTTGATCTTTGTTTAATTTCTATTTTTCAAGATGCTTGACGTATTTAAAAGATAAATGTATCGAAAAAATCCCTTTAATCAAGAGAAATACTCACATGCAATAGATCCATAGCGAGATCACCGATCATTCCACTGACGTTATATTTTTTATTGGGATTCACATATTTAGAGGATATGGAGTGGTCGTACCTGTTCTTCGATCCTGGAAAAAATCAAACAAAAATAAAAATTAAATAAAAAGACTAAGAAAAACACAGTTCAATTTCACAATTTATTTATTTCACACACAATACAAGTTTGATACATATCAACAAAAGAATACATGCAAACATCATCTATGTTTAAGGAGTAGCCTACAAGGTAAAACCTGTGCATAGACCTAAGTTGCAGAAAATATTTATTCAATATAAACTAAGAGCTTAGCCTACAACCAAATTAAGAACAAGGATTCGTGTAAATTATACACAAAATATAATTTTGTAGATTAGTTTTTAAAAAATCTGTGGTTTTTGACAATTTCTTAGTCTTTTATTTAATATGAATAATTATCACAATATCAAATTCCGCATTACACACAAAGTAAAAATATCAATGATGATTGTCGTTCAAGTATTTTTATAGGGCTACCGTACTTTAAAAAAAGTAGAAATTTGTTTACTGCAAAATAATGATTGGTTCTAAGAATTGAAAATGGGATGAATACCAGAAACTAATCGAGTCAGAAATGGAATAATGTGGATTCTAGTGATTCTTTGAATTTGTATTCAATCACGATCAGTTTGAATTTTGAAGCTCATTATTATCTATCGAATGATAACATTTTAGAAAGGATCAGTAATTGCAAATCGATACATAGGGGATGAAAGAGGGAATAGAATTTTATAGAAATGATATCGGGAGAGCAAATAAAAACACACTTGCTATATTATTATAATACTTGTGAGAAATACAGCACAAAATTATCACCATAATTGTTTCATCTAATCTTGGACAATTAACTCAATAGATTAATTAGATTGGTACTTTGAGAACTGATTAATAATTAGATAGTCAACTCACGACAAGCGATGTTGGTTTCGGGACAAGACGCTGATGGAACGTAGGAGTCTCCCCACGATGTGTCCAGAATCATGTTGAATGGTTTACCAGGGTGGCCCAGCAAAACTTGAGCAAAGAACTCGTTCTGTACAAAAATTACAAGTGTTTTATAATTAAAAAAATAAATTATAATTACACATTAAATTTATAAACCAAGTAGAATTGAATGATATTCGTCGCTTCAACTTTTACTGTATTTATATAGTCGATTCCTGGTTTCATCAAGCCCGGTCAAGATATTTGGACATGGTCAAACCCAATACGATTTACAAGTGTGCACTGGATTTATCTATAGTTATTATTGCTATAGAAATATATATTACAGTGCAGTCGTTGTAAACTGAACCTGATTGATTTAACCCTTTACAAATGTGTTGACTGAGCTTGGTAATATAAGGTCAGGGTATTACGGTATTGGTAATATATGGTATTATTTTTCATTTGGTTCGTGTTTTTTTTATTAAACGCTAAATTGAAAGTTAAATACCGGCAAGTATAATAAAACAGCCTTGAATAATAAAAACAACTGGAAACATAAAATTATTATATGCAATTAAAATTGAGCAAATGAATGAATCAATAAATAAATGTTTATTCACCAATACAGAGAAAAAAATATAGAAATAAACAAAATTTTCAGTTATAATTTAATCTAATAGACAATATAATATGATAATATGACATCAGAACTCATGATAATAATGACTCAGTTCAAATAAATTAAAAAAAACAGCACCGTACAAGGTACAACTAAACTTTTCTATGAAAACTGTACAGAATTAGGAGTAAAATACGTAGGTATGGTACGTACTAATACAATATAGAATGCTGCAAAGACAGATTACGATTGGAGTTCTTTCAATAAATTTTATTTATTCCCTTTAACATGCAGCACAAATTGGTTTGACAAGACATCGATTTGATAAACAAAAATTTAAAACAAATCTCAAAAATTTTAAGTCAATATATTCGTATAATTCAGGCTTTCAGCTAGTGTAATTAATTCATTTCTATATGTAGCACTTGCGGGCTGAAAGTAACAACAGGCTCAAGCCCAAAACTGTAGGCCTACATAATAAAACACAAATAAATGTAGACAGACATCACATTGAGTATAAAATATGTATATAAAAGAATAGAGGCTAATTTACTTACATCCAAATATTTGAAAATTTGTACTGTATCATTTTTAACTGGTTTCGAAGGCTTTTTGGTATACTTTGAAGCAAGACTTTGAATAACTTGGGGATGAATTCCCATTTCCAACATCCTCATGCGAGGGGACGGCTGCCATTGCAAAGGGAAGCTTCAAACACAATTAAACACAAATTAAAATTATTTTGTTTACTTTCTAATCATTCTATTTCGACACTTAAGTTATTGTGTCTACAAAAAATGAGTAAAAAGTATTGATTTATTAAAAAACTATAGAATAAATTATTCATATTGAATATAACATTTATTAACATCACCAAAAAATTACAAAATTATTAAAAATTTATAGCAGCATCTGACTATCAATAATCTAGCATCTAGCTGAAGATTTTTTTTCAGATGAAAGATTTATCGAATTACTCATATTCTAATGTATACTATTTGTTCTGAAATTTATGACGAGATAGAATAATAATTTAGAACCTATGCAAGTAATTTAATTAGTATTGATATTGATGTAAAATAATTGTAAATATTGTTGAATAATGTCAATTCAATACAGTATAATTTATTGATATTCTGCGTAAAATTGACACAATAATGAATAGAAAACCAAACAAATTAAACTGTATTGGATAATCTTACGACTAAAAATTTAAATTATTTACATTATATATGATTTACTTACGTGATAAATTTTGGTAATGTTGCATTTTTAGAGGATTCTTCTTTTGAGTATACCAAACTATTATTTAGCGAGCAGGCCAAGAATACAATCACAAAGGATAATAATTTTCTCATGTTTGAATTCTAATACCATGGGACGTTTTCAAAAAAATTTGCCTGATGACAAACAATCCAAGGTTTCAAAAAGAAACTGTCGCAAGATTTAAAAGAAAGAAGCCCTATAAGTTTCACACTTGGCAGCTATCAACTCGACAGTAACTGCTACACTAATCTTTGTAGTCTGTAACAGCCACAACACACAACTGAAATCTAAAATGGTGAGGGAGAAAGCTGTCGGGAAGTAGGCCTAGTATTGCAGGCTTCTGACTGCCTGAGTCTCTAGATATAGCCCACTTGAAACACCATTATCAAAATGACTCACCATGTAAATGATAAGAGAAGAAAAAGTGTGACCCATCTAGATTATAACTATATTCGTCCTTATAATATAAAGAAATACGCTTTTGTTTAATATGACTGTTAATATTGCTGAAGATGATGCTCGCTTAAACTCCAGGATTGTGCATGGTTGATGACGTGAGATGAGTGAACATAAAGAGTTGAGTGGGTTCCAAACTACCGAAAAGTGATTTTATCTCATCTATTCATTCCTAAACTCATAAATGCATCATTCGCTTAACTGAATCTTAATATATTATCCCAATAATAAAAAAGGCTCACAATATATACAGTAGTTCCTTCATTAGTTTTTAGTTTGTTTTCTAGCATAAGGTTTTTTGTTAAGCCCTTTTCAAAAAAGAAGAAATAACAAAAAACATACTGCTTTTTTCAATAGATAATTATTGTAGATTTCTTGAAATCCTTCATCGAAAATACTTTGTACCCTTATAACTCCAAAAAAATAAATATTTATGATCGCTTAAGTAAAGGTTTGTAAGGATTTACAAATCTTAGATTTTATTTTCACATTAAAATCTATGGCATCGCCAGAGTTATTTGTTTTTGTACCTTTCATTTTCATTAACATTTGATCATGAAAAATTAATCACAATGAACTAACAATTATTGAAAAACAGACTAAAACCGAAAAAAAATTGAATTTCTAATTGGAAAACTGCTTTATAGTACAGACCCTGTCAAATGTTGAAGATTCTCCTCTCTATTTCAACGAACATACAATTTATTATTCCTATGTATTTTGTTTTGGTTCTACCAAGCCTATTATTCTCTTTCAAAGAAACCATTCTTTATTATTACTTTATTTCCACAAGAAATAGTCATTCAATGTTCTCACTGATTTTCAATTAATTGATTTTCAAGTACGAAACATTGAAGTTAAATTAAATTATGAAGTAAAATAAGTAGTTACTAGTTTCTGGTATAGATTAAACATTAATCTAATTTGTTTCATGATTTTTCATTCAGAAATGATGGTCTTGAAAGCGGTGACCAATTATGCAATATTCTGCAATAAAATTACAATGAGAATAATTACAGTAAATTCGCTAATAATTCGTAATGATTTATTGTTGCAATTAATTAGATTATCATTGACAAAAAAAACGTTACAAATTCAAATGAGTGACTGACCTATAGCCCTATAGCATTGACAGATATACCACAATCCATTATTTGTGGAAGGAAGCTCATTTCTATTTCGTTATCACACCAAGCCACACCAGTTATATAAAAAAGATTGTGATTCATAATGATTCATTTTCTCTGGTCCACCAACTTCCTTTGCAGTCAAATTCAATAGGAAGTCAAGCCAAGAGCTGATAATAAATTATTGTTTAGTTGGTTGACTTCAACCTCTTTATTCATTTACTATAGAAATGAAATTGCTTGACATGCTATTTGTTGCTTCTGTAAAATTGTTTTTTTTCGGCATATGGAATAGTTGATTAATTTGAAAATAAATCATCAATAAATACATAAATATAATTATGAATATTAAAATAGAATCTGAATCATTTTCTTATAATGTAGTAATGCATTGAGCCTCAGTTCATTGCTATTACACCATACATATTTTACGCTGTATGAATATAACATTATATCATATAGAAGCCTTTTCATTATGAATAATGTAATTTGAAAATTAAATAATGTATGGTCATTGCACTTTTACTTGCTTGAATCTATTGTTAGGGTAGATGGCAAATTACAAAACCTTAACATTTTTAGGAGATTCAAACATTGAACAAACACCGACTTCCAAGTTTTTATAGCGATTCCAGTGGCTGCCAATAGTGATTTTAAAGGATACATGCTCAAGCAATGAATTATTCATCAAGTAAATTGGAACTAAATTAATAAATAGTTTTATTGATTAGTTTTCTAGAACTATCGCTTTTTCTTGAGAAGCTGTAGAGCCAATTCTTCATCAGCCATCAATGATGTACCAGGATAATTATCGTCATCATCATCATCATCATCTTGCTTCTTTCTTTTCACGCCTTTCCTTGTGTACGAATTCCTATCGAACAGAAATTGAAACAAAAACTAATACGAGGACGAAATATATCAATAAAATTGAATATACATTTTCTGTCTAAGTATATACAATTTACTCAAGGATATTATAGCAAAAATGAATTGGTAGTGGTGTTTAAAGTTTGTTACGTTTCTCGAATCTAGTGACGAAAACGTCACATGAGTTCTAAAGTTGAGAGATAGAGTATTTTACTCTATTTTAGAGTAAAAATCAAGATTAAACGTTTTGCAATGTGCAACTTACACTCAATTATTTACAACTCGTATTTCCAAATAGTTTCAATCAAAAGTGAAAAAGAGATAACATCTTCAATTGTGTTACTTTTTTCCAATATTTCTATTTGATAGAATGTGCTACAAGTAAGAGTTTTTGGTTGAGACAGTTTTAAAAACAGAAAGGCATATGGATTGATCGAAAACACGTATCCAACCATGATTTCTCATTCGAACAGAATTTTAATTCCATTTCATCTTGCAGTGAATAGTAATAATCTATATAAATAAAATCGAGCCTCAAATTTTGACATTCAATAACTTTTGTAAGTGTGCAGGACCAGGTTTATGGCCTATCAAATTTATAATCCGACTTCAGGACTCTTTTCTACGGTCCTTCAAAGTTTACATGTAATCCTTATGGGAGATTTGTGAGCTGGCCACACACATAAATAGAAATCAGCTGTTATAATCATTGCGTCATACAACAGCCGTCGGTAGATAGTAGACAAGAGTGTGTGCTGCTCCATAATCGCCCATGTATTTTATTCTAAACGCCCCGACTAAAAAAAGACTGTTCTGTGTGTAACCATTCAGCAGTGCGGCCTCATGTTAAAGACTTACATGCTCTAAAGAAAGACATTGCTTTGTTTCGAATAATTGTGCTGTCTTCGGTGTTCAGAATTAATTGATTTTTAGTAAATTATTTATTTTGCAGTTGGAAAATTATCTATATAAATAAAATGCCGCATCGCGCCTCCTCAGGTGTGCATCCAGCTAAAGTTTGTCATGAGATGCATTAACTATTTGGCGGTACGAAGTTCGCCTGACCAGCTAGTCATAAACATAATTATTTGTCATATTGACTGCAATTTTTCATCAATGAATATAGTCGAAGCCAGTAGCCTATGTTTCTGAAGGAACCGATAGAAAAGTCGTTGTATCGAGGTATTCTCAATAATGGGGTAACTTTTAGACAAACAAAGAAAAAGTTCAAGTATGTATTATTCAACTCAGCTCGTTTGAATGAGCATATGTGCTTGTAACAAATAACATTTATTTAGGCCTATTTATGATTCAAAATTAAAACGTTATAATAAAATCCGTTCATGAAAATAACAAAAACAATAATATTGTACCTGGAATCGAATTTCCTTCGATCTCTATCATCTTCGTCTGACTGATCATCGTCATCATCATCATCTTCACTCTGTTCTCCATCAAAATCAGGTCGATCATGATCGTAGCTGTCACCTGATTGGTCCCCTTCGTCACTACCACTAAATTCGTCTTCTTCTCCCTCTCCCATCGATTCGGCTTCACTCTCCTCGTCACTGTCAATGTTTTTATTGTCTGATTTACCTCTCCATCTTCAGTGAAAATAGTCTTTTTGTTGGGAACAATGTTCTTTTTGAGTGCCTTCTTAGCCAGTGCTGCTTTTGTGACCGGCTTCTTCTGGCGCCGTCCAGGACCGATTTCGAGAGGCTCTCCCTCGTCACTGCCTTCTAGATCGTGATCTTCACGCTTTATTTTCAGTATATCGTCGTCATCGTCTTCACTGTCACCTGAGCAAAAGCAATATTAAAATACAGTAGAACAAATCTTTAAAATATGCCATTGATGGGATGCTGCATACAATAGCGTATGATTGCAATTGATTAAGATTAACTTTCAACTGTCAGCATTGGTTGAATTTAATTGAATAGCTGTCTTAATTTAAAACAAGAGCAGTTATTACATTAGTATTTAGAATTTATTTTGGTTGAATAGTGATGTCAGCATCAAAGTTATTTAAAAGGGTAACTAACATTTTTAAGTTAATTTATTGGTGGGTAATATGGATATAATATCCATTATTCTGAATCCAACTCTAAAAATGCTTTATTTTGCTATAGTGCAGTCGATAATGCAATACGGAGTAATAGTATGGAGAGGGTGTTATAATTCCCATTTGGAAGAACTGTTCATAATGCAGAAACTAATAATTAAATCAATTTCAAATAAACCTAGATTTTTCCCAACAAACCTTATATTTGATGAATTCAATGTTTTATACAGTTATATGTTGAAAATGTTATTGAACATTTAATAAAAAATAGAACCAATTTTCTATGCATCAACAAATTATTAAATAGACATTACAGCTTGTGACCTACCTCAAATAATTATATGATATATAATACTAATATTGAAACAATTAGACGGAAACTTATTTATACTATAATAATCAATAAAATTCCGGATCATCATCTAAAAATTGCTAAAATTACAAAGAAAATGAAGCAGGAAATCATTAACTGGATAAAAAGCAATTATTTTTAATTTTTGATTTATTGTAACTGTTACCTGGAACGTTATTTTACATCCTATCTACCTTTTTCCAGCCATGCTTATCTACCCATGTTCTTTCACTTCCCTGTCACACCTTTCCCTTTCTGGTATACCTTACCTGCCTATTATATAGTAACCATAGGAAACCATAGTTGGCAAGGTATTTTCCCCCTCTTTCTTCCAGTACAACACATCATTTTAGCAATATTGTCTTATTTTTATGTGTTATTTGCACTGTTATTGTAATTGTTTTATTGTATATTGCTTGTTTCATTGTATTTTTTGTGTTGTGAATAAATTGAAATTGAATAATAATATCCATAAATATGAACTACATATTCCATTTTGAATTAAAACACATTTTCAATAGGTAGCTTATTGTTTGGATTATTTGGGCTTCAGCAGATTTTCATTATATTGATCAGAGTATCTACATTAAGATTATTATTTGACAGTGTTATAATACGGTGAGATAAATTATTGGGAGCCAAAATACGTATTGGGCGATAGTGTGGATGCGGCAAATTTTTTTAATGTAACCAATAATATTAATGTTCTTACCTCCTTCAAAATTAAACGTTTGGAAACTAGACCGTTTCAGTTTACCATCTCCATCTAACTTTGGCTTCTCTTCATTCGATTCACCATCCGAGCTATTTTCGCTATCTTCCTCCTTCTTAATCGAGTCTAACAGATTCGAGCCATCATTATCCACACCGTTCAAACTCTTCTTGTCATTTTTCTTTAATTTTTCTTTCTTTGTCAGGAAACGGATACGTGGTGAAACTACAAGTCCTAAAGATCTGAAAAATAGAGATACAGTTAAATTTTCCAAGGATTGGAAATCCTAAAGAGAATCAATAGAATAGATTGAAACTAATGCAGCTGCCAAGAATATCTTACAACAGAAACTACTTGACAAATTTATCAATACAGTTTACTCTAATAGGTTGATTGATTTCCTTACTGAGGAAATGAGAAATTTATCAATAAATAACCAACAAAAACGAGTACATTATTCATCTTTGCAAAGTGTAAGATTTTTTCAATTTTTGGAAACTATTATTTATTCAGAGTAGGCTTACCTACATCCATTATTATCTTATCATTCAATTTCAGTTGATATTGATCTATTATAATTGCTGTTTTACTGTTTTATTATAACAATGAGGCTAATTCTTCATCATTTTGGAGTGAGGCTTGTACTGTGTTTCCACAATATGTAAAAAATACAAAATTACATAAAAATTAGAGTGAAGAACTAGAAAATTTTAACCTAAAGCACTTGAAAAGAATGTCTATAGTTTTATATTCTAATTTACTTTTTTTCTTTCAACATAAAAATCAAACCTAAATATCGGGAGGTTTTTTAAGCCTATTTTTATTTATTTATTGATACATTGATAGATAGATACAATATCATTCTCAATTATGAATGATTGGGAAAGGAATAACAGGCTTAAAGCCCAAAACTGTTCCTTTCCCAAATTTGGATAGAAATTGTCTAAAAATAGGTTATGATTACACTTCATGATTGTTGTCCAATTTTGAGTCCAAAATATAAATAAACTAGAAATTTTAGAATTAAGAAAAGTTGAAAACCAAATTAAATAAGAATACTTCACTAAATCACCTATAGATTACGTTATGTTTTAATGTAAAACCTTCAAAAATGTAACTGTGAAATATCAATAAAAGTAGGTACAATTACAATATCACGTGACATCGTAAAAAATTGAATAATATCATAACTTTACCTGGCATAAAGATCCGTATTCAACTTGTGGATATCGAACACCTTCTTGTCTTTCATGAGAAAAACAGATTTCAGGTAAGTAACGAAAGCCCTTTGCGCTGAGGCCTTCAATTCCGGTTTCTTCGCCAGGATAGCTTCGAATTTCACTCTTGGATTCTGCAGCTTCAAAGGATTTATCCTGCAAAAAATTAAGCAAGGTAAAACAAAGTATAAGAACTAATTAAAAAAGTAATTGTATATAATAGATTCTTTAGAAATGCTTTTAGTGAGCGTTAATATTTTATAGATATGAACATAATATAATTGCTTATAGTAACAAACCGATATTGATCTTTGACACCATGCCACACTCAATAGTTCAAATTTTCTTTTTCCGTTTTCTAACAATAAGCTTATCCTATAATTCTCCCCTTCACAATACTTTTTCTTTCAAGTTTTTTACATGATTTTTCTATAAAGTTAGTCAAGCAGAACCAGATAGCCGAGTTGACTGAGGCGTTGCATTTGCACCCTTCCGTATGCTAGTGCTACCTGGTCGCGGGTTCGAATGGCGAGTTTCTTCTTAGAAGAAAGATTGGTATTGGTGGATAGAATTGATATTTTACCTATCAATCTCTATGAAAGTAATGATTTAAAAGAAATTGACAACTGGACAATGTTTTAATAGAATTGAAGAAAATACGGTAATGCATTCACATCAAGTTTGGCATTTTCTTCGTGGCTATTCCTAGCTCAATATAATGATATTTTTTAATAATGACATTAAAATAGATAAATAGCGTCGTTGCATACGCTTATTTAGCATATGGCACACAACACATGCAACACACATACGACATAAGTCTTAACTTTAGGTTTAGAACTGCTATGTACGTTCCAATTTGAGTTGTGTTGTATTTGGTCAGGAGAACATAAGTTTGTCTCACCGCCAGTATGTACTCGTCCATTTAGTGTTATTCAAGGTATTACATGTGGGGGCGAACAATTTACATAATTTAAAATAAGCTTACTTGATCTCCTGTAGGGGAACCTTCTTCTCAGCTAGATGTTGCAGCATTGCATCTTTTTCGGAAGGCAGCAGTAGAATGACAGCTTCGCCTCCTTTGAAATAGCGTGCCGTTCGGCCCACTCTGTGGATGTACGTCGTCGCATCCTCAGGACAATCCGCCTGGATAACCCAGTTCACTTCAGGAAAATCTGCGAACAATTTCAATATTAGATACATTTTTCAAGCTATCAATGTTTGGGGGGAAAGCTAATGTTTATGTTGAACACTGTGATCAGAAATTGTATAGAATTGTTCCATAGTTGGATAAAACAATAACATAATTTACAGTCACACACTCAATCCTTACCCTTCTTCATTAGCCTTTATTCAAGATGAAAATTTCTGATCTCCTTCAAACTGCTATTCATTACAACCTTCTATCTTTCAACAAATCCTATATTATTTTTGTTTGCTTGGTTCTTATTTATGGATTTTTAAGGGCTCCATTACAAAGTCATAAATTTTTGCCAACTTCAATCAAAATTTTATTTTTAATTTGGTCCTTGTTAGGCTTGCCACTCAAATTCAAATTCAAATTTATTTCTCAAAAAACATACACAATTATAATAATCTAATATTATAACATATAAAAATAATACAAGAAAAATACTATTAAATATATAAATGATCCCAAAACTGCAGTATATTATTTTTTTATGTCCATCTATGTTTAAGGAGTAGCCTACAAGGTAAAACCTGTGCGTAGACCTAAGTTGCAGTAATATATTTATTCAATATAAACTAAGAAATTGAACCAAAAAAGAACAAAGATTAGTGGAACTTACACACAAATATAAGTTTGTAGATTAAATTAGATAAAAGTTAGTAAAACACAATAATTATTATTCTATGATAAAAAAACAAAACATAAAAACAAGAAACAGTTGGTGCTTAGAAGATTTTTTCTTCAGTTTTATTTGATCTTATCCATTCCTCAATCTCGCAATTTAGTTTTTTGCTCCGGCTTGTATTGGCAACAAAATGAGTAGGAACAAAATTTATTATCCTCTGTGATAAGTAAGTGAATTGTCTTCTACATACATTCAAATCCATCCTCTCTTGATGGAATGTTTCTATAATAGGACGTAAATTTAAATTCAAGTTTCTTTCACGAAGACGAAATTTATTTTTATTCTTCTTAATATATATTATCAAATTTTTTATGTACAGCTGTCGAACAGTTAGTACTTTGAATTCATTAAAAAGATCGCTTGTAGGATAAAGTCTGGGTTTGCCTAGAATTGTTTTAATAATATATTTTTGAATTATGAAAAGTTTTTCAAAATGAGTGTTCAAGGCTCCACCCCAAGCTCTTATTCCATATTGTAAGACAGCTTGTGCATAAGAGAAGTAGATTAATCGGGCTATTTTCAAGTTATTTAGTTCTCTAATTTGATGAAATTTATATATTAGAAATTTTATTTTTAAACACATGCTGTTTATATGAATATTCCATCTCAGATATGGATCCAACAGTATTCCCAGGTATTTTACTCGGTCCTTTTTTCGAATTTCAGGACAAAAGCAGTGATTTGTTGATTGTTGACAATTGCAGTTTACTTGGTGTATTTTAATACTTTCTATTTCATGAGGTTGTGTTTGGGCATTGGGTGAGAAAGTCATGAATACGCTTTTAGAAGCATTTAAAGTAAGCAGATGTTCATCGAGCCAAGATTGTGCTACTCTTAGACCATTTTCTGCGCTAAGGCGCACGTCCTCCCAGGAATTGCCAGTGAAAGTGAGAGCGGTATCATCAGCAAAGGATACGATTGAGCAGTTCCCAATGTCAACTTTAAGAAAATCATTAATATAAATTTGGAAAAGTATTGGTGATAAAACAGTGCCTTGAGGCAGACCATATTCAGTAAGTTTTTTATTACTTGATAAAGTATTCAGCGTAAGTAGTTGATACCGTTCAGTTAGATAACTATTGAATAGTTTGAGAGGTGAGCCTCTGATTCCAAGGTGTTCTATCTTCTCTAATAATCTTGACTGGGATACAGTGTCAAAAGCCTTTGCCAAGTCTAAGAAAGTTGTTAAAGTTTTCTTTTTACTGTTGAAGTTTTCAATTATTCTTTCCAAAAAGTCGGATATTGCATCTTCTGTTGATATGCCACTCTTAAATCCATACTGATTTCTGTTGATAATTCTATGTTTATTCAAATAACTTACTAGTCTCTTCTTTATAATTTTCTCCATTATTTTAGCTAAATTATTTATTAAACTTATTGGGCGATAATTTGAGGGGTTTGATTTATCACCTGATTTATAAAGAGGAACAACTTTAGCAACTTTAAATAGTTTAGGAAAATAACCTACCAAAAAACATTTATTTATTATCATTTTAAGAGGCTCTACAATATAGGAAGCTATTTTTTCAGACAGGCAGAACTCAAATTGTCTACTCCTGGAGAAGAGTTACTTCTGAGAGAATTGATTGTGTCTATTATTTCATCATTGTTTGTATCAGCCAAATAAAATGAATTGAATGAGGGGATTGACGAATCGGCATGAGTACGTTGTCTAGGGCTGTTATTTATTATTTTATTAGCATATAATTGACCTACATGCGTGAAATGGTGGTTTAGAACTTCGGGATCTATATTGGGTATTTTTTTATCTCGTTTTATATTCAATAGATCATTGATACACTCCCATGTCTTTTTCGAATTGCCTCTGCTTTGGAGTAGTATATTATTATAGTAGTCATACTTCGATTTTTTTATCATGTTGTTTAATGTGTTTCTGTAGTTTTTATAGTTTTTATAGTTTTCACAATTTCTACCACTAACGGTAGAACAGTTAACATATAATTAACATATATGATACACAGTAGAAGTAGAAATTGTTACAATTCTAAAAAGTGTACTTCTATTCAAGAGTAGCCCTAACAAAAAATACAGTTGAAGTATATTGGTGACTGGTGAGTCATCAAAGCTGTGATCACAGCGAAAGGCTTCGAGCAAATTTTTTCGTAACTCCAATTTTTTGTTGTTTATTTTTTCTTGGCTGCTATATATATATATATAATATATATATATATATAATATATATATATATATATATTTTATCATTAGAATGTGAAATTTTCCATTGGTTTATTTATTGTTATTGGGTGTTTATTCTATGTTGGAAGCCTTTCGCTGATGACAAAACATGCATGATGAAAATGTGTGTATGCTTGATAAACATGCATGTCATGCATATTTTACCGTTAGTGACCACCCTAAGACTATCAAATATTTTATGAAACATTCAATGATATGCCCTATTACAAAAATTACACTATTTGAATCAATTATTAATTTATTTATTTACTGACCTAGTCCTCTAGCAGCAATATCAGTGGCAAACAACACAGCATACTTTTTACTGCAGAACGACCTGTACATAGCCATGCGCTTTTCCTGATGCATTCCACCATGCAGCTGTAGGAGGGCGATGCCAGGCCTTAGCTGGCAAAACATTTCGAATGTGTATTTCACCTGCGAAACCATTTTGTTGCAAAACAATCAGTTCATAATATCAAAATATACCAACAAACATATAGAAATATAATTGTTTCGGTATTACAGGTTGCTAAATTATAGCATATAGAAAAGATAGCACAAGAAGATATCCCATGATATAGAGCGTTTATGTTCCAAATTTCACTGTTAACTCAAGCCGATAGTCCACGTAATTATTTTTCGTGAAGCTATGTGATGCTGGTAGTCTCTTATACAGTGTCGTTCTTACACTCTCACCCCAACAACACAGTGACAATAGAAGGTAGTCCACAGTAATCGGCTTGAGTTAACAAAGAAATGGCTTAAAATTTGGGACAAAAACTACCTATACCATGGGATATCTTCATTCTTTATTGATTCATATAATATACTTATTATGATGTACTCATCAAGATGATAGGGAGAGAAATAATAAGGTAACCTTGTGCTATTTATCTCCCAAATTTAGATAAGGTTACACATATTTTTGTTTTGTACCACTATGGGTCTTGTTAGACTCAGTGGAAATTGTCATATTGTATAAATAGTCCGAAATAGGTTAAGGCTGTGCAAAGGCTAAAAACGAACTTTCTACTGGTGATATTTTTCAAAGTTTTTCGATTTGTATACTATCAAAATTAAAAAGTTTTCTCAAGAAAACATTTTTTTTCGATCATTGCTTTTTGAGATATGAGCGTCTAAAGTTTAAATTCTTGTGCCAGAACATTTCAAGTTCGGTGAAAGATAAAACCATGAGATTTTAAGGATGGATTCTTCATGGTATTGTTGATCTAATAAAACAAAAATTTTCTGAAAATATCAATTTTTGAGAAAGTTATTCAATTTACCAAAAATGACCGAAAATAACTCAACAAAAAGTTATTTTTGGTCATTTTAGTAAATTGAATAACTTTCTCAGAAAATGATATTTTCAGAAAAATTTTGTTTTATTAGATCAACAATACCATGAAGAATTCATCCTTAAAATCGCATGGTTTTATCTTTCACCGAACTTGAAATGTTCTGGCACAAAAATTTAAACTTTAGGCGCTCATATCTCAAAAAGTAATGATCGAAAAAAATGTTTTCCTGAGAAAACTTTTCAATTTTGATAGCTTGATAGTATACAAATCGAAAAACTTTGAAAAATATCACCAGTAGAAATTTTATTTTTAACCTTTGCACAGCCTTGAGTCTTCTAGTAGTTGTTGTCTTGTAGTAGTTATCTTCTCATGCTATCTTTTCTCGATGGTTATAGTGAGATTAGAACGAAAGGTACTTAGAACGGTTTATGGTCCAATTAAAGAAGAAGAAGAAGAGTGGAGAAGGAAAACTAATGCTGAACTTAAACATTAATGAGAGGCTGTAGTACAGTTCGCTTTATAAGGACACAGACTAAAATGGTTCGGACATGTTTAAAGGATGAATGATTGAAGACAGAATGCCAAAAAAGTGCTCAAAGGAAAATTTCCCTTAAGGAAAGGAGCAGACAGAGAATAAGATGAGAGGATGAGATCAGAGATGATTTGATGAGGATGGGTTATAGGTAGTGATGTAAAATTCCCGGGAATTTAAGATCGAGGAAATATTCCCAGGGAATTTAAAGGAAATATTCCCAAAAATCATAAATTCCCGGGAATTTATGGGAACTTAAGGAAATTTATGATTTCTTTCATAAAAAATGACCGAAAAAGACGTTTTTTGTTACACATGGTCTCGATCACCTGTTATACAACAGATTTATGTAAGAAATATAAGGATGAATAACTTATAAATTATTGTAGTAAGTTCAAATAAAACAGTAATTTGAAGTTCATAGACTGAAAAGAAAACTGAGCACTCAATAAATCATTCAATTGCACCACTATTATCATGCTACTTTCATGTCTTACAAGTTGAATAAGATTTTTTTACTTACTGATGAATGCCTGTAAATCAGGTAAACAAAGTCAACAAAGTATTGAGTGTAATATTTAACTTTCATTGCATGATTTTATTCAATTTCTCCGCACAAAAATAATTGACCCCCTAAATAAAGATTAGAGTCGAATATAAATCCAAAAATTAGAAATTATAAAATACAGCAAAATAGGCTAAACTAAAACAATGAGCATCCTCGAGTTTAATTCAATATTAAAAAGAGAATAATTCCACAGCTCAGAACCTTTCAAGAGTCATTGAGGCTCACTTTACTTGTAATAAGATACTAGTCCAGGCAACGAATGCTCAAAAAGATATAGAGGGAAAAGTTTGGAACCAAATTTTTGACCTCGCAGTCCTTTTAAGGATAGTGAGGGGTAAGCATATGAAAAGTCCTCACTCCTACCACACTCAACACTAAAACTGCTATAAAAATTGATGGAAAGCATAAAATGATGAAATAATACATCAAGTTGAAGAGAATTGAATGCTCTACAACTCACTGTCTTTTGAATACTCCTATAGTCCAGTCAATGAAAGATTATAGAGGGAAAATTTGGAACACATTTTTTGACCCCGTAGCTCTTCTTTTAAGGATAGTAAGGGAGTAATCATATTAAAATTTCTTACTCCCACCCCCTGTGTAAAAAATTACATTTTTCTATGCATTGTTGTTGAGTAATAAGCCCTGAAAGTGCAAAAAGTTGGAAGAATAATTGTCTTTTCAAAGATTTTCCACTTTTAAAAGTGAATATCTCAAAAACTAAAGAAGATACCACAAAACTCCACTGTACAAAACTTGTGTGAAATTTATCTTGCTTCATTTTTACTCAGCCATGTCGCTGAAATGCATTGTTTCTCAGTTACATGCGTGTCAGCCAGAAATGAAAAAAAAATCAAATTTTAAGCTATCCTCATCCCTTAAGCTGAAGGAGTAGGGATGAGGACTTTTGATATGTTCACCTTCTAACTAGTTCAAACAAAGTTGCGAAGTCAAATATCGTGTTCAAAACATTCCCTCCCAATTTCCCTAACAATTGATCTATTGTTGTTAAACTGAAGATTTCACACTCAACACTATAACGGCTGCAACAATCGTTGGGAGATGCGTAAAATAATGAGACCATAGATGAAATTGAAGAGAATATAATGCTCTATGAGCTCGTGATTAGCACGGACTTTTTCAATGAATCGTTAAAAAGTTATAAGGCCAAAAAGATGAAAAAATTGGAGCCGGGATTTCTTCAAAATGTGATACCTAAGAGAGCTCATACCTAGAAAACTATGAGAGATATGGAAAAATGTTGGAAATGAAACTTGTAGGATAATTTGTGAGCTTTAATATTATGATTGTGTTCGACAAAAATTTCCGAAAGGCGCATATTGTACAAGATATATGCAAAAAAAAAAATATGGCACTTTCAAACCACCCCCACCACCTTAGCACAGGGGGTAGGAGTGAGGACTTTTGATATGTTTACCCCCTTACTACCCTTGAAAGAGCTACGGGGTCAAAAATTTTGTTCCAAAATTTCCCCTCTATAATCTTTCATTGACTGGACTATACGAGTATTTAAAAGATAGTGAGTGAGTGAGCAAAAACAGGCTCAAAGAATGATGATTCATTGATAATATCAATGTAAAATGTGGCTGAGCTTGATCAATATGAAATAGTTTGATGATTTATTTATTATATTGATGTAAAATATGAGTGGGATTGATCAATTTCAATCATTTTTAAAACAATTTTATAAATTCCCTTGAATTCCCAAAATTTCTTGGCCTCGGAAATATTGCCAAATCATAAGTTCCTTCCCACTGGGAATATTCCCGATCCACATCACTAGTTATAGGGGATGGAGAAGATTGATTAAAGATGAAGAGGCTTGTTGGTGGAATGTTGTGGAGGAAGTCAAAGCCCACTTTGGGCAGTAGAGCTGAAAAAAGTTATAGTGAGATAAGTTATGAAAATTTAAAACCACAAAAACTCTTAAAAATATATAGTTCCTGAACAAAAACAAGGTAGTAACAATAATATAAATGAATCCTTATAACAAAAAAGATTGAATTACACCAGGATATCAACGTGAACTTGAACGAGTTGAAGAATATTACATTTTTGTAAATATTCAGAACCAGTTAAATTTACTGAAGTTGAGAATAAATATGATAATGAAGTTAGGAGCTATTGATCAAGCAATATGTGAAATAGGATACAACCGAAATATCGTACTTTAATTCGTGGGGGTTTGTGGCAGCTAAATTCCAAAACATAAGAATATCTAACAGCATTTAAGTTGGTAAATGAATGAATGAAATTACCTGTTTACAAGTAGAGAAGAAGACTAGTATTTTATGTTTGACATGCGATTTGATGAATGACCACAGATTCGAGATTTTGTCTTCGATTTCACAGACCACATAGCTTTGAGTGAGTTCTTCAGGAGTGCTGTGAGCCGCATTCTCATGCACCGACAAGTATTTCGGGTTGGTAAGACTCAGGCGAGCCAAGTCTCTGATTGACCTGAGAAAAACAAAAAACCATCAAACATTATCGATTATTGAGTGTTTATCATTATCGAGTGTTGGCAGAGCAGTCTGCCGTGACTGGTCGAGTTTCGTAACGCTCTGTAAATATTTCGATTTTCGAGTGGTTTTTCTCATAATTTAAAGAAATTTAACGGTGCATTCTGTAGTACTAAAGCTTCTTGTTGTTTTGAGTTGATTAGAATCGCGAATTTCCCGTTCGGTTGTGTGTAATTGTGTGTTTTTTAACGATAAAGGGTTGGATTGTGAGCAGTGTAAACGTTTCAGTATTGTCTTCAATCTCAAACTCTTATCGAAATTGAAGATAAGGTTCACTTGGATTTTCGGCAACTTATAAGCTGTGAGTAATTCAATTCTTAGCTCAGCTATAGCAATCTCCCTTCACTGACTTGCCTTACCCATCCCCTTCCTTCTCACTATCAGGAGCTTCCGATCGTCCTGCCTTGACTGCTCTCTCGGCTATCACTCTTCCCGTCGATCCCCCTCCTTCTTCAATAATTCTAATAGCCACAACGATAATAATTGCGATAAAATACAATACGAAAGTGCATATCTCTTCCCGCGCTTTATTGACGCCTGTGACGATCAGCTGTTTTTAGGTGATCCTTGCTTACTGACGTATCCTAGCAACGGTCTGCAGTGCGGCCTCAGCGCCCGATTTCAAAATAATCTAAAATGAACAAGCCTATGGTGACGCGCAGCAGACGTGAAAGATTGATAAATGGAGGAAACTTAGAACTCAGTAATTTGAAGGACGAACTTTGTAATGAGGTAGTAATTGAATTTGCGATAAATATAAGAAGAACACTTGCAATTATTGCCGATTTATGCACAAACGATTCAATCGCTGACTTGATTCCAAATATTGTTGAAGTATTAAACAAACTGGATAAGTCTATTTCAGACAATAATGATCTGAGAATAACACTGACGGATATCTCAGATGAAAATAAAGCATTGTCTAGGCTTCTGGACGAGGAAAGAAATAAAAGGAAGGTAAATTTTGAGGACTCTCTGTTGTATGAGGATAAGACTGAGGAAGAGATTAGACTGTTGAAATCGCGTATTGAGATTCTAGAGATGGATAAAAAACGACTAAAAGAAGATCTACTGAATAAAACTGCGAAAATTGATATAATCCAAACCGAAAACGATAATTTACAGGAGAGAGGAAATATTAATTTTAGAAAGAATGATCCCGGAAATGAAATATTACTATCTCATGATGGCGTCAATCACTCGATTGATAAAGTAGAATCTACTGCTACGAAGCAATTGATTGAACTGCACAATAGAAGCTTGGAATATTACAAAGATTACAATAGTAAGATTCAAAAAGAAATTACTGATTTGCAGAGCTGTTTGGAGGGATGTATAAGAGAAATAAAAGAGGCAGATCGACTCAACATTTCGCTTCAGGAGACAATTGAAGAGTTGAAAAGGGAAGTAACTTTTCTCCGAAGCCCCCCTTCTAAAGCTATAAAAGGATGTCCACCGACAGAGGACTGCGATGGAAATATCAACATATGGGCTGATAGTCACGGCAGGGGAATCAGAGAGCTTCTACAACGCTTGCTACCTTCCTATAAGTGCACGGCCTACATTTCTTCTGGGGCCCCGTTTCAAAAACTTTCAAATACTTTTCTTAGTGCAGATCATAGTCATCAGTCGAAAAATGATTGGAATATCATAATAGGAGGAACAAATAGTGTAGATAAATATTTTAGTGATAGAGATATTGAAGAATATGCAGATCATCTTGTGAGAACTGTAAGAGCAAATTGTGATAAGAATATCATAGTAACCACGGTGCCTTACAGATATGACTTGCAAGCTGACTCAAATGAGAACAAAATGATTTCTAAATTGAATCGTGTGATTTGTAGTCTACCTTACATGTTCAATGTAAACATCATCAATATATGGATGTTTGAAAGAAATAAGCACACGCGACATGGACTTCATATGAATAGAAAGGGAAAGGTCGAACTAAGCAAATTAATTTACAATCAAATCAAGCAGCAGGCAATCAGCGATCAGGTACAGCCGTGTAATCATAGGGAAAAAAGTCAATGTTTGAGTAGTAATGCTGATGTCACTTCAGATTATGATAATGAAGAGGAAGCCTATTTGAATTATGAAACTGATAAAGATGTATCTCTTGATTTAAACTTGTAAACATTGACAAAAATGATAATTTGGCTAATTTTTCAACTAATGTAAGGAATCACTCTAATGTTTCAATTTATCATGCAAGTAGTATTAAACCTCTAGATAGCGTGAGATATCAGGATTCTGATGTGAATCTACTCTCCTGGAATGTTCAGGGACTAGGTAATAAAATTGATTACCTGGAAACTATTTTGCATGAGAATAATACTGAAATTGTATTGTTGAGCGAGCATTGGCTGAAAAAGGATGATATAATCTATGTAAGTGTTGATAGATTCAAGTTAGGTTCATATTTTGTTAGAAACAATAGAATTCATGGAGGGGCTGCTATCTTTTTGAGAAATGAGCTTGAATTCAGGGAAATAGAGAAAATAAGGGATTTGTCAGTGGAAATGATATGTGAAGCATGCGCTATTAGAATACCGGAATTGAATATTATTGTTGTATCTGTTTATAGGCCATATAGTGTTTCAACGAGCAATTTTAGAAAATTCCTAGAGGTGCTTAATGAAATTTTGAGTTATTTGTTTAATTTTAATTGTAATGTTATTTTGGGAGCTGATTTTAATGTCGATTTCAATGTTGAATCAGAGAACAGAGATGAACTATGTACCTTGTTGGCTAGTTTTAATATGTCTATTACAACTAAGGAAATAACCAGACCAAACATTAATAATATTAATTCACAAGGATCGTGTATAGACAACATTGCCACTGATTTACATTTCAGCCGATGGGAGAGTAAAGTATTACATACAATTTTTTCAGATCATTATGCCTTGAGTCTAAAAGTTAAAATTGAAAAAAAGTCTTGTATCGATAAAAAGAAAAAAACAATACTACTAAGACAAATTAGTGCAGATAGGACAAACCTATTCCTGGCATATCTAGAATCCTTAAACTGGATTTCAGTCTATGAGCTTGATGATATTAGTCATAAAATACAAAAATTTCAAAGCTTGTTTATGGGGGCGGTTAATATGGCTTATCCGCTAGTTAAAAGGAAGATATATCAGAGTAGAGATTATAATAAATGGTATACACCTGAACTGCAAATGTTAAAAATAAAGTGTGAACAATTATTCTATTTGTATAAAGACTGCCTTAGTGACACAATAAAAGAGGAGTATAATAATAGTAAAAAGCAATATAAATTAGCAATAAAAAAAGCCAAACTTGAATTTAACAGTAAATTTATTTCAGATAGTAAAAACAAAACTAAAGCGGCTTGGGAAATAGTTAACAGACATGTTTGTAGGAATAGTAAATCTTCCAAAATTGAATGTGATATGCCAATCAATGACAAAAATAGATTTTTTATAGATAGAGTGGACAAGCAGATAGGAACCATTCCCAAGAGCAATTTTGATTCCAGCTATTATGTCAAGAAAATACCACAACCAGTTACGAAGTTCAGCTTCAGTCATGTTAAAGTTGAAGAGGTATTTGCTGCTATTAATGGAATAGGTAACAGTAACTGCTTAGATGTATATGGCTTAAACTCTTTTATTGTGAAATTAGCTGCTAATAGGGTCTCTGAAGTATTGACACACTTATTCAATAAATGTATAGACTTTGGCATATTCCCTGACGGCCTAAAAAAAGTTAAAATGATGCCTACTCATAAGAAAGGTGACAAGTCGAAAATAGAAAATTACAGACCCATTTGCATAGTGCAGATATTTTCCAAGATATTTGAAAAGCTCCTCCACAAGCAACTAGCTGAATACTTCGAAAATAGCAAATTACTATCAAAAAATCAGTACGGATTCAGAAAAAACTTGAGTACATGCGACAATGTGTTGGATCTAGTACATGATATTATAAGTAGTTTGGAACAAAAGAGAAAAGTTAATCTAAGATCCTTTGATCTGTCACGTGCATTTGACACAGTAGAGCATGGAAAATTATGTGATAAGCTATCTTACTATGGTCTTGACAGGGCAGCAGTAAATCTCATTGACTCCTATCTCAGCAACAGGCTACAATATGTAATTGAAAATGGGGAATTCTCAAGTGGTGAGATGATAAATTTCGGGGTCCCACAGGGATCTATACTGGGACCACTTCTATTTATAATCTATATAAATGACTTGCCTAATTTTATCAATGAATGTTGTAATGATAGTCACCCATACCTTTTTGCAGATGATTTAGGACTAAGAGTTAGTGGTCTTAATGAAGCTTCAATCAACACTACAACTGAGAATTGCACAACAGCAATTGAAGATTGGTGTGCTTCTAACGCTCTATGTCTTAACAAGCTTAAAACAAAGGACCTGCAATTCACTTTCAGCAGAAAATCAGAAAAACTCAGTTCCTTCAAATTTCTAGGATTAACACTTGACACCAATCTTAATTGGAAAGATCATGTTCTTGATGTATGTAGTAAGCTTGCAAAGGGAATTTTCATGTTACGTAGGTTAAGAAATATTGTAAGACATGAGGTGATGATAAATGTATATTATGCTCATATTTATAGTCATTTGGCATACGGTATTCAATTGTGGGGAAATAGCTCTATGTCACCGACACTCTTCAAGCTTCAGAAGAAAGCAATAAGAATAATTTGTCATGCGCCACCACTGGCAACTTGTAAGCCCCTTTTCTTGAACTTAAAAATGTTGACTCTTCCCTCTCTATATATATTTACATGCTTGTTATATATGAGGAAGCATGTGCACAAATATACTCTGAATGCCGAGACTCACGATTACAATACAAGAAGTAGGCTAAATATAAAGAATGATTCTATAGTAACTTATTACCTAGCCGACAGTCATTAAACAGTCGTTAATGTTAAGTTGTTAATGTTAAACAGTTAATGACAACAGTCATTAACGTAGATAATGATTTCAGAAAATTAAAGCAATGTTTGGAAACATATTAAACAATTAAAAGAATAAAATTGTAAAACCAATTACTTAGTTTGAGTAGCAGAAAACAACAGCGTTTGACGATTTGGTGGTAGATTCGCTATAATACTGTTCATAGTCTCTTCGAATCCCATATTGAGACAATTGTCGGCTTCATCCAGTACAAGAATCTGCAAATATGATAAAAAGATAACACCAAAATATTTTATAAACAACATCTATGGAGTGCTGAACTCTATGAAACACTTGTTTCACTTTTACAATAGTACTTATAACTTACTTGTTGAGTCTGGACGCATTTCTGGGCGCTGAGCTCCATCTTCAGCAGGCAGGCACTCCTCGGGTATTCCTTGCCTGCTGAAAATGGGGCCCAGCGCCCAGAATCGCGTCCTGACTTGACAGGTAGATTCAAAGTGCTATTGCAGAAGTGAAAGAAGTTCTTTAAGAAGATCAGTAAATTTATCAATAGTTCAAGTTAGGTTGAAACCTAACCAGAAAAAAAAACAGAAAAGGTTGTTTCATTGAATAAGAATGAATGCAAAAGAAGCATGAGTAGACCTGACAAGAATCAAAATTAATAAATTATTTTTCAAACTTTGTCTTTGAAGAGAAGGAATCTTAATACGGTATTGCAAAACCTTAGTTAAAATTAAAAAATGTTGAAATAAACGACTTACTTGAAGATTTACACAATCAAACAACGGATTCTCATCCATGTGATGTAGAAGTCGTCCAGGAGTGCAGATTACTATGTTACATTGGTCCATTCGCTTCTTTTCAAAGTGGAGATCTTTTCCTCCTAAAAACCAAAACCATTATCAAATCAGATGCACAGTATTTTGTACAACGAATTATAATTTCTCTAATAATGAATCTACCGAGGCTATTTTGTAATATTTTCAAATTAGATGTAACATATTTTATCCAACGAACTATAATTTCTATAATAAAGATTCAACCTGGACTATTTTTTTCACATTTTTGACAGCTATATTGAAGTATAATATCCATGATTCCTTCATACCTTTTACTTTATTAATTTCCCACACTTGTGGGCACGATGTTACATTATCATAACGTAAGGATCAAAAACTACACTGCAGAATCAATTCTCACGGCATAGCGTGAATTTAATTATCCGAATTTCTCCTGATTGATCAACAATAAATTGAGACTTAATTCCGAAATCTATTGATAGATGCCAGTAGTAACTGGGTGATCAAGAATCACGTTCATTTATGAACTTACGAATACTATAATATGCTTTTCTGTTTGATTTTCAAAAGAAACAAAGTACTGCTTTATCTTCCACAAACAAAATACGGTAAAATTCTTTGGAGATAAATCAAATACCGTATTCTAGCCTAATTCAAAGAGCCTTACCTATGATGAGTCCAGCTGAGAAGTCATGATAGCGGCCTACTTTGCGAAGCGTCTCAAAAATTTGATAGGCCAATTCTCTTGTAGGCGTTATTATTAAAGCACCTAAGCCATCAAGGGTAGTCCATTTCTTGCAAAATAGCACTTCCAACACCTGAAATTAAAGGTGAATATTTATCAGTTATACAAAAGTTGCACAACATAGTTAAAACTTCTCTGTAACTAAGCAAATTATCTAGCAGTAATTATTATTGATAAACCATTTTTGTTCCAAGTTTTAATTATAACTGATGTCGACTTTATTTCAAGGATCTCTAGAAGAGCGCTCTGTCTGAGGAACTATTCGGTATTGTGGAGGAGACATTGCCAGGTATTTCAATTTTTCAATACCAGATTGACAAAAATGAATAATTTATGGATGAATTAAAATAAATGTATTTATTTATTATTAAAAATGAATAATTTGATAAATTATTTTCTAAATTGACAAAATAAATAGAAGTAGTAGTAAGAAGCCATTTGAATTCTTATATAAACAGACAGGATGGTCATTAAATTGTAGATAATTTAATAAATAATCGCACTCCTTGATGAAAAAAATAACCAAGAAGAGTCAAGGTGTAGTAAGTACTTACAGGTATGAGGAAAGCTAGTGTTTTTCCACTTCCAGTCTTGGCAGCACCCAAAATATCATTTCCTTGAAGGGCGTATCCAATCGATTGTTTCTGAATTTCGGTTGGAGTTGTGTAGTCATTCTCCCTCAATCCTTTCTGGGTATTGAATGACAGTGGAAAGTCATTGAAGCTGCTGATATTTTCTGGAACAATCTAGAAAAGAACCAATAGATGTTAGACATGCAAACACTGGTTATTCAGTTAGTTAATAAATTATTATAGTTTGGAAGTTGGAAAATTACATTTCCAACTACATTGATTCGTCCCAAATAAATACAGGATCAAATCTAACATAACATACGTCCTACGAGAGGTGGTGGATGCTATTGCTGCAGCAGTTAATGACTGCCTGAGATCCGCAATCTCTCCTGACTTTCTGAAGACCTCAAGAACCGTTCGTTCCTGTGTACAAGAAGAGTGATCACCAGAGCTTAAACAGCTTCAGGCCAATATCCATGACTCTAATCTTAGGAAAGGTGGTTGAAGTCATCATCAAACCCCAAATTAAGGAGTTCATTGAATGAAACAACCTTTTCTCAAGTATGCAGTTTGGTTTTTGCAAAAGAAAGTCACCAGTTGATGGAATAAATCGAGTGATTTGACCTTATGTGATTTGAGCAGAGCTTTCGACTGAGTACCACATACTGATTAAGAAGCTTCGTTATTAGGTTTATAGGGTTATGGACTCTTCTCTGAACATCTTGGAGTCATACCTGACTGGGAGAACACAGGTTGCGTCATTGTGCGAAGCTGCTTCCAGTCAACTCTCTGTGTTTTTTAGAGTGACTCAGGGTTCAATACTCTGTAACAGGCCTTAGTCTTGCTGCTTGGTATGTTTTGTTGCATGCATTGTGTTTTGTGTGTTTGACTTTCAACTTTTGTTCTTTTACTTGACCTGCCCCATGGCAGTTTTTCTATTGTCCTTGACTTGTGGACATACCTATGTAGAATGACCACGCCATGAACAGAAACATATTATTATTATTATTAGGAATCGAGAGCTGTTTGATATGGTGCGCCTCCAGAGATTACGGGTATGTTTTAGAGTACAGCAATATGCTACTTATTCAACAGGCTGTCTGCAGGGGTAAAGCAGTTGAATTTCAGCGAGATTGAAAAGGTTGTGGCCAGTTTTTTGATAGCCAGGGCTGATTATGATGTTGTTCAGGAATCCGTGGACACACTCTTAGTTCACAAGTTCAATTTAATTAGTTTATTTCCACTTGGCATAACAATACATGTACATATATTTGATCTTCAACGAAATAAAAATTAAATTTTTGCATGAACAGTACACAGAACATATTGATAAAGTGGAATTCTCCCAGTAAGACTATGCGTCTGAGTTTGGGGACAGTTCCAGCAAGCAGTATTATACGATAAGTAGTCATATGGTATTCTAATTAGGCCTACTATAAATTACAATATGTGTGATTAAAATTACCAAAAAAGATTTAGATAACAGTAGATGAATAATTATAAGTAATAACATAATATAGTGTTGGGTGTAACATGATTTTCCGAATGGGAGAGCAAGAGGACCCAACCGGCGATAATTCATTGTTTTATAAGCCTGTATTATATTTTGAAATTCTAAATATATGAACGTAAGGTATGAATGTATAAATAAATTTAGCTTCTCCAAATAACAATGTATGACGTCATATGTACCCTATCATTCTAGTTCTACAGTTAGTGGCAGCCTTAGAATCTTACCGTACTTACTTGTTTTCATTGTCGAAGACTGGGGGTTCTAGATAAACAGTCACAAACAAAAGTAGGTTGGTAGTCATTTTGTCTAGTTATGGATGTAGAATTGACTCTAAAAAGGTGCTCATCAAGCTCAGCAAATGAGTATAGAGTGACCTGTGGTTTAGTCTCTGCTTCACTGTGCTTAGCAATTTCCTACTTGGTAAACTTATCAATTCACTGAGCGACGTTTGTTGAATATCTGGTAATGGATAGCTATTGTAAGTGCTGCTCAACCTAGTATAAAAGACCTCCAGGTCAGCATCACTGATCCTTTTTACACTAGCAACATCCTAAATGAAGCCTTTACACAGCCAGCAACAACAACAGGATTTGACCCTCCTCTAAGAAGTATGGCCAAGCTGACAGGCATCAAAGCATTGAGTGAATTTCAGATGATAAATACAGCACAACTCCACCATTTCATAGACAAACTAAAATGGAACAACTCTGCTGGGCATGATAACATATTTAAAAAATTGCAAAGAAGAACTAACAAAGCCTCTACTGGAAATAGTAAATTCTTCCCTAAAGCAAGCTGTATTTCCACAGGCTCTCAAGATCTCTAAGATCTTTCCAAAATTCAAAGGAGGAGATAAAATGGATCACAAGAACTATAGGCCCATAGCAAACCTACCTATAACCTCAAAAATTATCGAACGAGCAGTATATGACCAGCTTATCCTGCATCTGGAGAGCAACAAACTTATAACAGCACAACAGCATGGATTTAGAAAGCGTCTAGGCACTACAACTGCAATATCTGAATTGTGTGACAACATAAACCAACTTTGGGAGGAGAAAAATACTGTTATGGGACTGTTTATAGATATTCAAAAGGCCTTCGACACACTAGACTGGAACATCCTAACTCTGAAATTGAGAGAATTGAAAATAGAGGGAAGAGCATTGGAGTGGATAGAGGACTACCTCACCAACAGAAAGCAGTATGTGGAAATAGTGCAGCACAAGAAAACTGCTCTTGTAAACTACAAATCCTCACTCAGAGCAGTGTCCCAGGGTGTGCCCCAGAGATCCATCTTTGGGCCACTGCTGTTTCTTGTCTACATCAATGACCTTCCCAAGGAAATTGACAACGGAAACAGCTGCATATTGTTTGCCGATGATACCACTATCTTGATACCATCGCAGAAACTTCAAGACCCACACATAATTGTCGAGACAGCACTGGAAGAGGCCACAGATACATGCAATAGACTGAAGCTGACCATTGATAGGAAGAAGACAGTCCACATCAGATTCACTCCAATCAAATAAATACAGGATCAAATCTAACATAACATACGTCCTACGAGAGGTGGTGGATGCTATTGCTGCAGCAGTTAATGACTGCCTGAGATCCGCAATCTCTCCTGACTTTCTGAAGAACTCAAGAACCGTTCGTTCCTGTGTACAAGAAGAGTGATCACCAGAGCTTAAACAGCTTCAGGCCAATATCCATGACTCTAATCTTAGGAAAGGTGGTTGAAGTCATCATCAAACCCCAAATTAAGGAGTTCATTGAATGAAACAACCTTTTCTCAAGTATGCAGTTTGGTTTTTGCAAAAGAAAGTCACCAGTTGATGGAATAAATCGAGTGATTTGACCTTATGTGATTTGAGCAGAGCTTTCGACTGAGTACCACATACTGATTAAGAAGCTTCGTTATTAGGTTTATAGGGTTATGGACTCTTCTCTGAACATCTTGGAGTCATACCTGACTGGGAGAACACAGGTTGCGTCATTGTGCGAAGCTGCTTCCAGTCAACTCTCTGTGTTTTTTAGAGTGCCTCAGGGTTCAATACTCTGTAACAGGCCTTAGTCTTGTTTGACTACCTTAGACTCCTGGTATGTTTTGTTGCATGCGTTTTTTTTGTGTTTGACTTTCAACTTTTGTTATTCTACTTGACCTGCCCCATGGCAGTTTTTTATTATCCTTGACTTGTTCCCTTGTGGACATACCTATGTAGAATGACCACGCCATAAACAGAAACATATTATTATTAGGAATCGAGATCTGTTTGACTCCCCCATGGTGCGCCTTCAGAAATTACGGGTGTGCTTTAGAGTACAGAACTATGCTACTTATTCAACAGGGTGTCTGCAGGGGTAAAGCAGTTGAATTTCAGTGAGATTGAAAAGGTTGTGGCCAGTTTTTTGATAGCCAGGGCTGATTATGATGTTATTCAGGAATCCGTGGTCACACTCTTAGTTCGCCAGTTCAAAAGTCAAATTTGGTGGCATTAGGCCCACCGCAAAGTAGACCCACGTTAATCCTCGAAAAGGAACCTACACCGTGGGATGTTTTGTAAACCATTGCTAAGCTTCTCTAGACATCTGTTTAATGATAATAGTACATGCAATGAGCTGATTGATTATGAATAATTCTATAGAAATGGTTTACAAAACATCCCACGGCGTGGGTTGCTTTTCGTGGATTAGCGTAGATCTACTTTGCGGCAGGCCTTAGTGATTGACTTCGCTAACCTAATAATTATTGTATTCTAGCAGGTGTTCCAATTTTTACATACGAAATATGGAATTGTTTAATCACTGACAGCTATTTGCTACATGATGCGCAGTATGCAACTACTACCAAGTTAAATAGGGAAATTCTTATGAAGACTGATTTTAAAGCCTTATAAATAATTATATATTTTGGGCAAGCACTCTATGCACAAAAATTGCTTTCTGAAAACACAAAAGTGAGACATTAAGAAAAAATGATACTACTAATGTAGTATATTATACAAAATAATATATAGACTAAAGTGGACTTACGTCATTGTAGGATGAATTTAACCGTTGTATTATTTCGTCAATACTTTCTTTCTTCTTCTTTTTAAAGATTTTCACTTTTTTCTTGCCTAGCTTGATATTTTTATTACCTGAATTCTTCATTATTGTTCATGAAAAAATTGAAGATGTTTTGACAAATATAACCTAAAAATATTTACAGCAAATTCACCACATGGCTTGACAAACACGAATGCCAACTGTGAATGAAGATTTGAGCATTGAAATGATAAGTAATCAAATCAAAGATTTACAATAGTTTGAAAACAAAATTCGAAATTATTTGAAAATATAATCAAAAATAAATTTATTATGATAATCAACTATATTATTGAGCAAAATACTGCAATTAAAAATACAAAAATCAGCTGGATTATTAACAGCTGTTGTTTGTATAAAAAGAATTTCAAAAAGAGAAAATCTAACCTAAAAAGTTTTTCTATTTTCTATTTAGCTCGCAAGTGGTTTGTAATTTTTAATCTTGTTACAGGTATAAATATTTTATAATAATAAGATGTTGTTATTAAATAGTTTTAAAGCAAGATAGGATATACTATAATAAAAATACAATGGCAGAATTGAGTGGGATATTTGAAAAAGTGATTCATAAAGTACCTGGTCAACCAGTAATTTCAAAGAAAGAAAAACAAGGGTATACAGAATTAGATAAAATGACCAAGGTTCAATTATTAGAGGCTATAGAAAGACAAAATAAACTATTGGATAACAGGTAATTGATTTAATAATACCAATTATTTAATATTATGTTATGCAATCCAAAGTAATAAGTATTTGTCCTACTTCTTTTAAATAAATCTCATTCTCATTTTGGCTTTAATATGGCATTAAGACATCAGGTTTGGTCGCCAGTGTAAGACACCAGAGAGACAATAGTGGAGTTCGTATGCAAATCCATCTGGGTCACCAGTGAGATAGAGTAAGGTGGCCTATCTAGAGACCCGATTTGAACGCCAGCCGGTTGCCAAGATCAGGTGTTCCTACTTTAAGAACTTGTTACTTGTATTTGCGTAGAAACGCAATAAGATCTAATACTATTTAACTAGCTTGTACTCGGTAACTTGGTATTTTACTGGCGACCTACCTATATACAAGTCTTTTTGGCCTTGTTTATCAAGTAAAAAAATTAAAGATACAATAACCTGACTTTGAGAAATTCTACTAAAAGCCTTTTGCAATCATGACACAACAATGTATGACGTCATATGTACCCTATCATTCTAGTTCTACAGTTAGTGGCAGCCTTAGAATCTTACCGTACTTACTTGTTTTCATTGTCGAAGACTGAGGGTTCTAGATAAACAGTCACAAACAGTAGTAGGTTGGTTGTCATTTTGTCTAGTTATGGATGTAGAGTTGCCTTTAAAAAGGTGCTCATCAAGCTCAGCAAATGAGTATAGAGTGACCTGTGGTTTAGTCTCTGCTTCACTGTGCTTAGCAATTTCCTACTTGGTAAACTTATCAATTCACTGAGCGACGTTTGATAAATATCTGCTGATGGAGAGCTATGTGAAGTGCTACTCAACCTTGTATAAAAGACCCCCAGGTCAGCCGCTCGGCAAGTATTGTGACTGTAGATTTCACCTCTTCTAGTCCAAGCTTCCTGGTTGTCGATTCAATGTGTGGAGATCACAACACGTGCCGTACTGGATGAAGGTTGTAAGGATCCCTGTACCGTTGAAGAGTGGGTTACAGTGGTCCCTAATTGCAGCAAGAGTGATAGTACAGAGTGCTCTTTAGTGCGGAGGAGCAGCACATCCTTCACTGCTAGTTCATGTCCCCACAGGATCAGTCCATATGAGAAGTGGCTGTGAAAGAGTGAGTGGTATGCAATCACAAAACTTTCCCTGCCTACCACGTGTCTAAGCTTTTCTAGCAGGTAGCCTATATTACCCTGGATAGCTTTCGGCTCACTTCAAACACATGGTGATTACTTACTTACTTTTACTTCTTCGGTCCTCCATCTCAGCCTTCCATCCATCTTAAAATTAAGGCAATAAGGCATACAGCCTTAACATCTTAAAATTAAATAACATCTTAAAATTAACATTGAAAAAGTTGAAAATTGAGGGTAAGGCACTTGAATGGATCGAGAACTACGTATCTGAAAGACTACAGTATGTGGAGATTGACCACCATAACAACAACTTCACCACTACCTACAAATCTTCACTTTACCCAGTGACCAGAGGTGTACCCCAGGGATCCATACTAGGCCCTCTGCTCTTCCTGGTTTACATAAATGATTTTCCAAAAGAACTACAGAGTGAGAAAAAAGTTCATATTGTTTGCGAATGACACCAAATACTTATTCCATCTAAGAAAGAAGACCACACCAATAACAAATATAATCGAACCGGCAATAGAAGAAGTAACCTCAATATGCAATAGACTACAACAAACTATGAACAAAAACAAAACAGTCCACCTCAAATTCACACCTACAGGAAATGGCGCAGCAACGGAACAGATAGATGACAACATAATGACAAAAAGCCCAATAAAATTCTTTGGCATACTAATAGACAGCCACCTGACATGGCAGCATCATATAGACCACCTTAGCAAGAAATTATCTTCAGCAGCCTATGTGATCTAAAGAATACGACACATCTAAGATGAAGGCACTGCCCTTATTGCCTATCACTCACTATTCGCATCGCACCTTCGTTATGGCATTGCGGCTTGGGGTTCAACAGCTAAAACTAACCTTTAAAGAATACTGAGAATCCAAAAAAGAGCAATAAGAACGGTATTGGGAGTAGATAGGATTGAGCACTGCAGAGACCTATTCAAGAGCAGCAAAATCCTGACATATTCACGCATAATCGCTCTACATATTGGAATCAATATAGCAAGTTAAGGAGACAAACCCCAACCCCACACTGAGATCGGATCTTCACAACTACAACCTGCGAAACCAACACAACCTGAATCTACCTCAATACCGACTAAGAAAATATAGCAGATCCCCAACATATGCTGGGCCTTTTTTCTACAACTTGCTGCCTGAAAACCTAAAATCAATCTCAAGAAAGAGAGTATTTGTAAAACAGCTCAGAGAATATTTGACCGGCAATACTACTACATAAATGAATATTTACCGTAGATGAACACACCCACATACACAGGAGATAATCCTCATAAATCATGACGACTCCTGCAGCCTCTGAACTGCTGGGAAGACGGATAAAGTAATTAAATAAGCCAGAAGCCAAGCAGCTTGACTGGTACAGGTTCTGCCTCCTGTCATCTGAGTGAGAAATGAGGGTATTTGTTTTATCTTCATTCAGCTTGAGTCTGTTTGCTGGGAACCACTTTTTGCACCACTCAGTAGTTCTGTAGACCTTGAATTTGCCTCACCACTTGTTAAACCTCTACCTAGTTGTAATAGTGGTATCATCTGTAAAAATCACTGCTTCCTCGTTTGCTGTGAAGTCATTCCAATTTCCAATCTCTCGATCAATACCCAGGCTTTCCTGGATGGATCAAAAACATAAACACTAAATAGTCAATACTTGACTACAATTGTTAAAAAAACATTAACATCTCACTCATCTAACAACTAACAACAAGTCACTAGATTGGCAAGAGAAGGCGGTGTCAAGGATAGGCTACTCAGATTATCGTTTAGAAACTCACGCTGTAATTACTGTTTTCGATAAGCCACTACATGATTACATTCATGAAAACAATGGAAAGCAAGATTCCCAATACTGAGCCCTGTGTGTCACTATGCTCAACTCCCATGATCCTTGAGGTGCTCCCTTTAGGCATTGTAGGTATTGCTTTAGGTCCCTGAGGTAACTTCAAATAACCAAGTGCTAGTAAAGCTCACTTGAACTGTACATTCATGCAGTTGCATGTTTTCTTAACAAAATTCTTTTTTTCAGAAAATTTTTAGATAAACTGCCAGATAAAGGCGCAAGAATTTCAGATTTCAAAGAAAAACTTGAAACAGAATTGAAAAAACGAAATGAAGAAGAACGTCTGGCTGAAATGCTTTCCAATCTGAATGTGAATGGACCCGAAGAGCTGAATCGTTTGGAATGGACAGGCTCCTGTAACCCTGGCTACAAAACGCAGGATTCGAAACCAAGTCATATAGAAGACGAGACCGAAGTCGCTGATCCTCTGCAGCTATTCGCCTCTCATTCTGGAACCCAATTCAACCAGAAAATCTACAGGTAAAATATCTCATTTTTTGTCCATGTCCTTCTAAACTGATTATAAAAATATGTTTACAATCAATGTTGTGATGAATAATATTGTATTATTTCAAATTCTTTCTTTTAAATTAAAGTTTCCAATTTTATGCACATGATTTATAAAATATTAAATAAGTGATCTATATCTGAATGATTCCAAAATCATGAATGCTTACTATTGATTGAATATTTTAAAATATACTCAGTTTTGTAATAAAATGTTATGAATTAATTGAATTCGCGCAGATATATTATATTTAAAATACCAGCTAGATATTCTCTAACAATATATTATCAGCTCTTCTATTTAATTGAAACTCATATCCCTGAATTGGGTTTACTTCAAGTTTTGTTTGATTTGGGGGTTGCTAATATTACCTTTATACAAATTAAATTAATAAGTTATTTATTTATTTATGGAAAACATGGAAGCATACATACAGGATTTCTCACAAAAATTGCTTCCATAACGAAAAATTACAATAGTTCATTATGCATAGTAAGAGTAAAAAAGTAAGAATATCACCAGTGCTACGAAATAAAAAACCAAGTTAATTAAATGTTCCATTAAAACTTAAATACTGTCATGTAAGCAGTATTATTGTTTTTCATAAAGAAATTATAAACCAAGTTAATTAAATGTTCTATTAAAACTTTAATACTGTCATGTAAGCAGTATTATTGTTTTTTATAAAGAAATTAATTTTAAATGGAACTGTTTTTGTTTCTCTGCCCAATCTCTTGTATGTGATTATTTAGGGGCCTAAAAACTTTGTTCTCTTGAATAAATAATATTTGAACCACCACTCAAGGTCCACTAAGAACTTCATTGAACTCTAAATAACTATGCGCCTCATTTACCTGCATTGAACAAAGCTCATTTTCTATTTTCTAGGGTGGAAAAACCGGCCGAGCCTCTTATAAAACCATCAGATTTGGAGGGTGATACAAAGGACCTGGTTGAAGCAGTTTTCGCCGATGAACCGTACGTTCGCCACCTCTGTGAGAAGTTCGATGATACAAAAAGTGCAAAACCACGAGAACGGTTTCTGCCACACAAAACACTGAAGTCTAGAACGGAAACAGAAACGAAAGTCAAGGAAAAGGAGAGATTGCCCACTGAGAAGAAACAGAAATGGGAGGTAACAGCAGCTACACCCCCTCCTCCCGTTCACGGTGATACGAAACTGCTCACGTTGACAGATTCGGTGCGACTGCAATGTGAACAAGCTGAAAAGTTGAAGGTAAAAATTTAAAAAAGATTAAGTTATAAAATTATTGTAAAATACAGTACTCATCATCTGTTATAATATTAGGTAGTTGTTAGTTGCAACTTCCAGTCTATTTGAAGTTTGCACTACACTATTGTGGTTGGAACAAAAAGTTCAAGTTTCTTCATTGACAGAATCCAAGGGCAGGGCAGGGCAGGGCGGGGCAGGGCAGTGGACTGTGGATGATAGATGTTATAAATACCTACAAATAAATCTTTGAATTCTGTGCATAAAAATACTGATAGCTTGAAGTGTGGTAAGTACGCCAATAAAAGACTAAATAAATCAACAAGATAAGATTTAATAATAATAAGATAATAATAGGCAGATGGCCACATACAAAAACAATTGTGTCAAATATTTTGGGACCAATAAAATAATAATAGGCAGATGGCCACATACAAGAACAATTGTGTCAAATATTTTGAGATCAATAAAACAATAATAGGCAGATGGCCACATACAAGAACAATTGTGAGTAGATTAAGTTAAATATCTTAAGTCTTTAAGTCTTTGAATCTTTAAATAATGATAGGCAGATGGCCGCATACAAAAACAATTAGTCAAATATCTTGGGAAAATTACAACATGTGAAATAATGTAGAGAAATACAAAATTTAAATGAAATTAGGTCAATGACATTAATGACCATTGAAGTCTGACAATAAATGAAAAGGTAGTATTAATGATACCTGAAATGAATATAAATTGAGTGCAATAATGAAAGTTATTACTATAAGGTACAATATTAATGGTTAAAAAATGACAATAAGCTGTAAAAAATGCTCAGCAAGTAACGTATAAAAATATATGCGGCATAGGCCTTCAGTGATTTGAATGTCAAGATAGACTTCGACCAAACAATTAATAGGCGTTACTGGCCTTAAAATATCACTTAAGAGCTAAGGGTAGCTAATAAATACAATGAGGACAGTCCAGGTTGAATATAGGCGACATGGGCCTTCAATGAATTGAGTGTCAAGATGGACATCAATTAGAACGATTAATAGGCGACAGTGGCCTCAAAAAAAAAAAATCACTAGTAAAGCCAAGGGTAGCTGTCAAATCCAATAAACAAATAGGCGTCGGTGGCCTCAGTGAAATGAATGTCAAGATAGACATTAATAAATCAATTAGTAGGCGTCAGTGGCCAGAAAATCACTTGTAAAGCCAAGGGTAGCTGTCAAATCCAATAAATAAATAGGCGTCGGTGGCCTCAGTGAAATGAATGTCAAGATAGACATTAATAAATCAATTAGTAGGCGTCAGTGGCCAGAAAATCACTTGTAAAGCCAAGGGTAGCTGTCAAATCCAATAAATAAATAGGCGTCGGTGGCCTCAGTGAAATGAATGTCAAGATAGACATTAATAAAACAATAATGATGCATACGTAAATGAAAATTGAAAGGAACGATTTACATAGCCTGAATAAAATTTTGAAGAAGAGATGCGGCCAGGCAGACAGGCAATGACTCTGCAATACCAACAGGAACAGGACATCAGCAAGCGATGAAGTGATCTGGCCATGCGATGACAAGCATGGAAACGTCCACTACAGCAGGCGAATCCCCCAATGGAAATGTAGGCTGGAGCAAGTAGAATTCCAAACGAATAATCCGATCTTCAAGTTGTGGAGTTTTTGGATTGATTTCCAAATGGTAGAGATGATGCACTTGAAAGTTTGAGTTTCACGAGGTGAAGCCAATTGTAGAAAAATGGCAACTGAAGCTTACACGAGGTTGTAATTTTTGACAAAGTTTATCAAAGCAATATGCAAGCAATCGATGAATAATTTAATCACAATTGAAGAATAGAATAAATGAATTGATTTGAAGAATAATTCACACTTTAAAAAAGTTCTGTAGATCAAATGAATAGCGATGAAACGCTCACACGAGGTTGCAATTTTTGACAAAGTTTATCAAAGTTTAACAGAGTAACTGAGTGAAGAACTTGATGAATAATTGAATCACACTTGAAGAATAGAACAAACGAATTAATTTGAAGAATAATTCACACTTTAAAAAGGTTCTGTAGGTCCGATGAATTCAGATGAAAAGTTTAGACCGGGCGTGAGATGCATACCCAACGACCTCCATGAAAAGACAAAGAGATGCTGCAAGCTACAATGAAAAGAGGCAAGATGCCGGATGTGTTAGAAACATAGGCAAAGCGCTCGCAACCGAATGGTGAAAAAGTAACAAATATCTAAAAGGTAAGATGCCTAAAGACAAGATTAAATTCTAAAAAATCGAATAGCACAAATATTAAAATTGCAACGGCAAACAATCCGACGAAAAAGGTACGAATAGAAGTATAGAAAACCAACTTGACTAGAGTAGCAACGTGAACCTTGACTGTGACGTCACTGGTCAGCGCAGACGCACAATGACGACATGATGTCTACGTAGTAGCGGAACGAAAAACAAGTGGAACCGTTCCAATAAATGCTTTGTCAGATTTTACATAAACTGGGCCCCTTGTGTCATACGGGGGTATGGCACAATAAGAAAAAGTAAGAAATATGTAAAATCTGGCAAGGCAATTGGAAATTGAAAACTGGGCCCCATGTGAGAACCAGGGGAAAAAAACAATGAAACCTAAAAATACAACATGAACCATAAGGGCAAGGGGATTAACTAGAATCCTCATCAATGGGAAGAGGTGCTAAACTCGAAATAGCTCTCTTAAAAGTGCCAGAGGGAGTGAGAACAGTGACAACTCGTACCTTGTCGTCCTTACCGGGATGAACTTCAGTAATGCGCGCCAGCTTCCAAGTGGACTGCGCGGAACCAGGATCCTTCAAGATGACAACTGTACCGACCTTCAAATTTTCACAACTGTTTAACCATTTGCCTTTTTTCTGAAGAGTGGTTAAATATGAAGTACGAGATTTGGGGCCGCCTACATGGATGGAAATAGGACCGGCGTAATCCAAACCACAATTATAAAAGGGAAAGTTAGCCTGAACGCGGGCCGCTGGTAAACTACCCATGATTTGCTCAGAGCGAAGAGCCGAAAAGCGAAAACACAATATGCAATGCCGCAATACACTTTTGATGGTGCGACGGGTGGAGGGAAACCAAAATCGTTGTCTTACACTGGCCATGGTGGCCTGCACCCCAGCATGACTTAGACGACGATGGTGAGCAACAATCAATGCACGAGTGAATTTGTGATTGCTAGGCAACAATATTTGATGTTTATAATCAAAAGAAGCATTTGCATTTTGCAAACGTCCACCAACTCTGAGCAGAGAATCTGAATGAATGAATGGTGACAAGGCTTTAATAGAACTATTAGGCAATAGCTCCTGATTTTGACGCAATGCTTTAAGTTCGGCAGAGAAAGCTTCTTCTTGAATAGATTTGAAGATACAATTTTCAGCTTCTGAAATTTCAGAGATAGTTAATTGACCAAAGCGCGGAGTGACTGAATTTTGTTTTCTACAATTATGAATGAACCGTAGAACATATGCTGTTGTACGAACGATTTTGTGATAGGTGGAGCAACCATTGATTATACCTGAGATAACATCATGATGAGAAGAATTGGTAGCTAATACCTGAACTGAACTGATTGAGAACTGATTTCCTGAACTGATTGAGAACTGATTTCCTGAACTGATTTCTCTAACTGATGAGAGACATCATTTGAAGTTAGAAAATTCGACATGACCCTACGGGGAGCGGCCACAGGTGAAGCGGGGAGGCACGAACGAGGTGCTGCAATAGGACGAATAGCTTTACAAGAACCAAATATGACCCAACCTAGACTGGTTTTCTGAAGGATGGGAGCGTTTTGAGCTAGATATAATTTACCAGGCTGAAGAACAGATGCAAATATGCCAGCACCAAGTAACAGATCTACAGGCTTAGGCTGATCAAACAATGGATCCGCTAATTTGAGTTCAACAGGAATTGAAATTTGAGAAAGATCGATGTTAACCCTAGGAACATTAGATGATATGCTATCAACTACAATACAATTTTCTTCAACCGACCACAAACGATCAGCAGAAGACAAGCAAACTGAATGAGAAACAGATGATTTGGTCTTATTCTCACCTACACTATGAATCAAAGTGTCAGAATACAAAGTAACAAGTGACAATTTTTCAGCCAACCTAGTTGACATCAAATTACAATCAGAGCAAGAATCTAAAAGCGCGGTTGCTTTAATAAATTCCCCACTAGAAGATTGAACCAAAACTTCGGCAGTAGGTAACAAGGCGACAGTTGATTGCTGTTGCAAACACAGTGACGAAGTGGAGCTCATTGTGACATGAGAGTTCTTCTGAGGCTGTTCTGCATGAGAAACAGCTTGCTTAGTTGTTTCCACATTCTGAACCATGACGGAATTCAAAACAGCATTCTTGCCCCTGGAGGGAGCAAAGGATTGAGGATGAATAACATTTGAAGTTACCTTATCCTTAGAAGTAGGCTGAGTGTCCCGTGATTGAGGATACGACCTGTGAAGAACAGTGTGGTGACTCTTGCCACAAAGTGTACACGATTTGTCCGAACAAACATGATTGGGTGCGAAAGGCTTGAGGCAATTATAACATAACCTTTTGTCACGGACAGCATTCCAACGATCAGTAACCTGCAACTTCAATAATTCATTACAACGATTTGGAAAATGACCAACAGAATTACAAAAACTACAAGGTGACATAGAAGAGGTAGTAACCTGCATCCTAGCTTGAACATTCGATAGATTTTGGTTGAACTTCGGCTTGCTATGAGCACCAACCGAGTTGGATGTACCTTGCTGTACATTTCCTTGATGATGGTTAGCTGAGCTTGAAGCAACAGCTTCCATGATTTTGCATTGTGATTCCAAAAAATTCCAGAATTTATCAATGGTGGGAATGTCGTGTATACCAACACTCTTTTCCCATTCTCGAACAGTAGCAGTATCCAACTGCAACAACATTTTGTGCATATACAACAAGTCCTTGATTTGGACTCCAAGTTGAAGCGCTTCGAGCGCGGTAATGTGGGACTTGCAAAAGTCAATGAATGCCCGTAATGATTGCGGACAGTTACGCTTTATGGTAGGCGGAGATTCAATTGCCGTGACGTGCCTGGCAGCAATTAATCTCTTGTTGTCATACCTCTCCCTTAAGAGGTTCCATGCAAGCTGAAAACCATTTTCGTCAGCTTCAATGTGTTCCACTCTAGCAAGAGCTTCACCACTGAGTGATTGACGAAGATAGAAAAATTTCAATGAATCATTAATGTTATCTTGATTACCAATAATATTAGTAAAAGCACTTGAGAATGCTTGCCATTTTGAAAGCTCCCCATTGAAGCGTGGAAGCGGTATCTGAGGCAACTGAAAATTTGCCAAAGGTGCGTTTTGAGATGTTGGCCGCTGGGAAGCACCAGCAGTGGCCTCATTGATGCGTTGTCTGCTTTCAAAAGCAGTTAATGCAGCGTTTGCCTTAGAGGTAATGGAGATAAACTTATTGAGTATCTCAAAATGAGTTGAAGTGTCCTGTGCTTGCAACTCTGAATTCCATAATTGTTGATGTATCTTATCATACTTAATTCTAAGTGAACCTAGTTCGTTTTTTACAGTCAATAGTTGATAATAAGTGGCTTCAGTGTCCACAACATAATCGTTATAGCTGGTTATGAACCAATCTATTTCCTGGTGTAAATTGTCTCTTGTATTGAAAAGAGCAGAAGGCTCAGGAAGTGAATCTTCCTCATGATCGGACATGCTTAAAAATTAACAGAAAAACCTGAGTGAATGACACGATAGTGCACTGTAGCAATGCGATTGCTGCGCCAATAAGCAACCTTGGGCGCTGGTCCAGTACGCAGAGAGGCACGCCTGTGCATTTGAGGCAAGTTGTATCAAGCTTGCTGTGCGGTGAGTCAAGTAGCGAGCTCGCAAGGCGGTGTAGTTTGCCGTGTGTTGTTTTCTCAATGCGCAATAGCCGTCTGTGACCAGTTCAGTGCGGTTCAGTCTCTCAGGGTACAAGATAGTTGATAGCTGGTGCATACACGTCGCAGCGTGCTTTGAGTTGCAGCCAGTACTGAAAATTTGAAACAAGTGTGTGAATGCTTAATATTAAACAATATAAACATACAAAGGTACAATGAAATAAGATATACTCTAGAGTGGGACCTAATCATTGGCGTCAAGCTAGACTATTAGGCACATGGTCACTGAAACCCCAAGGTTCAATGGACCAAGAAATGGGTAATAAAAATTAACAATTATCCTAGGCAAACTGGGTCAAAGATGACGGGCAGGAGGACCAATTTTTATCCAATTGGTCCCCAATTAACAATATCCTAGGTAGACACTGGGTCGAAGATGACGGGCTGGAGGACCAATTTTTATGACAGAATCCAAGGGCAGGGCAGTGGACTGTGGATGATAGATGTTATAAATACCTACAAATAAATCTTTGAATTCTGTGCATAAAAATACTGATAGCTTGAAGTGTGGTAAGTACGCCAATAAAAGACTAAATAAATCAACAAGATAAGATTTAATAATAATAAGATAATAATAGGCAGATGGCCACATACAAAAACAATTGTGTCAAATATTTTGGGATCAATAAAATAATAATAGGCAGATGGCCACATACAAGAACAATTGTGTCAAATATTTTGAGATCAATAAAATAATAATAGGCAGATGGCCACATACAAGAACAATTGTGAGTAGATTAAGTTAAATATCTTAAGTCTTTAAGTCTTTGAATCTTTAAATAATGATAGGCAGATGGCCGCATACAAAAACAATTAGTCAAATATCTTGGGAAAATTACAACATGTGAAATAATGTAGAGAAATACAAAATTTAAATGAAATTAGGTCAATGACATTAATGACCATTGAAGTCTGACAATAAATGAAAAGGTAGTATTAATGATACCTGAAATGAATATAAATTGAGTGCAATAATGAAAGTTATTACTATAAGGTACAATATTAATGGTTAAAAAATGACAATAATCTGTAAAAAATGCTCAGCAAGTAACGTATAAAAATATATGCGGCATAGGCCTTCAGTGATTTGAATGTCAAGATAGACTTCGACCAAACAATTAATAGGCGTTACTGGCCTTAAAATATCACTTAAGAGCTAAGGGTAGCTAATAAATACAATGAGGACAGTCCAGGTTGAATATAGGCGACATGGGCCTTCAATGAATTGAGTGTCAAGATGGTCATCAATTAGAACGATTAATAGGCGACAGTGGCCTCAAAAAAAAAAAATCACTTGTAAAGCCAAGGGTAGCTGTCAAATCCAATAAACAAATAGGCGTCGGTGGCCTCAGTGAAATGAATGTCAAGATAGACATTAATAAATCAATTAGTAGGCGTCAGTGGCCAGAAAATCACTTGTAAAGCCAAGGGTAGCTGTCAAATCCAATAAATAAATAGGCGTCGGTGGCCTCAGTGAAATGAATGTCAAGATAGACATTAATAAATCAATTAGTAGGCGTCAGTGGCCAGAAAATCACTTGTAAAGCCAAGGGTAGCTGTCAAATCCAATAAATAAATAGGCGTCGGTGGCCTCAGTGAAATGAATGTCAAGATAGACATTAATAAAACAATAATGATGCATACGTAAATGAAAATTGAAAGGAACAATTTACATAACCTGAATAAAATTTTGAAGAAGAGATGCGGCCAGGCAGACAGGCAATGACTCTGCAATACCAACAGGAACAGGACATCAGCAAGCGATGAAGTGATCTGGCCATGCGATGACAAGCATGGAAACGTCCACTACAGCAGGCGAATCCCCCAATGGAAATGTAGGCTGGAGCAAGTAGAATTCCAAACGAATAATCCGATCTTCAAGTTGTGGAGTTTTTGGATTGATTTCCAAATGGTAGAGATGATGCACTTGAAAGTTTGAGTTTCACGAGGTGAAGCCAATTGTAGAAAAATGGCAACTGAAGCTTACACGAGGTTGTAATTTTTGACAAAGTTTATCAAAGCAATATGCAAGCAATCGATGAATAATTTAATCACAATTGAAGAATAGAATAAATGAATTGATTTGAAGAATAATTCACACTTTAAAAAAGTTCTGTAGATCAAATGAATAGCGATGAAACGCTCACACGAGGTTGCAATTTTTGACAAAGTTTATCAAAGTTTAACAGAGTAACTGAGTGAAGAACTTGATGAATAATTGAATCACACTTGAAGAATAGAACAAACGAATTAATTTGAAGAATAATTCACACTTTAAAAAGGTTCTGTAGGTCCGATGAATTCAGATGAAAAGTTTAGACCGGGCGTGAGATGCATACCCAACGACCTCCATGAAAAGACAAAGAGATGCTGCAAGCTACAATGAAAAGAGGCAAGATGCCGGATGTGTTAGAAACATAGGCAAAGCGCTCGCAACCGAATGGTGAAAAAGTAACAAATATCTAAAAGGTAAGATGCCTAAAGACAAGATTAAATTCTAAAAAATCGAATAGCACAAATATTAAAATTGCAACGGCAAACAATCCGACGAAAAAGGTACGAATAGAAGTATAGAAAACCAACTTGACTAGAGTAGCAACGTGAACCTTGACTGTGACGTCACTGGTCAGCGCAGACGCACAATGACGACATGATGTCTACGTAGTAGCGGAACGAAAAACAAGTGGAACCGTTCCAATAAATGCTTTGTCAGATTTTACATCATAGAATATTTCTTGAATTTAAGTTCGAAATTAGCAATTCTGATAGAAGACATCAAATGAAAAGAAAAGTACAGTCTTTTCAAACAAATTAACGCAATCGCAACTGTTATTTCTCTTTGCAAATTTCATTGTTCAGAATTTATCTTAGAAATATTTTGTTCCGAGTTTAATTATTATCTTGCAAAATACTTCTTCTCATATCATAGGAAAGCCTTTTTCTATTCGAATCAACTAGTGTGTTATTTCTACATAATAAATTAAGTGGTTGAAATGAGAATTGATAATCTGTGATTGACATAGATACAGGTTGAAAATCAAATCCAACTTATTCGCTTAATATATTTATTGAAAATAATTTAGTTTCATATCAATATTCTACAAAGCTGCTATCTCTTTACTGGATAAGTGAGGGGCTATATTATATGTGAAATAACTCAATGAGTAAATGTTATTATTTAATACTAGCAGGGCACCCGTGCTTCGTTATGGGAATTAAAAGAAATTAATATTAGTTTTGAGAGATATTCATAAGCAACAAACTTGAGAAATGGGCTCTGACTTTCACAAAAGTTGCTTTCTTTTTGAATTCTGTAAAATTATGATTTCGACTTGCTCTCACTTCTACTGTGACTTGTTACATGAATGATTGAATGTCTACTAATCAATTGCGAGCTGCAATGGCTGTTTTCAGCTGGTTCAAAGTCTTAAATAAATGCTGTTAATCACCCCGAAGACTTCTGCTACTGCAGACATTGACAACAGGGTTAACAGCTAGATGGAAATTAGATGAGAACTACTATCCAAAAATTAGTTGTCAGCCCGGGAATCGAACCCGGTACCTCCCAATTGCTAGTCAGGAATGCTTACCCTTACACCAAACTGACAATCTCTAGACAGCAGCGCTCATTTTATACGAAGCCATAGCGGCCAACCAGTTTACAGATGGAATTAAATGGAGAATGCATTTATTCAAATGCTAATTAATATATAATATATTAGGATTTTCGTTAAATAATAATTATATATTAATTAGCATTTGAATAAATGCATTCTCCATTTAATTCCATCTATAAACTGGTTCAAAGTCGATATACTACTCAGCTCCTTTTTTCATGATAATTTCAAAGCATGATGTTTGTATTCCATGAGTCGTGTAATATTCATCAAAATCAGTGGTTTGTATTTAATTATAGTTCGTGAGTCATGTAATATCCACTACACATTACATTTTTTCACAGGAAATACAACTGAAGCACGCCGTGGAAAGACTGAAATCACAGAGAGAATCGAGTCGAATTGTGGTACCAAAAGACACATCCGGTTGGACCTACAGAGACAAAGATGGCAGCAAATCTTCGTCGGAAGAGGAATCTGAAGACGACGACGCTTATCACGACTGTGAGGAAGGCGATGAAGCTGATGAGAAACAAGGAGGTGTTGTGTTCTATAATCTTGTTGACCCATGAACGAATTATCCCAGTATTGTTATTGATTATATAATCCGATTGTTGACAATCTAAGTTTCTTTTAAAAAAACTGAGATTCAATATCGATAAATATTTAGTTTGAAAGTTGATAAAAAGGGAGGCGTTGTATTCTACAATCATGTTGTCCATTAAGGGCTGATAAAGATTAAATAAAGATTTCCCCACGTCCGTATTGATTGTACAATCAAACAACCTGCGCCTAACACATTCATTCAATCGATTTTGAAGACTAAGCATTGTGCGACGCAATGTGTCTCCGGGATGTTGGCGATGTGTTCTTCGATCTGAGTCTTGAGGTCAATAAGATTTCTTGGCTTAGTCTGGTACACAACGCTCTTTAGATGTCCCCATAGAAAGAAGTCGCAAACTGAGAGGTCTGGAGACAGAGGAGGCCAAGTGACGTTAGCGTTCCTTTAAATTATGCGCTCCCCAAACAAACGTTTCAATGCAGCCATTGACAGATTGGCAGTGTGTGAGGTAGCTCCATCACGTTGAAACCAGGTTTCCTGAATTTCAATATCTGAAAAAGCATGAAGCCGTGGAGCAAAAAATGTCTCCAGCATATGAACGTAACGTTGAGATGTGACCGTTACAGTGGAACCATTTTCATCCTCAAGAAAGTAAGGTCCAATCACCCCACGACGAGACACCATACAGTAACTTTGGGGCTGTGTCCCAAATGTAACTAAATGTCCGTTACTATTTGACATCATGACAACTGCCTCCCACTCCTACAAGACTTACAGGTGTACCAACGGCAACTTCAAAATTTCCCGTTTCTCTGCGCCACCCTATTATCCAATCCGTGACAAATACTTTTCGAAATATCAGATCTCTTCATTAATAAAAAAATGTGATTCAATATCGATGGAAAATGTTGTTCATTTGTTTTGTTCAACTTCTGATGTATTGCTATTTAATGGCAAAGTCAATATATTCGTCTTGATGAATTTAATGACAAGACAATAATTTTTAGATAATTATATTAATATGGGATTCTTTGATATTGTTCAACTATTCTTGTAATTTTATTGGTCATATTTTTCATTTCCCCCTACATATCGTCCTGCAATAGTTTATGGGATAATTCGATGTATAGTTGACGAAATAATGTATTGGTATTAATTGGATATTGTCTGTAGTCTTTGTGAAAGATGACTTGGAACAAAAATATTGTACAAACTACTTTTCTCAACAATTTTTTCAACAATGTAAATATTATTTATATTTTTTGAAAATAAATGGAAATTTTGGAAATGGGTGTTTTTTTTAATAGTACACTCGGAAAATAGTTAGCATATTGAAACCTTAGTAGGACGTGTAGGTAAGTGTGGATGCAATATCCCATGAATAATTATTGTCACAAATAGGAACAGGAAATTGTTTGAGCCTGTTGCTCTCTTCCAATTATGTATGAGTTGTGTCTTGAAGGCTGGTATAACATTCAGCCACCATTTTGGCAACGAGTGGGTCTCCAAGTGTGCAAATTTACTTCCGACTTGAGATGGACATGCGCAGCAGAGAAAGCATACAGCGGGAGGGATACAGAGACACGATGTTGCCGTTTTGAAGCGGCCAGCGATCTCCAACTTCTAGTGACTGTTCGTGTACTCATGCTACACATGCGAAGTTCCCTGTCTGAAAGCGGTCAAACGACTGACAAATTGGCAACTGCGCTTCCACTTATTACTCTATTAATCACTTTAATATTGGCTGATCTCCTTCCATTTCTCTGCGCTGCATATTCCTCCAAGTATGAATCTTAATTTGCACGGACTATAGTTCTTATAGTGCTCAATACACTAGGGTGGCCAATCCTGGTGTCTCACTGGCTTCCAGCGTGCTTTACCTTCGGCCGCCAATGGTTGCTCTCTGACGATCCACTGGTGGCTGAATGTCATACGAGCATAAATTAATAAAATTGAACTAGTCCACCAATTGAGGTGATCATGATTTTTTAGATGATTACATGTCTACTTTGAAATCGAACCCATATCCAAAGCACTTGTAGCTGATGAAAGTTGCCAGATCTAAGCAACTACAAGCACGGACAAAACTACTCATGCCAAGGAATTTCAAATTTATTCAGAAACACAGAAAATATAAACGAAGTGAATAATCATAAGGAATGCTTCATAATTACTACTGCATCTTTGCACAAAACCCCCACAATAATCTTAGTATGACCAGTAATGAGTCTTTTTGTTGAACATTCATAGTAGGTTTATGTTACACAATTAAGAAAATTATTCGTTATTCAAGAGTGCATTATTTCAGTACAAAGTTCAGTGTATGGTTTGTGTGAATTTCAGCGAAAGCAATTACAGTAATTAAATAAAATCAAGTTGAAAAGCAGTTGTAACCTTTTCAAGATACTTGATACTACACAATAACTTACACCAGTGATTCTCAAAGTGTGGGGCGCGATCCCCAAGGGGGCGCGATGAATGCTCAGAATTCAAAACATTTTCAAATTCTCAATCAATGAGTGCTTCCTCAGCATGATAGAAGATGAAAACCTCATTCATCTCCAAGGTAACTATGCGCTTAAAATGGAGTTTGAAGAATATTCTCTCATATCCTTCTGGATTGGTGTGCACAAGGAACACCCAATTTTGAGTGAAAAGGCATTGAAGATATTGACTCCATTTGCGACAACTTATTCGTGTGAAACTGGGTTTTCTTCTCTAGCTGCCATGAAAAGTAAATTTAAATCAAGACTGGATGTGAACCAGGAACTTAGAGTAGCGTAATCAGAGCTGACACCTATTTTCAACAAACTCTGTGCGAAAAAACAAGCTCATCCTTCACACTGAAGCTCTTTTTATTGTTAATTGCTATGCTAAACAAAAGTAACAACTATGTACTATAGTAGCTATAGTACCTGAATAAATTATAATTGTTTGTATAGACTTTGTTGTTATACGCTTATACATGTAGGGGGCCCGGCTTACAGCTGAATTATGCAGGGGGCTCGAAGTGAAAAGTTTGAGAACCACTGACTTACACACTTATAAATTATTAAATTTATAACAAATAACATCAACTACATCAACTTTTTATTTACACAGAAAAACGTACATACAATGACCATAAATTGTTCAATATACTCGATCAGCGAACACTATTTATCTAAGAAGTTCACGTAAAAAGTCTATTGAATAATCTAATTATGAATTCACAGAACGTGACTTATAGAGGGTTGTAACCCAGACCATTATTGTATTGGAATTTCTTTGAGAATCTTGTTCCACGAATCTTTCTATTAGCCATCATTTCTTGTACTTCTGACCTGTAATGAAAGTAAAATAAAATTAACATTCTTCTATAATGGCTCGATAATCAAACAATAATTTTGATAATAATGATATGGTTAAGTGATATTGTACAAATAAATAAATAATGTGCACATTAGCAGCACGAAATAACTTTTGCCCACATAAGTTTTTTTTACTATTTTATATTCTGTTATTTAATAGCTATGATGAATAAAAACATTTGACGAATCTGTTTTATAACTGAGTACTGAAAAATGTACTCTACTACAAATACGATTTTGTTTTAGTAATTTTAAAAAATGCATTTGTACTAGAATAAAATATTCTAATTATTAAGCTATTACCGAAATATTAATGTTTACATTTGTATAACAATTCTGTCAACTATATAATAAGCGTTTCTTCATGGAGACAACACCGAAAATTGAATATATATATATATGTAATAGTAAAAGCATATATGTTTGGCTTGCCTGTAAGGAGCTGGTCTCATTTCCTCCTCGAATGTGCATTCTATGGGTTTGAAATTGATTTGAGGAAATATTCTGCCTCTTATCACATCCACATCTCGGTTAATTGTATTTGCTAAATCATTTATTTCAGTCGGAGGATAGTTGAATTCAAGAATGAAATAGCTGTAACGTAAAGTTGTTACTAATTAGATTCAAGTTTATAAGTTTCGAGTATGATTATAACAGTATTATACAGAGAACGACAATAAAACCTTTCTAATATAAAAATGGCACATTTTTTTCTATGTATTTCACACGACATGCAGTAAAATATTCAAGTAAATAATCAAATTCGTCAACAGTCTGTTGAAAATGATCGCTAGACGGTCGAAAGTACTACAGTCAGTAAGTGAACGAATTTCATTATTTACTTAAATATTTGACTGCATGTCATGTGAAATACATAGAAAAACGTGTGTTAATATAATCGCAGCTCGGAATGGATCCAGAAACCATAATCTTTATTAAAATGAGTAGAATATATGGATTATGCGAAAAGCATTGATGAATACGTAATACAATGATGCTTTCATTTAAAAAATTATAATGGAACACTGAAATGTTGTCTAGAAATATCACGAATTTATTGAAAAATTACACCTTGTGGTGAAACATGTATTATGAAGTCATCGGTATTTTTGTCAAATTTTATTACTCAAGAAAACTGCTATTCTTTTACTTATGATTTTAATGATTGTGTAAAGATAAATGAGCTGGATTAGTTCAATAATTTATCGTTCAACTGATTGAAGTTGATTATAAATTTGAGAACATTGTATTCTTTAACATATTACAAATATATTGAGTGTACCTCGTAATAATTAATGAGTTGTAGGATTAGCTAACTGAATCGTAGGCTCCACCTTGAGCATAAAGACCATTGCACATAGCAACAGACGGAAATAAAATCAACCCCAGGTTATCGAATGATGTGACACACACAGCCGTTCGTCTGTCTGCATGCAGACGTTCGATATTTCCTCAGTCTGTCTATTGCTGTGTGAATTGGCCTCAAAGTTGCGTTTCCACGAAAAATGAATACGAATGCATGACACACTTCCGTGAGGGATGAAATTCACCACCACGGAAGGTGTGGACCGTTCACACGACCCAAAGCCTACTTCTAGATCCAGTTTACCTCACAAAGCCAACGATCAGATCCAGAAATACAAATGATAGAGGATATGAGTAGGTTTACGACTGTAAATCAAACCGGGCTGATCCAAAGCATGGCCAATCGAGAACTATCCCCATTCCTGATGGCGTCCGAGGCAAACCAACTAAAATAATAATACTGAGGGTGATGCCCACATAAGCTCTTAGGCTTATCGTCTCCTCTGAAAGACGGGGTGGCCGTATCTATGTGATTGTGCTGTGGTCAAAATCTTTTGCCCCGGTCGATATTCGAACTCAGGTTCTCTTGAAAATTAGACCGGCGCGTTATCACTTACTCCAACGAGCCACCCAAACTATGCTATTTTCCTGTTCACTATCCGTTGTACGCACTAATTACTTCTTACTTGATTCATCTTCGTCGCAGTTCAATGACCGGGGTATTATCAAAATGTCCTCCCTTCAGCGGAGGTTCACATCATTCCTTGTCGTACTGTCAAGTGCTGGTAGGTGTGGTCCTGGACAAACTCTGTGGGTGCGTAGTATAATCGGGCTATCAGATACTGCTTCAGTGCAGAGGCCTCTAGTGCCTTCAGGTTGTCTGGCAGCTGGTTGAAAAAAGGCTCCCACATATGCTGGTGATTGCTCAAACTTCTTCAACCGGTGAATTGGAAGGTAAATGTACCCGTCATTCCTTAAGTTATACTGATACTTATCGCCTCTAAGCGTTGTGTTTGCTCTTTTTGCCATTATAGTGTACTCCAGGATATATAGTGAGATCACCGTAAGTATTCCATGTTTCTTGAAAAGCGGTCGGTAGTGTTCTGTCATGTTTTCTTCCTTCAGGATAGTTCTGAGTGCCTTATTATGAATTATAAGAACTTTATTCTTATTTATTTATTTTTTTTTACTTCCAAAAAATTTAAAAAATAATAATGTATGGCTGCCCCAATACAGGTTTTTCAAAAACAACCTCAGGAGCAGCCTATTCCACATAACCAGGATGGTATATTATGTTATTACAAATGTCTTACTATGTATTATTATTACTTATAATTTTGTAGTTTCTATATATTTTTTGAAATAGTATGGTCTAAGTTATTATGTAGAGATGTAATTTGTATTTTGTATTTTGAACTTGTATTTTGTATTGTTTGAATTATGTGGAAATAAACTTATTTATTTATTCATGTGAACCAAAGACGCAGAGCCCCTGGCCACAATGCCGTATCTAAGATGGGAGGCAAACAAGGCATCATATGCAGTAGTTTCTGTTTTATCCCCTGATATATATTAGACAGTCGCCGGATGACATAGAATGTAGATGACAGCTTTAAACAAAGCTGCTCTATATGAGGCTGCCAAGTAAAGACAGTTACACACACATCGATTTTTGGACGTACGAATTTTTTCGTCCTTATAAATTCCATTAGATTGAACAGATGTTTGCCGTTAAATCTGGTAGAATTCATAAGAACAGCAAAAAATCAATGTGTGTGTAACTGGCTTAAGGTTATTGTCGATTGTGATGCCGAGTAATATTGTGGTATATGGTTAGTTGTATGGACTTTCAGGCTATTACCAGTTGGTTGGAATTTAATGTGGATAGTCTTTTGTTTATTTATGGCTAGGTGCAATCTATCACAAGCATTTCTTGCTTCTTCCAGGGCAGCTACTAAGTTGTTTTGGGTTGACTCCCGACTGTTATGTGGCACTAGTATAGTAGTGTCATCCGCAAAGAGTATAAAATTGTTTCAACTGTTGATTTCTTTGAGGAGATCATTGATGTGAACTAGGAAGAGGAGTGGTCCCAGTATAGACCCTTGGGGTAGGCCTCTGTTTACATATCGGAGTGAGTATTTATATTGAATGATGTTGTTATCTTTTTGGTGTTCGATTGGTACATATTGCTACGATTTGATAGATAATCCTGAAACCACAGTAGAGCTGTACCAACTATTATGAGCTTTTTCAATTTCCCTTTCAATGTATTCCAATTCAGTGTATGAAATGCTTACTGGAGGTGAATGAAAAGGCCAGATGCTGTTTTTGTACTACCATCAGTTATTTATGTTATTACAAAGCTCTGAAGTCGTGGATGATGTTCTGTATCCCTTTCTAAACCCACCCGTGTCCTATTATTAGATTGTTAGCTTCAAGATGCTTGATAAGTTGATCGTAGATTGCACGTTCTATTATTTTTTATTTGGATGGCAGGTTGGCAATAGGTCTGTAGATTTTAGGGTCTGACTTGTCTTTTTTAAATTTTGGAAATATCATGGATATTGTAAAGCTGTGAGGTAGGGTTGCCTGATCGATGGAAGCATTAAAAATGTGCAGTAATAGTGTTCTCAATTCTTGTTCACAGTACTTGCCGTCATGCCCTGATGAGTTTGCCTTGAGCTCCTCAAGTAGTTAACTCAGTTCAGTGTGTGTAATGTGTTTAAATTTACTGAGTGCTGGTGTTGTATTTGGCTAAATTGGACAATCCAGTACTGTAAATGGTAAATGCTGGTTGCACAGGTGGCTGGATAAAAGTAGCATTTATGATATTACTGACATGATAGGGATCCGTTATTTCTTACCTCTTTACTCATTTATAATTCTCCAAAACTCCTTTATTTTGTTATCAGTCTGCTAAATCTTGCTATTTATGACTTTTTATTTTTCCTTACTTCAGAATCGTACAGCTTTTTGGGTGCCACATAATTGGATCCATCCTCTTGCAAGCCTGTCAGAAAAGTCTGTTATGTCCCTGGATAAAGTTCTTTTTTAGAGCCATAGTTTCTCTATCCCAAAAAAAATAATATTTTTTGTTAACGAGATTTTTTTTTTGGTTCCCTGGGCATGGTTTCATCAATGTTCTGGCGCAACACCATAGCAAAGACTCAAGTATTTGTCTTCTACTCATTTTTGTTCAGTCACCTGCCCCCAATTTACCCTGACTAGTCTGAGTTTCAATTGCATCAAGTTTAGTTTTGAGTAGTTTCGACTGTACTTGTGTTTTTAGCACTATCTGCTTTATTTTTTGTTTTGATTGTGCAGAGTATTGAGTGGTGATCAAAAATTTGATTCTGTTGTACTGAGGCATGTATGTTGTTGACTGGGTGATTGTGATAGAGCCATTGATACTTGTAGCTATGGTAGGACAGCTTTCCATGCATTCACGGATAAGTAGTTCACGCCTTTTTCTCACGTCTTGTGGGTACGCAGGGTGGACCTACATTGGAACCATTTATCCGTTTTTCTATAGAATGAAGTTGGTTGATGAATGTGGGTTTCAGAAAAATATCTAAGGAATGCTTAAGCAAAAAATACAATAATGGATTATTCCACAATCAAATTTGTTTAAGAATAGTAGTAGAAAGCAATGACAAAATTATTACAGTATTACATACCAAGCTTCCCGGTACGGTTTGCTATTTTTACTTATTTTGAAAGGTGTCGGCTTCTGTCCAATGTTACTTATAGACCTGATAATGCCACCCTTCTCAAAAATGGACTCAGCTGTTCTTTTCAAAACTGAAGCCAACTCAGCCTGGAAAGATGAAACAATCTATTTGGATCTATGCAATGTGAAATTACAACATTCTACATTTTAACAACTATTTTATACTACAACATTCTATATCTATCAGCGTTAGGACCAACAACTACTAATGATAATTTATGTCTGATAGGCATAAAATAGTAATTCTTCACTTAATACAAAATAATAGCATAGCTACTTAAAATAATATTGTTATTAGTACTGGCATCCAATAAAATGGACGTTTTCACCAATCAATACAATTATTTTTAAAACAGCTATAACGATTGATCGTGTTGATTATTGTACGTGAATAAATAGTAAGTATTTCTAACTCTCTTTTCTTTTTATTTCTTTTTGAACAAGTTTTAGTTTAAAACTGGAAATTATAAAATGATTATCATAACATGGCTGAAGGGTGCTAATCTTATACACACACATACTATTTAGTACAAATATTGAGTTTGTGTTATATTCTTTCAGTCTTATGCTACTTGCAATTTAAGGCATATTATTTTTAAAATTTAATTTTGTTTGGCAATTGAATAGCTTAATATTTGAAATTGTAGTGAAAGTGAACTAACCTACCTATTTTTTATTTCAGTCAAGTTTCTGCACTCCTAAAAGAATTTTATCTAAGGTCTGAGCTAAATGGTAATTGATTAATAATGAAGGCGGCAAAAAGACCAAAAGTGAGTACGGTATATCATACATGATTGGCTTGGGTTGTCACTGATAAATTATATTGATTATTAATAATACACTTACGCTCATATGTTGTATGTAGTGGTTTAGTGGATAGGGTTGGATGGGACGTTTGGATCTTATTAACAACAATATGAATAATTAAGCCAAAATTTAATCTAAGCATACATGCTGCATGATCATTAAAATACGTTTTATTCAATAATATAGTCTACTTCCAATGATTAAAACTTTTAGTTTTTGGTGGATTGATAGTCAATTATTAAATTTAGTTAAAGGTCCATTGATAGTTAGCCTATTCTATTCCTTTTTTATAATCAGCTTTATAAACTTATACAAACATTGAGAAACAATAATTGATTTTGAATGGTTCTACGTTTCTTTTCAATTTTATTGAATGAGCAAAGCGAATTCTATGTTTAAAGTCAATCGGCGTTTGTCTGTCTGTCTGTACTGTTTTTACCGCAGTTGCAATAATTGCAGTTATGGTCCGACTTGGATAAAATTTGGTATACAAGTACTTTAAATCAAGACGCAGAAACGAATATATTTGAAATTTTTAAATTCATCCCCATTTCAAGATGGCGGCCCTTTATTCAGAAATTTTACCCTAAAAATCAACCTAACTTTTCAATACTTCATCGGATCAGGTTCATTACTGGGCTCATTCTTCTCAGCGCTTCAAAGCGGTATTAACTTATTTCATGTAGGCTATCACATGTTCAAATTTTTTTAATTTTGAAATTCTATTTTTTCAAAGTACCAAAGTTTCAGATTTTTTATCTCTTCAATCGTGCATGCTAGCTCAAAAATGTACAGAACTTCTATTTCTCAGCGTCCTCCACTGATCCTATTGCATATATCATCATACTCTAAATCCAATTTGTATAAAAAATATGTGTTTACTTAATTGTGAATAGGCAAGTGTGAGTAGTGATGTCAGTGACTTTAGCGAGTTCTACTGTTCTCCCAACTACTAGTATAGCTAAGTTAATAGATGCCTGTGAAAATTACACTTCTGCCATAGGCATATTATGGTATAATGGACAATTAGCATGTTTTATTCTTATTTAGATTATTTTAGAAATGGCTAGTCTAGGTATTTGACAATCACCGGTCAGGTTGGGATACAAATTTAAATTGAATGAAATGATTGAGGATGCTTAATGTTGATGTGTCTTAAATTCAAAAAATCTGGTGTGGCGCACTCACACAACTTTCCTTGCCATTATGAAAATTGATCACCTGACGCTAGTGTTCACGCGCATCTCAAGTCGACTATTCAAAGATCTGAGCCAGCTGGTGACAGGACAATAACGCTGGAGACACACGAGAACTGCTATCACTTCATAGTGAATGATTTAATAGAATCAACATTTTTCAAATTTTGAGCTTATTTTCTATTTTAGGTGAAAATGTTACTGGACATTGATTGTAGAGATTTTCATGCTCAATCTTTTCCACATAATTGTTTTTGTTTAAATCGTATCTGAAGCCTTAATTTATCTGAATTATCTTAAATTATTTAAATTTCTACAGATATGAGACTTGTGGCAGTTGATAGAGCTCATCAATGACTATTTTAGGTATAAATTTGATAAAAATCGTTAGAACCGTTTTCGAAAAAATCGCGAAAAAACCTGTTTTAACAACATTTTAGCCGCAATCTTGAATTGCATTTGATCGATTTTGTTCGTGTCGGATCCTTATATTGTAAGGACCTTGAGTTCCAAATTTCAAGTCATTCCATTAATTGGGAGATGAGATATCGTGTAAACAGACACATACACACACACACACACACACACACACACACACACACACACACACACACATACATACATACATACATGCAGACCAATATCCAAAAAAACACTTTTTTGGGCTCAGGGGACTTTGAAACGTATAGAAATTGGGGTACCTTAGTTTTTTTCGGAAATCAATACTTTCCTTACCTATGGTAATAGGGCAAGGAAAGTAAAAAATCTTATAAGGTAATGTTATTAATAGTGCTGTGAATAAATCAAAATCATTTTCAAATTTTGATTCTGAGATTAGAAAATTACATTCTGGACAAAACTTGAACTTGACTCAAAACCAGGTAAATGTGTAAAGTGAATGATGCGGTTCTAAAATCGGGCTTAGTATTTCTGAACAAAACAAACTCTCAGACATTAGAGATAACAGTAGTAGTTTTCTATCCAGTATGGATTGAAGTAAATCTTGTGACTCAGTGAAAAAAAAATCAACTTTTCGTTGTCACTGATTGACACTTATGCCACATATGACAAGTATGGGATAAGTGGAGTTCCCCTGAAAATCATTGAGGATCACCTCTCAAATAGAATGCAGGTTACATCGGTGAATGGTGCAGAGTCACAGTCAAGGGAGGTGATCTATGGAGTGCCGCAAGGATCGATTCTTGGTCCTCTGTTGTTCCTTGTATTCTTCAACGACTTCAGTGTGCATGGAAGAGCCATTGTTCGCTGATGATACCACCCTACTGGCCCAGGATGAGGACCCCCAAACTGCTGTTGCCCAGTCCAATCTTCTTGTAGAAGAGGCTAGCCAGTGATTTAAGTCAAACAAAATGTGTCTAAATGAGGGGAATATACAGAACCTGTTGTGCACCTTAAGGCGTGGTCAGGCTCATAGTGATCCCACTCTATCGTGGGATCGACATATTTGCATGCTGTGCAATCGACTGGACTGGGTGACGTTTTTGATGCGGAAGCTGAAGCAACATCTGCCTGCCAACTACTTAATCACAGCCTACCATGGGCTGTTCCATAGTCATATAAGCTACGGAATAGTACTATGGGGCCATGCGGGTAGCTGTGAAAGGATTCTCCTTCTGCAGAAGTCATCGCATTACCTGGAGCACTGCCGGCCAATTTTCAAACGCCTGAAAATACTGACAGTGTACAGTCAGTACATGTATAGCTCCCTACGGCTCCTTAGGAGTAAGGTTCCTGCCTACCAGGAGAGGGGCCAGCTTCACCACCACAATACCAGGGGCAACATTGACCTGCCTTACTCCAGACTATCGAAAGCACATGAATGCTACCCCTTACGGACGCTTAAATTTTCTAACAGACTGCCGATTTGTGTTCGTGAGCTGGAGTATGGGAAGTTTTGTAGCCTGGTACGTGAAAAAATAATCAACTGAGACTCAATCTCTGTACTCACTGAGAGATGATGAGACAAGTGGACTTGTGGACCAGTTTGAGATTGTTTCATGATTAAGTATTGCAGTCCATCTACAGAGCCACATGAAACGATCAATCTGCAGCCATCTCTAGTTATTTGTGTATTAATTGTTTTATATTTTGACGAAGTCTGTCTGGCGACTGCTGGTCATGGACTGAATATACTGAATTACTGAAGTTGCTTAATGCTGATTTCTGGCCTTCTGGTGCTTTGGTTCGAAGATGTTTTGTGACAAAAACACCATTTGTAAATTCTCCTGGCTTTTCAGGGAGATCAACACATTAGTGTCAACACCTGTGATTAGAAATCGTGAAGGAAAATGATCGAGCTTATTTTCTGGTAATTGGAATGCACAGAGTGTTCAGAGATCCAAGAAGGGTATTCTTTCATTATTTGTTGAAAGTAAAGTTTGATATCTTGTGTTTGTGTTAGCATTTTTCGGCATTATTCTGGTCATTGTATTGCACAGAGTGTCATTATTCTGAACTCATTACTGTATTTGTTAAAAATCAGAAGCTTGATATATTGTATTTGTGTTGGCATTTCTTAACACAGAGTGTTAGTTCCAAGTAGGGTATTCTGTCAATATTTATTGAAAATCAGAAGTTTGATGCCTTGTGTTTGTGTTTCTTGATATTCGGTGAGTCAGATTTTTACTCGATGATGTCTGGCCTGATTATTGCCTCAATTATCTGTAAAACTGTGACTAGATGTTTCTTTCTCTATACCACTTTCCCATTGGTAATTTCACTAGTTTCTGTAACCGTTTTGAACGTCTATTGTTTTTTTTTAATAGACCACTTCACACATAGCATTGTGGTAGCTGGTGACTTTAATGTAAATTTGATTGGTGACGACTTAAAGGTAAGATTCTGAAATCTATCAAGCTTCTGAAATGTTTTGGCCTGCATAACACTTGCACTGAGCCCACCAGAGGAATCTCCTGTCTGGACAATGTTGCTGTGAGCTTTCAACCGGATGTTTCCAGCACAAAAATCATTGAACTGGCTCGTCCATGGTGATTTATGAAACATACTTGGCATATAAACTATATTTTCAGGCCGAGACCAGTACATGAGACTACATTGATTCTTTTTAGAAATGATGTGGCCAGCACCTGCTGGGATGTCGTACTTCAAAAACCCAGGTGACTCCGGCTTGTTTGAGACTTTTTCAGGTATCAATAAATTTCTTTTATCCTGAAAAACTCAAACCGCGTATCGCTCTCAGCAACCTCAAAAGAGACAGAGCCTCATCTTTCCACCTGCCTTGAGGTAGATTGTTAGTTCTTTTAAGCCATCCTGGAGCCCTGACGTGTAAGGAATGTCCGTTTTCATGCTAAGAGAGGTGGTGGATGCTATTGCGAAACCTCTTGCTGCAGCAATTATTGTTGCTTGAGATTCTTCACTTTTCCAGACTTTCTGAAGACCTCAAGAACCGTTCCTATGTACGAGAAGGGTGATCACCAGAGCTTGTTTTAGGCCAATATTCACGACTCCAATCTTTGGAAAGATGGTTGGTAAGGGTCATTCAACCAAATTTGTAGCCATACTGAAACGTGCTCCTAGGATTATTACTGCAAGTGAACATCATGTTCATTGCAAGCCCATTTTTGTTGGGCTAGGTATCCTTACAGTAGTCAGCCACTTCCTCCTCTGCCCCTCGTATATAAAGAAGAATCAACAAAATTTGTTAACCCACACTGATGTACATCACCAGAACACTAGGGATCGAGTGCTGTTTGACATACCCAGGGTGCACCTCCAGAGTTGGCTCAGTTTTTTGAGAGCCAGGGCTTATTATGATGTCCAGGAATTTTTGAACGCTGACATGTCTGAAATTCTATCTGGCTAATTTGCCAGTAAGTCAAAGAGCAAGGCCTTAGATGATAACCAAGTGTGAGTTATCTTTATGAATTTGTGTTTTTTTTTTTTACTTTTATTGTGACAATGACGCCATCGAACCCACAAGTGTGGGTAATGGATGAAGAAGAAGGTATAAGGAATATAATTTAGAAATGAAACACATAGTCCATTTTTTTACCTTTCTTAAAAATGTATTGAGATCTATTGGATTAAATTATCATGGTTTCCATAGGGTTGAATCCTCTAGTTTTAGGTGGACTGTATGAATTCGAATTGATCTAGTTTTCAAAAACCATCACTAATACGGGCCGGCACAAAGTAGCAGGAAAAGACAAAACTTCAACGAAAAACTAGCCTAAACATGTATTTTTAATATTAATATTGTAGCTTGTAGCAATTACTCCTAGAGTTTAATATTTCTGAATTGATGGTAAATATTTGAATTAAGCTGTATTTTTAGTCTATTTCATTTGCATTCTTTTAGATGTGATAACGTTTATGTATTGTACAATTATTACACTTATGTGAGAAGGCACAACAGGTTCATGCCCAAAACTGTCCCTTCTCAAATTTATACTACAGTCCAAATTAAATCAACTTTATAGATCATGAGAAAAATATCATACTCGCAACAAGATTAATTTTATGAGTTAAGCCCAGGAAAAACCTGTCATGCAGCATAATGAAATTTCTGTTTGGTGAAGGGGTTTGATTGATTGAGTACTTTATTTATGTAGATTACAATATATACTGGCTTATATACTGGGGTGGTGGTAGAACAGATCACATGACGGGATCGGAACACTGCATGACAGGTATGTGTGTGTGTGTGTGTGTGTGTGTGTGTGTGTGTGTGTGTGTGTGTGTGTGTGTATGTACCCGGCTAAACAAGTAGTTGCAGCATGTTCTAATTTTAGCCATAAAATTATTTGTAATTTTAATCTAGTAAAATTGATAGGCTATTTCTATCAAATGTTAGGGATTGCATTCATTCAATTTAAAAGTAATTATTTATTATTTGCTTATGATTATTATTTTTAGTTGATCGTTGAGACTGCAGGGCAATATTAAGTATTCCTTCATTGAGTATTCCTTTTTATATTCAGGCTTCAAGTTTTAATATTCCCCTAGGCTTTTTCTGAATGAATTTTTGAGAGGTAGACAACAGTGGAGCTCACTAGTCTAACTGGTGAGTAGACCCTTTTTGCTATAAGTTAACAGTTTCAATGCAATTGATATGCATTTTCAAATTAGCATGCCATTTCAATATTTGAGTGCAACAATGTTTTTCAACAGGGTTGGCCAAGTGGATGTGGCCCCCCGCATCCTCCTTGTTTTAATAGAGCAGTTTCATAGTTATAAGATAATCAGTTTGAAGCTCAAAACATGCTTTAATAATAATACTTTGGTCGGAAAATTGTTTATCAAGTCCACCCATTTCAATGAACTGATGAATTTATGTGCCCGACCTCAGTGTTCACATTAATGAGTTAAGTTCAGTTTTTTATAAATTGTTTAACATAATACAGAGTGCGGAAACTAAACTTCCTTTTTTAATGCATACTGTTCAGTTGGTTGATGACACGGCGGAATGCTAGTTGTCACTCTGGAGAGTGGTGGTTTTAAAGTTTTGTTGTTGCGTAGATCAGTGGCCATTATGAGTTGGACCAGCGAGGAGCGTGCGTTCGCCGTTGAGGCCTGCTTTGCGAGTGGCTGTACAGTGGTTGCAGCACAGCGCGCCTTTCGGAATCGGTTTAATTTAGCCTCGTTGGCCCGTGTTCCAAACCGGAAATAGATTGTTTTGTGAATTACTACATTAAAAACGGGTGGTTCAACAAAACGAAGATCTAAAGTTCCACGGCCCAATTAGATCACATGAAAACATTAAGACAGTGATAGCTTCAATTTTGTAATATCCAAGGCGATCAGCACGCAAATATGCGTTTGCCTTTGGACTTTCCGATCGTTCTGTGAGAAAAATTCTTCACAAAGACCTTCATTTTCATCCATGCGAAATGAATATAATATACAAAATGGCTGATTTGAAGTAATACTTCCCAGAATGCCTTATCTTAATCAGAGGTGATTTGTAATGGCCCGATTATGACTCGATTTGCCCCCGTGTGATTTCTTCTGTGAGGTTTTTTGATATCCTATTTGTATATAACCGTCCAAAGACCCTCTAAGACTTAAAGAACAGCATACAGGAAGAAATTACCAAAATTAAGCGTGCAATGCTTGAAAGAGTAATATCAAATACTAGAAATATGTACTCCAAGTGTATCCAGAGTTTGGGACGTCAACTTTATGATGTACTCTTCAAAACTGCATTAAACAAAGCTTTAAATGCATACTTCCTTTCTGAAAATGATATAAAACTGTTCTGACTCTTACTATGTGTTTTATTAAGTTTTTAAAAAAGGAAGTTTTCATGCCGCAACCTGTATTTAAATAAAAGTATCTTTCATTGCAATTGTTTATATATTTCGTAGTCTTAATTTGTCTTTGAATTTCTGTGCGTCCCCCCCTTTTATTGAAATTATTCAAGTGGATGTTTTTTTTTTTGTTCAATAGTGTTGGAAAGTTCCAGTGGAGCAAAATAGTATTAACTCCTACACACAGACGTAAAGTCTTTGTAGGAGTATTTCTGTAAATGTTATAAGGTTGTATTTATTGTAAATCATGTATTTGTGTAAAAGAGATTTTTAATTTGAATTTGTTGTTGCAGTTGAACAGGAGTAGGCCAACTAGGAGCAAGAAAAGTCAACTTCTAGATCCTGTGGAAGTGCTGCTTCCCGAGTTGACTGAGCGGATCTTCTCCTGCCTGCCATTGAAAGACTTGAACGCGTGCAGCGCTGTCTCGCGGCGATGGCACGAAGCTGCCAGCAACGACCGCCTGTGGCGAGGCCTGTGCAAGCGACGCAACTGGTTCGACTGCGGCACTCTCGACAAATGCATCGACTGCTTCCAAAGTCTCCAAAACGACATCACCCACATATCCAATTTGCCCAACTGGCGAAAGCATTTCGTGCTCAAGAATCAGTTGAAGCGCAACTGGTTCAAAGGCAACTACCAGAAATGCAAGATCCTACTGACAATCGACCGGATCGCCTCCATCACGTGTGTGGACTCGTGCAACATGGTGCTCGCCTACGGCTGCAACAACGGGGAGGTCAGAGTCTACAACATTAAGGAGCCCTACAAACTGTTGCAGACTATACAGTGTAAAGATGATTCCCCCATTGATGCCATCAGGATATCGGAAAATTACCTAGTTTACACACAAAGTCTGATGTTGTATGTGTTTAAACTCAGTAGGAGAGGTATCTACCGATTTTGCTCAATTAAGTCGATGCGCACAGAGGAAGTAGTCGAGATTAATAGTTCTTTGAAGCATATTGGTGTGAATCTAGTAAAGAACGTTGCCGAACACAATGGTGAAAACGAACTGCCGTTTTTCCAGCAGCAAGCGCTGTTCGGCGTCAAGTTTTTGTTGGTTGGTGATAGTTTGATAGCTGCAACTAGTACGTCGCCATTCATACATGTGTGGGACCTGGCGTCGCCGTCAGCGCGCGAATGTCAGGTGTTTGAGCTGGACGAAGAAACGGAGGTCGGCGACATTTGTGTGGCCAACAACACGCTCTACATGTCGCTGATAGTGAAGGACGAGAAGAAAGAGATGCCCAAGAATCCGTTCCGCTGGTACATTCAGGCGTTTGCGATGGACACTTTCCGCCAGCTGTACCGCAGTGAGGTGCACCGCTACGATGACGTGGCGATCCCGGCGCTCGAGGCGAGCAACTCGTACGTTGTGGTGAGTTTTCGGCCGGGACACATTTTCCTGTTCGACCGTCATGACGGCAGCCTGCTGTATCACGACAGCACTCTGGTGTTCCTGGACGCGCGACCCGAGAACAGCGACTTTATCGGCGTGAAGCACAACGACTGTCTGCTCATCTACAACCCCAAAACCAAGAGCACCATCGCCTCGGTGGACCTGGGTGGCTCGCCCTGGGGCATCTACCACGATGTACTCATCACAGTCTCCACCAGCTTCGATCGGTTTGGCAGAGGCATCCCCTACATGGAGTTTTGGTGGCTCAAGAAGAAAAAGTACCTTTCCTATGGACCCATACTTGTTCTAACCTTTCGAAGTCTTTCTAATCTAGTTTTCATGGACGAAACTAAAGTAGTATTATTTGTTGAGAATCGTTTCTTGTATATAATTACTTTCATGGCTTAGACAGAAATTGGTTAGATCAAGTTGTATGTCCTTCGTCGATAATTATTTTTACCTCAAACATGTTATCAGTGTTTTTTTTGGATTAGACAAGCTTTAAGCCAGTTACACACACACACATCCATTTTTGCCGTCTTTATGATTTCTACCAGATTTAACGGAACTTGACAAACATAATCTGTTTGACTTCATCTGTTTTTCGAATAGAATTCATAAGGACGGCAAAAAATCGTACGTCCAAAAATCGATGGGTGTGTAACTGGCTTAAGGCTTGTCCAATCCAAGAAATCCTGATAACATGTTCGAGGTAAAAATAACTATCGATGACTATAACATAAAACTAAATCTAACCAACATTATTCACACCCTTAGTTTAATTACATCAACGATTGGATCTCGTAAAGTCTATTTCTTCAGAAAATATTTATAGCGTTTTCTTGGATACGATGAAAGTTCTAATTCTTTTGAAATATAGTTTCCCGTCACCTGTCTAAAAATACACTTTGAAAAGGTAGTTTTTTGTGATTTGAATATAAACTTATTATTAACTTCAAAAATCCAGCTATTGGCAATTTTTCTTTGAATGAATTTTGTTACAACATAGTTTCTATAAAAACATTTTGTAGATGTTTTATCACTATTTATAACATGCTTTGATGCTATGCTAATTCTATTCAAAGTAGCATACTTTTGTTTATAAAAGTAACCTAAAGTATTCTTCTATTAAATTTACTCTCTCATAATTTTATTCTCAAAAAAATAAGGAATTAATCAATTTCTTACTAATCGAGATGCTTCAGATATCCTCCAATACAACAATATTTTCTACTTTAAGGAGATGGCTTCTACTCTAATAAATGTCTTAGAAAATAGTTAATCAAATAACAAAATGAATGAGTGATGCTTCTTGAAAATTTCAATCATATAATTATGTGTATAAATTTACGGTTATTAATCTGTAATCTCAAACTTGTTGAATTTGTGATATAAGTGCCTAAATTTTGATCTTGGCCTACTTTGAAATAAATTTATTCTTTACTTTGAATGAAAAAAAAATTGAGGATGGACTTAATAAATGCTGGCTCATTCTTTATTAATAAAAAAACTTCTTTAAAGTTGGTAGTAATTCTAAATTACGCAACCGTTGTTTATTTATTGGATTTTACTCTAAATTTTTGAACAAAACATGTTCGAAATTTCATTGTTTTCATTCTATCTATCTGAAAAAAACGTTTTATTAGTTAAATTATTTTATTAGTAGAATTATTTGGTTTGAAACTAAATAAAAATTCGTATTTTATAAATTTATGAATTGGCTAAGAATAATCATTGCCACTCTCGTGGCAAATTTCAATTTTTTAACCTTGTTTATTAATTGAAGACTATAATTGGATGCTCTCATAAAATACTCATAAAACTGATTGATATTATTATACATATTTATTCTTAATGTATGTTTTAGTCTCAAAAATAATATTGAACCATTTTAATGTAACTAAAATTGTAAAAAAAAATTGTAATTAAAAAAATTGTATTTTTTTTTTTTTTACTAAAATTGTAATTTGATACCATGAATGCTGGTTTTGTTATTTTATTTTTAGATTTAGTTTATAAGTGAAAAACTTGAAAGACCTTGAGTTGATCTTATCTATCATTGTTGTTATTCGGTTTAGTTTGTAAATAAATGAAAATTCCATACAATTGTTAGTTATTGATTGATTACGGACACCCTCAACAAGTTTTTACAATCACAATAGAATCTCTTATGGTTACCAAGATCTGCTGTTATTTCTTCAACTTCGAATGTTTTGTGAATTTTTTATATCCAGTCTGAAACTATATTTTTTATAATGTAGGCCTATTTTATTTCAACTAAAACGGAAGAGCATAGAATTCACGCACTTTGCAGGGAAGACGACCGTACATTGTACAATGGAGAGTACAGTGTAAAGAGAGTCATAAAAAAATATTATTTATAATCATATTCTAAGGCCCGGGTGCACAAAAGCCGGTTAAATTTTAACCGTAATAAATTTCACGAGAACCAATCAGAGAAGGTCTTTTTGATAAGACCTTCGGCTTCTCTGATTGGTTCTCGTGGAATTAATCACGGTTAAAATTTAACCGGCATTATATCTTATAAAAATATAAGAATCTTATTTGGAGGCTAATAATCCTGAGATGATAAACTATAATGATAAGACAGCACAGGTCAAATAATATCTAAAATGAAGGAAGTGGTAAATGATAGTATAACACAAAGATTTCTTGATTTACTAATTAAATTGTACTGATTTAAACAAAGTTTTTCAAGACATACTCGTTAGTTCTGAACAAGATTGAATAATTTTGGGAACTGTCAAGTGGTCGGTCACTCATAGTTGCTGCCTAGAACAAAAAAAGCACAAATTGCTCTGAATCATGATTTTTAGCAACTTTGATTAATCATATAATGGCCTAATAACTATACTACGGTATCCTTATAAGGCGAGGTGGTACATTCGTCAAGTTCAAGTCTCTCCACCAACAGAAACCAATAAAAAAGCAGCCCTAGTTGAACAAAGTTTTCTCTTTTTCTTTCAGTCATATCGGCTAGAATGATGTGAATCGAAGGTGGATCAATTAATTGCTTTAGTATCCTTATTCATTGGTATTGATCTACTGCTATCCTCTAGTCTTCTCATCAATATCTCTAGTCATTTCTTCAACTGTATCGCATCCATGTAAGTATACTAACTTATTTTTGCTAATCAGATTTCAATCAATCTAGGCTACTCGTAATATACCATTCTTGATATTTTTCATTCGCTAAACAATTAATACAGCACTAAATGCTAATCCTATTATATTAAGCGAGCAATTTCTGTATAAATATTAATATGGGTATATATTTATGTTCAACGGCTCCAACGATTTTCACGAAATTTGGAACATAGTAGGTTTATGATATACGGTAGGTAAAAATTCGATTGCACTATGTCTCATCCTTGGGAAAACTCGCTGAACGACATTAAAACGATAATTCATCCTTGGCTGAAACAGCTGTGTATAGTAAAAAAGTGAGTGAGCGAGTGAGTATGTAAAAAATTAAAATATCGCATCCCCGAAATTCATAAGATGACGTAAAGCCAGCTGTTAAAATATAAACACGATCATTATTTTTAGAGAATTGTGTTCTGTCACAGCCTACTATAGATAGAAAAGTAATATTATCCAAAGTAAGCCATGGTTCTGTTTATCAATAAAATTTATTGTTATTTTTAATAAAAATAACGAGCGAAGCTCGGTGCCCCGATATTAAAATTTTTAGAAGTGAGGCAGTGGCGAATTTAGATTATATATTTTGGGGAGGGCAAGGTTTATGTAATGTCAACTGATTTTAAGTAAACACCCCATGATACTTAAAATATCAGTTTTGCTGCTTTCTTTCTTTCAGAGGGTAATTTGCGCTAAACACCCTTTTTATTTTACCGTCAAGCCGTCAAAAATACCCTAACCTTCAAAAAATCAGATCATTGACCTTTTTCTTAATTACTGTACTTATTTTTCTCTATATTCATTACTTCGGGGGCGGTCCCCCTGGGCCCCCGTTATATACGCCCCTGAAGTGAGGCTAGTCATTCACAGTCGATTACGGTGTAACTGGCACAAACTCTCTAGATTCGCTATCCAGGAAGCATCATACCTTGAATAGCAGGCACAAGAGAACTCAAGTATTATGTAGGCTACTATCTGTAAAATGCTATTGAACTATTCAAGTTATAGCCATGACTATATGGTAGCAGCAACTTTATTATATATGCGATTGTGGCTCTTTATGGAGAATTATCTGAGTTTTCCATCAACTTTCAGATAAATTCTATTGCTACAATATTGACTTATCAAATTTCATTTTTTCAGTTCAGTAATTATATAGAGTGTTCTGAAGAAAGGTACCCATAAGTCAGGGCGTGATTTCCCACACCAAAAGAAGAAAAAAGTTCCAATTAACATAGGTCCGAAAATGCTTAGTTACCAAATTATACAGAGTGAAAGATTTCGTCTGAATTCCAGCTCCCCTGCTGAATCGAAGCCTACGGGTACTTGTTGGCTGCCAATTTAGCCTACAATTTTTGTACTTTATGTAAAATACTGAAAAATTGAATAAAACAGTTTCCAGACCTGTAGGTTCAGTATTTTTGAAGATATGTGACGAAATACGCGAAACTTGGTCCCGAAAAACAAGTTCCTTTAAGGTTTGAAGCAGATTTACTACCATTTTAAATGTACAAATAAACATATTTTCTTACAGAACTTGTAGAAAATCTAATTTCGAAGAGAAAGATGTAAAATAAGTCTATAATAGACAAACGCAACCTTTAACAAAAAATTAAATTACACACAAAAAACACATGAAAAATCGACAAAATCTGGTTATAGCTCTCTTTTCATGCGTTTTGTATATATGTAATTAAGGATTTTTTTTAAAGGTTGCGTTTGTCTATTAAAGAATTATTTTACATCGTTTTCTTCAAAATTAAATTTTCTACAAGTTCTGTAAGAAAATATGTTGTGTTTATTGTACATTTAACATAGTAAATCTGCTTCAAACCTTAAAGGAACTTGTTTTTTGGGACCAAGTTTTGCGTATTTCGTCACATATCTTAAAAATTACTGTAGCTACAGGTCTGGAAACAGTTTTATTCAATTTTTCAGTTCATTTTACATAAAGAACGCAAAATTGTACATTTTAATTAACAGCCAACAAATAATACCCGTAGGGCTTCATTTCAGCAGGGGAACTGGAATTCAGACGAAATCTTTCACTCTGTATAACTTGGTAAATAAGCATTTTCGGACCTATATTAATTAGAACTTTTTTTTATGTGAGGAATCACTCCCTGATTTATGGTACCTTTTTTCAGAACATTCTTTATACACTGAAATAACATTGTAATGAATAGAAATTCATCAATAATAAATCAAATTTCAGTTCCAGGATTTGTTAATAATTTTATGACTACGTGATACAAATAAAGTTGACCTCAATCTTGTGCTTGATAAGATAGGTAGTTCATCAGCCTCATTTTTATCGTGAAAATAAAGTTTATATGCATAATATACACTTAGCTTGTAAATAAAACATTTTTTTATTGGAAATATTGGACTGCGATAAAATGGGCCAATAAAATAGACGGAATTTTCAAAATGTTTATATTAAATAATCTTTCATTTATTCATCATATCAGCATACAGTATTGAAAACAAGTTGTCATTCCTGAATGGATTTGAATATTCTTATTGTTGTTGTTCCATCTTTTCCTCACACATAAGTAAAATATCAAGATAACTTTCTTCATTATTAATTATTTGAAAATTTAATTTTGAAAACAAGATTTTCATGAGGCTCTCTAGCATTAAGAAACAACTCCTACCCTAGCAGTTTTTTGTAAGTCTGAACAGCCTAATATTTGCTCGTACGATTATGATGATGATTTATGCCTGAATAAATTCTTATTTTAATAGGCTCGATTGAAACAAATTTATTAAATTTGTAATACAAAGTTTACGTAAAGATGAAAGCACAATCAGTCACTTTGTCTAGTAGACTGGTACCTGTTGGTGCAGAGGAACCGTGCATCATTTACAAATGAAAGGTTGCTGGCTCGAATCCTATCAATCTTTTTTCTGAGAATTTTCAAGTTCAGTGAAGATTATCTATGTAATTTTGACAAAATAATAAATAGTTATTCTATTTATTCATGTTTTTTTTAATTAATTCTTCTATTGTAAATTTTTATAGTTGTTGAGCAAATTTGATAGGATAGGCTAATACTTTTAATTTTCAGCATAAAACTACCTATATGGAACTAAACTCAATCTTTTTGTGTTTTTCACAGATCGTTGCGGAGCCCGGGCTACGCCTGCTTGTCATTAATACAACGTTCGGAGAGGAGAAACAGGTGAATCCCAATTTAAACTATATAAGCTATTTATCTACCGCATTTTTGTATTATGTAAAAATATTGATTTTTTGATGATTAAAACTTTTTTGTTGGATTTTCATTTCCACACAATTTTCAGTCCAAAAATAGTTGGCACCGCACTACTAGAGATTTATAATTTCAATAAATACATATAAAATAGGATATTACACTTGTTACCGTATAGATTCTGACAAGAATGCCGATTTATGTTGAATAAAATAACAGTTGCAATTTCGATTGGTTGCAGAATATTGAACGATGAGCGATCCGGTTGCGGCCCTTCCACCCGAATTGGTGGAAAAGATTCTGTCTCCTCTAACTCTGCCAGATCTGCTAAATTGCAGTCTGGTATCGAAGCTGTGGCACAATACCACAAACAACAACAACATTCTGTGGAAAAACTTGTGCATCAGCAGAGGATGGAAGAGCTGCCATGAATTTGACGACTGCATTAACAATTTCCTGAGCTTCGATGCCAAAGACAGGCAGCAAATGGAGGGGTTTGCAGAATGGAAAAAGTATTTTATTCTTAAAAATAGAGTTAAAGACAACTGGATGAACGGAAAGTACAGAAAGGTGGAAACAGCTGTTCCACCAGACGTTTGTGAGGGGTCATGCTACACCATGTCAACCAGCACTGTGGCTGTAGGCACCTTCAACGGACTTGTCAAACTTTTTGATATAAGAAACGATGATTTCCGGCTCATCCAAACCATTCAATTTAAAAACCCCTACTCTTTCAGTGACATCAGATTATCTTCCGAGCACCTAGTTTTCTGCGATGAGTTTCACCTGTTCGTATACAAGCTAAACGAAAGTGGAACCTACACTTTTTGTACAATGAAAGTGATCGGTGAAAAAGAAGTACTGACCATTACAGATGCGTCCAATTTGGTTGGAGATCGTGATGCAGATAGTAGTGACAACTTGGGTGGGCCGTGTCGAGCGCATGATATTAAAGGCTTGGAGTTTTGTCTGAATGATGATTTTCTGGTTGCTGTCAATCTTCTGTCACGAGGAATTCTAGTTTGGGACCTACAAGAGTCACCATTGCTTGAGATTGAGCACGTGTTTGAGCGCGGCGAGGGCACCGCCATCAACTCCTTCTGCCTCATGGATGACCAGCTCAGTGCCTCCTTCATCATCAACACCAAAACCAACGATCACGTCACCGACATCGAAGAATACCATTGGTTTTTTGAGGCATACTCCTTGAAACACAACTCCCGAATGTACCGCAGTGAAACATTATATGAAGGCACCTCACCAATGGCTGCCTACATAGAAACAAATAACTCCTACACTGTCAACGGTATATTCTATCATGAATCTTCCACAATCCACATCTATTTTTTCGATAGAACTACTGGAAGACTCATTTACCAAAGGTTTGCCGATTTCGTGGATATTACAGCTTATCCGGAAAACACCGACTTCGTAGCGATTCTTAAAAATGAGTTCATGATAATGTATAACCCAAAAACAGACTGCACTCTGTATACTATTGAATTGCAGGGTATGTTTACAAACATTTATAATTATGTATTAGTAACACTATGCGAAGAACATGACAATGTTGGAAAGACTAGGTCAAAGTTGGAGTTCTGGCGGTTGAAAAATGCCCAGCCAACTGATGACTACATTCATATGACTGTCTTACCGCAGTATCATAATTGTCACGTTGCTTGCAATGACTCAGGTATTCTTTTTCGTGGACCTGGATCTCTTTTTCTAATACATTTTGTTGTTTAGATGAACTTGAAGTTATGACTACCTAACTCATCCAGAAGCAGAAGCAATCTTTATTTTGTATCTTAATACCGTATCACAAAGTTTGGCAAAAGAAACAAACTTACAAACAAAAACAAACTTCTTTGACCAAGAAATTGGAATAATCTGTAATATTTTATAAGTATTTTTTTACATTTTCTCTTTTTCTAATATATTTTTTAGTTTAGATGGACTTGAAGTTATGCCTACTAACTCAAGCAGAATCAATCGTTATATTCTGTATTTTAATACCGTAGGCTATCACAAAGTTTGAAAAAACAAACTTAAACATACAAAAAAAAACTTCTTTGAGCAAGAAATTGAGAAATTGAAATAATTTGTTATTTTATAAATAATTTTTAAACATTTTCTCTTTTTCTTATACATTTTGTAGTTCAGATGAACTTGAAGTCACTACTAACTCATGCAGAAGCAATCGTTATTTTGAATTTTAATACCATCTCACAAAGTTTGAAAAAAACAAACTTAAACATACGAAAACTAAATTCTTTGAGCAAGAAATTGAGGAATTGAAATAATTTGTAATTTGTAAAGTATTTTTTTCTCTTTTTCTGGTATATTTTGATTGTTTAGATGAACTTGAAGTGACTACCGTACTAACACATGCAGAAGCAATCTTTATTTTGTATTTTAATACCGTATCACAAAATTTGAACAAAAAAAAAACAAAAAACTTGAATCAAACACAAAAAAATTAAGCAAGAAATTGAAAAATTGAAATAATTTGTAATTTTTTACTCTTTTTATGGTTCTCAATAATCATTTGTATTTACCAGAAGATGTGAGAAATAAGCTAAAATATAACATAAATAAGATTACTGTAAGAGTGGAATAATGAAAGATAACTCAACATTTGAAATAAATGTATTATTTGATGTACTTTTGTTTTTTTTTTTAATTTAGCCACTTTCAATTTGACTGCTTCTAGCCTTTTGTGTTATGTGCTTTATTTGAGTGTTGGCCGGCCCTCTGTCCGGTTGGCCAGCCATTTTGAAAGCTGAACTCTATAGTCTGTTCATCGAATGGAATGACCAAACATAAAGTTTGCTCTTGTGTGAGTATAAAAGTAAAGACTCATATAATCTATTAAATTTATAGTGTATAATAAATATAAAATAAGCCATTTACTTTTACTCTACAAAAACGTTATGTTTTGTCTCTCCTTTCGATGAACAGACTAGAGTAATTGTAGTGAAGCTTTTACTTCCGTTTCTTTAAAAATATTTACAAAAATGTATTATATAGTGGTTCATGGCTAGTTCAAATACATGATGATGTCTCCAGATGCACTACAACAAGCAATACTGGTGGATCTGGTCATTAATGGAAATATTTTCAAGATGGTGATATGTTTCAAACATGTCAACATCTTGAAAAATGTTTCAGACGGAACATAGGTACTTTGCAAAATGCTGCTATGTTTAAAAAAGCAAGAGCATGTAGGAGCTCAGGCTCTACCAAACACTCACACCGCCATCATTGTCTATGGCTGTGAAGCCTGGACAATGATCGATGCAGATTAGAAAGCTCTCAGAGCTGCTGAAGAAGAATATGCTTCGAAGAATCTAAGGTTAAACATGCGTAAATTGTATCTGGAGAATAGAATATAGAGCTGATTTGGTTGCACTCACACAGGGACAGGACATAGTGAGATTTGTAATAATAATAATGAGTTTCTGTTCATGGCGTGGTCATAGCAGGCCAACAAGTGAACAAGTTAAGAACATAAAAAAATCTGGTGTGGCGCACTCACACAATTTTACTTGCTGTTATGAAAATTGATCACCTGACGCTAGTGTTCACGCACATCTCAAGTTTACTTATAAACAAAGATCTGAGCCAGCTGGTGACAAGACAATAACGCTGGGGACATAAGAGGTCTGCTATCTCTTCATAGTGAATCATTTAATAGATTCCACAGTTGCCAACAGTTTGCAATAATTTATTGGATAATCACATTTTCTCGAATTTCGTGCTTATTTTCAATTTCAGGTAAAAATGTTACTGAACATTTATTGTAGAGATTTTCATGCTCAATTTTTTTGTTTTTATTGTATCTGAAGCCTGATAATTGGGAATCTAAAATCAAACTTTGCATAGATGGGGCGGAGCTCCTGAAATTTTTACAGACATAGGACTTGTGGCAATTGATAGAGCTTATCAATGACTATTTTGGGTATAAATTTGATCAAAATCGTTGGAGCCGTTTTCGAGAAATTCGCGAAAAACCCTGTTTTTGACAACATTTTCTCCATTTTAGCCGCCATCTTGAATTGCATTTGATCGAAATTGTTCGTGTCGGATCCTTATATTGTAGGGACCTTAAGTTCCAAATTTCAAGTCATTCCGTTGATTGGGAGATGAGATATATCGTGTACACAGGCGCACACACACTCATACACACACACACACACACACACACACACACACACACACACATACAGACACATACAGACCAATACCCAAAAACCACTTTTTTGGACTCAGGGGGCCTTGAAACGTATAGAAATTTAGAAATAGGGTACTTTAATTTTTTTCGGAAAGCAATACTTTCCTTACCTATGGTAATAGGGCAAGGAAAGTAAAACTGTCATAAGACAGGTCAAGAACAAAATCACACAAAAAGTAGCAAGCAGAAGAAGCAGCAAGACTAATGCAAGGTACCTATCTACTTACAGTCTGCGGATCACAATCATAGAACTCCCTCATAGGAAAGCCCTCAGTCTCCTCTTCAAGACCGTCTCTGGCAGAGTCCTGGCTGAAACTGGCAGCTTGTTCAAAATTCTAGCTGGCTGGAGGCTGCTCTGGGTCCTCCCCAATCTACAATATGGCAGGTCCAGCCTCAGCCTGCTTCTGGTGCCATGGTCATGCACATCACCCCTGGTCGGCAAAGTACGGACACTGTGGAATGCCTTTATAGCTGACCTGTAAATATAAAGATTGTTTACAGTGAGAATCTTTTCACTCACAAAAAGAGGCTTACAATGCGCTAAAAATTCTGCTTCACAAAGAATCCGGATGGCCTTCTTCTGCACCAGCAGTATATCTTTTACCTCAGAGGCACCACCCCACAAGGTGATACCATATGCCATCACTTTTTAAAAGAAGGCAAAGTAACACATGCGGAGATGGGCCTCTGGTACACATCTTCTCAGGCTCCTGAGCAAAAACAGCACCTTGCTCAACCTGCCACAGACTACCTGAATGTGTTTGCCCCAGGAAAGCTTACGGTCCAGAGTGAAGCCAAGGAGCTTCACTGGAGGGAAATCATATAGTACTCCATTCCTGAGCCAAACACAATTCTTTGGGTCTTCTCGCCATTGAGAAGGAAGAGGTTTGCCCGAAACCAGTCCGAAACAGCCCTCTCAGAAGCACACATCTTTCTGCCCAGGTCAGTCATGTCACCACTGATATCCAGCATTGAGGTGTATTGAGACTGTAGAGTCTGAGAGGGACTGTAGAGTCTCAGAGGGTAAAATGGTTGGGTCATATTCATTAAGAATGGAAGAGTGCCAGCCAACTACCTCTTACAATATTGAGGAGTAAGCTGGACAACTGCAGGAAGAAAGGTAAGGTCACGAAATTCCTGGATGGATGATGGACTTAGTAGGGATATATTGGAAGTGAGAGAATGTCAGTCCAAGACTGCTGACACCTGACAAAGATGAGTGGAGGAGAGTCGTAAAAAATGCCAAAACTCACCCCTGCAGTGAAGCCATGTAAGACATGATAATTCATTTTTATATACGGTATTTCATATTCACAACATAGTAGCTTTTGCCAAGAAGAGTCCCTTTCACCAAACTTTATCTAAATTTAAATTTTTTCTCTATGCAGGCTATTTTTTTACATTACAAAATTAATATTGCTACGGTTATTAGGCTAAAATTTCTGTGACTAACAACAGGGATGCAGTGATTTTTAAGAGGGATAGTCCTGTGATAGAGAAATATTTCTGTCCATGTCCAGTGTGTAGGATTATTTTTTATATTACAAGTCTTTTTTGTTGAGACAAAGGACAAGCCCTCAAAAATTATTATATATAAATTTTTGATTACAATAACCGTTTGTATTAATTTTGTAAAAGGATATTCTTTGTTTGAATAAGCATTTTTACTTCTAGCCAACTTTCATTGCTGCTTGAGTTCTATATAGCAGAGTTTGGACTATTAATAGCTCTACTTTCTTCATAGGTTCATTCCAGGGCAGTATCAGACTCTTTTGTTCAATTTCCAAGTTAGTCTGTCTTACATTCTATTGGTAAGAATGAAATAATAAGGTATTGGTAAAAATCAACGTAAAAATTCAATGCAATTTATTTCAAGCAACAACAAAACGGTTAAAATTTGGCGCGCAAGTACTCAATCTGAGTAGCGGTACCAGCTTACAACTTAATAATGTGTATTTGGAATTGAATAGAAAAAATGATTATATAGTAATTTTTTGTGTTCCAATAGACTATTTTTAATCTTATTGTATGAATTCTATTTGAGTAATAAAGAATATAAATCATGATAGCCAACTGTAGCTACAACAGAATTTCCAAGGTTGGACTAAAAATTAAAACCTAACCTATAAATAATATTCTAACCTCAAAAGCATGTGTATAGTAAATTTAATAATTCTCTATTATTATTAATAGCCCTACCTTATTTACTAATTGAGATTTTTTATTGAGTTCATGCTTTTAGAGTTTCACATGAAATTAAGCTAATGACCGTATATCACGACGAGATAGAGATTGAAGATTTCGAATACGATGAAGATGATGAAGTCTACTACTATCCTTGTCCATGCGGGGATAGATTTCAAATTACAAAGGTAAAATATGATTTTATAAACGTTTATTCTTAATTTGCAGACGAGTTCTGCTTTTATTTATATACAATAATTTATAATACTGATCGTAATAAGTGTAATTATACATACTTTATTTTGTGTATATTGCACACATCGCAGTAACGCAGTTTGTTTGAAAACAATTATTATAGTAGTTATTTTTATTTATTTTATTAATGACTATAATAATAACGTTGTGTCAAACATGTGTTAAATCATTGTAAAAGGTTAGTAAGTTTTACATTTAGCAGTTATTTCTTGTCTGCTAGTCGGCTATTACGGTATTCCAGCAAGATATGACAGTCTTACAGTCAATGATAGTAGTAGGATAGTATGGTCCCACAGACTAGAAATAGTTTTGAGACAAAATAAGTCATAAGCATAGTAAGTTAATACTAATGACTGTAGGCCTGTAATGGATAATGTCCGTTTGTGGATTTGTTGAGGTGCAATTCCTTATTCTCGACTCAAGCCGCGCGGCTCGAGCGGAGTTGGAGTTGAGGTGAGCTGGAGCCGCATGGCTAGAGCAAATAACCAATAAATTCATTGGTTTTGATGATTCATTAAATATGAATTATTGTAAAAGCGATATAGGCTAGTACATTAGTCAACACTTCTGATTCATCAGCCGCCATAACGTTCATACATAAAAAAAATCTGATGAACCATTAAATCTGATTAAATGGGTGATGTGTTCCACTTTTTTGCACTTTTAGTTAAACGAGTTATTAGGCTATACAGAGGCTGTAAGTTCTATGTCCTTTATACCCTGACACGTTATTTCGATTCTGACATAATTACCCATAAGAAGTAAATGTGATATTGAAATTTTATAATTATAAAAGTCGCGGATTTTAAAATCATAATTGATAAGCGAGCTCCCTAACCCCTGGGGGGGGGGGGCGCCTACTAGTATTGTGCACTTTATTGTTATTCCAAATTATGAACTTATCAACAATTTATTGTTTTAGGCTGAACTGAAGGAAGGGGAAGAGGAAGCCACTTGTCCAAGCTGTTCACTGGTTGTCAGGGTAATCTACAACCCTGTAAGTTGAACCAATCATATTGTGAGATCGATGGCGTGATAAAACTCAATACGCGTAATTCGACATATATTTCCACATACCATAATAGTCCAGGCAATGAATGCTCAAAAAGGGGATAGAAGGAAAAGTTTGGAAGACAATTTTTGACCCTGCAGTTCTGTTTAGGGTAGTAAGGAGATAAACATATCAAAAGTCCCCACCCAAAGGGGGTAGCTTTGCTAAGGAAGTGGGGGTGGTTCAAAGATACCATTTTTTGGTTTTTGGTTCACATATATCTCAAAAACTATTCATCTTAGGGACATGACTGTTCTATACAAAATTGTAGCTAACATAAGTTCCTACAATATTCATCCTTCAATTTTCTCTGTATCTCTTATAGTTTTCGAGATATCCGCTCTTGAAGGTGTGACATTTTTCAAAAAACACGTTTGCTTCTAATTTTTGCCATTTTTGATCTTATCTTCTTAAATATTTCTGCAACAGTCGTAGGGAAATGCGTAAAAATGTGAAATTATACATTAAATTGAAGAGAATTCCTCTATAAGCTCATACTCAGCAAGGATTTCTTCCATCAATACAGAAAGTTGTAAGATGAGTATTGTAAGAATTTATGTGAGCTTCAATTTTGTATAGAACAGTCATGTCCCCAAGATGGTTAGTTTTCGAGTTATATGCGAGAAACCAAAAAATGGTACCTTTGAACCACCTCCACCCCCTTAGCAAAGGGGGTAGGGGTGGGGGCTTTTGATATGTTTGCCTCCTTACCACCCTAAACAGAACTGCGGGGTCGAAAATTGTCTTCCCAAACTTTTCCCTCTATAACTCTTCCTTGACTGGACTATAATCAATTTTACATGCTAATTTATGCCATTTCAACTATTTGCTCCAAAGTTGAAAAGTTCTTGAATCATATTGTTTCAGTATTTATGCATATAATCCTACTTATCTAGTAAAGTCTTCTCAGCTATTACAGATGTTAGTGTTTACGGGAAATTGAAGCTTCAGCCGATATTATTGCCCACCACAATATCATTCACTTCATTCTATAAGCTAATCTTTACTTTCTCACAGAATGACAAATTCGATTGAACCATTCATTAGTGTATTCAATCATTAATACTATAATAATAGTATAAGTAAATTCGAACTATGCCAATAACTTTTAATTATGTTTGAATTTTTGTAAGGAAACTCCAATTTTGGTGAGAAAATGGTTTATTTGTTGCAGGAGGATTTCTTAGATGAGGACAAGGACAAGCAGAAAGAGCCCGACAAGAAGAAAGAGTTAGCGGTGAACTAGAGCGAAGATGGCGGGTCGCGGACGAGGCATGTCGTTCAGCGTGGACCAGCTAGGTCTGCTGCCAGGCGAGATGCTTCCAGGTCCCGTTCTGCAGCCACCGCCTCTGTTTCCGCCGCTAGAGTTCGCTGCGGCCGCACCCTCCGCCAAGCCGGCACACCTGGCGTTTCGTGCCGCACTCATCACCCATCTGCGCGCCACTGGTGTGTTTGTGGCGGCCGACGCGCAGCCGCAGGGCATCGTTGCCGCAGGGCACCCCCAACACACGCCGGCCGAGGCGCCGCTAACTCTGGACTGGACGCTGTTTCCCGCCGAACTGTGTCCCGCCGCCAAGGGCGTCAAGCGACCGGCGCCGGCGCCCTCCACTAGCAAACGGCCCGTCAAGCATGTCACTCTGCTGTAAGTTGCACATTGTCCCTTTTTATTTCGAATGAAATTAATTCATTCGGAGCTCTCTATCTTCAATGAGTACCGTGTTTTTTAATGATGATTTGATGAATTTCAGTTTTCAATCAGCAATATCTTCCGATTGTTAACATTAAAAAGTATAATTCAAAATCCCGTTGGGCGTAATTCTGTGCTCTACAACCTTAGACTAGGTAGAGCGCTCTCTATCTCATATAGATTTTCAGGTACACCTGACAACAATGGTCCTTAAATTATGAAAAAAACCTAATTTTCAGCTTCAACCATCATCACCAACTTTATTGTCCTCACATTCACATGTCATTGTCCTGCACTATGACATAAGTTCATGAGATTATGAACCATATCATGGTGAGAGATAGGACAGTGAAGTTGGTGATGATGGTTAAAGCTGAAATTTAAAGCTTTAAAGCTGAAAGTTAAAGCTGAAATACGAGGCTTTTGGGCCACATGTATCTAGCAAAAGGAAATCGCGCATGAATATATTCAAACAATATATTGAAAAATCAGAACTACAATTTAAATTGCAAGCACATCTTCCACATTTTCCATGTCTTTTATAGTTATAGACATAATATGATATTGACTGGACTATTGAGAGTGTGGACGCAACCATCCGATTCAGTTTTTCATGGCAGAGCTGTCTGGCATGAACATGCAAGAATGATAAGTTTGAATGTATGGACCGTGCTTTAGTAACGAGAATGCGATCCTTTAAAATTTTATTTGACCAATAAGCTACGTAGTTTTTAAGTTTTAAAACATCAGGTCCTATCACCGATTCTGTTGAATTCAATCTGTGTCTAAATTTGTTTATTTTTTATCAATATCGGGGCACCGAGCTCCGCTCTGGAGAACAAAAGCATATAACATTTATTACGAAAGAAGAAATTATAATATATTTATAGTTCATACAGAAAGGTTCTATCTAATCACAGTGGATTGAGATTAATTTCCAGAGGAATGCAAAAATTTCTCTCACAAAAGTATGTTAAATTTTAATCCAAATCAGAGAAGACCATTTCAAAAAGTTAGCTTATCAAATGGGTTCTACTGGAATTAATCAGGATTAAAATTTAACCGGCTCTTGTACAACCGGCACTGATTGAATGATTACAAAAGTTCAACAGCTGAGTCATAATTTTGTCTCAGTTCCACACACCTGCACTCGCTCACTCACTTCCATCATCAACAGACGACAAAATTTCCAGCTGTTTTTCCAAGGACGTATTTATCCTTTTAATGTCCTTCAGCGAGTTATCCCAGGGTTGAGACTTAGTGCAATCAAATTTTTATATCATAAACCTACTTTGTTCCAAATTTTGTGAGAATCGTTAAGCCGTTTTCGAGATCCGGTCACATACAGATATATAAACATCTAAACATATAAACAGAAATTGCTCGTTTAATAGTATAGGAAATATTACAGTAGTTATTTGGGTTTTATTTATGCGAAAATGTTGAAATTATTGCTTCTTTTTTATTCTAGTCTGGACGAATTGGAGAAGAAAGAGGTGAAAGAGGAAGACGATGATGAGGGAAAAGGTGCCGAGAGCAGTGCAAAACCCAAGGAAGGAGAAGGAGAAGAGGGAGGCAACGAAGGCGAAAGGGGAGATGAAGAAGAGGATGGTGGAGAATGGGAGGATGCCGATGAAGAGATGGATGATGGAACCGATTACAATCAGAACTATTTCGACAACGGAGAGGGCTACCTAGATGATTCTGATGACAATCTCGATGATGGACCTATCTACTGAGTAAGTTAATCAAGTCCAAGTCCACTGAGATGTGCAACAAACTTGGCATCAAACATGCTTACCGACTAATCAAACAATTTTTTCCTCCACCTACTCTTTAAAGTACTTACTTTACTCCCAGGAACATAAATACTATAGTGTCACTTTTTCGCTCTCGGGACGAAAAACGGAAAAACTCCCTAGGGAGGAAAAGTAACTCAATTTAAATAACATGGGAAGCATCTCTATTTTAAAAACTTACATTGGAAATAGGTTAGAAGGTCTAAGCTCAGATGAGGAAGCATAATAAAGTAGTCATTGAGCCAACTAAATTAAATATCTCAAACAGAAATTTGATTAGCATATAAAATATATTTTTGTAAGCTAAAATTACCTATTACATATTTCATATTAGTATACTATAAAAATTTAGAAATATTTTCTAATATTCCATGTTATTCAAAATACCAGCCAACAAATATTTCCCATCAATTATTCAAATTTGGAACGCGAACATGTGAGCCGGCCATTGTTGTTACAACTTTTGCCGACAGATAGCGTATAGCGCTAATTCTATAGCTATAATCACAATTCACCACCGACAGTGAATTGTGATTATTTCCATCTGTTTACTTTTTAGGTTATGTTGTAACACATTGTTACTGGACTAGTCACGTAAATTTTTTTTATATTATTTTATTTGCAGTTTATATAAAAATGTAGGTGGAGGAAAAATGTGTTGTATATCACGAGTGGAAAATGTTGTGTCTCCCTCAGGAAAATTGTTGCCCTCGGCTTCGCCCCGGGCTTCAAACTTTTCCCTCAGGGAGAAAAAGCCGTACTTTTCTCTCTAGATATACAAATAACTATTATGAACTTTTGGCTAGATTATTAACTACAACTTGAACTATATCTCTTGACTTTTCACCGCTTTCAACTCGGTCTGACCAGTTGACAGCTCTACTTTGCAACATTACTATTCTCCCTAGGGCATGGCATTCTATTAGAAAAGGCTGTGGTTCAAGATAACTGCGTGAGGTCTTCTGTTCAAAGAACTACTAATAAATGACTAGTTAGTGCACTGCTTATAATTCGACTTTATTAATTCAAGGATAAACCTTTAATGGTTTGCTGTCTTTCTTGTTGAGGATGTACTGATTTGGATTATATATTTATATTATTATTTCATGAATCTGATGAGAGATTAAACTGATCCATGCCAATGAGATAAAAGTCGAATATTTCCACCCATTTACAAAATATTTGAGTTTATGGAGTATTATGCCATGAAATTCAATACTGCGTTATGATATTATTAGCATTGCATAACTATGCAATTCATTTCTCTCCAATAAACAATGTGTTCTACATTTTATATCATTCTGGTACAATGATGCCAGCTTTTGCAGTCACCGGAAAATTCATAAATTTCCATTCCATTGTTCTTTATCTTGAATCGAATTTCATTCAGCAATATTCTAGAGCTCAACAACGGATTACTGATTTCTATCTTCATTTAATGTTCAACTACAAAATAACATTTTAATTCAAATTTTCAGCTTTCAAATCTCCTTTTATAACATAAACTAATACTCTTCATCTCAGCTTGAACACAAGGACTATGGTAGCTTCCACTAGCTGTCTCAGAATTTCAAATGTCACGTAAACATACATTTTTTAGTCCCGGAAATTTCCAAATTTGCACTCCCGCGGCAACTAATGGAAGCTACTTTTGTCCCTGTGTGCAGGCTGATTTATTAGTTTTTTTTTTTAATTTAATCATAATATTTTATATTTTCCAATAAATTATTTTAATAGGGCAACTTGAACTGTTTAATTAAAATAGAAATATACCCTCTCTATACTCTATACCTTTTTTATTTAATTAAACATCACTAGTTTCAGCACTTATGCCACCTTCAATTGCCAAAAAGTGAAAATGGCATGAGTGCTGAAACTGGTATTGTTTAATAAAAAGTATAAAGATGGTACTAGTGATTTCTATGATAATTGAATTATTAACATTTTGTTTCAGGTTTGTTGAAACGCCAGGCGGTTTGCATGAATCTTCAAAAAAAGAAGATAACCATGTTTGTATTGTTCACAAGATTTTCCTTAATAGGTGTTATCAATTAACGGTTTTATCAGTGGGTGTATTCTGTGATATTAATGGACTCATTTAAATTCAGAAAAAAGTTATTTTCAACTGTGGCGCCCATTTTCTATTCTAGTTTTGAAAAGTTATCCATTTCTTTGTAAACTGAATTTACAAATAAAAATGATTAAACATTAAAAAGAGATAGATCAAACTTATACCTGAACAAGGCCGTTTGAACCATCATTACAACAATGCGCGGTATTCTACCGCAAAATATACTATTCTTATGAAAGTTGAAATAATTTTGAAATTTGTCAAAAGTTGTTGATCTCAATAATTATTTTGACACAATCATTTTCAAGTTGAAAACAATATATAGTAGCAATAGTTACTCGAAGTGATTTACCTCTAAAATTCACTATTAAATATTCGGAAGACTTACTAGCATATTAGAATTTTCAAATACTGTACTGCAGCTCTCTTTTTGCTCTTCTAAAGAAAAGTGCAGCTCTAGCACTACCTAGCTCTTAACATATTATTGGACGGAAGATTTCCAAGTCAAAATCCAACTGACATTTTTGGTGCATGATTTTTGTTCATTTTCCAATTATAAAAAAACGTACGGTTACCCTTGAACTTTCTCCAAACCATATATCGGCCGTTTTCACACTTAACCGATAGTCGGCCGACACTCAGTGACTTAGAATTGACCTCAGATTGGCTGAGAATAAACTTTTGGTGACAATTAGTCAATCAGATGAAAATTCTTAGGCTGAACAAGCATGCACATACACAGTCGACTTACATTGTTTTGTCATTCAGCTGTGATCACAGCTAAATGCTTTGAACAATATTTGTTGAGCTGTGGACAACGTTGAACAACTCTTATTGCGCAACGTCGCACTCATTTGTTCCAATTTCAATAGGACTATTTTCGTGAGGATGATTATAATCAAATAACAGCGTGCATGTTAATTCATGGATTTCAAGAAAAATTCAAATCTCCCTGAATTGGTTGTTATTCGTGCTATGGATAGAGGTTGACCTAACAAGTGGCTTGCTATAATATGAGACGTTTCGCTACAATACAGGGTGAGTTATTTACTGAAACATAAAATCTTACCTATTCTTGGTCCATGTTAAGATAACATTTTTCTTAATCTATACTTATAAAATGCTTATCTCACTGACTCACTGATCACGATTTCTGGAAAACTACTGGATGGATTGCAACAAAACTTAGAATATAGATTCCTTATACGTCCTAGGTGCTCACTAAGAAATATTTTGGCGATATTTCAACTCTAAGGGTGGTTTTAAGGGTTTAAAGTTCGTCTTTTAGCATGTATACCGTATTCTTCTTCTCCCAATCTCTTAATTTATTATAATATTGAAATGTCTATTTCATATGTTACTATAGAACTATAATCTAGAGAGAGTACCTATTCGAAACAGTTGATAACTGGCGACCAATAATTAACTTTGTCAGGTTGGCATTAAGCTGAGATTATTTCATTAGGTTGGCACCAAGTTGAAGAATCAATTAAAATGCATTTATCGAGAACAAATTGATTGGGCACTGCTGCTTCAATCAGAGCTATTCCTGGGAGTATATATAATTTTCATAAAACAAACTTTTATGACGGGAGTTGCTTCTATCATTGATCCTATTCTATCAAGACTAATTTTGTTTATATATACGAGAGATCGCGAAAACTGCTTAAAGGGGTATTTTAAAAACTTCAGAAGTGTCCGTTGTGGAATCTGTTTATAAAGAGTAAGGAAATTCGGCCAAAATTTAACTTGGGCAAAAGAAAGGGGTTATTTATTAAAACGGCCAAATAGCTGTTGTTGCTTTTTCTAATGTGAAAATATCTTGCATAGAAGTAAGGCGCTTTTCCCATGAATCAATTATTCCCAAACATTGATTATTTTACCAAAGAAAATATAAGGTAGCTTTCAATAAAAAAAATTGGAGAATATGTATAACAGTTCGTTGACTGTCAGTATTCCTCATTAATAGCATCAATGCTCCTCTTTCAAACAATGCTGACACATTGATGTGAATCTTACTATAATCTGGTTACTTAGATCAGATGAAGAAAATTATGTTGATGATCGCTACTGTTTCAATTTCAATCATGTTTGACATTATTTCTGCTTTTGATGCCAGCTGTTGTTATTATTATGTGAAAGAAGCTCTCATTGAATGAAATCATAATCATTGAAGTCAATAATAAATTATACTAAGAAAGCAATTTGTTTGAATATGTTTGTTTGTGGATAGATGTATCTATGTCAAAAACGGCTCTAACGATTTTGATTAAATCAGGAATATATTGTGCTTGCGACAAAAAACATTATTTTGGAACAGGTCTCAACTCTGGGAAAATTCGTTGAACTACCAAGAGAAAGGATTATTGGTCCCTCAAGTAGCAGCTGATCAGAAAAAAGTTTTTCCTACAGTTACGTTGAAAAGTGGCCATTGCTGCACTGATTACAGAACGCAAAGAATCACTTTTCCGCTCTAGTGGGGGAAAAATTTTTCTGCACTCCAGATTTGCAACATGGCAACGCAAAATACTTAGTAGGTTATATGGAGCAACAGTGCAGCAAAATCAAAATGAAGTTGGTAACAGTGACTGGGCTGCTATAGTGAGCAGAGGTGCAACGAAGCACAACGCGCAACTTATTAATTATACATTATAACCAAAATCAACATAGCTGCAACACAAGAAATAAGACCAATATGAATATCACTCGGCACCGACTAGATAAATTTCGAAGATCTCCAATTTGCACAGGATCACGATTCTTCAACCTTCTCCCGCTACATCTCAAAACTATTGAGAGCAAAAAATTATTTGTCTCAGAATTAAAAAAATACTTGATTGTAAGGCCATATTATGCAGTTTCTGAATACACAGAGGAACATACTTTCCAGCACTTGCGAAAAAACTATTAAGATTTGACAATTAGATTATTTATATTAAAAATAAATAATATTGAGATTAATAATAAAACTTGACAATTCCCCGGTCAATTGACTGTGGCGAAGAACTGAAACTGAACTGAACTGAACTAAACAACATTTTTATTCAATCTGACAATAAATTAAGGTTTTTATCAATAATAAAATTACACAGATATACATTTGATGGATTTCAGGCAATTTTACCCATAATTACCCACTTTTCATATTCAATGGTAACTGTAGGAAAAACTTAATGTCAAATACGTGCGCAAAGTTCCTCTGCTGCACTCAACAAACCATTCCGCCCTCGCCTACGGCTCGGGCGTAAACGTTTCTTTCGGTGCAGCAAACTGTCACTTTGCGCACTAGTTGCACAAATAACTATTCCATAGTCTGTTGAAAACGTAAGAAAGTTTGAACAGATAAAAAACATTATAATAGCTGTAGTTGAGTTACCAAATTTGGCGACCTTATTTTATAACATTGCAGAAGTATGTATTCATTGTAGAAGTATTCATGGAACATCTGGGAGAATAGGTTCAGAAAGTGACCCGGATGATAGCAAAAGAAATTTAAAATCGATCTCTCCAAACATATGGTAGTTGAATGTAATGTTATTGTGAGTTGATAGAAATGGGACTAATTTCTTCAGCTTCTGTTATATTGGTTCCTCTGTTGCTCAATGTTTGTACGCAGCCATGGCCTTGAGAGAGACAGTTGCACTGTCTGTTAATTCATAATCCGGACTAAATACCACGAGAACCAATCAGAGAAGCCTTCTATTAAAAAAAACCCTGCTCTGATTAATTCTCATGAAATTTAATCCTGATTGAAATTGAACATGCTTTTGTGCTACTGGGCCTGATATTTTCATGTTTGAAAATCAGCTAAAAACTAAATCGAAAAAAACATAATATTCCATCTGCTGAATACCATTGAAATTGAAATTGACTATTTCCTTCCATGATGTTATTAGAACACAAGACAAACCTACTTTAATATTTATGATTGTACAGTTTAGGACATCGTCGTTCCAATGGTAAAGTTGCGTATCTGAAAATTTCGTCAATTTTGACTTAAGTGCTTGTGATAATCTTGCATCATCAAAGCATGTTGTGGTAAAGTTGCGTAAGTGTATCTCATCGCTACCAATATACAGCTGTTTGTTTTTTTACCTAACTACACAAGAACTGAGTTCTGCCACAGTAAGTTTGCGTATCTTACATACGCACTTTTACTGTGGGAAAATTTAGTTGGTTGACACGTTCTACGTCTATGACAAAGTTGCGTATCTCCCAGATACGCAAATTTGCTACTGAGATCAGCTGATCTCCATGTTAAAAACCGCGCATGTTGTGTTTGTTGTCTGTACGTAATAATAGGTTATTACCTCTCAATGTAACAGAAGGCCTAGTAAGAGGTGCTTTTAAGAAATTATCTTCTTGTGGTGTTCTACAATCTGATCAAAGAGGTCGAAAACCCCCTCCTCAAAAGATGAATAACAATGATGAAGAGTTCATCAGAAGCCATATACTTTCCTTTCCGCAAATGGAGTCCCACTATTGCAGAAAATCTTCAGAATACAAATATTTAGATAGTTCTCTAAATATTTCCACCATGTATATAATCTATACAAACAGAAGGCTATAGAGTCTGGGAGAAAAGCATATGGGCTTGAAATGTATAGGAGGATTTTCAGAGAATACAAACTTAATTTTCATAAGCCTAAAAAAGATTTGTGCAAAATGTGTTCTGTGTATGAGGGAAGGGTTGATGAGACAGGTGATGAAGAATCCTACCTTCAACATTTAAAACGCAAGGAGGCTGCTTGAAATTGGCGAGATGAGGATAAAGAAGCTGTAAGGAAAAATCCCAAAGTAATTGCTTTTAACTTCGATCTACAGGCAGTTCTCAACACTCCTAAAGGCGCTGCTGGGTCATTCTACTATGTACGAAAACTTGCTGTTTATAACTTGACAATCTACAATTTGGGAAGTCAAGAAGTTGAATGCTACATGTGGGACGAAACAGAGGGCAAAAGAGGTAGTATAGAAATTTCGACCATCATTTACAAGTTTTTAATGGCAAAGACTAATACCGTACAGAACATGTGAGAATGATGTCTGATAGCTGTTCAGGGCAACAGAAGAACACAACTTTTGCTTGAATGTGCCTCAATGTAGTGAAAAATCACCAGTCAATTCAATTAATTGACCATAGGTTTTTTGAACCCGGTCATAGTCAAATGGAATGCGATTCCATACATTCCAAAATCGAACAAAAGTCTAAGCATGTTCCAGTATTTACTCCTCTTGGTTGGGAACAACTAATAAGAGCAGCACGCTCTAAACCTCAACCCTTCAATGTCACTACATTACTTCATGATGATTTCATTAATTTTAATCAAAATAAAAACATCTTCCAGTCTGAAAACCTGCCTTTCAAAAACCTCCCTTTCTGTAGTGCCGTTTGGCTGCAATACAGGAAAGAAGAGCCTAAAAGCATTTTTATCAAGAAAGGATATGATGGGGTTAAATTTAAAATATTCTCTCTGAAACAAAAAAGAGGACGTTCAATGGACTTTCATCCCATACAAGCGTATCAAAGTAGGTTGGGTATTTCTGCTGCAAAAATGAAGGACTTCAAGAAACTTTGTAATGATCAGGTTATCCCAAAAAGCCATCATTATTATTACAACAATTTACCTGTTGCAGCTTCTGTGCTTGATGCACTACCAGAACCTAATGCATCTGATGAATCAGAATATGAATAGGTGTTCAAACTTTGAATTTTTCATGTTAAAAATTTTCAACTTGATGAGCATTCAGTTAATAATTTTCCATTCATATGCTGTGGTTTCACTTATATGTTGTAACTGTGTAATGACAGGTTATTTCAAAGGTTCATAATAATTATTATCATAGTTATAAAAACATGTACAGCTCCTGTCTGATAAACCAGATTATGAATAGAGCTTCATATTACTTTTATTTTTAAATTCTCAACTTTGTGGAACATTTAGTTATTTATGTTGAAGATAGTTTCATGTTTATAGTTTGATAGTACCTATGTATTGTTTACCAATTATTCTTATCAGAAGAAATGATGATTATTATGTCATACAGTCATAATGATGAATAATTATTATGAACAAGTATTTTTGTATTAGTGAAGCCTAATAAATTAATGATTATAAAAGTCATACCCTGAAAACTATTATTAATACAATTACTATTACTCTTATTATAATGATCACAAATTGATCAGGATCATTACTCTTATTATTCTACTATTATTGTATTCTTAAAATTAAGTAAGCGTTATATTTTTTCACTTTTTCAATTATGGTATTATTCATAAGATACAATAAACTGTTGATTTAGCCAATCTAAAACTTTGTTGAAGTTTTCTAACTCTTCTTAGTTGTTAAAAACTATGAGTAAAAATGGGAATTGGAAGATACACAACTTTACAGCATATAATAAAATATGCTTGAATCTCATTTTCCACCATGGTAAAACTGCGTGTTTTTTTCTAGCCTAAATTGAAATAGTTATTTGTGCAACTAGTGCGCAAAGTGACAGTTTGCTGCACCGAAAGAAACGTTTACGCCCGAGCCGTAGGCGAGGGCGGAATGGTTTCTTGAGTGCAGCAGAGGAACTTTGCGCACGTATTTCACATTAAGTTTTTCCTACAGTTACCATTGAATATGAAAAGTGGGTAATTATGGGTAAAATTGCCTGAATAATGTATGTGTGTTTGAATGGCGAGGCGGCTGTGTGGTGTGTGCTGTGGTGGCACTGTGCTGTTGCTGTTCTCGTTATAATATATAATTAATAATTAGCGCGTTGTGCTTGGTTGCACCTCTGCTCACTATAGCAGCCACAGCAGTCACTGTTACCAACTTCATTTTGATTTTGCTGCACTGTTGCTCCATATAACCTACTAAGTATTTTGCGTTGCCATGTTGCAAATCTGGAGTGCAGAAAAATTTTTCCCCCACTAGAGCGGAAAAGTGATTCTTTGCGTTCTGTAATCAGTGCAGCAATGGCCACTTTTCAACGTAACTGTAGGAAAAATAAATTAATCTCTCAGATCACATGTTAAAATGCTTAGAAATGAATAAGAATGCAACAGTTAGTGGGTGAAACTAGTGAAACCCTGATTTGCCAGGACCGATCAAAGTTGTTTTCTCTTCTACTGAAAAATTTGGTTTTTACAGTTACGCAACTTTACCATTGGAGCGACGACATGTGAAATCAGCTGCAATAAATGTTATACTATTATGAATGGACTTGGCTGCTTTTACACTTTTGGATAAGTGAAACAAAAAGTAAGCGACAGGCTATGCCAAAAATTCCAGAATAAGCAAGAGATCCATGGATACCAGAGTCATCAAATACCAAATCAACCTAATTTGGAATTTAATCTTCAATTGCCAAAGCAAAAATAACATGATCACTGCTAATTTGATAACTGTCAACGGGAAATATTAATTGCCAATGAATAAAGTTGAGGGTGACTCTTAAGCCCTGCTCCATATCCTACAAAATTCGCTGCAATTAGACTACTCTTCTACAGAGCACTTCCAACACATCAATTAATTATTTGAATGATTTGACTTAATAATTTTCATGCCAAGTTTAGTAATTTTTATTTTTTAATTTTTAAAATTCAACTACTATAACTTAGTAATTTTCATGCCTAATCTCAAAAAATATTCCAACAATTTTGGTAGGATTTAGATTATAAATGTTTCACAAAAATAATTTTATCTTTTAATTGACGTAGCGAAGCACGGGTGCCCTGCTAGTTCTCTGTAGGTTTGGTGTTCGGTATTAAGTACCGGTATAGTGCATACAAGTATGACTAATCTGTGGTGCTTGGCTGAGTATTTCCGCAGAATATGTCCTATATTAGTTATGTATTGTTTTTCAGTCTGGGGGTCCGGTGATCTATATGAACCTATTATTGAACTTTCACTACAATGGTCTCAAATGCTTTTTCTATAGGTAGATATGGGAGACTGAAGGGTGCAACACCTTTGTCGTCTCGGCTAACCTGGCCTGGTATTTTGAAAGATCAGTGCTAATATTATTATGATGTTTTCAGCTTTCAACCTACTCTTAAATTTTTATAACCTGTTAAAAACCAGAACTTGGAAATGAAATTCTAAGAAAAAAGCCTTTGTTCCTAACAGGTCTAGTTTTATATAATTCTTTTTTCTAAATACCTAGGCCCAGTTGCATAAAAACCGGTTAAATTTTGACCGTGATTAACTTCATGAGAACCAATTAAAGAAGACCTTTTTGATAATACGGCTTCTATGATTGGTTCTCATGGAATAAAACACGACTAAAATTTAACTGGATGATTATTAGAGGAGGCCTTTTTGATAATACGGCTTCTATGATTGGTTCTCGTGGAATTAATCACGATTAAAATTTAACCGGCTTTTGTGCAACCGACACCTAGTAAGTAAATTATTTTAAAGTTACCTGGTTTTTAGATGAATTTCATTCTTCTATTGATGCTTCTTATTGAAAAACTATTATCTTCAATTATTTTTCATAGCATAAAATACTGAAGCAACAACTTATACCGTACGACACACACTACAGATTTTTACTATAGATTTCGAGAATCTATGTGACGCTGGTAGTCTCTCATACTGTGCCACTCTTACACTCCCAACAACACACTAATAATAGACAGTAGTCGACAGAAATCGACTTGAGTTAGCAAAACGTCGGCTTGAAAATTGAATTATGAACGAAATATTATAACACTAATGGAACAGAAGACAGAACTACTATGTCTTTGTAATTTATTATTATTCTAGCATAGTCATAGCCAATACCAATAGCCGGTTTCGAATGAGGAATGGCAGATGACACATGACATTCAATCACTGTTCATAAGCTGTTGTCTGTTATTTCAGTATCCTTCTACTATCCTAAGGTACGTTTTCGTTTGTGCAAAAACTTGCGACGTCGACCGCGGGCTCAATTTCAGGATGGCTGAAATCCGTGGTCGACTGCGGATGAAGCGTTTTCCTTTACAAGACAAGGTCGCTATTTCAAAAGTCACACATTCAGACCAAAGTTAGGTTATCTGTCATTATATTGATTGAAGATTATTTCAATCGAATAAAAATCTGGTGTGGCGCACTCACACAACTTTCCTTGCCATTATGAAAACTAATCACCTGACGCTAGTGTACTCGTGCATCTCAAGTCTACTATTCAAAGATATGAGACAGCTAGTGATAGGTCAATAACGCTGGAGACACTGGAGGTCTGCTATCTCTTTATAGTGAATGATTCAATAGAATCAACAATTGCCAACAGTTTGCAATTCAATAATCACATTGTCTCGGATTTCAAGCTTATTTTCAATTTTAGGTGAAAATGTTACTGGACATTAATTGCAGAGATTTTCATGCTCAATCTTTTTCACTACAATTTTTTTGTTTAATTGTATATGAAGGCTGATAATTGAGAATATAAAATCAAACTTTGCATAGATAGGGCAAAGCTCCTGAAATTTTTACAGATATAGGACTTGTTGCAGTTGATAGAGCTTATCAATGACTATTTCAGGTATGAATTTGATCAAAAATCGTTGGAGCCGTTTTCGAGAAAATCGCGAAAAACCCTGTTTTTGACAACATTTTCGCCATTTTAGCCGTCATCTTGGATTGCATTTGATCGAAATTGTTCGTGTCGGATCCTTATAGTGTAAGGACCTTACGTTCCAAATTTCAAGTCATTCCGTTAACTGGGAGATGAGATATCGTGTACACAGACGCACATACACACACACACACACACACACACACACACACATACAGACCAATACCCAAAAACCACTTTTTTGGACTCGGGGGACCTTGAAACGTATAGAAATTTAGAAATTGGGGTACCTTAATTTTTTTCGGAAAGCAATACTTTCCTTACCTATGGTAATTGGGCAAGAAAAGTAAATCCACTTTTTTGTACTCAGGGGACCTTGAAACGTATAGAAATTTGGGTACCTTAATTTTTACTTTCCTTGCCCCTACTACCATAGGTAAGGAAAGTATTGCTTTCCAAAAAAAATTAAGGTACCCAATTTCAAGTTTTCTATACGTTTCAAGGTCCCCTGAGTCCAAAAACATGATTTTTGGGTGTTGGTCTGTGTGTGTGTGTGTGTGTGTATGTCTGTGAACACGATAACTCCATTTCTAATAAACCGATTGACTTGAAATTTTAAACTTAAGGTCCTTATACCATGAGGACACGACAATAAGAAATTCAATAAAATTAAATTCAAGATGGCGGAAAAAATGGCGGATAATTACTAAAAAACCATGTTTTTCACGATTTTCTCAAAAACGGCTCTAACGATTTTCTTCAAATTCATACCATGGATAGCTATTTATAAGCCCTATGAACTGACATGAGTCTCATTTCTGGGAAAATTGCAGGAGCTCCGTAATATTCTTGAGAAAAATGGCGGATAATTACTAAAAACCCATGTTTTTCACGGTTTTCTCGAAAACGGCTCCAACGATTTTCTTCAAATTTATACCATAGATAGCTATTTATAAGCCCTATCAACTGACATGAGTCTCATTTCTGGGAAAATTGCAGGAGCTCCGTAATATTCCTGAAAAGAATGAATTTTGTTAAATTTCTATCACGATTTTCTCGAAAATGACTTGACAGATTTTTTTTAAATTCATATCCTGTATAGTTATATATCAGCTCTATTAACTGGAATGAGTCTCCTCCCTGAGAAACTAACAGGGGGTCTACCCCATCCCTGAGAAATTTACTTTGTAACCTCTTTCTCGTGCGTGAGGTAGGTAGGTAGAGCAGTTTATTCAAAAGAACACATGTCGATATTTTATTTGTCGAACAGCTGTCTGTTTTGACAACTTTCAAAAAACCCTGAAATTTCATAATTCAAACAAAGGAAAATGTACTCTGAACACAATAACAATAGTATAATCGTAGTTATTTAGCCGCCAATCGGCATAATGTTATTCCCCTAAATTATCCTCGTTTAAGAATGAGGCTTATAGATCAATGAGCAAGGAAAGTTGTGTGAGTGTACCACACCAGATTTTTTCGGAAATCAATACTTTCCTTACCTATGGTAAAAGGGCAAGGAAAGTAAAAAAGTACCACAACCATATGAAAATCATTTGAAAAATATTATAAATCATGATATACTATGTATTTATTGATAATGGATGGATATGGATTTTATCACAGCTCCTTCTAGAAAAAGAAAAAGAAGAGCATGATAAATTACAATATTCCATTTTACAGTTTGTTTAGACAAAAATCTCCAATTGTAGCTCATTTGAGAAAATATAATTCATTGAATAAATATAAATTTCTTATTAGACGTAAAAAATCAATTTTCTCAATGCATATCAATTATCTTCACAATTCTGATCTTATAAATAATTTATTGGAACTTTGAACAATTTCAATTTGGTTTTCCCGGTCTACTATTTCCTGCTGGTTCATCTACAAGCTCATTCATTTTATGCCAGTTGCACAAAAGCCGGTTAAATTTTAATCGTAATTAATTCCACAAGAACCAATCCGAGAAGCCGTCTTATCAAAAAAGCCTTCTCTGATTGGTTCTCCAAAAAATTAATCACGTTTAAACTGTGCAACCGGGCCTCTCTCTTGAAATTCTGTATCGTAATCATGTTTCATGTATAATATAAAATATATGACATGGTCATATTATGACCACCGTCCCATAAAAAAAGAAGTTGGATTAAAAATGGAAGTTTCAAGATGGCGTACCAAAATTTTGAAGCACAGAAAAGTAGTTTTTTTATTCGAATAGGATCCCCAATGAAACCTACTGTCAAATTATCCTTGTAAAAGAAATCCTGTTTTCAAAATGTTAAACATCATAATTAATCACGATTGTGTTCCTAATACAGTAGCCTATATTGATGAGGCTCAATCTTGGATGAATGAAGTTCTCATTTCAAATACAGAAAACAGCATTTTTGAAGGGGAGTCTGGAATCAAAAAACTCACTTCAACATCAATCATTATAATTTTCAAAATTGTCTTAAATGTTATACAATATACATCATACAGAGATTGCCAAGTTCAAATAATAGAAAACAATTTGAAAACAAAGTAGTTACACAGTATTAACTATCTGCTGATAAAAGCTTATTTCAACTTGGAAACAATTACTTCGAATTAAAAAATGAAACAAATTATTGTTAATCAAGACAGGAAATTAACACTACAATTATTATTGATTTAAAATATAATTATACTCTTGTCGTATCAAAGTATTGAAAAATGTTTGAGGTAAAATAGAGCCATCTAGTTTTACCGATATTTTGTTTTTGTAGCCTTCTAGTTGTTTCAACTCGTGTCAATTATATCTATATTTACAACAGTTATATAACACCATGCAGCACAACATTACCATAATAAAAATATTATTTGGACATATCTCGCAATAATTATTATAATAAAAATGTATATATTACAGTCATTACTCCGTATACTGAGTGTGTTTGTTTCGTATGTGCTCTGCACAGCTCAAATTTCACACTTTTTTGTAATAATTAATTAGTTTCAATTGAAAAAGACTCATTCGAATTCATATTACAGATTCAATGGCGACTCTGTGCCTATTGGGAAACCTAAAAATAGACAACAAAAGATTTTTATTCAATATAATATTCACTCGTTCAAACAAAAATCATTCATTCCACTACTGGTAAAATCCACAAGAGGACAAAAATGCCAAAAAATTGGGAAGTTTGAAAAAACAATAGCTGCTTGTTTGAGAGTCAAAGATTAGTTCAAATTTTACATCAATTACTCAAGTTAATCTTGAAATATCTATAATAGTAGATTTCATAGTAAAACAGTACTGTTACAAACTTACTGAACATTCTAATATTATTGATAAGATTAACACTACTTCTGGACCAGCCAGTAAACCGGAATTTATTATAGTTCAATGGAAAGTTGATGAAAAATATTCCTGATTTGAATAATGGGATTTAATATTGAAGACAATATAAAATGAGGCTCCATAGCTTACAGCTACTATTTTAACAATTTCCCAAAATTTAAAGGAAATAAAATTTGAATGAATCACACACAAATAATGTTAGTTACTCATCAGTATTTTATCATTCATAATATAAATAACCTACTTTAATATTATCATCATTATTTGTTATAAATTCATTTGAATAATAATAATCAATCATATTATTATATAATATTGTTTATTTTATTAATAATATTATATTTAAAAAATCGTATACGATGAAGTTTGTTTGGATCGTGGAAAAATCCTGGTATATTCTGTTTTCAATCACATGGGTAGCCTAGTGCCTAGTGCCAGTGCTTTGTTGGGAAATCAATTTCCTTCCGTTTTTGTGTTGCACTTGGTATAAAATCAACTCTTCCACACACTTTTCAAAGGCAATAGTTAATTATTAATTAGTGCATCTCGACAATAATAATCAATTATTAAATACAGTACTCAGTTAAAACATTTCAAAAATAAAACGATACAAGGATCGCAATATATTGAAAACAACGTACAATAATAGTAATATTCTCTAAATAGCTTCAAATTCACTTATGAACCATACAACGAATGAACGAATTACTATTCATATGCTGTTGAAATGTGATGTATTTCATAGATATTTGATACTGTTTATCAGAACACATTCAGTTAATCACAGTAGTTTTAAATTGTGAATTGAAATAAAATAGGACATTGAGGATGATAGAAACATAATTGAATATGAAGGACTAGTTTCAAGTACTTTTCAATGAACTGAAACTATAACAGTATATTGTGCTATTTAAGCAAGAGATTACCTTTCAGGAACCAGTTGAAAAACACGAAATCTAGATTTTCTTGAAAAACACGAAATCTGGATTTTCCAAAACATTGATGTCATGTGAGATATGATTTGAGAAGAATTGAAAAAAATTCATAGCGTGTTATTTTATATGGATTTTCACAACATTGAAATATAAATCAAATTAAGATTTGAACCAGAATTGAGATTTGAGATTAGAATATACAAGATTATTTAATATTTGAGTTTAGAATATACAAGTTGAGAAGTAACGAAAAAATAAATTGAACAGTTGAAACACAAATGGTTGAAGGAGAGTTTTATAGAAAAAATTGTTTTTACGAATTATATGCAGGATAAAAACCATTTATATGCTAAAAATATACTTGAATCCATCAAAATTATTATTGATAGATTCTCTTACATCAAATTGATTCGTAATAACCACAAAGTGATTTTTCTATTCAGTAATAGGCTGAATCTTGCACTGATATTGTAAATTGTAACTAAATTACTAGTAAAATGAGATTGTGAATATCTATGATCGATGAATCGATATAATTGTTCAATTTAGAGTCAGGCCCGCTGAATATTGCAAAATAAATCAACAATTTCAACAGCATATCATTACAAAAAATAGACTTAGAAAGTCATGATACCGACAAGTAATATACTTTTTAAATAAATCGTAGTAATAAATCGATAAACCTACAATTCTTATCAATAACTAGAACATTATTTCAATTCGATATATTTATATAATTATCAATAATAATTATTATTTAATTAAATATTATGATGTGTATGCAGTACGTATACTTGGTGATTGCAACGTTTTTAAGCTCAACAACTTTCAAGTAAAAACCAAAATTATTAAATTAAATTTATAATAAAATGTTGAATGAAATAACGTCTGTGTGCTGGACAAAAATATTTTTTCAAAAATTGATAAATTAATATTGTTACTTGATTGAAAAAAACACAGATATTCAAATTATGAATTATTGTAAATGCTAATGCAAAAATAGATCATTCACAACCTTGTTACAATCCTTCAGTATTCCAATAGAACACCTTTTTGAAGAGTACGGTAATTAAAAGAAATCCTATTTTCAATACTTATTGCAGCCTACAAAAAAGATTGGAAATATAAATTTTCAGAGAAAAACATTTTTCAGGAGTTGAAAAAAGGCAATCTCATAAAGTCAATCAAGTGCAATAATGTTTTCAATAATCATTCAAATTTCTTATTGGTTCTCAAGTTGACTAATTTAACTTTGAAACGATTGATCATTTGATTGATTTCTCATAAATATTCTATCATCAGATTCATGAAGCACATAATAATAATTCTCAAGTGAAAATTTGGAGAATATTTGAGCTACCCGATATCACTATAAACAGAAGATAGATTTTTTAAAAGAAAAAAGTAATCTACTTTAAAGATGTGACAATTTTAAATTCAGAAGTTTCAATTAACTGCTGCTAGGCTCTAGAAACATTTAATTGTGAATGATTTACTATATGCAATTACATAATTTAAAAAAAATGTAAAAAGTAAATAAACAGATTTTTGATAGCACGAAATAAATTTGTTTTCAAGTACGTCAAAATACTTAACGATCAAAATACATTATTCTGTGATTGTTTCCTCACACGTATATCCCTTCACACAATTGTTCAATACAGAAATATCTTATTTGAGCCGGCATGTGAAATAAATCATACACACGCATAACATACAGTGCTTCAAATTTCATAACTAACAGATTTGTTAGAATATCATCATCATAAAAAAAAGAACCGATCACATTAACATTTTGTTCACTTTCAATAAAATATTATTCATATTCGACTCTATTAATAGATTTCCTTTAAATTTATAGAGTTGGTTCAATCGAAGCTGCATAATATCATACCAGTCAATAAGCGATAAAATCAATCATCAACAACTAATATTATTACACTAGTCAATACTAATACTAATAATTATAATAATGAATGATAAGAGCTAATGAATTATAAATATTTATCCGTATACAAAGCAAGTGGAGAATTACCACCTGTCTATAAAGAATATCTAAAGAGTGTCTCTCAATATAAGAGGTTCATAAATCTATATATAAAATATGGTACACATTAATCATACCATTAAAAATAAGTCTGTTAGAAAGATAACCCTCAATTATTATGCATTCACAAACACATTTTCAGCATAGTTCAAGATATAGTCAAGTCAAGCTTCAACAACTGTATGATAGTATATTATACAGCATTACAAAAAAGAAGTCACTTTTATCTCTAATCTTACGCGATTGCAATTGGAAAACATGAACATACAAAAATGTCAATGCAAAGTTGGTGGCTCAAGTATACACCCTCCAACATAATCGTAACAAAATCCAACTAAAATTGGGTACCTATCTAACATGAATGAATTTAAAATTGTTTTTATCCTAATTAAACTTGCTGAGTTCTAAAATGGCTGCCAAACTACTCAAATTGCATCTAATAACGAAAAATTCATCAATCTCCCCAAAAGCAGCAAATTAGTGTACCCCACCCATCTTCACCCACTAAAATATAAAATCACAGTGAATTTTCAAAGTTTAACAATAAACTGAGAAAAGCTGCTTCGTCAAAGTTACACTAAAATTGTTCCAATATACTATAGACCGTCGAACAGTAAAATAAATTTCAATCACCCTATTCTTGATTGTCAAGAAACTCATTTTGAATCATGAGCTGAATTGAATAATTTTGATTCAACTTGAACAAATTGCACTTGCACGCTAACAACGCACATTTATTACACAAAACATCAAGAATATACTAAAATTGCAGTTCTTAAATTTCAGCCTGCTAAAAAATTGACATTTAATATCAATGGGACGTAATATCAAAGATGAAATTTCTTCATGAACTGTTAAAATGATAGATTTCTATTGTAAACCCGAATTAAATTTCATTAATCAGCTACTGGCAAGACTCATGATTCAAAATGTTGTCAAACTTGATTTAATTTTTTTGAACTTGTCAATGTTTCAGCCACCCATAACACGATTCTCAAAACAAAATTTGAAAAAACATAGTTTGATTAGTACGGTTCATAGTGTTCTGTGGTTTTCTGATATATTCTGATTTTAGTCAAGTGATTTTCAGTTAACGACTTTGACACATTTTGTAATTAATTTCTTAGATATATTGTAGAAAATTATTCATTCTGAAAATCACTTCACAAGAAAAACGTATCTGAATGGTTCTGAAACTGTAGATTCTTGGTTTACAAATGAAATTTTGTAGGTAGTATATTGGAAAAACGTATTGCAACAAACTGTACCTTGCCAGTTACCAGTTACATTATTTACTAGTTTAAGAACAATATTACAATAACAAACAATACTTCTGCAAATATGTTGACTTGTCTAGTTGATACTTATTGAACTTGATTTCAAGCTAGTCCTCATCAGCCCCATTAATCTCATATCACTTGTATGAAGAACAGCACTTCATAAGAAATGCAGCCCTGTAAAACTCTTGTCTTTCACACATCTATTCTCTACTTGAAATCTAGTGCCCAGCGTATCATTGGCTCTAACACGTCTTTGTATTGCTTGAGTCAAGTTGTGAGGAGACTAACCTGACAAGGAAGCGATCCAGCTGCTTCCATTAACCTCAACCATCTGATCAAACGCTTTATCGAGATCGATGAAGACGACCACAAATCGAACAAAGGGGCGGGCGGGGAGAGGAGCAGTAGCAGCAGCAGCGACAACAGAAATGTAATAACCTAATAGTAACAATAATAATGATGAAGATGGGAGAAGTAGAAGGAGATGGAGATGGAGAAGGATCCCTAGAGCTTGGGCCTCTTGATGTCAAGGTCGCTGGAATCGCCGCTGTCGTCCGGGTGCAGCGGCTGGAAGTCGGGGATCTGCTCGCGGGGCGGTGCGTTCCAGCCGCCCCCATCGCCGCCTCTCAGCGGCGGCGAGCCGGACGCCTTCGGGGTCACGCCGCCTCCCTGTTACAACACACACACAAACACGCAGTGCATCAGTGCCAGGCCAAACAAAACAATATACATATATCACAATATCAACAAAAATGACAATAATAATAATGATAGCAATCAAATCTTTGTAGATACATGATTTGTGTCAGTATTGAAAATAAATAAATACATGAGAACAAATTGTATAACAAGAAATTCTTAGTTCTGTATATTATTTTTAGGATTCAAGGAAAAGGCAATATGTGTAGAGCAAACCATATTGCTTAGAAAGTGTAAGAAAATAATCCATTTTAGAGTAATTAAAATTGGCAGTGTTTTCATCGGAGAAAAAAAATTGAAAACATTCTCAATTTTGATTATTTCAGAAATAAATAGGGGTTTAAGTTTAGAAGAAATGAAAATAATGTTCATTCAGCCTCAGAACAGATTACACCTTTTGTATCCTTTCAGAATTTTGCCTGAAAAATATGTTGTTTTTTGAAATTGTTACAACCTGACACACCCTACATTTTTGAGATGTTGAAAAGCAGTTCCTCGTATTGCAAAATACTACTTAGTATTTTTAAGTAGTAGTATTTAGTAAATACAACAATAAAGAACTGAGAGAGTGTTCATGTACGAAGGAAAATTTGCATTAAAAGAATGAAGAGTTTCAAGATTTTTAGCGATCGACAGTAAAGAAGAAATAGAAATGATGGATAAGTAGAAGTATTTGGATTTAAGATCGATATTGTACATTGAGTGAATTCAGAAAGTATCATATGGAATGAAAAAACATGCTCTATGAAGTATTGAAATTTAGAGAACAGAAATGGAGGAAACAAATTTACTAAAAAGTTCAAAGCTGAGAACGAATAGCTATTTAATTGATTAGTTGAATGAATGATTTTTTATTCAATTTACATAGGTTTTCTATTGCACTCAGATTATTCTCCAGATGGACACTCACATATCACACCAACAAGAAGTGAAGAGGTGGAATGGTATACATTTTGAAATAAAATTATTTCAGTTTTTGGAAATTTTTACAAGAATAATGTGCTAGTACACAAACACCAGTAGCAACTAAAGTGGATAGTGGTGGAGGAAACACAACACGGTGATAATAAATAATAAGACAGATTATAGAAGCAGAATAAATTGTGAACGAAAATAATTGACATTTAAAAAAAGACACCGAAAATTAATAATGATGTTATAAAAATGTATTATACAGTTGAAAAAATACATAAAAACCGATCAAGAAGAGCTCAGAGATTAATACAAGAGACCATGTGAAACATATTATTTACAATACACTGAGATAACTAGAATTATAAAAAAAATATTTCATATTTCTCAATATTGAAAAATGTGGAAATCATCAGATTGAGCTGAATCAGGAGAAAAAATATAAATAATAAGACAGATTATAGAAGCAGAATAAATTGTGAACGAAAATAATTGCCATTAAAAAAACACCGAAAATTAATACTGATGTTATACAATTTAAATCCAATTTTCAATTACTGCCTTTGATATTTTACATATTTCAACAATATGAAATAATGGTGTATGAAAAATATCTCATGTACTGTACAACTTTCTATGCTTTTATCTCATGTAAAAATATTGAGCTATTTAACTATCTAGTTTGGAATACATTTATTTTCTATTATAAAAAGTTACCCTTACAATAATATCAACTAGCAATATTAACAGGTTAAAAATATGGTCTGTCTTAACAAATAAATATTTAGATAAATTCTACTGTATAATATTATCAATCATGATGAAGCCTCAAGTCATTACAATCTATCAATTCCTAGCCATTGTTCCCAAAGTAGTTAAAATTCATCCCAGATCAGATTCAAAAAATAAAATAGCAGTGAACAATGCAATAACAAGTTGCGAAAATTTACAACATAACGCAGCAACATTATGAGGTCGGACAAGTAACAAAGATAAGCCGGCCTGATAATAAAAGCACATCTGCTTGTTTTTTACGGTAGGGCATCACAAGAAAATGAAGTACACTCTTACAGGCCTGGTTTATTGTGCGAAAATACATTAATCTGGAAACGGACAAGACTACACTGTAATAATATCGTTTATGGGCCAGCTTATGATGGCCGAAAATCATTTTAATTTACAAGCTATTTTAGAGGGACTAGTTGATCCTACAGTGATAAGAGAGGGAGGCAGAAAGTCATGAAAAAGGTAGCATGATAAAGGAGAAAATTATGAAGATCATTTTGATGATGGTAGAAAAAGAAAATTAGAAAACACTGTAATTGGAAAATAGAAAATGACGAAGCAGAAAACCATGAGTAAGAAGAGAAAAAAACGAAGATAAAGATGAGATAATATAATGATAAATGAGAAATGAAGAACATTGAATGGGAGGATAAAATATGAGGTAAGTTGGAAAAAAATCAAAATTCAAAATTCTTTATTGATCAAAACAAGCATATAGATTACATTTATGGGTTAATCTCCCATATGGACCTCAAGGGTCTGTATTTGGGTCGAGTTGTTGAAAATGAGAAAGAAAAAGTGAAGTGAAGTATTGCAAATGGAGGAAACTTAGATGATTCACGAAGAAAATTATTATGTTGATATAACTGAGTATGGATAAAAAGATTGAAAGTCAAGAGCAAGAAAGTATTGGGAGAAAATATTTCTTGCGGTCTATGAGGAATGCAAAAAACTATTAACAAGAACACAAAAAAATGTCATTATTAAGGCAAAGTGGAATGCAAAATGAGAGAAAAGTATAACAGGGGAAAGAGGATAAATGTAATGATTATGAGTATGGTGGTGAAGAATTTATAATAATTATACAAAATGTAAATGAAAGAAGTAGAAAATATAGCGATAAATTGCTGGACAAAATTTACAGTAGGTAATAGGTGGAGGAAATGTGATGTGTGATGATGATAGTTTAATTCAATAATGATCATAAGAAATATTAAAAGTGGAGGAAATGGAAAAGATTCACGAAGAAAATGATTATGTTGATGTAACAGAGTATGGATAAAAAGATTGAAAGCCAATAACAAGAGAATATTCCTTATCATTTTCAATGATCATAAGGAAATTATAAAAATGACAATGAATAGGATGAAGGAGATTAGAGGATGCAAAGAGAACATCAACGAAAATGAAAATTGGAAAATAAGAGACAAGAAAAAAAGAGGAGGTGCAAGAAAAAGCAAACAAGTACAGCTGCAGTAGTACAGTATTAGTTTGAGGAGGTGCTGCATTAGAGGTTAAGTCTGTTTGTCCATCTAGGTGGTGCTAAAAGAAAGCATAAAACACAGCTATTCAATACTGCAGCCTGCTTCACTTTTATTGGCGCTGTGATAATGGGGTGACTTTTCATTACGCGCCAAGGGGTGCCTTCCTCCCCACCCCCCCGACTCCATCTGATGGCCGCCAAGCAGAGTGTTACTGCCAATAAACTCAGCTGGACATCTTTTAGTGGCCATCACACGCCATCTCTCCTACCTGATTCTTCTAACATCCCTCACACAATTCCCCCTCCCCCCACTACATCCCCCAACCCAACCTAACCTGAAATACTCAGAAGCACATCTTGAGACTTTTCGTGTCACCCGGCATAATTTACAACCCCTTCCTGACTCAAAACTGCCCACTAAAATCGTGCATTATTGACCAACTGTAATTAGAAATTATAGCACTCTTTAGAATCGTGTAAGAACCTCTTCAATTTGATGAATTTCTAATACAGCTCTTGCGGCTGTATCAATCACGGCTGAGTTTTGGTTTTTTGGGCCGAGTAGAATCAAAGGATTGCATGAGTAGATGAGATTAATGTGTTTCAAGTGAGATTACATGAGTAGAATCAAATTATTGTGGTCGCAGCTTGTAGCAGGACCTCTTATATGGTATATAGGATGTCCTGGTTGTAGGATTGACAAGCCAAAAATTATTTAATTTTCTTGAAGGTTACGGTAGCTCTTTTAGCGCGTCATTTAAAGTGGATTTATTTTAATAATGGAATTTATATTTTTATGCACTATGTCTACAGTTGGTAATAAATGGAAATTAAATTGATACTGATTCTGACTTGATAAACAAATCACAAAACTCTGATAAAAAGGGGGTAATATGACTATAAGAGTCAATTTATGTTATCTATAAAAATATTTATATGATATTTAACAAATGCTTTCAAAAGAATAACAGAGTTTTCAGAAAGGCAGTTCTTCTACAATGAGGAGAAAAAATATGGATGAAATTAATCTAATTTATCTATAAATTTTGCAGAAAATCTCCCTCTAAATGAATAACTACTGTAAATAGGTAGTGGAAATGGTGGATTCTTCAATATTTAAATTGATGAAAATAACATATTTTTCACATTTGGTTTATCAATACTTTGTCATACTACAATATTCAAGTTTTTGCAATGACACTTAATAATTAATACATTCTTCCCTGAAATGGAGAATGCCACTTTGTAGAATTCAAGACCTAGGCTTCATAAGGACCTGATTTTTGGAGAATTGGAAACAGAAACTTGTGTTTTTTGTAAAAATCTATCTTGGAAATTATGTTTCTAGGAGGTAGAATATCAGGGATTGAAATTTGAAGTGAAGGTTCCACCATTTCCAGTACTACAATATAAAGATTATTATGAAAGTAATAAAATAAGCTTGAAAGCTCATTGACTCACCTGGTGCATTGCATCGTATCCAAGACTGCCGTCAGAGTATGGAGCCTGCACACCATACAAAAGTCGAATCAGTTCAAACAATTATTGATTAATATTTCTAACAAATACAAGAAAAATTAAAATAATTAATTATTAGATGAAATTATCAGAGCAACTTAATTGTTCTTGCAAAAATGCAAGAACAAAATTAGCATAATGTACAATACAGTAAATGAGAAAATAATCAAATTTTTGAATTTTTCCTCAATTCAAAATTGAAAATTAGCATTAGATTAATTGCCTGATTTACTGTAAATAATATGAATGTAATGAATATCACTATCTGCAAGAGTAGTATAATAACTTAAACGTATGCGGAAGTGGAAATCTTCTGAAAATCCTCAAAATTGTATAATATTTATTACAGTATTTACTGTCTCCAGTGAGCTGTGAAGCATCACCTCATCCTTATCAAAATATTGGTTAGTTTACCAAGATATTTCTTTATAATAATGAGATCCTTCAAAATGCATTATAGGCTATATCAAGCCAAGCCTAGTTAGTTTGGTTTGGTTTATTCTTAATTAAACTATTGTCCTCAAGTTTGTATTCTTCCCTTCAACAGAACAAAACACAACTGCCTGTTGTGTTTTTGTTATTATGAAAAAATGACAATTAAAGTTGCAGGAAATTGACAATGCAGTGATTTCTATTTTTCATGCATATTTATAATATTATTTTCAAGTGATCATGCATCTGCTAATAAAAATTAAATTGAAAGGGTTTCCATCAATTTTTTGCATTTTTTCGATAAATTTCATAGAAATTTGCACTGCATTAAGTTTTTATACTTTAAAATATGCTGTTTCATCATTCTTTCTTAAATAATTTCTATCAATTTTCAGTAATTGATTTCTTCCAATCGACTACAACTACGGTTGACGACTAATTATTTCTCATAAATCAGATTCATGAACCATATGATATTTATTGTCCATACAATAACTTTTAACCATATACTTATTATAACCATATTTAACTAATAAGAATACAATATTACTTTTGACTTTGAGGGATATGCGCAGCAGAGTAAGGTTGAGATATTGTCGTTCTAAAGCGGCCAGCGTTCTCCAATTTCTAGTGAGTGTTCAAGTGCTCACGATGCACATATGAAGTTTCCTCTCTGAAAGCACTGAGTCAACTGAGTCTAATCAACAAATTGGCAACTGCGCTTTTTTGACTCTATTCATCACTGTAATTTGCTGATCTCCCTCCATTTTTCTGCTACTCGTATTCCTCCAAGTCAGAAGTAATCTTTTATGGACTATAGGGTGTAAGCAAACAGAGAGCGGTCAGGCCACAGAATATACAGAATGGAAACTCGGCTAGTACCCTGGCACAAAAATCCGCCATCTTGTTAGAAAGTTCAGCATTGTAATAGTATTGATGGAAGACTCGGATCATATTACTGATCCGGATCAATTGATCTCGTTCACTGCCGCGAGCCAATCAAAAGACCACGATTGTAATCTCAAACAAGATGGCGCAGTCACGTGACGTGTCTAGTATGTTGTGTCTAAAGTAGGCACCAGACACCACCAGCTGCTAGTTTCCATTTCAGTTTCATTGTGCCATTTAAAAAGCATTTGTTGGATAGGCGTTTCATTAATAGTTTCCATTCTGTACCTATTCTGTGGTCAGGCGTCTTCAGGTGAGTTCCAGCAGTCTTATAAGGGTATAGACATATACGAATATCTATATCTATATCCTCCTAATACCGTTGACTGCTCTCTATGTGCACACGCCTAGCATTTATCCTTCAATATAGAAATATGCATGATAATGAATGAACAATAAGTAAAATGATATTATAATATAGTGTGTGGTAGCAGTCGGCCATATTGAATTTATGACCCATAAGATCAATGTAATCCTTAGGAACAAATAGTGACCTTATTTATGGATAAAAATTAACATTCTATAGGTTAAGTCATTGGGAAAAAAGTTTATTCTTCAGGGTAACATTGCGTTTTACTTGTGCAATTTTAAAAATAATTCTATAATTATTAAAACAAAGGGTTTAAACATTTTTCAAATATTTTTGAAAGTCTTTATTCATTCATACAATAAGTACATTATCAAAATAATAGGGAGAGGAAAAATAAGGTAACCTTGTGCTATTCCTCTCCCAAATTTAGATAACACATATTATAGGTAATAATATAATATTAAGTAATATTCAAAATTTGATAAATCAATTACCCTGCTTTATTAAATAAGTACTTCATCTAATGGAGTTTTTTCAAGACCCGATGTAAACTGTAGACGTGATACGTTCTAAAAAGAATGTTTCTACATTGATGTTATGGGAGTGCCGACTGCTGATGCACTGCACACTGTTGAGTGAATAGAATGAGAGCTCGACTGACCTGTGATCCGGACATTGGCGAACTGTAGTCACCGGGACCGCCACCTCCGTTCATGGCGTTGATGGCGTAACCCATGCTGTCATTGGGGCCTCCTGACCCGGGGGGAGCCGGCGACATCATCGGCGTCGCGGTGCCCTGCGACGCTGGACCCATGCTATACGGAGACGCCCCTACAGCAACACAACACACAACCACACCAGCCATCAGCCCTCTGCTCACCGGGGCTGGCTACACACTACTACACTCTCCAAATTGACATAGTTTGTGCTAAACAACTGAAAGCTAGTTTGTAGGGACTGAAAGGAGTGCACCAATGGGGACCAAATGTGCTACACACTACTATGATCTCAAATTTACGCCATGGAGAGACCAGAATTATAGGTATGACAAAGATAACCAAATAGGGGATGTGTTACACACTACTTTAATCTTGGACTGAATCTAGTTTGCGCCAAGGGGGGCCAGAATAGGTACAGCAAAAATAACCAAATAGGGGATGTGCTACACACTACTATGATCTCGGACTGGACCTACTTTGCGCCAAGGGGGGGGACCGAAATAGATGCGGCAAAGAGAACCAAATAGGGAATGTGCTACATACTACTTTAATCTTGTACTGAATCTAGATTGCACCAACGACAAAAATGTGAGTGGTAAAGAGGACCAATATTAGAGGAGGGATGTGCTACACACTACTATGATCATGGACTGAATCTAGTTTGCGTCAAGGGGGGACCGAAATAGATGCGGCAAAGAGAACCAAATAGGGAGTGCGCTACACACTACTATGATCTCGGACTGGACCTACTTTGCGCCAAGGGGGGGGACCGAAATAGACACGGCAAAGAGAACTAAATAAGGGATGTGCTATACAATATTGACTACTAAAATCATGATCTGAGCCTAGTTTGCGCCAAGGGGGACTGAAAAGTGTGCGGAAATGGGGACCCATAAGGGGATATGCTACATGCTACTGTAATCCTGGACTGAACCTAGTTTGCACCAAGGGGGACCAAAATGTGCTACACAATACTCATATATTGCGCCAAGGGGGGACCAAAATGTACTACACAATACTCAACCTAGTTAGCGCCAAGGGGGACTGAAAAGTGCTACACAATACTCATATGTTGCGCCAAGGGGGACAAGAATTTAGTGACAAAGAGGACAAAAATGGGTGCAGGGATGTGCTACACACTACTCCTATACCAAAGCCAATCAACAAATTCGGGAATATGAATGAAAATATATGGATAAGAAAGTAATTCTGATACAGAATAATGCATGATTCAGGATAATGAATGATTAAGATTAACGCATCCATACCACGATCATCATCTCAAACTGGAATATTTCTACTATTTACCAATGGGAACCAGAATGAGTCAGGTAGGGGGAAAGGCTTGTGCTACTATCTACTCTAAGCCTTAATCTATCTATAAATTGTGATAAGGACAAGAAGGGTTTGTAGAAAAACACAATAATGCATCTACCACTATCATCTCATCTCCATGATATTCAATAACTTTACGCCAATTGAGAAAACATTAGGTGTAGATAGGGATATAATCTTCAGCCTACTCCACTTCTAAATAGTTGTGAACCGTAGATGGAAAGGTGTAGGTACTTTAACTCCACATACTCATCTCAACTCATTATAATCTCCTCATAGAAGAATCCTTTCCAGGAGAACGACATGTCAACATCATCATCATGTCACCTACTAGAGTCATCCTCAGTAATTATTGAAAAATAAGTCACTGGGTGATAAGTCATGATTGGTCATAAGTTATAATGAGTCATGAGCCATGATCAGTCACTGAGTAAATTGATAGAAAATAGACTCAACTAGGAACAAAATGAACGAATCTAGAATAAGGAACAGTTCATAGAATGCAGGCAATAACGAGAATCAAAAGGACACCAGAAGATTGCAATGGAGGTAAAACTCGAGACGACAACGGTACAAACAGTTAATGGGAGGAAATTCAGGAGCACAGAGATCTGATAAGAGAAAAGGTAGATCTGCAAAAGGTTAGGGGAGAAGAAACCCGCGGGGAATGAATTCTTCTAAAATTCCTTCTTCATCATCCTTATCTTCTCCCCTTCTATTATTCTCATTCTTTCCATTCTTTTTCTATATTCTTTTCCTTCACTATTCTCTTCTCTTCAGAACCTTATCCTTTAGTTTCATCCTTGAGTTTTCATTGATTTGATCTCTACGTCTTCCCTCTCTCATCATCAAGTATTTTCCAATTTTCTCTCTATTTTCTCATGTCGACAGCTTCTTCATTGTATATCTTGTTTCCTTTTCTCCTATTCCTCATTCTTTTATAGTCTTCCACCTTCTCCTCCTTCATCTTTTCCTCATTCTACAGCTTCTTCATTTCCATTGTCTTATTCTTCTTATTTGTTTCCCCCTCCTCATCACTATCATCTCATTCTTAGGGCCCCTGATTTCTTACTATCTTCCTCTTACACCGCCTCCTACTACTACTACTTCTACCTCGACCCCCTCCTCTCTACTACTACTTCTTGTGCGAAAACGAATGCAAGGAGAGAATGAGAGAGAAGTTCCCCTTGAAGGAGAAGATCTGGCACTGAAGCAGCAGAAGAAACAGAGTAATATCAACAATAGGAAGGAGAGTGACAAGAAAATGTATAAGATCTTCGATGGAGTGAGATAGACAATAAGGACGAGGATGAGAAGAAATGTACAAGACGTAGAAGGAGATGTTCGAGTGAGTGAGATGGAAAATAAGGAAGAGGAGTGCAAGAAAATGAAGGATACCTTCAGTGGAGTGAGATAGACAATAAGAAGGAGGATGAGAATAAGAAGAAAACGTAGGATATCTTCTAGGCGGGCGGAGGAAGGAACACAGCAAGCAAGCCAGCGAGCCAGGACTAAGAAAACCCATTGAGTCTGTCAAGACCAACGCTACAGCGCGGTGATATATTAACTCCATTTCAGCTGCGCTCCCCTCCGGCCCGCGAGAGAGAACTTTCCGTTCCGTTCCGTTCCATTCGTACGGAGCGTCAGCCGAAACACCGGGACGGTACAGTCACTGACAAAAGTCAGCCGCTCACTGCACCAGCTCACATACCCTACAACTACAACGCAGCAACGCAACGCAGCGCCGCCTGCTACTCTTACAAACACTACGAAAATTCTAGCGCGCCTAAACCCTTCACTACCAGTACAATCCCTCACAAAATTCACACACGCACACCTACACACTCACGTGTGTACACACACACTGAGACAAACTTCAGAGCAATCCTACACGAATTCCTGTATTTCTAATGGGAGATATGATGATATTTTCCAATTCAAATCTACATGAATTCCTGGATTTATGATGAGAGCTATATTATTTTACAATTCAACCCTCTATGAAACCTGATAGTGGGATTTACTGATAGTTTGATAAAACTGATAGTAATCTGATAGTGGGTTTCACTGATAGTTTGATATAACTGATAGTTTCTATGAAACCACTGATTTCTGATAGTGGGTGATATGATATCTTCTAAAAAATCCCATTAGTTGCATGCCTTTAATATTGCTCAGGGTGGTGCCCACATCAGCTCTCGAATTGTGCCTTGTTAGTAGGTGGATGATGACGAGAGATTAAAGGACCTTCATCTTGAGGAGGACACGAAACCACAAGGAAGAAATTTTTGAAGTTCTTAAATAATATTGAAACAGTTGTGATATTTCAGATGAGACAGTATGCTCAATCAGTGGATAAGGTACCTCTGGAAATTGGACTTTGCAAAAATGTGACTAGCTTGTAGAGGAGGGAGGCAAACTTATTATTGGACAGAGAGCTGAGAAAAGTCAATAATGTGTAGCTAACGATGAGAGGAACATATCAAGATACTAGGAGAAGTGGCTGATAAACAATATGAAGAACATAGGAGAAGGCGTAGTGAATACAGCAATTCCAATATCAACGAAGAAGCTGATGATCTATACAGGAGTTGACCCTAGGCAGTGAGAACTTTTCAATTGACAAAGCTTTGTCTACTAATCAATCAACAGATGATTGGATTGGATGACAAAATCACTGTTAAATACTGAGCTAAAGTCAATGAATAGACACTATTCAGAAGAGCGGCTGACAATTTAATTAATAGCGAATCAACACTCTAGCCTATCAAAGAGATTCAGATTCAATCCATCAGCTACTTGACTCATGAAAATAATCTGAACATCTAATTTTTGGGCTTTCTAATTATTGCAATAATTACATTAGCAATGGAGGTGAAGACGATGATTAAGACATATGACAGGCTAATGAGTTTTGAGCCAATAAAAACAAATTTGAATGTTCATTAAAATCTCAGCAATAAAATGTTTGTGAATAATAATTATTAAAGCCAAGCATAACACTTATACACTAAAATTGTTAGAACAACCATTGTCACATACTCGCAAAAATAACTACAACTAAATCATATATAAACATACAAAAAGCTTATCACAATTATCAATAAAAATAGGTTTATCAAACTTATAAGAGCACATTGAACATTAATAAAATTCTATTAGAAGCTAGCAAGTGACGAACGTTATAGAATAAGTATTATTCATCATGAGATAAAAATCAAGTCAATTCTTTAAAAAAAAATGTTGGTCTAATTCCATTATTTTCCTTTAGTGCTAATTTCTTAAAATTGGAATTGACGCTAATTGTAACCTAGATTTATTTGAAGCATTAAATTCTAATATCGAGTACAAAAGTTTTATGAATAATAATTTCCCCCATTAGAGGAACAGACTGCAGAATTTGAGTACAAGATTTAGTAGATCATTAGGGCAGTTTAGTCTGCTTAACATTAATAAAATAGTAAGTTTGAAAGCAATAGAGATTCATGGGAACCGGGGATCTTATGCAAGCTAGTGCACGGTATTCCAGTTTCTTCAATAAATATTGTGCAAATTGTAAACCACCTACATTTTTGACCAGATCTCTTGAGGAAAAAATAATTTTGAACCAAGTCTTCTAACCTAATCAATAAGATTGGTTTGAAACTAGATAATTTTAGCATGAAAAAATTGAAGTTAAATTATTATAATAGACAATGAGTCCCACATAACATTTTAACTTGTTGAAACAGCAAATAAGTAATATAATGTAGTTATCAAACATTTAGTAGAAATTTTAAACTTTTTACATTTTTTAGTTAGAAGTTTTGGCTATAATTTTATAATTGAAGATGCCCACAAAAGTCTATGTCTTGTACGTGGGTAATGACACAATGAATGCCACAGTCAGTTTACATTTGACCTAACAATACTGAATTCAAGTTGAGAGGACCTACATCATTTTTTTATCTCCTCAATTTGACAAATCTCTTACCACTTTGCAGCAATACTGAATTGAGGTTAAGTTAGGTTGAGTAGGCCTACATGATTTTTGTTATTAAATTTTCTCAATTTGACAAATCTGGTAATTTGTAACAATATTGAGTCCATATTAGGGCTTTTTATTTTTTATTTAGGTATGCTATTATCTCAATTTGCATGTTTCGCCAACACTGGTTTGAGCCAGTCTATAGAATTGAAACTATATTAGGTTCACTCAGAACTCAGAATAAAAAATTTGTCATCAACATGATCATTGTCAATGTAAAAAAGTATAATTGATAACTAATTACCATATCGGAAGTCTCCTTTATATTTGACAAATTGTATTACTTGAGAAAAACGCTATTATTTTACTGATCATTTTCGTAGTTGAATCTTGTACGAATGAAGTCTTCTGTTACAAGCAATGTAAACAATAAAATAAAATTTTAATTTGCAGATAGTGAGAAATGTAGATGGTTTAGACAATTGGTGTGCACAAGCTTGTCGATCCCCGTGGCCCCGCCCCCCGCCCGCCCAGCAGCAGCAGATCGTGGCTCAGCGGTCGTAAAAGTAAAGAGAGTCAGCCTCCGAGTCCTCGGACGGCTCTCGCTCACCTGCTGCCTTCTTCGCCGCGTACAGGTTCGCCTCTTCTTGCGCCTTGCCTATGTTCTTCTTGTACCTGATCCGCTTGTTGCCGAACCAATTCGATACCTAGACAACACAAAACGATAACACACTCGTCAATTACCAGACAATAGTTATTTGTGCTACTAGTGCGCAAAGTGACAGTTTGCTACACCGAAAGAAACGTTTACGCACGAGCCGTAGGCGAGGGCGGAATGGTTTGTTGAGTGCAGCAGAGGAACTTTGCGCACGTATTTCACATTAAGTTTTTCCTACAGTTACCATTGAATATGAAAAGTGGGTAATTATGGGTAAAATTGCCTGAAATCCATCAAATGTATATCTGTGTAATTTTATTATTAATAAATAGAATAGAATGTAGTATGTGTGTTTGAATGGCGGGGGGGGGGCTGTCATCCACTGTTGTCCACCACCTCAAGACTCTTATAACGTGCACCACAGTCACTGTTACCAACTTAATTTTGATTTTGCTGCACTGGTGCTCCATATAACCTACTAACTATTTTGCGTTGCCATGTTGCAAATCTGGAGTGCAGGAAAGATTTTTCCCGCACTAGAGCGGAAAAGTGATTCTTTGCGTTCTGTAATCAGTGCAGCAATGGCCACTTTTCAAGGTAACTGTAGGAAAAAGTAACAACAAAATACTAGACAAAAATACTCACATTGCTGCACCATTGAAATAGTCTATACCCCAACAACAAGCAGAATCTAAGGCTCAACTCACACTACCTCGACTTAAATCGTACGACTCCAGTCGAGGATACTCCAGTCTCTCGACCTTACGACTTTCTTGCTCATTGTCTCTACTTCAGTTCCATGCTACTCCATTTCTAACCTCACATTATTGAAAATATGATATCCAATTCATCACTTCTGTGCATGTAACAAATTTTATAATAATTATTATGAATATATTGTCTTATCTAAAATTATGAAACATCACTTTCATAAAACATAACCTCACTTTCATTAAAAATGCACGGCATTATGCAACTCAAGTCGAGTCGGTACCAACATGTCGACTCGACTCAGTCTCACAGTCGTGAGGATGCGGAGACTAGAGTCGACTGGTTTGAGTGTCACCATTTGAAAACACATGCTAGTGACTAGAGTCACTCTTCTCGACTTGAGTAGCGTAAGTGTAAGTTGAGCCTACGTTAGTCCATAGTTTCCACGATTAATCTTCTGTAATATTTCACTATGTATTTTTTTGCGGGGCATATAAGAATTGAATTGAATTCCAGTGCCAACAGACAACATTTGAAATAACAATTTTTAATGCTGCATTACAAGACCTAATGTTCACAAAAATAGAAGAATTCTACAATAAATTCTGATACAGAAACTGGCTGCTCTAATAGATGCAAATGGAACAATGAGTAGGTTTCAAGCTGATTCACATCAACCAGGATTAATCATCTTGAATCATTTATTACAGTGCTAATCCAAGATCAAACTTGTTTACAGTTGATGCAATCCAGTTTATTAACAGCAAACTACAATTCATTGTGAGCCAAAACAAGTTTCGGTGTCATTGAAAATATTGAAACTGCAAAACTGTATACTTTTTGTATACTTTATACTTGTATAGTAGAATTATTTGAATTCGAATTTCAAACTACATAAACTATAGCTTTGTGAGTAATTTTTCCTCCTAGATAAATGAGAGTCTGGGTTTTATGAAATTTTCCAGAATAGAGTAAGCCGATTTAACACTATTATGGTGAAACAATACTTGCTAGAGCATTTCAAGAGTATTGATTTACAATAGGCCTAAATGAAAAATAATAAAATTTAAACAAGTATATGTTAGTTGTCTTCTTTTTATACTTCAATAAAAATAAAATAAATATGAAGAACTATCATTTAAAATAGTGGAGAACTACGTAAAAAGTATATTTCCTCAATTCAAAGCTACAATTGATATGAAAATGAAGAACATTTTAATGCTCAAGGTGCGTTTCCGTATTCAGAGGAAGAAGTTTAAAGTATGTTTTCTTCAAGTTTTCAGTTTTGGATTCTTTTATTCCAGGTAAAATTAATGCGACATAACCAGGTCAATGTTCACAAAAATAGAAGAATTCGACAATATAATATTATGATAGGGAAAATAATAGAATTTTAAAATTAATGAAATTTTTTATGTTTATTTTAGACAAATGGAGCTCATGATCATCATATCAATCGAAATTTCAGAGAAAATTAACATAGTAAAATATGACAGTAAACACCTGCAACAGCTGATCTACTTCTAATAAACAACAATACAACAGCCCACAACAAACGGATCTAAATGAAAGCAATCAACAATGATTTATGTTTCTTATTAGTGAAGCAATTCATAAAATTGCAATTGCATGATTACAACCATAAATTTCATTAATAATCAGCACACTGCTTGAGCAGTGAACGTAATGCCACGCCTATTTTCACTCTTGACTTGTAGAACAATATTTACAATTTACAACCAGCCTCTATATTTATAAAACAAGAGCAAAAGTAGAACAAGAGTGATAGTCAACAGCAATAGCACTGCCTCTCATGTATTATTTATTCAATAGGCTAGACGGCAATTCGTTCAAGGCTAAATGCAATGGATTCATCTCTCAAAGTGTGCTCTGTCCATACTAGAACAATGTTTCATCGTCAGAGGCATGAAAGTTGTATGTGAGGCATGCAACTGATATTATTTCTCAGTTTAGCTTTAGATTTGGTTTCAAGCCCGAAAATGAAAATTACTATACAGATAAATATTATATTAATATAATAATTATATATATATATATATATATATATATATATATAATATTTCCTGCGCTCAGGTTATTAAACCTCTGCAGGATTTTTTTCTTCTAATATTCACTAAATTATATGTTCTGCAAATGATTATACAGTATTAAACCAGTTTGTATTTACACTACTGTATTGTGAACTATTTTTGGAAGAATAAATTATTTTAATTTGATTTGATATTCTAACGTAAAATCTAAAAACAACATTGTATTGACAGGGGAATGCTTATTGGACTTAATGTACTTTTGTAAGACCAAAATCTTATTATACTCAATACTGCAGGCTTTTGAACAAGCTAATACAATTCATGAGGGAAAGTCTTTCATGATTTATTAGATGAGTACCTATCTTTTACGACAAGATTTCATTTTTAATCAATAATTGAAATAAATTAATATCAAGTGCTTACAAAGTTACTCATGTTTACTAGTATATGACAATAGAAATAAATAGACTACAATAATATTATATTATGATAATAGACAAACTGTATGTACTACAAATTAGTTTTAGATCATATACAAAGAAAATGCATTAGAACCTACAATTTTGAAAGGCATTAATGAATGATATTTCTTGTAAATCTCTTTTTAAGTATTCATATTTCAAAAAACTGCAGTGTAATTCCCCTTTGACTTGTTCCAAGACCAATATGGAGCTCATATCGTTATCACTATGAACTTCATATTCATTAAATAATACAAAGTTGCCAAATTTTATTAATAAAATGGCTTAGATGAAATATACCCAGTCAGTAGTGAATTTAATCTTATCAAAACTCGTTCACAAGCGATGCCTAGGATTAAACTAAGGGTTGTTCCGGTTAAGCTCGTTAGTTGAAAAATAGATTGGGCTGAAGATAAGGGCACAACCCAACTGAGGAAAGAGGACATGTGCTTAACTTGGAGAATTTATAGTGAGGAGGTCGCGGTCAACCCAAGCCTACAGGGCTACTACATTTATACATATAGTTATTTAAACAAAGAAATATACATACATACTGTGGTAGGCGAGCAGGGTGGAGTCAGACAAGGTTGATTGCACTGCAACCGAAATATTTTCAGACTGTACTTTATTGACTCTTCTTTGGTTGGAAGGCCGTCAACGGCTCAGCCCTCAGCCCTCCACTTCTCGCCACCAAATACTTCTTGTCTCTTACTTATCTCTTCATTCTACTCTTCTATTCGTTCTATACCCATCCTTTTTCAATTAGTACTACTCTCCAGTCTTTTTTCATAATTTATAATTTATTTCTTATTTTCTCTTATCTATCTCTTCTATATATTTTTTGAAACTCTTCTTTTACTCTTCTAGTCCTTATACATCCTGGTCCTAATTCTCCTCTTCCAATTTCCTCTTTCATTTTCTGGCTTATACTTCTTTCTTCTCCTTCAGACATCTTACTATGGTTTTATGGCGAATGCGATATTAGAAATCTTGTTCAATATAATCGATTCAATACTAAAAGTTGAGCTATTCCCCATGAACCCCTAAAAAATTTCAAGTTGATATTGTGGGGATTATTCAATTTTGTTATTATTATTTATGAGTACCTTATGATTGTGGATAAAGGAAAGATTGTGGAGAAGTAGCTTTCATGCTTTCTCGAGGAGGAAACCAAAACTGACTTCTTTCTTAGTTCTTTGCCGTACTTCAAAGACTTATTTTATTGGAAATAACCTACTCTGTAATAATACCTTACTCTGTTTCAAGTCAATCATATTTATGAATCAATAATTACTATTTTTTGCTGTTGTCTTCTAGTGTCCAATTGTAATAACATGTGCACCGATGTGAGTTGAATGATATATGAATGAAATTTTTCTAGAAAATAGCAAACGCAATTTTTTCCCAATTTTCAGAACTTGAGTTACATCCGACACTTTAAAATAATACTTATTACTTATGGTCACTCACGTGCATTTACATATGACCATATACTTGGTACTTGAACATTTAAACTCTCATTTATCAATAACACCCGGAAAAATTCAATCAGATCAAAATAGACTCTGTGCGAATTTCCTTGGCAAAAATTCTCGTCTCGTCTCACTTTGCAACCAGATCTGGCCGAATAAAGAAAACGGAAACATGTCTTTGGACGTTGGAGTGGGCAAAATTATTCACTTGACGGTCAATTTACAATTCAAAATGCACTCGCTGGTCAGCTGAATAATAATCAGACCTAATAATAATACAGACAGCGATGATAATGTGGGCCAGGGCCGGATCACACTCAAACGGGACGACGCTGGACCAATGCTCAATGCTCACATGTTGCCGTCACTCAATTAAAATATTTGACAAAATCTTTGTTGGTTTGATTTTGTTTGACGTTCTGGAGCTCTGAAACTGTGCAACTAAGGCCCGGTTGCACAGAAGCCGGTTACATTTCAATCGTGATTGGTTCTCGTCAAATTAATAACTATTAAAATAGAACTGTTTTTCGTGCAACCGACACTGAGGCCCGTATGCACCATCTTAGTTTAAACGGATCTGCTTTTGCTTTTAGCCCAGAATGAAACGGATTATCATATTAAAATGCGACCATGTCTACTTGTAATCGTAGATTAACGTTTAACGATATGACCCTAAGAATTGAATAATTGGAAAAATTGGAGATTAGGTGAATATAATCAAATTCCACCTTTTTTGAAGATCATCACAGTTAAGGCCAAGCCACACGAGGCGTTTTTCAGACGAGTCGGCAGGGCATGAATCTCTCTGATTGGCTGATTGATTTAGCGTTCGGGAATCAGCTGATTCGATAAGCTTGCTGATCAAGAATCAGCCAATCGGAGAGCTTCCTGCCCTGCCGAATCGTCTGAAAAAAACGCCTCCTGTGACTTGGCCTTTTTTACTGTCAATAAAAAACTACATTTCAATTGATTGCTTATTATTTGAATCATAAATCTCTCGTTTTAGCTTTGAAAAATGTTTATGGTAAATATGTGACCTCAACAGCCCGTCATCATCTTCACTTTTCAGATAAGATTTTCCGACAGTTTTGGGCTGTTGTCTGGTGTCCTCTCCTAACCTTCATGTGCATCATGTTTTGGTTTTAATCTCAACAATATTTTTGGTATTTAGAATCAACCCTCGTCCCAACATCTTCTGACAGACGTAGTGAATGTAGGATATGAACGCCAAACAATTGGGAAGCACATCTCCCTCTCGCGTTTTTATGGTGCGCAGAGACAATCATATTTTCAAAAATCATTGTGATCAATGTAAAAATGATCAAATCATTAGTATGAATGAACGCGACTTTAGATCTCAATTAAAGATAGATTTCTCCAAGAATGTTTTATACACAAAGGAAGATTACATTCAACATTACTCCACATGAATAGTGGAGAAAAAAATGCTTCCTTTTCCTGTGTCTTGTATTTGTTACTGTGGGCTGTGTCTTTTTTGTTCGACCATTTAGATTTTTTGACAAGTTCCTGATCGCCCTGTTTAGGAGGGCAGTGGATGTTATTTAGGCTATCTATCTATCTGTCTATCTTGTTTATGATTATATAAGGAATAGAATTATCAGATTAGATTATTATAAGTTATTGTTGTACTGACTTGTGAAACGGTGATGCTGCATTTCCTGGCCAACTCCTCCTTGGCTTCCTCCGACGGGTAGGGGTTGCTTAGGTGTGAGTAGAAGTACTCGTTCAGGATCTCAGACGCTTGCTTGCTGAAGTTCCGCCTCTTTCTTCTGTAACCACAGACAACAACAATATTATTAGCAGTTATTACAGTGAGGAAATTGAGGATTAATCGAATGGTTTTAATGTAAATTGATCCATTTTGAAATTAAAACTCAAGTTGTACAAGTTGACTTTTACACCATAAAAAAAATTCATTTCAGATAGAATTTCTCTTGCGAGTTCATCTGAGATAATTTTTCCATAAGAGAATTTTGAAAATAATTTACTTATCAACAAAATTGTAATACAATTCATTAGATGAACATATTCAATAATCATAATGTAATTCTATATGAAAATGCCCATAAAGAGTTTCTAACAATAAAATAATCCTATTATATTAAGGGAGCAATTTCCGTATTTTTATATCTGGTTATTTATGTTCAACGGATCTCGAAAACGGCTCTAACGATTTTCACGAAATTTGGAACATAGTAGGTTTATGATATAAGAATTCGATTGCACAGGTCTCATCCCTGGGAAAACTCGCTGAACGACATTAAAAGGATAATTCATCCTTGGCTGAAACAGCTGGGACTTTCGTCGTCTGTGGATAGTAAAAAGTGAGCGAGTGATTCTGTGGAAAATCAAAATATCGCATCCACGAAATTCATAAGCTGACGTATAGCCAGCTGTAAAATATAAACACGATCATTTTAGAGAATTGTGTTCTGTTTATCAATAAATAAAAATAACGAGCGAAGCTCGGTGCCCCGATATTACATTATTAACAAGGGAAAGTGGGAATTCTGATAACAATCTTCGTCGTTTTGGAAAGAGACTTTCAAAAACTAATTCCAATTTTTAATTCATGAGTTTGTGATACAATAAAAACGCTAAAAAAATTATGTGTGCAAACTATATATTCACAGCATGACAAGTCTCACAGGTTGAGGCTATGTCTCACTCAGAAGTTATGATTGATTCACACTAAATTCTAATATTAATCATCAATTGATTGACATAACGTTTCGGTCGGTGGAAATAACACAGTAAACTGGAATAGAATGGAGGGGCAAAAATTGTAGCATAATGTAAAAATAGGCGATTTGTGGGGTAATGTTGTGTTGTATGATGATGAGAATGGTTGTAAGAAAGAGGTGGCACCCTCGTCAATGTTGCAGTGCAGAAGGGATGAAGGGATGCAGGAATACAGGGATGACTCCCTGGCCGATCCTTGCTTGCCTCACTCGCTGCAACCCTCACATAAATCCACACTATCTCCCTCTCACACTGGGGATTCCATCACTGCAAATTCACAGTGGGGCTTTTCTTCATCCTCTTCTTCCTCCTCATACTCCTCCACTTCTTCCTTCTCCTTATTTTCTTCTCATTACTTCTGCTTCTTCTTCTCCCATCTCTTTCTCCTATTACATCTTCCCCTCCCTCTTTTTCTTTCTATTCTCCTCCTCTTCCCCATACTTTTCTTTTTACGCAGTCTCCTTACTTATTTCTTCTCTTCTCTCTTTTCTTTCTTCTTCATCCTCTCTTACATTCAATGTCTACTCTTCTCCTCTTTCCCATACTTTACTTCATTCCTATCCTCATTTATATATTTATTTCATTGACAATCACAAATCATAATTATAATATATAATATGATTGGGAGAAGACAACAGGCATAGCACAAACTGTCTTCTCCCAAATTTTTACAAATAAAAGTTTCAAAAGAGAATGAAGTTAAGATTTCACTTTTCACTTCAAAAAGTCCAATTTCCACTTCAAAACTAATGACTAAACTGAAAATGTTAAATTTTGATATTTAAAAACTGATTAAAAACAAAAATACTTCACTCAAATCTCTACAAATTGGAAATTTTTGAGTAATTTTGCAAAATTTTGAGCCAGAGAAGAAACACAACTTCACTCATTCTCCTTCTTCATTGTCGTCTTCTTACTTTTCTCCTTCTACTTTACTTCTTTTTTTCTACTTCTTCCTCTCCCCATCTTGTTTCATCTCGTCCATCTCTTTCCTCTTCTCTTTCTCCTTCATCTTCTTTCTCCTCTCCTCTTTCTTCTTTGTTTTACTTCTTCTTCCTCATCATCTTTTCACCCATCTCCATATTTATGATATTGTATCTCATGATTCAAATCTAATCTAATCGATTCAAATCATACATTTTTTGCTGAAGGTGATGCCCACAGCCCACCTGAGCTCTAACCAATCCTTTCCTTCTATATCCTCAAATTTTCCTCTCACTTTTGACACATCTCTCCATCTCATTTCTTTCAAGGTTGACAACCATTTTCCCACATTGTTCAACGATATTCTTCAATCCTATTGAGAAATTATCAAAAAACCTGCATTATCAAGTACGAAATCATGTGAACACCAAAATTGAAAAAATCCTATTCATATCATCAAATGCATTCAAATTCCAAGACAGAACCACACAATTTCTATTATTCAATTCCTCTACAGTATCAAACCCTTTCATCCAATAAACAAGGTAGTTGTCCCCAGCAGCCGGGACAATACAGTACAGTAGCAACAAAACCCAGCCAAGTATTTTATACAGGGAACAAACACTTGCCATGTATGTGCAGCTTCAACAGAGGAATAGATTTTCACGTGTGCGGAATTCGTTGCCTGTTTGGAGCGGCGGCGGCGGTTGAGAGCTGAGAGCTGACGCGAAAATCCGACTGCGCCCAGCAATAAATTTGAGGTTATTGCAGTGAAACCTCCGCGTTTAATAAAGGCTGAGGCTGAGGCGGCTGAGGTGAACTGAGGCTCTGCTCTGAGGCTCACGATTTTTGCAACAGCTGGTTCAGCCCAGTCCCGGACTAAGCTCTTCCGTTTCTCTCTTTCCCTCTTTTTTGTCACAATTTTCCAAAACATTTTATTCTCTTTTGGTAATTCTTCCTCCTCATTTTCCTCTCTTTTCGCTCTTAACATCTCATTTTCTCTATTCTGAGAGCTCTTTCCCACTCGTTTTCCTATCTTTTTGTTTATTCTTCCCCTGAATTTTCTTCTTTTCTTACATGTCTTTTCCCACTTTCTTTCCTTTTTTCGAATCTCACTTTCACATTTTCTCTTTTTGTCTATCTTTGCCTTCTGCTTTTCTCCTCTTATGGCATTCCGTTTTCCCTCATCACCTTTCTCATTTTTCTTCTCTTCTTTTTCTTCTTATTCTTATTCTTCTTCTTCTTCTTCTTCTTTTTTATGTCTTCTTTTTCTTTTTCTTCTTCTTCTTCTTCTTCTTATTCTTCTTCTTCTTCTTCTTCTTCTTCTGCTCCTTCTTCTTCTTCTTCTCCTCCTCCTTCAGTCTATTCTTCTCCGTTCTCTGTCTAGTCTTCTTCTTCTCCTCTTTCATCTCCCTTACTGCATCTTCTCCTCCTCTTCCCCTCCTTCCCTTTTTTCTCATTCTCTTCTACTTCTTTTTCTTCCACAAATTCTTCTCATCTTTCCTCATCTATTCTTCTTCTTCAATTCCTTCTTCATTCTCTCAACATTCTTTTTCCTCTCATTTTCATTTTCTAACCCTCTCATTCTTTGTCTCCTCTTATTTTCCTCACTCAAGACCCCTTTTTCTCACATTGTTCTCTTGTCTGTTTCTGATTCTTTCCCTCTCTTTTTCCTCTCTTTTGTCACCTCACTCCGTCTCTTTCCACCTTCATTTTCCATTTTGCGTCTTCAACTCTCGTCGCAGGCTTGCAGCAGCACACAAATCATGCGACACCTTTCCACTTGTTCTGGCCCCTGCACAATATTTAATACGTTTGTTTCAGTTATTGCTAGATTTGCTGGCTGGATAAATGTGTTTAGCACCTGTGCTGTCCCTGTGCTGCATGTTATAATGCTACTTTGAAGGTATGTGATAACGGTGACCGGTGACACACATATATTGCGATATAGCGCTCTCTTAGATTTACACTGTTATTACAGACAACATAAAGTTAGAACGATCTTGTAGAGCTATCAAGATTTGAACAACTAATAAATTACTAAGTACAGTTGGAGAATAACAATATATTATAGATTCTGTGCTACAGTAGATTGGTTATTCTATGATACAGTACAGTAGGTCTACAGAATATTTCAGTATTTAGTTTAGTACGGCTGGGAAACTAAGTTGCAATACAGAAAAACTGGTGTGGCGCACTCACACAACTTTTCTTGCCGTTATGAAAATTGATCAACTGACGCTAGTGTTCCCGCTCATCTAAATTATCCTACTATTCGAAGATCTAAGCCAGCTGGTGACAGGACGATGACGCTGCAGACACATGAAGTCTGTTATCTTGTGCCTAAGAAGATAATTTTGAATAAAATTTAGAATTTAGAAATAGGCCGACACATCTAGAAAATACCTGAGTCTATACCTAATTCATGCAGGTGAACGGGCTAGAGTCAAGAAAACTTCAATTAATCTTGCCATGCCTGATTTAATAGGTTTATACTATAGAATAACACTACAATTTGAAATAATAGAAAAATACAAACAGCTTCAATAAACATTGGCAGCTAAAATCGAACAACAGAAACAACAATATCATGTTACTTTGTTGACATTCTTCATCTGATTCGGGGGCGCATTACTATCCCCGTTTAGATAGCAATACGTCACAAAACCAAACAAGATCAGTCATAAAATAACCAATCAATTTCAACATGAAATTACTCAAGAAAGAAAAAACCCGTTGAACCCAAATTTCGTCGATAGTAACCCATATAACCCATTTCATAATAATTTTGAATCCCCACTTTTTATTGACATTCTCGAATGAACCTTTGTTTCACTACACTGCACTTTCGTTGGTTTGTACGTTGCTTCATCGTCGGGGTTACAGTACCTTGTTTTTGGCGGTGAGCTTTTACCGGTTGAATTTGGCTTGACGGCGACGTCCTCTTACGTCCCTAGACCTGTCGTCTGAACGGGTGTCTTGAAGCGGTTTTACATAAAGTTGCGGAACCAAAGGGGTGGTAGTACAAGAAGTTGGTTTGGGGACACACATGAACCGCTTAGCGGTTATTTGAAGAAACAATTATTCGTACATGATGAAGAAACACAATTAAACCTTTCAGGACATGGCACTACTAGTAAATTTAAACATTAATAAAAAATAAAACTAGCTCCTACATTAACTACTGAAATAAACTTATAAACCTGCCCAAAAAGGGGGAAACATAGTGACTACATCTTTACTCTCGTAGTGCTCCTAGCAAAGTGTCCTCCGGAACGTAATCTGGTATCTCGACTGGGGAATCCCCACTACTGTATTTAGAAACAGGTCTCCTATTGGGCGAATGGAATCAATTGACCAATCGTCGCGTGGCTTCTACAGCCTTTGGACCAAATAGTAACTGCAAAATCGGTAGTTGTTATAATTTCAATGCTTGCTGTTTTCCAACTTATCGCATTTTATGTCGCGACAAGAAGGCTAAGTTTTAGAGATAATTCCATAATCTACATTCCTCGACGACTCGGAGCCACAATTTTTAAATATCTATCATGGGAAACTCGAAGTCATGGCCGTTCATAATAGAGAGAGAAAATAATTTATTTCGCTAACTCACTTACAATAATGGCTCTAGTCTATTGCGTATTAAATTTACTATTATAACTTGGGAAAAGGCCTGAATTAAAGACAGTGCCCGGCACAATCTGTTCATAGTGAATGATTTAATAGAATCAACACTCATGCCAACAGTTAGCAAATTGAATAAATATTATTTTCTCGAACTTCGAGCTTATTTCCAATTTTAGGTGAAAATGTCACTTAACATTAATTGTAGAGATTTTTATGCTCATTCTTTTCCACTTGAACCTTTTTGTTTTAATTGTATCTGAAGCCTGATAATTGTGAATCTAAAATCAAACTTTGCATAGATGGGGCGGAGCTCCTGAAATTTTTACAGATATGGGACTAGTGGTAGTTGATAGAGCTTATCAATGACTTTTTTAAGTATAAATTTGATCAAAATCGTTCAAATTGAAAGTTGTAAAAATCTTTGCAGCAGTTGTTTGATTGTGACTCATTACTGCAGTTTGCTCCGCCGACTGTGATCGTGTGTCTTGTCTCGGCCAATAGCAGACTTCTACTTTGATATGCTAACCAACCACCAACTTATTCCGCAGAATATTCTGCTGCTCGATTTCTAAAACTGCGTACAGACTTAAGCGCCACGAACACGCGTCATCAGCTGATATTATCCATATTTGTTCAGAAATAGTAAGTTACAGAATGATATAATAAGTGTAGCATCAGCTGATGAAAATTGAAATGCACGTGTTCGTGGTGCTAAAGTCTGTACGCAGTCTATTTTTTGAGGTCCAACACCAATAGGAAACAGTTTTTAAAAAACGATTTCATAAATGAATGAATGTTATAAAAATAAAATTCTCCAACACGAACAGGAAACAGAAGCATGCGTAATACAGGGAATAAATATTCAATATTTTCCCTGTTTATTCAAAAGGCGAAATATTGGTTGAGCCGTGCAACAGTTACAAATTGACAGCGAAACGTGAGTTGGCGAGGGGAGTGGAGGGGTGTCCACCACTAGTCAATGATAAATCGCGGATAATATAGGTACGACACAGGTATATATAGATATACTTCGTACCCCAAAAACAACGCACAGGCGGCTATATAACGCAACAGTGCTCATCAATATTTATGGTCACTCTAAAGCTTTTGGACCATTTTGCAAGCTATGGAAAAGAGAAAATAGATGGAGAGAGACAGAGAGGGAAAAAAGAGAGGGAGTGAAGGGAGAGTGAGTTGGGCCAAATCGACTGACAATTTATAAATAATAGAAGATGCATACTGTCAATCAGTATTTCTACTACCCATGGTGTTTTGCTATCTGTGAGATATATTCTGTAACCAGACCACTTTTCATACGTATACCCCGTCTCATATTTCAACAGAGTAATGCTGTTGCACCATATGAATACTCAATACTCAGTGCAGTATTCACAACCATGATAAGTCATGGATCATCATCATATTTATGTATTGTTACAACCCTCACACATCTATGTACACAAGCATAGTTTGTTGCAGTTTTTGAATTATTGCAGTGAAAATGATTCTAGTTTGTTCACTAATTGTAATGACATGAGAAGAAATGAGAATAATTTGGTTTTATGTTGATGTGTGTTTCACGTAGCCTACCTCCCAATGTAAAAACGTAATACTATGATAGCAGAATCAAAAGGACAACTTCCTTAAGAAATGTATAGATTTATAGCATACATAAAACAATATGAAAATCGTATCAACAATTTAATTCGCAGAAGAATCTGTTTTGTCAGCGTTTAGATTTATTCTATTTTATGCTTAGTACATATATACTGAGCTACACTATAATGCATTCAATATAATTCATTTATCTTCATTTAATCCAAAATAGGCGTTACTACTCGTTTATACCAATTACGTTGTGACAACACCTAGTTTGATAATTTGTTACTAATATCCTTTTTTTCTATCAATTACAGGAGAAATCTTGAAAATATTAAAATTTTTAGAGTTATTACCGTACTTTTGAGATAAAATATTTTCTCACAACCTTAAATTACATTCACAATTAGATCATCAACACAGAGACGAATATATAAAAACAATCTATCCAGCAAGAACAATACTCTAATTTAGAATCTCATTACTATTATTAAGGACTTGAATGGAAGGAAGAACATAGATGTCAAATAACGCGAAATAAAGTGAGAAGATAAAATAATGCGTGCGAATGCTAATGAGTTTTGTAACAATGGCATATCATTGAGGCAAGGGGCACAGTGTGAATTAGTTGATGAGAGAATAATAGTAGATGGAGGGGGTTATGAATATATTTAAAAAGACAACTGGCAAGCCAGGAAGGATGGGCCAACACCTCCTTCCCCCTCCCCATCTGCTCACTCACTCGCACTAAAAGACACACTTCGTTTTTGTCACTTGCTATGCAAATTTGGGATGGCAGCCTGCTTATGTAGATATTGCCTCATGTCTTGATCTAAACCAAACCCCTGTCAGCAACGCTTAGCTCGTCTAATATGGCGACGCATTCTACCTGTATGATTGAAATTGTTTCAATCCTTCAGCTATTACTCCAAATAGGTTACAAACAAAATTGACTTTTTTACTCAATTCCTCAAATTCTACACCAATTAATAAAAAAAGATTTTGTTAACTTCTTCAAAGTAAGATCTTCATCAATTAGAGGTTACAAATCAATAAATTATTAGTAGGCTACTTAGTATTCCTTCTAGTACGTTTATTATATGAAATAGATATTTTTATTCCACTATTCCATATTTTTATTACCTACCTACCATTTGAACAATCCTATACTACATCATTATCACTCAGTATTTTCTGAACTGGAAAACATTACTGAAATGAAAATTCTTCCTCTACGAATTATGCTCATATTATTAGCTCAAGTGTTTTAGTCATCCAATTTGTATTTCGGAGGAGACGATAAGTCGTCGGTAAAGTAGTCGTCATCTCTCATCATCATCCCTCTCACTCATTACCCACGCACAAGACAAGCCTAAGAGTTTATGTGGGCATCACCCTCAGTATTATTATTATTATTAAAAAATTCTTATCAATTATTGATTGTACGGAATTTTCATTTGTACTGTGTCTGTAGGCTACCTAATTTCAATTTCAGAGGATTTCATACAGGTTTAGTCGTTGAGCTCATTTTATACAGATTTTAATACGAAACCATTACTTGTGAATGAGTACAACAAATGACATTTAGTTTCTCTAAACATTACTTAGGACGAGACCATATTAGGCGTTTTCAAGGGTTTTTCAGGCGCCAACCTGATCAGTCAATCTGTGTGCTACCTGTCCTGCCGACTCGAAGAACGTTAAGCTGAAAAAGGCTAATAATATGGTATTTTTTATAATATGGTCTCGCCCGTAAAAAGAGATAGCAACTCTCAACAAATAAGCCCAATTGTAAGTAAGTAAGTTCATATTGCGCGTAAGTTCAATATATTTAACCGTTGATTAATGAAACCATTGGACTGTTGTCGTCAGATTCATTCATTGATTCGTAGGGCAATCGGTTTATTAGATTACGTCACATGACCACGGTTAATAAGAAATAAATTTATAATGTACTAAATAAACAACTGGGAGTACTATACTCTGTACCGAATTACATCATACTTGGGAAGGACATGCGCAGCAGAGAAGGCATACAGCGGCAGGGATACAACGGCGGCTATGTTGCCGTTGTGTACCGGCCAGCGTCCTCTAATTTCCAGTGAGTATTCAAGCGCTCATGTTGAACTTAGGAAGCTTCCTGTCTGCAATCACAGACTCGACTGACTCTAATCGACAAATTGACAACTGCGCTTCCACCTATAACTCTATCAATCACTGTAATTGGCTGATCTCCCTCCACTTCTCTGCGCCGTAAATTCCTCCAAGACTGAAGTAGATTTGTACGGAGTATAGTCGAATTTTCCAGCTCATCGACCAGCACATTTCATGGCAGAAATGAGAATATTAAATTGATTTTTGTATAAATGAAATGAGTAGAACTGACCTGGCATCGAGGAACCTGGAGCGGAGGATCATGACAGCCTCGCAGGTGCTCTGCTTCAGCTGCATCTGAATGGAGGAGAACTTCTTGTGGATGATCTGCACCATGCGCTCTATCTCCTTGGGCGTGATCGGCCGCGTTCGGCTCTGCTCCCGCAACAGGTTCATCACGTGCGTTGTGAACTCGTTGCATGCCTACAACACACAAACAATACACAACTAATTAGTTTCATCACATTAAAAATTTAGAAAATAAAATGTAAATCATCATACATGCATTTAGAATTGCATGTAGAATGACATGAGCTGTACATCAAATTAGAAGAATAACAGTCTCAAAACATAATTAGCCTATTTAATTTGGTGTATAATCTACATGAATTCAAAATTTTATGTTATATGTGATTACTTAGAAAATTGGACAAGTGAAGGAAGCCGAACCTACTTTTTGAACAGTGTCATCACCTAAATTTGGAAGGAAAAAATAACACAAGGACTGTCTTAGTATCTTATCTAACAATGTTTTTATAAAAGTGTTGTTTGTTACATAGATAAAAAAATGGAACTACAAAATAAATGAGAACAGAAACATAAATTATAACCTACAAATTGGAACTACAAAATACATGGAAACAGGACGACCATTGTAAAAATGATCTACATGTATAATCATGCATGAACAATATAATAAATGTACAAAAATACATGAAAACAGAAAGAAAACTGTAGAAAGACATCAACAAATCGCGTGTGAACTCGTTGTACGAATAACTAAACACACAAATTGATCCCATTATAATGATAAAATATGAATCAAATTGGAATAGCAGAATACTTGAAAACTGAAACATAAATTTTAGAAATTTCACATTAACACAAACGTTGTGAGCTCCTTGCATGTATTGAAGAGCTCAACACAAATAAAACTCAAATTCATTCAATTATTGAAAAATAAAGGTTTGTGAGAATACTAGGGAAACTCTATTAAACTAGACAGATTTTTGTTGGTGTAAAAATAAGGGGACAAATTGTGGAAACTATTTCTATAACAGGTAAAAAAGTACGGTAGTTTCTTTTATGATTAGTGGATTGCATCTGAAAATTTCCCTATAATTTCTAAGAAGATTGTCCAATACAAAAATAAAGTACAATAATACCATATAATCACAGTTTAAAACTAGATTAGAATCAACTTTGTAACTTTAATCTCATCAAGTTGAGCCCAAGCTTGGATAAAATAACAACACAATGAGTTTAGCTCAACAAACATAGTTGATGGTGTAACAATATAGGGAGTTCATCTCACGAGCTTGATAGAATTGAAGAACATATTTACAAAATTATAAAGGAATAACCTAGGATTATGATACGTGGCTGTGGGGTCGTCAACAAAAACACATAATCAATAATCTGATGTTCTGATAGAGGTATAAACCATCTAGACGTTCGTCTAAAGAAGTTCTAAAATTATATGTCCAATCAAATCTGTAATGGCGATGTAGTTTGTGTCAGGATGCAACAAGCATGCCGTAGAAAAAGCAACAGAGCAATACAAAATTCACTGTAGAATTTCCTAAATAATATCAATTAACTCGTATGGTCGGATTTGGAACAGATTAAAAACGTATAACCGTGACTATAACCTATCATTTACATAATAATACGGTCTTGCTAACCAGAATGGAAGCAGGGGAAACAGCGAGATAGTTACAGGACCCATGAGTGGATTACAATTAGAGCCTAATTTTACAACGAAATAAAAATCGATTGTAGTCATTATTTTTGAATTATGAGAAAGTTTTTCCATCATGTTTTAGGTGGATTGCGTGGTAATTCCTGTTATTGGCAAAGAATTATTAGATTGCTTTATAAACTGAGTACTTGAAAACTTGAACTGAAATGTAAGGTATAAGTTGAACAGTAGTGTAGTCATAAAATCAGAGATCTTACATCTCTTGAAATTGAGATCCAATCATTTCTTCACAATGTTGATCATTGATTACAAACAACTACAATAATTGATAGTTTTCCATTCATTAAATATATTTTTGTAGTTTTTCAATAAAGTATCTCAAAAATCTTAAGGTGCTTACAGATATACGCACCGCGAACATGAGCAATTCACTTTTAATCAGCTGATGCAAGCTTTTTATATCTATATCTTATACCGTTTATGTAAAAATACAGATATAGTCAGCTGATTAAAAGTGAATTGCTCATGTTCGCGGCGCGTATATCTGTACGCACCTTTAGTTTCACATGGGCCTACCACTTTCTAAAAGTTTTTCCAAATTCAATAGTCTAAACAAAGAAGGAAGATCGTGTTCTCTACTCCGTGGTCTTCACATCTTATTAACCTTTATTATAGTTCACATTATTGGCTACCACAGATTATCAAATACGATTGAAAGCAGCAGGCAATCTTGAAATCACGATTGCGTTACTATTGATGAACACGTTGTTCGTGTTGCATTGCGTATATTAAAGTTATTAAATACTAATGGGAAAAGCGAATTGATGAAGCTTGTCAACAATGGTCATTCAATTTCATCTTTACAATTTGAATAAATCAATCATTATCCAATTGATTTTAATCAAATTACTTGAATTGCAATATTTTAAATATACCATTTAAATGCATTGTACCCCATAACTATTTCCTTCTCAAAAAATATACAGCAGTATTTTTCCAAATCAGCTCCAACTGAAAAATTGTTTACAATTATAATGAACTCTAAAATACTTCACCTGTGGAAAACATAACGAATTGACACGAATTTTACTCAAATTGAAAACATACATCAGTTAGAATCGTGCCTCCCATAGAGAGTTACTCAAACCGAAAACCAATTTCAACCTCGAAATTCGATATTGCAGCATGTAGGCTTTCTTGCTCTTCTCTTCACCAGACAGAGGATTGAGTTTTCTCGTAATGGGAGGTGCGTTCAAATTACAGCAGCATAAACCTGGTCCCCGACTTTCTCGAATTTGAAAATAAATTATACCATATTTTTGTACCATTTTTGTACCTTTTTGTACCACCAAGAAAAATTTTTGTACCCCTCCCCATTTTGAAAAAAATGAATTTGAAAAGTCGGGGTACAGGTTTATGCCTCTCCCCGACTTGTTCAGATTTGAGCGAAAATTATACCATCATGTTCTCTGATTTTTGTACCATTTTGTACCACCAAAAAAAATTTTTGTACCGCCACCCATTTTGGGGTACAAGCAATTGAAAAGTCGGGGGCGGGACCCCGACTTTAGCAAAATGCAATGAAAACCATACCAAATTGAAGCTAGATTTTTGTACCTTTTTGTACCACCAAGAAAAAGTTTTGTACCCCTCCCCATTTTGAAGAAATTGCATTTGAAAAGTCGGGGTACAGGTTTATGCCTGTCCCCGACCTGCACAGATTTGAACGAGAATTATACCATTGTGTTCTCTGATTTTTGTACCATTTTGTACCACCAAAAAAAAATTTTGTACCGCCCCCCATTTTGGGGTACAAGCGCTTGAAAAGTCGGGGGCAGGACCCCGACTTGAGCAAAATGCAATGAAGCCCATACCAAATGAAAGCTGGATTTTTGTACCTTTTTGTACCACAAAGGAAAATTTTTGTACCCCTCCTCATCAAAAGTTATTTGTGTTTGAAAGTTTTGTATCAAATCTTGTGATACAGAAGTGATTATATCCATTGTCTATAATCTACAGCGTATCATTTAAACCAATTAGAATGATACAAAACAGAAAATACTGTTGCTTAGACCACTAGAACTGGAATTAAGGTATTAATCATTGTCAATAGCAAAAATGGAACCTTTTCTTCCCTTTCCAATTGGAAAAAAAATTTTACCCCTTTTTTTCGTGTTTTTGAGGTGTGAAGTTTAATTTCCATTACAGTGGAAAAATGATGAAAATATTATTGAAAACCGTGATTATAACGGTTCATTGATTACAGAAATACGTTTTTCACCTGATCTGGGAAAACATAATTTTGTACCCTTCTACATCATAAGTTACTTGAGTTTGAAAGTTTTGTATCAAATCTTGTGATACAGAAGTGATTATATCCATTGTCTATAATCTACAGCGTATCATTTGAACCAATTATAATGATACAAAACAGAAAATACTGTTGCTTAGGCCCCTAGAACTGAAATTAAGGTATTGATCATTGTCAATAGCAAAAATGGAACCTTTTCTTCCCTTTCCAATTGGAAAATATTTTTGTACCCCTCTTATTTCGTGTTTTTGAGGTGGGAAGTATAATTTTCATTACAGTGGAAAAGTGATGAAAATATCATTGGAAACCGTGATTAAAACGGTTCATTGATTACAGAAAGACGTTTTCCACCTAAACTGAGAAAACATAATTTTGTTCCCTCAGCTTCAAAAGTTATTTGATTTTAAACGTTTTGTATCAAATCCTGTGATACAGTAATGGTGATTCCTATCTACAATTATCACGTCTTATTAGCAGATAAAATTCTCAACCTTCACATCGATATCAACACTGATAAAATCTAATAATTTGATGATCTATCTCGATCAATACTGTTAGAAAATGATCGAAAAGTATTTTATTGGATTGGAACAAGCTCTCACTGATTGCTGACCAAACGTAGTGAGGTCTATGTTTCAACTCGATTTGCTTTTGTCCATCCTAATGTAACGCGATAACGGCCAAACGCGTTGATAGAATTCGATGAGATTTGGCAGGAATTTTCCTTTTTCAACTGCGAGTCGATGTATATACAAGTTTATTTGAAATTTTGCATTTCAAGGACAATATGAAAAGAAAAGAAATTCCTCGATACTCTGATATCTACTTTGAAGATAGGATCAATCAGACTATAAAATTATTCATAATCAATCAGCTGTAATTCATTGCATGCACTACACAGATGTCTGGCCGTGTCTATTTCTAAAAGGTAGTGTTTCAATATTTTCTATGATGCGTGCCCATCAGTATCAATATTCTCACATTTTTTAAAAAACAAATTCAAAAGGTGATTGAAAATAAAATTAAAAAATGATTAAATGAGCTGAATCATGCTGAAGAAACTATAATATTCTTGATTGAAAAAAAAATAATTTTATAATAGTTGAGAAATATTCTTATGAGATGAAAAGATAAAAGATAAAGATTATCACGAAACTGGATAAATCATCATAAGGGATGCAAATTCAAACGTGAACTGAGTCATAGCCACCTCTAATACAGGTATTAGAGGTGGCTATGACTGAGTTCATTAACATTTTCAAGTAAATTTTTTATTCATGATTCATCTCATACTTGTGGATGAGAAAACTGTTTGAGGTCTACTGTTCACAGAACTACTAGTATTAAAATTGACAAATAACCTTTCTCATCTTGTTTCATAATCTCTATATTTAAAAACTAGCAGGTAACCCATGCTTCGCAAGGGTCTTTCTTAAGACTTGTAATGAAATCTAGAAGAATTCAAAATAGGCCTATAAGAATCCTCGGTTGATTAAGAATTTATATGCTGCATTTCAAGTAAATCAGTATGACCACCTTTCAATTAAAAAAAGAAGTTGGATTCGAAATGGCGGAAAAAATTTGGGTGTGACGGAAAACCTGTTTTTATCATTCGAAAAGGATCCCCAATCATACCTATCTTCTAATTTCCTTTCAAGAGAAATCTTCTGCTGATCCATACAAACTGGAAGCAAGACAAATAATTGAAAACTTGACAAACTGAAAACTTGATGTAATCAAATCTTGAAGAATTTAAAATTGGTCTTTAACCACCCTCGGTTAAGCAAGAGTCAATAAAGCAAAATTTCAAGTTAATCAGTCCAGTAGTTCTGACGTGATAATGCGTCAAACATAATTTCCCTATACTTTACATATGTATAGGCTACGTTTATAATCCGGTTCTTTCCTTTATTATAGTATAGACGATGATACTATATACTATACTATATTTCCCTTTCAGAGGGAGTTTTGACAACCCTCAAAACTCATTTTTTATCTGAAGATATAACGAAAAGGTGCATATGACCTTATTTTTGCTTAGCTTGCCAAAATACCCCTCAATCCAATATAAAATTTTTGACTGACTGTACATTGAGTCAGTAATTCTATCAGGGCTCGAATAATTTTGGAATTTTAATTAAATAAAAATGGAAGAATATAATATTTTTATGTAAATAACAACACCTTCATTCAAAGTCATATTAACTGCATGCGTTTTCATATTGCCGATACAGCATTGATGAAACTGTAGACGTTTATTTAGCACTTTGTCACAAAAATTGTTCCAGCTGAAAAATTAATAATCCACGTGTAGGCCTAAACATTGCATCAGGAAAACGAAGTTTCAAAACTATGTTTTTCAGGTAGAAAGCAATATAGAAACAGATGTTCCTTTTCTAATTTCGACCATATGATTTGGTGATTTTTTAATGAAATCGAATGAAATTTAAACAATAATTCTGAAAAATCTAGAAGGAAAACTAAAATTTGGGCTTCCAAATGCACGAGATTGATATTTTTAGAATCTATGTGCAAAATTTGGATATCTAAATCATTCCCGTTTTTCCGGTATGCAATCCACAAGTTGTCATGTTTTGATGCGAACAAACGAACACACGAACAAACACAACCCTACTCTCTCTTGTTATATAGATGAATGTCTGTTTGTGTGTTTGTTTGTAAGTTTGTTAGTTTGTTTGTTCCCTATGGACTTAAAAACTACTAACAGTACTTGACAGAACGGCATGAAACTTTGGGGATATGTTGTGTGAATATTGGGGATGGTTTCTGACCAAAAATTTCAATGGGGGGACTAATAATTTATTAATAATCATTAATAAATTTCACAGACCTATGTTTTGGAATTGCCAAAGCTTGATAATGATGAAATGATGATGCCAAAAGATGATAATGTTTCAAGATCACAAAAATTAGCTTCCTTTTTCCAAATACCGTCACAGTCAACTTTTTTCCTCCAAATTTTCTACTGTATTAAAGTTTTATTTTAAAATATTTTTGGGTGGACTTCCATAGAAACTCTTTCCCGTATGTTCTGTGTTTGACCTGCGAAAAAAATAATACATATGCAAAGAAAAATAAGTAAATAAAGTGTATTGATGTTAGAAACATCCAATGCGTGAAGAAAAATCTTATCAACGATTCAACAGAGAAAATAAGTTTCTTCATGTATTAATAGTATTTAAAAGTTTATATAACATCAATTGCAATTCTATCAATTATTGATAGAATTGCAATTGATGTTATTGAAAGTCGCCGTTACTCAAGGTTGGTTGAAATAGCTATATCTAATATTTAAATTGAATTTAATTCAATTTCCTGGACCATTTATTGACAATCAACAACTATGGAAACATTGAATTCATCTTTGAAACACTGATTTGACCTACTTATTTTTTTTAATCCAATACTTTACTGATAGAGATATTACTACCAATTGATTGAGAAGAATATGTTTCCGGAATAATAAATACTGTATGACTAAGCACATAGGAGATGTTCGTAAATGAAAATGTGGATTGTCAGGTAAATTTCACCAAATAAAGTCAAGTGTGACATGAGATACATTGACTTTTTGGCGGTACGAAGTTTGCCGGGTAAGCTAGTGCTACATAAAATATTAATGGTATGTATTCTATGATACATTAAATCATCAATTTCTGTACTGCTCATGAACTTTTCATTATTTCAGTCATCACATAATTACAAACACATTCCTACATCTTGAGAAGAAAATGCTTTACCTGAAAAAATGTTATGAATATCAATCAAATATTGAAGAGAAGTCTAGCCAAGTCCATCCAATTTGAATTTGAATTTATTACTCTTTGCATGTACAACAATAAAGTTATTTGGCAATCGTCACATATTACAAAATGAAATTACATATTACAAAAATAAAATCACAACAAGAAGTCATTCATGTCATAAAAACACTTATCAGCCAGCCAGTCCTTCAATTTTTTCTTGAGCTGCACTCTATTGTCAATGTCCTTAAGATGGTGCGGCAGGGAGTTGATCATTTTTTGCTCATGTGAATTGGATTTTTCTCGTAGAACGCTGTCCTATGTTGTTGTATTCGATAGGTGTTCCTTGAGCGCTAGGTCAGCACCTCTTGTCCACGTCGATGCATGCTTGAGACCAAATGCTACAGACTCCACAATATACAGGCAAGGTAGTGTGAGCGTCCCTGTTGATCGGAATAATTCTCTACATGAAGTTCCAGGCGGTTTTTTGAGCATTATTCTAATCACTCTCTTCTGTGCTCTGAATACCCTGATAATTTCCGGTGACGTGCCCCAGAAAAGTAATCCGTAGGTAAGAAGAGGCTGAGAGTATCCATAGTATGCGGAGAAGACTATCTGCTGATGCATTGTTCTTGCTAGTGTAGCAATTGCGAATGTGGCCTTACTGAGTCGTTTAATCAATTCGTCGATGTGATCATTCCATTTTCAGAATCCATTTTCAAACCCAGGAAGCTGCATACATTTGCTGGTTTGACCTGATTTAAGTCCATATCGAAGTAGAAGGTGTCAGGAGCATTGAAATGATTTATGGAGAAACTGAGATAGCATGTCTTATCAATATTCACCTTGATTTTATTTGCTTCACACCAATTTCGAATGCTCTCTACCACCTTTTCTCCCCCACTCTGCATCTGCTGGATAGTATCACCTATGATGAGAAAGTTGGCATCATCGGCGAACAATACACTACTGGCTCCTGGTATATTACTAGGGAGATCGTTGATGAATAAGGAGAATAATATAGGTGCAATTATTGTTCCCTGTGGTACTCCTCTCTTCAATTTACTGCAATTGGATCTGTATTTATAATTTTCCACATTCCGGTTTTTTGCTTCAATCTCGACCACCTGTTATCTGCCTGTTATGAACGATCTCAACCAATCCAATACAGATCCTCTGAATCCATAGTGATAAATTTTTTCCATCAAGATATCGTGATCAAGACTATCGAAAGCTTTTTTCAGATCGATGAATAAACCTAAAGCTTTCTTATTGTTATCCAGGGCGTCATAAATTTTGAACAGAATAGTATATTTCGCACCTAGGGTCGAAAATGTACGTTTTCCGGCTCGAGTTCGCGGTTTTCAAGTTCGAGACGAAGTCGAGAACTTGAAGCGTTCGAGAGCCGGAAAAACATTTTTGCCCATGTTGCAAACGCTATTTTTCGCCACACCAAAAAAAAAAACTTCCCAATATATAAGAAATTGAAAAATAAATAAAATTCAAACAGCCTATTTTGATAGTTTGAATCTTGGTTATGACAACTTTACTGTCAATTAATTTCAATATTACTAATTAATAATTTACAATAGTGACCATATTTTTATACTATTAATATTTCGAATAATTGTTTGAATTTTTATAGCTCGCGCTTTGCGCCTGGTGCAATATCTCATGGATAGATGGATGAATAGAATTTTTATTACTTTTTTGAAATAATGTGAAAAATTAAATATAATTGCATATTTCACAGTTTTGTCTCAAAATATATCAAAAAAATTTATTGAAATTTAAATTACGGTAACTAATATAAAAAATAGCTAATAAAAGTCTAAATTCATCGACAAAAAAAATGTCATTGACCGAGATTCAAACCTAGATCATGTTTGTTATTCACTGAGCTTTGAGGTTTGATGTATTACGCCTTTACGCTCTCGGCCATTCCGTATTGTTGAACGAGGGTACCTGACTGAAACACTTAGCCGGTTTGCCGGCATTTCCACAACAAAATATTGCTCTGAAAATAGTTAAATCATAGAGAAAACATTCGAAGATTCAATCTTGAGTGGGCCTAATGTTTTCTCTATATGGTTTAATATTGAATGAAAATTATCTAAAAGTTTTAATAATGAATTACAGAAAAATTACTAGGAATTTTTCAGTCAAGGCTGAGTTTTACCAGTAGGCTTACCTTAAACTTCAGATCTCTGCTGTATTTTCTTATTACCATATTATTGTTCTATTATTGTTCATACTATTGTTGATTGTATTGCATTAAGAAGTGGAATTCGACAATAAAAAAGAAACAATTATTACTCTACCCCACTTTTAAATATTGATACAATTATTGTACTTTGATTTCAAATTCGATTCTTCACTTTTAAATACTTGCGATACGTACCTTTCTGACAATGGACAATGCAACCAACATTAAGTATATTGTTGAGGCTATGGAGATACCATCGTATTCTATTGTTTGATATCAAAAACACAATAACAAATATTAAATTATGAAACAGTAATTTATAAAATATATTATAGACATAATACCGCGATTCACGATACATAATTATATAGATTATTACAGTCGTTATGAGATTATCTCTCTATGATTTTTGTGAGATCGGACACGATCAGCTGTTATTCAAGGTCATTTTACAGCCCTAGGGCCTTAAAGTTTTACCGGCCTGGTCGGAAAACAATCACTTTCGGCCTCCATATGACGCACGTAAACCAGCTTATTACATCCAAGTGTGGCGAAAAATCATTAACAGCATCAGTAGTGGATTTTCCTGGCTGAAATCCAAATTGGCATGGTGAAACGATTCTATTTGATTTCAGGTGCCTGGATATTGTTATTTCTGCTAATTTTTCAAATAAATTGGAGAAGCAGCTTGTTATTTGTATGGTTGAACTAATTTGATTTATGATGTAATTTAAAATTTGTAACAAAATAATTAATATGGATTGTATTCAACAAGAATTACAGGTCCTAACTCTCTAGGAGTTGGATACAGAAATTAATAAAAGATAATGCTGTTATATTATAATTGATAAATAAGATGTACTGATCAAATAAATGAGGGGTTAAATATCGCTTGGCTAACGAGAGGTTAAATTTGGATCTTACTCTTTATCTCATGAGAAAGGTTTTAATTGTAAAATAATTAAATGTAGAATGAATAATATAATATTTATTGATAATTTTAAAAGATAAAAATAATATAATTAATTTGGCACTCACTCTACCAAAATGGGAGACCCTCTCAGTAGGGAGAAGTCGGGCTGGTTGATCTGCCGTAGATGTTTCCAGGTCCCGTCCTTACCATCGACTGCTAGAGCCTCTCATTTTTTCCATAATTTTACTTGTCATGAATTTTCACCGTCGTCAACAATTTATCTATTCATTGTGAAAATTCATGGCAAATGATAAAAATTATGTAGTTCTATTACAGACGGAAGTTACAAACATCTCCTGTTGATCCCTTTTTATGAATAGGAATCACCATTCCAAGTTTCAGTTGATGAGGGAAGGTACCTGAGCTGAATTATATGCTTATCAAACTTACTATTGGAGCAATGATTGGGTTAAAGCATTCCTTCATTATTCTACTTGGTATATCATCCAATCCGCTTGTCATTTTGCTCTTCAATTGTTGCACGACATCAAGTACCTCGAGTTGCGTTAATACAGGGAATCGTTCCAATACATTTCCGACATGGCACACGTTTCCTAGCTGCTCTTTAAAAGAAGAAGTTGTGTTAAATTGGGTATCGGCAGCATTTATGAAGTACTCATTACATCTTTCGGTTATATCATGAATAGAGTTCATCTTATTCCATTTACTGCTGTTGGGTACGACTTCTTCACAGTATTGACCTCCGTTTCCATTTTAATTATTTTCCATACTGATTTGGCTTTATTCTTGGACGAGGCTAGTATCGATTCAGCATGAGCTTGTTTCGAATCATTTATCATGTGACGGATCAGCTGAGACAGGTGATCGATTCTATCTTTGAGTGCTGCATTGTTTGGAGATATTTTAGCGAAGAGTAGGAGTCTCTTTTCTCATCACAAGCATGTTTCAGTAGAGGAGAAGCCCACTCAATTTTCTTTTTGCTTGTCCTCTTTTTCTTATGAACGATTGGGAACAATTCATTGAAGGCTTCGCAGTACATATCCAAAAACTTATCAAACTTCCCATCTTGTGAGTTCTCAACATCGATTGCTATTGACCATAGCATTGTTTTGCATAGTCTGAGAATATTCTTGTAGCGAATAGCCTATCACCATTATCATTTTCACCAGCCACAGTATATTTGATGATCTGAGCATAATGATCGGAAAGTCCCAGCTCAATTACCTCCACATCCTCAGTCCATATGTCATGTGAAACAAAACAAATGTCAATCAATGTCGATGACGTCCCAGTAACCCTTGTGCAATCCCTGACAATGCCTCTCAAACCGTAAGTCTCAAATAATGATTCTAGTGTCTTACTTCTTGTTGATTGCTTCATGAAGTCTACATTTAGGTCTCCCAGCACCATGTATTTATCGAATTTATTGGCTAGCATTGACAAAAAAGTGTATGACAATAAAATTCACATCTTAAAGTGCTTACAGATATACGCGCCGCGAACATGAGCAATTCACTTTTAATCAGCTGATGCCAAGCTTTTTATATCTGTATTTTACCGTTTCTGTAAAAATACAGATATAATCAGCTGATTAAAAGTGAATTGCTCATGTTCGCGGCGCGTGTATCTGTACGCACCTCTACATTCTAATCTTCCATAGGACATTATTTACCTTTGGTCTTGTGAGGAATTCTTTCTGTTTTCATAATATTGTAAAAATATATACCATCGTTTCTTATCTCTTTAAAATAGAAATAAAGTATCTTTTTGATATTATTTTGAGACTAGCAGTGCACCCGTTCTTGTTCGGGAGGACTAGAAAGAACTTCATTACATCAGGAAAAACTACATGACACATATTTTAATAGGATATTAAAAGATAAGTAAGGGAGACTTTGCTTTTTAAATGTTAAGGTTACTTATAAAAAGTTGAATAATAATATCATTGATAATTCTTTATTGCAAAAGAATATTGCATAGCAATCTTGGTAAACATTCATACAAATTTGGAACGATTTTATTCATACAATATATAATGTCGGCAAGTTTAGGTATTCTAAATCCTATACTATCAAACGAGCAATTTCTGTTTTGATGTTTAAATTTTTAGATGTTTTTATGTTTGTATTTCACCGGATCTCGAAAACGGCTCTAACGATTCTCACGAAATTCAGAACATAGTAGGTTTATAATATGAAAATTCGATTACCCTAGTAATTTAAGCCGGTTAAATTTTAATCCTGATTAATTCCAGTAGAACCAATCAGATAAGCTATCTTTTTGAGATGGTCTTCTGTGATTTGGTTCACGTGAAATGAATCAGGATTAAAATTTAACATGCTTTTGTGAGAGAAATTTTTGCATTCCTCTGCGAATTAATCTCAATCCACTGTGATTAGATAGAACCTTTCAGTATGAACTATGAATATTTAGTATAATTTCTTCTTTCGTAATAATTTTTTTTCATTTGTAGGTACTCTAGAGCGGAGCTCGGTGCCCCGATATTTATCATGAATTGGAATAGGTTGTCACTGATGTTGTGTTGTTGGTAGTATTTACTTTTTAACATTACAGGAGTAAATAACACAAGTCGAACAAAATGTATCTTTAAATGGTTTGGTTCTTGGAATAAAGATATCATCAGAACAAGTACATTTTGTAAATTCTATCTATTAATACCAAATATCGGGGCACCGAGCTTTGCTCGTTATTTATTCATTAATAAACAGATTTATTTCATTGATAATCATTTCTTTAAAATGATTGGGGAAGTACTAACAGGCACAGCCCAAAACTGTTACTTACCCGAATTTTGATTTATTCACTACGAAAAATATATTTCGTCTGTGATTTATTCACAGACGAAATCATTATCTGTTTTTCCAAGGATGAATTATCCTTTTCATGTCCTTCAGGGAGTTTTCTCAGGGATGAGACCTAGTGCAATCGAATTTTGATATCATAAACCTACTATATTCCGAATTTCGTGAAAATCGTTAGAGCCGTTTCCGAGATCTGTTGAACATAAATAACCATATAACGAGATAGCCAGATAAAAAATAGAAAAATATAAACAGATATACAGAAATTGCTCGCTTAATATAATAGGATAACAACTTATAGTCCAGTCAAATGATCGTTTTTCAGGAAACAGCCCCGAAAGAATTTTTTTCGATGGTTCTATCTGTATTTTGGGGCGCTAAATTCTAATCTGAAATTTTCTGACACGCCAGAGAGCGACTTCTTCACCACAAAATTTTGGACTTTTTTTAAGTTTTCCATTAAATCTCGAGAACCTTGAATTTATCGAGAAAAAGCATTCTCTTATAATATTAAAGATAATAAAATTTCCAATGAATTGACTGGTCGCGCAGGACTACTCTTTGGATTTTTTATCTGAAGTGTTCCACAAGATACACAACTTTGAATGTGCGAGAAATTTGTGATATTTCCCCCATTTTCACAGTCTCGCATATGCAACGTTGCGTATCTTGTGGAACACTTCAGATAAAAAATCCAAAAAGTAGTCGAGGTTGTGATGAATATTCTCCTCTTTTCACTCCCATGAATTATACTTCTGTTTTCAATACCGTTAAAAAGTTACAGCTAATTGAATGATGATCTTTATTTTCTCATTTTTCTTGCGATTTTACTGTTATTAAAGAGTCTCTAAAATGAGTACAATACATTATAGAAACTTGCAATTGGTCTTAAATTAGAGAAAATTCCATGCTCTATAAGCTGAGTTGCCCTAAATTGATCTTGCATTACTGTTTAAATCAAAAACTGTCGAGACTGTGAAAATGAGAAAAATATCGCATATTTCTTGCAACAGCAAGGAAACTCAAACACAGGACCATTAAAAATTAAAATGAAGCAAAGGAGATCAGAATAATAGTTAATGATGAAGTTATAATTTTATTTTTGTCAAAGATTTACCTTCAAACTCATAGGCTTAAAATTACTAAAATTCCTGCATACAAAACATTATCAATTGTGCTTATGCTTCATATTGAATTACACTTAGCAAAATATAACATTGTAAAGGTGGGAAAAATCAACTACATTAGGATATCTCTATTTAATACCTTGATTTATCATTAAGATTTAAAGACATTATAAGCAATAACATTTTTTAATTTCAAAAATTATATGAATTGTCTTGTATTGTACTGTACAGAGTAATTCACTTGAAGTGTTACATTAGGTAACTTAAAGGCGTTTGTTTTACTTTTTACAAAAGTACAAATTCCTTCCTTTTCTGTGACATTGTACATACTATTTGAATTTTAAAAATATTTTCCATTTTCCAGAATGTCGGGAAAAATTTCTTTTAAAAGGCAATATCCAAATTCATGTTTTTGGATTTCACGTGAAATTTTGAGACATTTTTGATCTTTTGATTTTTTTATAAAGTTTACCGTTTTGGATGTACATTAATAATAAGCCACAAAGAATAATAGCAGTAAAAATTTCTAAAAGTTTTTCTCCAATCCAAAACCATACATTCTATACAAAGACTCTACACAAAGTGTCCGGCTACTCTCTGAGAATATACTTTTGAGGGCTAATGTTTTCTTAAAAATGTATAGGGAATTTCTCACAAACACTTGCTGGAAATTTTCAATCACCGTGAGAAACATGACAAGACAATTCATTAGATTTCAATTTCACATCTGCGATTTGATTTATCAATACTGGTTAGTACAGCAAAAAATCAAGTAAAATCCCTTAAAGCACAGAGAAATCATTTTCAGAATATTTTACTCATCAACTGATTATCCCTGCGGTTGAGAATTTATACCTAAATCCTTTGACAGTTTTCTCTAGAATCTAGTTCTCTGGGTTTATTCCAAGTCAATCTTCCATGAGACCTAATGAAAATCAAAACACCCAAGGTTCAACAACATGAAATTCATAGTGATAGATCTGCTTTGTAAGAAAGCAGCTCGGAATTTTATGTAGAGATTCTCCAAATGAGTCATATTCTTGATGAGCGAATAAGCAACTACATGATTGTATTCTCGGAAAGCTGAAATACACTAGTTTATGAATGGGAGCTTTAAAGAATCTCAATGATCAAGACTGAATATTAATTGCATGGACTTGGCTAGACTTCATCTTCAATATTTGATTGATATTCATACATTTTTCTGGTAAAGCGTTGTCTTCTCAAGATGTATGAATTTGTTTTGTAATAAAGTGATGACTGAAATAATGATAAGTTCATGAGCAGTACAGAAATTTATGACTATTATTTGTTATTATAATTTTCACCATTCATATTGTGCTAGAATAATAACAGAAATGAACATTATAGATTACAACTATATAATTCATTGAGTTCGAAAATTTCAAAGAGTCCAAAGCTTTGTGACAGGAAGAATAATATAGTAATTTAGTTCTTTTTTCTAAAGAGCCTGTTTAATATTTGTGAGAATAAAAGTTGCAAATTATGAACATTGTCTCTTATTGATTGATTTCCTATACATTTGAGTGCTTCAAATAATTTCATGTCTCACACAATACATACCATTATTATTTTTTTACGTAGCATTGTAAAACAAGATGAGAGGGGTCCATCATTTCCATCAGTTTTGATCCAACTAGATCATCAAATTATTAGATTTTATTAGTGTTGATGTGAAGATTGAGAATTTGTCTGCTAATAAGTCGTGATAATTGTAGATAGGAATGATCACTACTGATCAGAAGTGATCATTCCTTTTACAATATGTAGCGTATCATTTGAGCCAATTAAAATGATACAGAAGGGAAAAAACTATTCTTTTGGCCACTGAAAGTAATATTTGGGTATTTCGTATCAAATCATGTGATAACATGTGATAACATGATTTGATACGAAATACCCAAATATTACTTTCAGTGGCCAAAAGAATAGTTTTTTCCCTTCTGTATCATTTTAATTGGCTCAAATGATACGCTACATATTGTAGAAAGGAATGATCACTTCTGTACCACAAGATTTGATACAAAACTTTCAAACTCAAGTAACTTATGATGTGGAAGGGTACAAAATTATGTTTTCTCAGATCAGGTGGAAAACGTATTTCTGTAATCAATGAACCGTTTTAATCACGGTTTTAAATGATATTTTCATCATTTTCCACTGTAGGTAATGAAAAATAAAACTTCACACCTCAAAAACACGAAATAAAAGTGGTACAAAAATATTTTTCAATTGGAAAGGAGAGAAGAGGTTCCATTTTCGCTATAAACAATGATAAATACCCAAATATTACTTTCAGTGGCCAAAAAAATAGTTTTTTCCCTTCTGTATCATTTTAATTGGTTCAAATGATACGTTACATGTTGTAGAAAAAAATGATCACTTCTGTATCACAAGATTTGATACAAAACTTTCAAACTCAAGTAACTTATGATGTAGAAGGGTACAAAATTATGTTTTCTCAGATCAGGTGAAAATAGTTATTTGTGCAACTAGTGCGCAAAGTGACAGTTTGCTGCATCGAAAGAAACGTTTACGCCCGAGCCGTAGGCGAGGGCGGAATGGTTTCTTGAGTGCAGCAAACGAACTTTGCGCACGTATTTCACATTAAATTTTTCCTACAGTTACCATTGAATATGAAAAGTGGGTAATTATGTGTAAAATTGCCTGAATAATGTAGTAGTGTTTGAATGGCGGGGGGCAGCTGTGTGGTGTGTGCTGTGGTGGCACTGTGCTGTCGTTGTCCTTGGTTATAATATATAATAGTAATAATTAGCGCGTTGTGCTTCGTTGCACCTCTGTTCACTATAGCAGCCACAGCACTCACTGTTACCAACTCTTCAATTTGGATTTGTGCACGGTGATCCATGTTTACGAGCGCTGTACAGAGGAAGGAATTAGAGGTGGGAGAGAGGAAGAGAGGAAGAAGGAGGAGGAATCACTGTAATTTGCTACACTCTATGAAACTGCTATTACCGTATTATATAGGTGTTCACGTTAAAACCTATAATTTGGAAGAGGCTCACTCGCTCGCTCCTCCGCCTGTGTATATACCTGCTGGCACACACTGTTTGTTCTTCTTTCTTCTAATTTTCTTATTCTTTACTACATCTTCTTCGTCTATCTCATCTCCTTTTTCTCATTCATCGTCATATTCGTATTCTTCTTAATATCTTATTATTATTTATCATAACATCTCATTATTTTTCATTTTTATGTTTGTTTCATACTTTTATTCCAATTCTACTTTTTTACATTACTTACTTCCTTTCTATGATTTTTCTTCCTTCTCTATTCTTCCTTTTCATATGATCATAGCTTATCCACCTATCCTTTTGCTTTACCCTAATTTCAATATTTTTGTCTGCTCAAACATCTTTCACACATTCTTTTTCTTCTTCAACACTTCTTCATCAATTTTTTTCACATTCCTACCTGCAGCATCTTCCTTAAGTTCTTCAAACATCTTTCTTACATTCTTCAACACTTCATGAATTTTCTTTATCTCCTTCTCACATTCTGTATTTCTTTCACTAACCATTTTTCTTCTTCACAGCTTTCTTCTTCATCTTTTTCTCCTCTCCTCACTCAACTCCGTGTTTTTCTCAACCTTTCAATTTTCCTCAATCTTCTTCTTCCCGTTCTTTATCATCATCATCATCATCATCATCATCATCATCATCATCATCATCATCATCTTTTTTCCTTCTTCTGCTTATCCTCATTCTCCTTCTTTGCTTTGCTTTCTTCTTCTTCTTTTATTTCTCTCCTATTATTATCCTCCTTCCTCTCATTCTTCACTTGTACCTCCTACTTTCCCTAGCTCTTCTTTTTCTTCATCTTCTCCTTTCACTTGTAGTCTTTTCTTAGCCTTCTCAATTCCTTTTTTTTCAAACTCCTCCACTATCTTCTCCCTTGATATCTTGTTCCTTGATCTTCCTATCCCTAACCTTTCCATCTTCCTTTTGTTTTGCAGCCAGTACACTACTATTACTTAGCTCACCATTACATTGCAGCAGGCAGCCGCCTAACTTCAATTGAAGCACGTCCTCCCCCCTCCCATCACAATCACAGAGCAGAGATTTCCATGATGCGCCTCCACCTCTTTACTTCAATTAAACTGCAATTTAGATGCTCTTATCTCCAGCACAGCGTGTAGTTTTTATGCTGCCGCTTGGCTAGTCTCGCTTCACTCAGTTAGGCCGCCACAGCCAGAGCACAATTACTGTGTTCAACTCGCTTTAAAAGGCCTTCTAATAGATCTTCTATTCCAATTTCACACAGAACACTACTGGTTATATGCGAATCAAGAATGAATATGGATATAGAGAGGAAAAATGAAGTTAATAGACATGATCGAGTAGGTAAATCATTAAAAGGAAAATGAACGAATTTCAAACTTTCAAATCTGTAATGTGATTTTAAATCAAAGATAGAATGGTTAGTATACCAGAAAAGGGCGGAAAGATGTCTCAATAATAACCCTGACTATAGTGAATTTTGTGACAATTTGCACCCCTAGACAGGTATTATTCAAATATGATGAAACAATCTGGTTCAAGCAATGTAGATAACTGTAGGCCTACAGAAAAACGAGATATTGTACTCTCTTTGGATAAATCAAACAATACCAAGTTAAAGGCCCGGTTGCACAAAAGCGAGTTAAATTTAACCGTGATTAATTAATTCCACGAGAACCAATGAGAGAAGCCGTCTTTTCAAAAAACGCCTTCTCTGATTCGTGGAATTAATCACGGTTAAAACTTAACCGGCTTTTGCGCAATCGGCACATAAATATTCTATCATAGAAATAAGAGAGTGAATGAATAAATTATAATAAAATTTCAATATAAAATCATGAAAATATTAACTGTAATAAGTGAAATAGAAAAAATAATGTTTGAAAGACAATGAACAGGAGACGTATTCAACGAAACTTAACTAAACGCCCCACTACAAATCAACAAGCATTCCTATTGGTGAATGCCAATGTCAATCAAAACACCTTGTAACAACTTAGACCAATAAGCAGCCATTTCATTGTATTACGCTTCGACTAATCACAAGCAATCCGCCATTTCGTGAAAGTAACGCCATTTATAAATCGGTTATTTCAATTTTTCAAGACAGTATTTTTTTGTCAAGAACAAGTTACCAAATATCAATTTGGTAATCAATTGATACATTTTTTATGAAGTCTTATCATCTCAATCATCAATCAATGCGATGGAAATCGAATTCACATTCAAGTTGAGATAGTTATAAATCAAACAGCAATTAACTAATATAATTATTGTCTTATACACGCCTTGATGAATGAGCTCTGTAAAATTCATTAATGAAGAAGCAACAACCAATCAAATTAATATTATCACTTTTTCAATTTTCTTAATAAATTATTTTCTTTGATATACGATCTGCATGGCAATCGTAACGTCGAATTATCAACCGATTTTTCAATTACTTTCAACAAAACAGAACCCAGATGGAAACACAAGCCATGCAGAAAATTGCCAACCACCTTTGATTAACAGATCGGCAAAAAGCTAACTCAAGCAGGCCTAATCAAGTTAAAAAACGTAGACGGCGATAAAATTAGCAAAATGATCAAGAACACTGGAGGAGACAAAATTCATAGATAAGCCCTGCCATTCCGAATTTGTCTCTCCATTTTTCCGTTCCAAGAAATCCACACGAAAACCCCGGATAATCAGTAATTCAGTTTCAGTAATGACGATCAATTTAATCTGTAGCCAATTAGAGAGTCTGTCTCTTTCCCACACCATCAGTTCTCTATAACCTTCTCTCTCCCACCAGATTCAGCTCCTTCCAACTTTCGCAAATCAAACGACCCCTGACAATTTTGCTCCAGGAATTTTATTCGATTAACGAAGAATGAAACGAGAGGGAAGTGGAGGTAGGGGTGTGATAGATACCGTAGAGGGATAAGACTAAGGACCTTCTCCTTTACAAGTGTTGAGGCAAAACGAAAAAGGAGATAACAGTGTCGAGAGCTGACGAAAAAGGAAAGAAACAAGAAAGCGACGTCGCGTTCTCACTCTTCATTATTTCCATCAATTGTGCCTCCCTCTTCGCTATTAAAGCCCTCCCATTATCGACCATCATTATCACTTTATTCAGATTAAAAGAAGAGGCGGGACAAAGAAAGCACTACTACTCCACCCCTCTCTTTCCAGATTCCCGAATGTCAAGTTAACAGTAAATCATTGCATCTTCTGTTTCTATTCAAAGAATCTGAATGTTGGAAGACAGAAAAATTTAGAAACACCCCAGAAATCTGATGTTTTGATATCCTATGAAGTTTTCTATTCTTAATTGCAACAAAGGTTTAGAATTTGTAAATGTTAGAATATCAGACTAGAAGTATTATCCTCCTATTCCTGTGAAGGTCCAAAGAAGCTCATTGTAAATATGAAAAGAATAATATGGTAAACAATATGGTCTGTCAACCTTCAATCATAAAGTCTCATTCAAAATCAATTTTCTTCCCAGTTGATTCCACGCGAATACAACAAAAGCTATATGGGATGAGAAAAGAGATTCAACTTGAAATAAGATACTTTCAATTTTGTAATCGAATCAAAAGAATCAAGATGAAAATTAATAGAAAACAAAACAAGCGCCAACAAAAACCGATCTCGAAAAGAGAACCAAACGTCTCCAGAAAAGTGGCAAACAACGAAATTTATCTAGACTGTAATCAGGCTATAAAACTTTTCAAATTTCAACTTTTTCTGTTGCTGCCGTTGATTATATTCTTCGTCTCCTCTCCTTCCCACTACTCCTTCTCGCCATTTCTTCTTCTTATTCTCCAACTTCTTCTTCTTCTGTTTTCCTTCTCAATTTCGCCCGACTCTTTTTCAGTCGGCTCGATTCCAATCACCCCTTCCCCCTTCGCTGTTACTGCTCGCCCTACTTACTCCCCCTTTGCAATTTGAAATAATGAAATTCATTTTCCTTGTTGGCCGGGAAATCTGGCAACAATGGCAGGCCGAATCGAACAAAAGACACTATCAAACAATGTGGCTGCCTCTTCAAACAACAACAAAAGTAACACAGCACAACAAAACCAACGAGAAAACAGTTGTGTTCTGAAAGCAGGCAGCAACTTTGAACCAACTTGAAAGTTGCCTGCCTGCCTGCTCCATAATAAACTTTAGGATTTTTCAAGTTGGGAACGGGTTGTGTGGAGGAATTGAATAAGCAACAAATGCACACTGCACAGCGGCATTCAGTGGCTAACTAACGAATGCTACAGAAATTGTGGTTATTTACGACTACTGTGTATAAAACTGAACCGAGTAATGATGTGGGGTGGTAAGCCTAAACTACAAATAACACTTCCAATTATAACTCCGACGTGTCGACGTCGGCTTTGAAAAATCGCCCGGTTTTGCTGTTGATTGTACTGACTTGCTCTACAAATAAAATCACATCGCTGATCCCGACAAATTCCCTATTAAATTCGACTAACTAATTCCCAATCAAAACTATATCCACAAACTAATTCTGAATCTAATCATTCGAATCAAAGTTTACTTGGCAAATATTTTATTCAAACAGCTATATTATAATAATATTACAATCTTTGAATAGTCATTCTAATACGATGTGATATGAACTTCATTATGGAAATTGAGCAAGTAAAAAATTCATGATTGGATTATCACTACACCGACACAACATGTACATCTTCTTGTAAAAACTATGCAGATCTCATATACAGTATACTTTCAAAAGAAGAATACCATCAAGAAGAAGTAGTTTTGAACCACATATTTTTCAAAGCAAATATCAAATTTGAAAGCATGAACAACTGTCTGATCGCAACGACATGAATTTCGTAATTATTGCTTCGTTTAGAATGATCTGAAAAATATGCACTGCCAAGTTGTTCAAAGTGACCTCGAGTTACAAGAGTAATTTGTATTATTTAGTATTAAAATATGAAATATAATCTAAGTATTATTTTATATTATTATGAGTGACAGTCTAAAAGTGATAACAATAGATGTGCGAAAAAAAAATATTTTTTGACTTTTATATCTTTCCTGGTAGGAATGAAAATTCCTTCCAAACGATGTCCATTACTTTTTCTTATAACAGTAGACTCAGTAAGCCTTACATAGTTCTATAACTTTATAGAACTATAGAACAGTTATAGTATTTTTCCAACCAATGCAAACATTAAAAGATGTGAAAAAATGTACAAAGAAGATTGAAGAGGAAGAAACACGCAACCAACATCTTCAAAACAAAAGATTCGAGAATCAAACACACACTAATTTAAGAAATAAAACGTTTGATGGTAGATTTGAAATGACCAGGAAACGTTGAGGTGAGGAGAACAGGAAGTAGCACCTCTCTCTCTCTTACTCTCTCTTTCACTCACACCAGCGCGGGATTTTATAGCGATCGTTACAATTTGTATTTGGTGGCCGTTTTAAACGAATTGATGTGATATAAATTCAAACTGTCAGTGGTCGAGCATCGACATGTGAAGCTGTTTCATTGATGGCTGGTTGACAGACAGGACACACTCAGATTCACCTCAGACTGTCAGCAGTGATGCAATGGGAGAGATTGATGGTTCATATATAGGGAATACTGACAGTGAATCGAACAAAAGACACTATCAAACAATGTGGCTGCCTCTTCAAACAACAACAAAAGTAACACAGCACAACAAAACCAACGAGAAAACAGTTGTGTTCTGAAAGCAGGCAGCAACTTTGAACCAACTTGAAAGTTGCCTGCCTGCCTGCTCCATAATAAACTTTAGGATTTTTCAAGTTGGGAACGGGTTGTGTGGAGGAATTGAATAAGCAACAAATGCACACTGCACAGCGGCATTCAGTGGCTAACTAACGAATGCTACAGAAATTGTGGTTATTTACGACTACTGTGTATAAAACTGAACCGAGTAATGATGTGGGGTGGTAAGCCTAAACTACAAATAACACTTCCAATTATAACTCCGACGTGTCGACGTCGGCTTTGAAAAATCGCCCGGTTTTGCTGTTGATTGTACTGACTTGCTCTACAAATAAAATCACATCGCTGATCCCGACATATATCCACAAACTAATTCCCAATCAAAACTATATCCACAAACTAATTCTGAATCTAATCATTAGAATCAAAGTTTACTTGGCAAATATTTTATTCAAACAGCTATATTATAATATTATTACAATCTTTGAATAGTCCTTCTAATACGATGTGAGATGTACTTCATTATGGAAATTGAGCAAGTATAAAATTCATGATTGGATTATCACTACACCGACACAACATCTTGTATAAAACTATGCAGATCTCATATACTTTCAAAAGAAGAATACCATCAAGAAGAAGTGGTTTTGAACCAGATATTTTTCAATGCAAATATCAAATTTGAAAGCATGAACAAATGTCTGATCGCAAAGACATGAATTTCGTAATTGCTTCGTTTAGAATGATCTGAAAAATATGCACTGCCAAGTTGTTCAAAGTGACCTCGAGTTACAAGAGTAATTTGTATTATTTAGTATTAAAATATTAAATATAATGTAAGTATTATTTTATATTATTATGAGTGACAGTCTAAAAGTGATAACAATAGATGTGCGAAAAATAAAGAATATTTGACTTTTATATCTTTCCCTGGTAGGAATGAAAATTCCTTCCAAACGATGTCCATTACTTTTTCTTATAACAGTAGACTCAGTAAGCCTTACATAGTTCTATAACTTTATAGAACTATAGAACAGTTATAGTATTTTTCCAACCAATGCAGACATTAAAAGATGTGAAAAAATGTACAAAGAAGATTGAAAACGAAGAAACACGCAACCAACATCTTCAAAACAAAAGATTCGAAAATCAAACACACACTAATTTAAGAAATAAAACGTTCGATGGTAGATTTGAAATGACCAGGAAACGTTGAGTAGAGGAGAACAGGAAGTAGCAACTCTCTCTCTCTCTCTCTCTCTCTTACTCTCTTTCACTCACACCAGCGCGGGATTTTATAGCGATCGTTACAATTTGTATTTGGTGGCCGTTTTTAAACGAATTGATGTGATATAAATTCAAACTGTCAGTGGTCGAGCATCGACATGTGAAGCTGTTTCATTTGATGGCTGGTTGACAGACAGGACAAACTCAGATTCACCGCATACTGTCAGCAGTGATGCAATGGGAGACATTGATGGTTCATATATAGGGAATACTGACAGTGAATCTCACTATAGAGTTGTTGTCTGTATCAAGGTGACAACTTATGGCTTTTTTCTTCTCCTTCTTGTTCTTGTTCATCTTAACAACTATATTACAAAAACAAGACAATACTAAAAATCTGGTGTGGTACACTCACACAACTTTCCTTGCTCATATTTGAAACTATGATCAGACTTCTGTATATGTGTATATATAATTATTTATTGTTTTCAGAGTCCTTTTACTTTGTTTAAATTGTGTGAAACTCGATGATTTTTTTAGTCGTAATTTTTTTAAAGTCGTCAAAACAGCTGTTCTACAGATGAATTATCTTGACTATGACTGTGTACTTTTTATAAACTGCTCTACCTACCTACCTACCTCATGCACGAGATGGAGGTACAAAGTCCATTTCTCAAGGATAGTTTTGAACCACATATTTTTCAAAGCAAATATCAAATTTGAAAGCATGAACAACTGTCTGATCGCAACGACATGAATTTCGTAATTATTGCTTCGTTTAGAATGATCTGAAAAATATGCACTGCCAAGTTGTTCAAAGTGACCTCGAGTTACAAGAGTAATTTGTATTATTTAGTATTAAAATATGAAATATAATCTAAGTATTATTTTATATTATTATGAGTGACAGTCTAAAAGTGATAACAATAGATGTGCGAAAAAAAAATATTTTTTGACTTTTATATCTTTTCCTGGTAGGAATGAAAATTCCTTCCAAACGATGTCCATTACTTTTCTTATAACAGTAGACTCAGTAAGCCTTACATAGTTCTATAACTTTATAGAACTATAGAACAGTTATAGTATTTTTCCAACCAATGCAAACATTAAAAGATGTGAAAAAATGTACAAAGAAGATTGAAGAGGAAGAAACACGCAACCAACATCTTCAAAACAAAAGATTCGAGAATCAAACACACACTAATTTAAGAAATAAAACGTTTGATGGTAGATTTGAAATGACCAGGAAACGTTGAATAGAGGAGAACAGGAAGTAGCACCTCTCTCTCTCTTACTCTCTCTTTCACTCACACCAGCGCGGGATTTTATAGCGATCGTTACAATTTGTATTTGGTGGCCGTTTTTAAACGAATTGATGTGATATAAATTCAAACTGTCAGTGGTCGAGCATCGACATGTGAAGCTGTTTCATTTGATGGCTGGTTGACAGACAGGACACACTCAGATTCACCTCAGACTGTCAGCAGTGATGCAATGGGAGAGATTGATGGTTCATATATAGGGAATACTGACAGTGAATCTCACTATAGAGCTGTTGTCTGTATCAAGGTGACAACTTATGGCTTTTTTCTTCTCCTTCTTGTTCTTGTTCATCTTAACAACTATACTACAAAAACAAGACAATACTAAAAAAAGGTTTTCTTCTGTTGAACTCACTGATTGAAAATATTGGACATACTTTACAGAGCACTATATATCAGAGATATCAAGTCATGATTGTTTTATTGGATGATACTCGTGATGTATATTGTTACGTATGTTAAGAATATTAAGATAATAGCAGATTACTGATAGTAATGATCAAGTTGTAGTTGTATTATCAAGATTTCAGGTACAATTATTGAAGACTTCAATATTAGAGCGAAAAGGAGTGATGAGCAAAACAGGAAAATCTGAATGGGCGATGAAAATAAGGAAACCGGATAAATAAAACAAGATGGATGTTGGAAGAACGAGAATAACTAGGATATGTATTAAATTAAATAAGAAAGTTAAAAACAAAATTCGAAATTGATGATTTATTGGTGTAAAGGTTCAAAATTGAGAATGAAAATAATTTGCAAAGGAGAAAATCAGAGTACTGGAAGATAAATGAAAGAATTGAGATGTTCAATTATGAAAGGATAGAACAATAATCAAATCACAGAAGTCAAGATTCAATGTACAGGGGAACGAAGGCTTAGGAGAGAAAATGACAAAAATTATGATTGCAATTCAACAGAAGAAAGAGGTGGAGTGACAGGATTGGAATGAAGATGGGAGAGGAGGCGGAGAGAAAGAAAAAGGAGAAGGACAATGAACAGAAGATGTTGAAGAAGAAGAAGAAGAAGAAGAAGAAGAAGAAGAAGAATGATGATGAGGACGAGTGAGTGGAAGGAGAGTAATGAGAAGGCATTCCCAATTTTACGAGCGTTGATTTCTAGTTTGGAGCGCACAGCACAGCACACGATCGCAGATGAAAACATTATTCGGCAGCAGCTTCAGACGCACTTCAAAAGCGAGGCGTTAAAAACGATGCGGATGAGAGCAAATAAAAATAAGAGAGACAGAGATAGCAGAAAGAGTAATAAAACAGGAGTAGAGCAGCGAAAACCGCTGATAAATTATCGCCCACCGGTTCGCCACTGCATCGGACGGACACTCAAGTAGCCTACAACCGCCAAAATATGGAAATTGCATTCTAGAGTTATTGGAAGTAATTAAGAATTTTCAAACCTAACGATAAATATTTGAAAGAAAGGTTATGATACTGACAGCGACACAACTGATGAATCAAATTCGATTCAATTGATTTCAAAATTACAACTGAACTTATCAAAACATATTTGAGTAGAAACCAATGGCTGATAACAAAAATTAGTGTAAATTGACAAATTTGGTATATTTTGGTAAATTTTTCAAACGAAAATAATTTTATTTCTATGGTAGGATGTGGAATAACATACTGGTATTGTGACCAATCCTTATGAACATACTATAGAAAAGGATTTTCATTTGTTAGTAAGGCAAAGAGTTTGAACAATAAATAAACATTAATTTCTGGTTGGTAAACTCTAAACATTGGTGAAGCGTGTGGTGTTTTATGGATCGGAAACATGGGTGCTTACTGCTGGAGATATGCAAAGACTGAGAGTTTTTGAAAGAAAGGTGATGAGAAGAATCTTGGGCCCTGTTTTTGAGAATGGTCTCTGGAGAGGAAGAAGAAATTTTGAAATAGAGAAATTATTAAACAATGAAGACATTGTGCGGTCGATAAAAGCTGGCAGAATAAGATGGATGGGGCATATGTTGAGAACGGGAGATGGAAGAGTGGTGAAATGTATATGGAAGGAGAAAATATATAACAGAAGAAGAAAAGGTCGATCAGGAAATAGATGGACGGATGATGTGGAACGCGATCTAGGGACGCTTGGAGTTCGTAACTGGAGGAGGCAGGCCGAGGATCGAGACAGATGGAGAGGATATGTGAGGGAGGCCAAGGGTTGTAAAGACCTGATGTAGAGCTGAGGAGTAAGTGAGTAAACTCTAAACTGGTGGACTTGTTGGAAGGTGGATCACTACCCTACCTTTAGACTTTAGACCGTGGACCGTAAACTAGTTGTTAATAGTCTAAGGCCCGGTTGCACAGAAACCGGTTAAATTTTAATCGTGGTTAATTTCGATTTTTGTGGTAAAAACGATTAAAACTTAACAACTCATTGGCTCTTGTGCAACCGGCACTAAATATATAATCCTGTAATCTAATTGTTTCTAACCTAGAATTAATATGAATTTCTCTTTGGTCGCGGGCACTCACCTGTTCATACTTTTCGAGTTCCTGGTGGTAGATTTGTCTGATTTGCGCCAACTTGGCTCGGTAGTCAGAGTGTTCGATGGCGTTGTCAGGTTGGCCAGGTCCCCCCGCCGCCGCCGCACTGGCAGTGGCCGCCGCCCCCGCACCGCCACCCTTCTCGGGCCCCGCCACCCCCTCAGCGATCAGCATGTTGTCCAGGCGCATCAGTTGCGGGTCGGGCGGCTCTTCCTCCTGTGTGTTGCGTAGGCTCAACACTGCAACAAACACAAACAAACACTTGCGTTATTCAGATGATAATAAACATGAATTATTCAGAATTATCCATTTTTTATGAAATGGCACAGTTGAGAATATTTGGATTATTGGGTGAAAAGACTTGAAGATTTCAAAACTTTTCTTCTAAGATAAAGAGAAAGTAGTATAATATGCAGAGCTGGAATAAAGCCTATTTTGCTACATTTAAACCTATATTGAAATCTATAGCTTTCAATACAGCAATATAGAGCTTTTAATACAGAAATATTGAAAGCATTGATACTATTTAATAATCTCGAAGTTATTAAAGACTGATGTTTCTGTAAATTGATTTCTTTGCGTCAATCTTAAATATCTCAGATTACCATTAGTAAAAACAAACAGATTTCCTTCTTCTGTGGTATGAGTAACGAATTAAATTTCCACGGTTTCATTGAGGCTCAATAGAGCCTGAAACAAACATTGATATCCTCTTTTCCCATAGAATCTACAGTTTTAGGCACAGACATGAGCTGAGTCCGTCTTGTGTGTGTGTGTGTGTGTGTGTGTGTGTGTGTGTGGGGAGGGGGGTTGTCTATCCTGTGTTGAGAGCTCAGCGTTTCAAGACTATCAAGACTGGGTGGATACCCAGCTGCCTAGTATTCGGCCCTAGTAAGACTGATATCCTCACTGAGGAAAACTGTCTTCAATGTACTCATGGTATACGCCATATCTGGAGTACAGGTAGTCTGCATCATTGGTGAACTAGTATGGAGAAGAAGTCTAGACTAATAGACAATGCCAAGATAAGATTAGTCTCTGGATCTGGTCTAGATTAGTCTAGTGCGTCGTGCACTAGACTAGTCTAGATTAATGTCCGAGACATATTAATCTAGATTAATCACGAGACAATCTAGATTAGTCTCCAGAGATTTCAATGCAAGCACAAGTTTAGATTGCTCCACGAAAACAAAAACCCTGAAAAATACATTCATTCAATACAAAAAGAAATAACCAAGTGAAATAAATCGAGTTGTTCAAGTATTCTGTCGGTAGATGATTTATTCAGACGCAAGGAAGCTTCATATTACTAGATTTCTGTGTTTCATTTTATCATTGTTTTGCATTCTTTACATCTTACACCTAGTTGAGGTTCCTCACACAGATTTCTCATCAACTCCTATTAAACAAATACATACTCTAATTCTTTGCTAGTCTTGATTGTAATTGCAACCGAGAATTCCAATACCCTCATCGAGTCACCATCTTGCAGGTCTAGCCTAAACTTCCAAACCCTCCCCAAACCTTACCACCCCAAGCTCCTCATCAACCTCAAAAACCAGTCAACAGCGTAAAACGACATGGTCCTAACACTCAGGGCAGTTATTGTAAGCGACAAATAGTTATTGTAATAATAGTGAGCAACCAGCAGCAAGCAAGCAACAAGTGTCAGACGGGCTGCATAAGCGACGCACGACCGTTTGCTGCTCGTGAACCGGGAGGTTTACGAGCGTGTTACGACCGGCAATCGACTGAAACTTTGACGTCCGACGAGTCGTCGTCTTTACGACCGACTTCTCTCCTCTCACTCTCTCTCTTTCTCTCTCACTCTTCTCTCGTCATTGCACATCCAACCTTAACCTCAACTACCCTTTTACAGGCCATCGCCACGCTTTCAACTTTCATTCTACTGCCGCCTCTTTCCTGCTCTTCTAGCAACTTCTCCCAACCTCGCAAAACTGCAATCAGGACTTCAGAATTGAGCAATGAAAGTGGATTTATTATAAGTGGTTGTTGCTTATTAAATTTGAAATCTAAAAACGGATGTAATATAAGTATGAAGGAGATGATGCTATAAATCAAGGTAATACATAAGTATTATGGATAATAATTAGTTTGTTGAATATTAAAAGTGCGTATTCATCAGCAAGAGTGAATGTGACTTGTGTGACTTGTCTATATTGACGGTCTATTAATTTTAATAAATATTGATTGTGTATTATTGTAAAGTTTTTGTGAAGTAATAATAATATTGTAGTACAAATCAGAAATTTGGATAGTTGTTATATGAAGAAACCGTCATTAGTTCTTGGTTCCAACGTACAAACCAGCATCTTTTACATATAACAGAAACATAGAGCGTTACAAAAAATCGTTCTATTTATCCATTAACCCAAGTTCAGATATTCAATTTTGGAATACCCTTATCTAGTAGAGCCCTGAAATGATTGAATTGATTTTAAAAATAGACAGAAAACACTGCTTGAATCCGAGAATTTGAATCGACGTTACTATGGTTTATCGACGAGATAGTCGAAATTGAATTACCCAGGCTATTCTAGATTTTCTTTCCAACTGAGCACTAATTGGACTAGCCGAATTAATTTTACACAGGAGGGTGAATACCACTCTATATTTGATGTGGATTGGCAAGTCGCCTATCCAAGGATAAAGAGAAGGAAAATTATAGAAATAATATTCACTATATATTTGATTGAGCTTGACAAGCCAGATATAACCAGAAGTATAGACAGGTCAAAGAGAAGGACGAAAAAGGAGAAGACGTCTAAGTATAATTACAAGAAAATGGAACAAGACAAAGATCAACAGGATGGCAAGGGAGGAGGAAGGGAACGACATGTTTGCGTCTTTGGCCTGGTAGCAAGGTGCGAAACTAGTGGCCGACTCCTTGTTAGCCGGTGTGGCTTCACCGGAACACAGCAGCGCATAAATCTAGTGGCAGCCGCCCCCGGAGGCGGCAGAGCGGAGGCGGACAGTCTCCTGCAGCAGACCGCTTTAATTTCCCCGCCAGCCGGCCAAGTGATGAATGCTCTCGTCGCCACCTTCAACAGAATGTGCCCCCCCCCCCAACATGATCACCACTTGGGGGACACACAGTACACACCTCTTACCACAATCACACCAACAATATCTTGCTGCGGAACACATGCACTTACCGCTTCCAGTGAGTGTTGTCTCATGTAATCTCCTAATGTCTAGTGTAATGATGGTTGAATGCTCTCCTCAACCAATTTCCTTTAGTTTTAGTGTAGACAATATGAGAAATTGGTGCCAACACATGAATATTATACTTGCTTCAGATTATTCAAATGAAAGAACACATTGTGTGATTTAGGGATAGTGATATCTTATTTTGAGAGATCGATTACTTTTATATTTTTTGATGTTCATTAACCAGTGATCTTCTGTGAATAAGGCATATTTTTGTTAAACACTACACCTTAAATTTATGTCTTTTACAACAATATGAAATTGAAATCGAGTCGATTGTTTGTTAATGTAGGTCAAGTGGTAATTAAATTCACGAACTCAGAAATCTTCAACTCAAAATGAATGAATAACTCTTATAAAGCAGCCTTAATTTATGACATGAAAGGTAATAACAGTTTTCTATTTGAATAGCTCTGTAGTAGCCTTAATCACAGAACTAAGTCTTTGAGTTCATTCAGTCTATGACTTAATCGTTAGGGATGAAAAATGAATCAAAATACTGGAGTTAAAAAAAACATGAAGTATGTAATTTTCTAATTATTATACCGCATAATTTCCTCTTATCATTGGAGATTTTTTTATTGCTGAATGGATTCAAGAGATAAATTTTCTTCTAAACTTCCAGCACTATAAATGATGATTGTTACAACTAGAACAAACAAATAATGTGGTTATTGAAAAAATGAACTATTGCCAGTTAGTGTGACGTATAGTGTAGTGTACTAAGCTAACAACCATAACAAAATCCGTCCAATTCGAAGTTCTAAATAAGGTAGCCCAAATTGATCCAACCTCAAAATTTCAACTTAATGCATCCTACTGTATTTACCTAAATTCAATCTCTCATTTCAACAGACTAGAAATTATTACTGGAGATGATTGCAGTGGTTGCTCACTGTAGTATGTTTTCAGTTGACTGCCAGGCTTGGTTGTCATCAAATTGATTGAATCTAGAAGGCCGTGTTCAACAGAAACACAGACTCAGAGCAGCCAGCAGTAGCACGACGCTGAAAGGTTTTCCAAATCCCCAACCAAATTCTGAACGCTGAGTTCCATACTCACATGGGTCCCCTGTATAATAGGTTGGGGGTGCAGGGGAGAGGGGTTAGCCATCGTCGCAGCGTTGTAAATTGGAATTCCAGAGCTTGGTTTGTGAGCTCTCTCACTCACTCTCGCACACACTCTCCTCGCGTGCTGCATTCTCTCTCTAGAATCGCATTAATTACAAGTGTTAAATGAATTGTGGTGATTCTTCCCGATCCTTCTCCTCCTTTCCTCATCTTATTCTTCTTCATCCTCTTTCTCGTCCCCATGTCCTTGCCACAGATGCCGATTGCTTCCCCTCCTCTTCCGAACTCCTCTCCTCTCCCAACCCTATTCCTATTCAAAATTCTTTTTTCCATTTCGGAAAACGAACGCAGCAGCCGCGTTACAGTCCCTGATGTGTACCCTCCCCTTCCCCCACCGCTCATACAACCACTCATTCATTCTATCACACTCACACACTCTGGCCATACACACTCCCACGCGCAAGAACACTTTTCGATATACCTCATCCTGGAGAGGTGAGGAGGCGGATGAAAAGGAGTATGAGGAGGAGGAAGGAATTCGGTGTCGTGGCAGTAGTAACGTGGTTGAAGGGTATAGGGGGAGACTGGAACAGGGATGGAAACTCAATCGAATTCGAAAATTACGTTTTTCACTTACTGCCTCCTCAACCCCTAGCGGAGTCTGTTTGTGTGGGTAGAAGAACATCGGCTTCTATTCATTCTTTATCCAGCTCTGCTACGCATCTCTTTTTCTACCACTTCCAATGACATTTCCTCCTTTTATCTTCATTTCAGTCACACTCACATTTATTTTTCCTTCGCTTGTCTCTTCTCTGACATTCCCTTGATTCTGTATGCTTCTCTATTCTGATTCTGATATTCCAAACTCTGATACTCTGTATATTCCATATTCCATACTCTGATTAATCCATAAATTTTCTGGTTACGTTCTACAATTATTTCATTTTCCTCGACTATTTTCTCAGATTTCCATCATTCTTCTTGATATTTTCCCCCAACTTATACTTTCTCCTATATACGTTTGGTTCTACTCTTTATTATAGGCTGCTTCTCAAATCCTTTCTTCTCCTTTATCTTCTCTCTAAGAAGAAAGTTGAATGGGAGCTTCTCCTCCTCGTCTCTTTTTGTCGTCGCCTTTCGTTGGGGAAATCCCATTTGGCTGCGACATTCTTATTGCCAGTTGCAAGGTGCAAAGGTCGGCCCTCAGGCCTCCAATCATTGCTTCTCCTCTCTGCTCATTCTTTGTCCTCATATTCTTTCTATTTGCCTTCTTCTTTTTCACTGCTACCACTTCTACATGATTCCATTCAGATCTTCCTTTCCTTATAAAGGTAGGCGCACACAGATCGTCATCGGACGGACGGCACGCATCGGACGGATTGGACGATTAGATTTGATGCATTGTATTGAATTGGAGTGCGCATACCTATCCGCATCGTATAGGTATGCGCAATTGAAAACAATGCATCAAATCTAATCGTCCGATCCGTCCGATGTGTGCCGTCCGTCCGATGACGATCTGTGTGCGCCTACCTTAATTCATCTATTCTCTTTTACAACTTCTCGACTCCTAAAACATCTAATCTTCCCCTTCTTGTATTTCTTCTTTCTATAAACCGCTTTATAGAAAACACTTCTAATTATAAACCACTTTCCTTTCATGCCTTTCTGAAACTTCTTCCTCTTCTTCTTTTTTAAATTTATTTCTTATTCATCTTCAGTTTTCACTTTTCTTTTACTTCTTCTTCTTCCCTCAGTTACCTCAGTTGACAGTTAGTTGGTTAGGAATTACTTGAACTACCTACTTTCCCTTAGAAAATGCAATTGTTCTCTTCTCAACACAGATCAAAAAATCAAATAAAAAAATTCTTTATTGGTTCTTCAACAACAATAAATATACAAAAAAAACTTTCAGATGTACGCGTATGTGAGGATACTTCATACCCCAAGGAACATGAATAGAATTCCAAACACCGATTATATAATAATAAATTAATTCCAGTATGGGGTGCTCCATTCCTACCAAGCGAGATAAACTTAACAATAATCTCACTGTTCACGATAATGATTCTGACAGACAAAAACATGGAGAATCCAGCATTTGGGGAGCAATTTATTAACAAATTTGAAATGATGAAACGACCGACTCAAAATGAAACTGAATGAGTGACAAAATGAATAAAAACTGACGAAGTGGAAATAATAAAAAGCTTTAATGATTGAGGAATAACACTCCATTCACTAATTTGTTCAATAGGAGGCGAACATCTCAACATTATAGCCTAGCAAATCTCGGGCGACAGAATTCAATTCAATCAACTTTCAATCAGCATCGCTGTTCCGAAACTTGTGAAAAGAGCAGACGGTTGAGCAATTTTCAAATGGCCAAGATGTGCGCGACCAAAGCAGTCAGCATTCAGCACTCAGCAGCCAACAAGCTAATCTGGTAGTCTCAGCACACACCACGGTCTACAAGAAAAGTGAAATTTTCACCCTTCTGTATTAAGTTACACTTTTCCAGGCAACCGAGTGTTGCTTTCATCTACAACTTCTACTTCTTTCTTCAGTTTTCCTTCTTAAATTTCTTCTTCTTTCTCTCCTTCTTCTTCTTCTTCCTCTCCTTCTTCTTCTTTCACCCTCAAGGAACAGAAGAAAAGCCTCCCCGCCGACAACGGAGTAAAGTTGTCATTGGTAGGGACAAGTTTTCTAATTAAAAGTTTGAAGCATTCATTAGGATGTTTCTTCCCCTTCTATTCCGTCTCCGATATAGCAGCTATAGCAGCAGCAGGGAAAGCAACGCACGCTAGCAATTCCGCTTTTATTCTTCTTCTTCTTTTCTTCTGCTTCTTCAGTTATTATTTGTAGTCTGCGACAGCGCGAATCGCTTTCTGACTTTGTTTCTTCATGCTCTTCTTCTTTCTGTGTCATCATTATCATCATCATCATAATCATCAGCGTCGTCATCGATATAAAGCTACATTAGTTTCCTTACAATTACATGAAAGATCTGAACTTTACAACAAATTCAAAACGATCACATTATCCAAACGTATAGAACTTGTTTTCTAAACCTGAACAAAATAGAGGCAGTCTACATATTGGCTGATTCAAACTAGTCCACTGAAATTGCAATAAAGTTGATTCGACTTCCAAGTCGTGTTCAATATTCTTTGTTTTTGGAAACACTCATCATTGAAATGACTAGGGAAAGGCGAACCTTGAGCTACTCCTCTCCCAAATATAAGAAAGATCCCATTGAATCATACTTGAAATGAGACTTTAACCATTTAAAAACAAAATTAGAATTATTATATACTATTCATTTCTCTCCCAAATATACAAACTATCCCATTGAAACATACTTAAAACGAGACGTGCTTCATTAAACATTGAAGAAACATTTCTTATTCTATTCATAAAATGCAGTTATAGAGCATCAAAAGATAAACAAAGATAACGAATATGAAGAACGATGCAGGAAATAGGACTGAGATGAGAGGATAACATCTAACATGCAACGGAAAATATAAGAAGTTGTGAAAAAATGTAATGTTCAAATTCAACAAAGACGAAGGGCAACCTGTTAACAAAAATACAAGGATACAAGATACATTTGATAGCGGCTTTGATAAAAATCTACCAATGAACGAGACAAAACTTGGAAAAATTACACAAGGATCAAGCATGTTGCAAAATGCACGTAACGAAGGGTTTCCCTTGAACAACCAATTCAACATAGTTAAACAACTGGAAACTAACAGTTGATTTCATTTGAGGAAAGAATCCAACCGACTCATCTTCATTCCTGGTAACACCCTTCCATGCCGTTACGAAATTATTGTGCATCGTACAACACATTGCACGCAAAAAATGCCTCCATTCTATGACAAAATTCACTTACAACCGTCAGCATTAGTTGTATGGGAAGCATTGGTGTTTCTTAAAAGGATTACTGACAGTTTCACACGGAGTAGCAGCAGCGGTGTTGGCGGAACGCAATATTAAACATTCTTCGGCAGTGAGGAATTCTCTCCATTCGTATGAAACACGATGTAGGGAAGGAAAAGGGTGAGAAGGAAAAGGGAGAGAGGGAAGGAATCCCGACCGACATTCCTGGAGCTGCGTACCAGGACTCTCGCGTCACGTCACATCGGGATCTGAAACCAGTAACTATGCTCACGTGGGTTACACCACACCACACTCTCTCCTGATAACGGCGTTCACGTTTCAACAATCAACGGAAATAAACTTGTTTTCAAAATATGTAATTAACTAGTTGAAAGTTGTGGTTATTTTAAAAAGTGAATCTGTTGTTGTAGTTTCAACCATCAAGGAAAATGAGCTAGTTTTCAGTATGAGTCAACTGGTTAAATAATAATAATAATATCGAGTGACCTGGCTGGCTCAGGTCTGGTGTCAGAGTTTTCAGGTCGCAACTGATCAATTTCAGGGCCTCTGACATGACCTAACGACTGCTTTTTAGGCAGCCGGGACCGACGGCTTAACGTATCCATGCGAAACACGGGAGTGGCCCGAGACAAATATCTTGCCCGGGCCGGGATCTGAACCCGGGCCTCTGAATCACAAAGCCAGCATGTAATCCACTCGACTACGGCCACTCCAGTCAACTGGTTGATCATGCTAATTGAAAGTTGTGGTTATTCAGAAAAATAAACATATATGTCAGTGTCTTATTGCTGCTACCATTCTGCTATGCTACACTACTGGACAGTAATTAATCACCAAGATTCATCACATAGGCCTAGTTGCACAAGAGCCTGTTAAATTTTACCCGATTCGAATTTAATAGTCTTTTGTGCAACCGTACCGGAGTTTTTAAATATAATGAGAATTCCCTCAACTTAATCACAACATAAATGTGAATTGTGACAAGAAATAGCTAACTATTCAGATTTTTTCTAAATTTAAATACCATAGTTTCGCACCACCTTTGGAATATGTTAAAAAATCCATGAACATGGCTTCACAAATGGAGAGTTTTGGTAAAGAGATAATCTTGATTGTTCAATAATTATATGAAATTGGCGACTAGAAATGTAAATTCAATGACACTTGTACTAAATAAATTGTAGATATAAACAAATTGACGACAATGATAAAATGTACAAAATACGCCGTGAGGAGATTCTAATTATATGAAATTGGTGACTAGAAATGTAAATTCAATGACTCTTGTACTAAATAAATTGTAGATAGTAAACAAATTGACGACAATGATAAAATGTACATAATACGCCAAGAGAAGATTCTCAAAACCGTGAGAAACCGTAGCTGAACCATTACTGATAGCAGAGATCAACTATTACTATTTACTACAACTATTAGTATTCTTTTATATAATTATGCTGATAGCTAAGGTAGTGTAGGCTAGGCTATGCTAGTAACGTGCAAGGCTAGATTACAAAAAAAATCAATCGAAAATTTCATCCCACTTTCACCAAAATGTATTGAAACGGAGTCAAGAAAATGGGGTTGTCCAATAAGGGAAACCATTTGAATCGTTTATTAGAACCCCCGTTATTTCAACTACTTAGTAAAATTAACGTCCTCACCACAGCACGTAATACACGACGACATTCGAACTTGTTCTGGTATGTTCGTTCACTTGCTAACATTGCTAGATATTTGCCTCTACCTCTACCTATGTCCCAGTGTTCGAATTCCAATAGCCCTGCTATGCCAAACTACGACACCATACTGTTCAGAGGGATATTGATTGCCGCTTTCCAAATGCCATTCAAATAGTATTGGGTAGTTGGTTAACTAGAACGATGTTTGATTGCTAACAATTTGGGTAGTGCCACAGTAATAGTCATACTGGTATCTCACACTCACAGACACTTTGAGTAGTATGTTTTATGTGCATGAGAATAGTGGATTCTTATTGCATTAGGTACATGAATGATCGCAGGTAACAATAAAGGAAGGCCTTTACAATAATATATTCCAATAATATATAAGATATATTTAAGATATATTACACGATTTCGACAGTAGATTTAATGTTGCTAAAAGATGTCTTGAGTGATAGTTTGTATCAAACGTAACATACTTGCCAAAATAAATATTGAAAAGAAAATATGCGAGTCCACGTTTACTAAAAAAAATGATGTTCACAAACAGTTTTCTTAAGAAATGTTGTCAGTTGTTTCATTATAAAACAAGTTGCTGTGCTTTTTAAGAAATTGTCAACTAATTGCCAAAATTTGTTGAAATCTCATTTAACAACGCTAGTGTACAAGTGGCTTTATGTAACAAGAGTATTGCAGTATTCAAAAACTCAGTGATGATAATCTTATCCAATAATATTAGTAAAAAGATGAGTAATAAATAGATTATACAGTTTAAATTACTATTCTTAAATTAATATCACTGTATTATGAAAGCAGAAGTGAAAATATACATCTCAAATAAGCAATATCACTTCGATTATGAATAAAAACCTCCAACGCCTTCTGATTGACTCAGACATTTGCCAATCAGCCACTCCCCTCACACCTTGTGACCGCATGCCATTGGCCAACAGCTTCAAGATTAGACAACTCTCATTCTTGCCTTGAAAATTATTTTAAATTCATTTTAATCCAGGTAAGGATTGAAATTTGCATCGAAGGAGCTTCAACTCAAGATTTATTATGAAAGACGATAAATTTAATTTTTCTTGCTATAAAACTACAGTCTAAAATATTGTGTTTCTATACAATCAACGGAAAACTTCCAAAACATTTGCAGTGTTGAATCCATCAAGATATTCTTTCTCTTCTGCATTCATTGCATTTTTCAGTAATTTGAAAATTAATGTTCTTATCTACACAAAGATGTCATCTCACTCGGATTCTACTATATTTGAATATTAATCTACTTTTTGACTCTTTAATCTACTTTTTCAAACAAATTTAATTCTTACTCAATTAAAAGAATAAGACGTTGATGTTGTCAATACCACTTAACTTTATTCGAAATTAATTCATCTTACAGAACCAGGTTTCATGGTAACACCTACCAAATCTTCAGCTGAACTGATGCGTTTGTTATTGTTGAAGGAACAGGAAATTCATTTTTCACATCATCAGTTGAACAGTTCAGCTGAAGATGTGGTAGGTGTTACCATGAAACCTGGTTCTGTAAGATGAATTAATTTCGAATAAATTAAAGTGCTATTGACAACATCAACGTTTTATTCTTTCAATTATGGAGAAATACCACAACATCTCTCACCAAACAATCAAATAATTCTTACTTGTTTCAAGTAATTCTAATAATCTACTTTGTATTTTCTATTACTTTTTTACTGGATTACTATGACTCTCCAGTGAATCAACACTGTTTATTCTTCCAGCAATTTCCATAATCATTTTCACCGAATTTCACAAAAAGCACAACTCAAATGCAGAAAGCCAGCGCTAAAGCCAAGTAAAGAGCACACAGGCACAGGTTGGATGAAGTGTACGTTGTAATATAGTAGCAGTGGTGCGGCGGGCACCTTCTTTGTTATTTGGCCGTCCATGATGGTCCCCCGGGAAACCCCAAGGATATCCTCAGCTGCATTTCCCACGGGAGTCTTCATTGATCAGACAGAGAGCTTTTCCAACCTCCTCCAACATTACTCCTCTTACAACATTACTTCCCAGTTCTTTTTCTACCACATCTTCAACTTCCTTCCCTTCTTCGTATTCTTCTTCTTCGTTCAATTCTTTGTATTCTTCTCATCTTCTTTTTCCACCTCAGTAGAAATCTTCTCTCTCATCTTCTTTTTCCACCCATATGTTGAGCATCTCTTTCTACATCTAGTTTCCCTTTTTCCAACATATCACTTGGACGTTTCTTATCTTCTGTTTCTTTCCATTTTTCTACGACAATCTCCTCTAGTTCCAGTTTCTTATCTTCTGTCTTCTTTCCATTTTTCCACGACCTCCATCTTCCTAGCCAAATTCCTCCTCCTTCTTTCTATCCCGTTTCTTCGTTTCCGACACAACACTTACTCCCGACTTTCCTCTATCCTCTTCCAGTTCTTTATCTTCTTCAGTTTCTTATCTTCTGTCTTCTTTCAATTTTTCTACGACTATCTCTTGCAGGTCTATCTTCTTGATTATCTCCTTGATCATGATTTCCACTACTTCTTTCAACGTTTTTTCTTCTTCATCGAAAGTCCACTTATCTTCCATCTTTTATTTTGATCGTCCACAAACAGTTTCTTCTTGATCAAATTCAATATTTTTCAACACTATATTCCATTCTTCTCTTTCTATGCCTCAACTTCTAAGTTATTTTAAGTAGTATTGTCATTTACTTTCCATCTTCTCCTCTACTATAAACCAGTATTTTTTGTTAACTATCACCAACTCCACATATCCCGCATTTTTTCAAGTTATCCAAATTTCTCCTTTTCACTTCTCTTGATTTCTGACCATTTTCTCTATGCTTTACCAAGTTTCCGTTATTTCCATTCTCCCTCTACTTACTTCCAAGTCTTCCAATTCCAGCTATCAATTTGTATCCTATCCTTGCTTTTTTCATTCTCTCATCCTTCTTGCTTTCCAATTCTTTCCATGTTCTTTCTCTCCTCCGAGAACCGAACTTCCAGATCAAGAAACGGAAGTTTCCCGTTGTTTAATCCTTTGATCCCGTTTCTTCGTCTCCTACACCAACACTTTTCCCCATCTTTTCAGATTTCCTTTCTTTATTCTCCGATTCATCCAACTTTCTACATAATAATTTTCCCTCTACTTCCTACCTCGTCAATTCATCGTCCTCTGTGCTCCTCCTCAATCTATTTTTCCATTTTCCATTCATCCGCTTCTTCCACATTTTACCCACGCTATAACTCTCATTCATTCGACTGGCTCAAGCAAGCAAGCAAGCAGTGCCCTCCTAGCAAGCAAACTAAAGCCTGTCTCTAATCTCCATTCAGGCGGTCCTTTTAAATCGGGTATAAATCAATTTGCACTCAGCGGCCTGTTCTCCTCTGTTTCCCTACTCCTTATTCTTCTTCTACTTCATCCCTCTCTACTTCTTCTTCTTCTTCTTCATATTCTTTTATCCTAACTGGAATACTGCAGCACCGAGAAAGTGAAGCAGGGAAAAGCTCAGGGTTGGCTAATACAGGATCCACGTTTTTGCCTCCAACAGCTATTTAGGATACAAGGGGAAGAAATTGCCAAAGTAGATTGAGGTTTTCGCGTCGGCGCACTAAACTGGAATACATACAAGGGAATGACGAGATGAACTTGGTTATGAAGTTTGTTGTCAGAGGGGATGATATGGTATTATGAGAATTTCACGGAAATATCGTGAAATATAAGAGCAGTATATAGTGTTCTTAATAACAGAGTCATGGAGGAGGTAACAGTATACAAACTGAGAGAATTAATGAAAAGTCAATACAAGAATCATTGCAAACAATTCCCTATCTCAACCGGTCAGCATCTAGATTTTTCAGGTAGTGTACGACAATGTCTAGGAGAAACTTGTGGTAATGGAAATATATCAAGGAAATATCACAATGAATTAGGTTGTCACCTGAATGACATTGTACAGAGAAAAATAATTATTGAATAAATTTAAATTCAAAGTATCTAATCAACATGATTATCATGACAATTCAATGAAGAGCGAAAATACTGCAAATAGTTTCAATGTCAGATGACAGATTCGTACTTTGAGGACATAAATATGAAAAATAACATAGAACACGTTGAACAAGGCAAAATTTCTACATTTCCAGGCTACATAAAACATATAGACTAATAATTATGAATGGAGTGCAATTCACTTTAGATTTATAATATCAATCTAATTTACAGAATTGTTTTTATAATGCTTCTTTAATTAGTAATTGGATCACACGCATGACATAAAGTATTCTACTGATTTTCCAATTTCGGAAGAAAACTAATTCAGTTCCTAGAATTCCCAAAATTACAGGGAAATAAGAACCAATTACCCAACCGACTACACTTCGTGCAAGAATAACGAGCCCTGAGATCAACTAATTTCGTACAAAAAAGTGAACCAAATCGCCAGAAATATCATTCATGAGTTTCCAATTCGACAGCTTCAACACAAATGAAAAACTAGAAAACAGCACGTCAATGAACGTGAGTGACTTAAAACATTTCTTTCAAGGACGTCGATAAAGTTTCAGCACCAGGAAGGCACTTTGTTTTTGAATGAACGCTTTTCCCTTCTTCGTATTCTTCTTCTTCGTTCAATTCTTTGTATTCTTCTCATCTTCTTTTTCCACCTCAGTAGAAATCTTCTCTCTCATCTTCTTTTTCCACCTCAGTAGAAATCTTCTCTCTCATCTTCTTTTTCCACCTCAGTAGAAATCTTCTCTCTCATCTTCTTTTTCCACCTCAGTAGAAATCTTCTCTCTCATCTTCTTTTTCCACCCATATGTTGAGCATCTCTTTCTACATCTAGTTTCCCTTTTTCCAACATATCACTTGGACGTTTCTTATCTTCTGTCTTCTTTCCATTTTTCCACGACCTCCATCTTCCTAGCCAAATTCCTCCTCCTTCTTTCTATCCCGTTTCTTCGTTTCCAACACAACACTTACTCCCGACTTTCCTCTATCCTCTTCCAGTTCTTTATCTTCTTCAGTTTCTTATCTTCTGTCTTCTTTCAATTTTTCTACGACTATCTCTTCCAGGTCTATCTTCTTGATTATCTCCTTGATCATGATTTCCACTACTTCTTTCAACGTTTTTTCTTCTTCATCGAAAGTCCACTTATCTTCCATCTTTTATTTTGATCGTCCACAAACAGTTTCTTCTTGATCAAATTCAATATTTTTCAACACTATATTCCATTCTTCTCTTTCTATACCTCAACTTCTAAGTTATTTCAAGTAGTATTGTCATTTACTTTCCATCTTCTCCTCTACTATAAACCAGTATTTTTTGTTAACTATCACCAACTCCACATATCCCGCATTTTTTCAAGTTATCCAAATTTCTCCTTTTCACTTCTCTTGATTTCTGACCATTTTCTCTATGCTTTACCAAGTTTCCGTTATTTCTATTCTCCCTCTACTTACTTCCAAGTCTTCCAATTCCAGCTATCAATTCGTATCCTATCCTTGATTTTTTCATTCTCTCATCCTTCTTGCTTTTCAATTCTTTCCATGTTCTTTCTCTCCTTCGAGAACCGCACTTCCAGATCAAGAAACGGAAGTTTCCCGTTGTTTAATCCTTTGATCCCGTTTCTTCATCTCCTACACTAACACTTTTCCCCATCTTTTCAGATTTCCTTTCTTTATTCTCAGATTCATCCACCTTTCTACATAGTAATTGTCCCTCCACTTCCTACCTCGTCAATTCATCGTCCTCTGTGCTCCTCCTCAATCTATTTTTCCATTTTCCATTGATCCGCTTCTTCCACATTTTACCCACGCTATAACTCTCATTCATTCGACTGGCTCAAGCAAGCAAGCAAGCAGTGCCCTCCTTGCAAGCAAACTAAAGCCTGTCTCTAATCTCCATTCAGGCGGTCCTTTTAAATCGGGTATAAATCAATTTGCACTCAGCGGCCTGTTCTCCTCTGTTTCCCTACTCCTTATTCTTCTTCTACTTCATCCCTCTCTTCTTCTTCTACTCCTTCTTCTTCATATTCTTTTATCCTAACTGGAATACTGCAGCACCGAGAAAGTGAAGCAGGGAAAAGCTCAGGGTTGGCTAATACAGGATCCACGTTTTTGCCTCCAACAGCTATTTAGGATACAAGGGGAGAAATTGCCAAAGTAGATTGAGGTTTTCGCGTCGGCGCACTAAACTGGAATACATACAAGGGAATGACGAGATGAACTTGGTTATGAAGTTTGTTGTCAGAGGGGATGATATGGTATTATGAGAATTTCACGGAAATATCGTGAAATATAAGAGCAGTATATAGTGTTCTTAATAACAGAGTCATGGAGGAGGTAACAGTATACAAACTGAGAGAATTAATGAAAAGTCAATACAAGAATCATTGCAAACAATTCCCTATCTCAACCGATCAGCATCTAGATTTTTCAGGTAGTGTACGACAATGTCTAGGAGAAACTTGTGGTAATGGAAATATATCAAGGAAATATCACAATGAATTAGGTTGTCACCTGAATGACATTGTACAGAGAAAAATAATTATTGAATAAATTTAAATTCAAAGTATCAAATCAACATGATTATCATGACAATTCAATGAAGAGCGAAGATACTGCTAATAGTTTCAATATCAGATGACAGATTCGTACTTTGAGAACATAAATATGAAAAATAACACCGAACACGTTGAACAAGGCAAAATTTCTACATTTCCAGGCTACATAAAACATGTGGACTAATAATTATGAATGGAATGCAATTCACTTTAGAATTATAATATCAATCTAATTTACTGAATTGTTTTTATAAATGCATCTTTAATTAGTAATTGGATCACACGCATGACGTAAAGTATTCTACTGATTTTCCAATTTCGGAAGAAAACTAATTCAGTTCCTAGAATTCCCAAAATTACAGGGAAATAAGAACCAATCACCCAACCGACTACACTTCATGCAAGAATAACGAGCCACGAGATCAACTAATTTCGTACAAAAAAGTGAACCAAATCGCCAGAAATATCATTCATGAGTTTCCAATTCGACAGCTTCAACACAAATGAAAAACTAGAAAACAGCACGTCAATGAACGTGAGTGTGACTTAAAACATTTCTTTCAAGGACGTCGATAAAGTTTCAGCACCAGGAAGGCACTTTGTTTTTGAATGAACGCTTTTTTGAATGACTGCTAAGTCTGGGTGGTGGGAGAGGGTGTGATGGAGAGAAACAACTGAAAGAAAAAGAGAAGAGAGAGAGGGAGAGAGAATGTTTGCTGTCAAAGTCAACTTGACTGGTTTGCGGTCGGTGGTTGAGAAGAGAAGTAATCCGTCAGAGTACGACGGACGAAGCCGTGCTCCAAATGATGTATTGTGCATCTTCTTTCTTTAACTTGTCCCATTTTCCTTCACTTTTCAACTCGTTGCTCCATCCCATTCTATCCTGGTTGCTACACTTTGAGCCAGTGACACAGTTGTTTATATTTTTCCTCTTAAGCCACATCCAGATTGAAAACAAATGGGAGATGTCATGGATTCGACTTGAGTTTTAACTCTGAGAATATTGAAGAATACTTATATTTCGTTCTTGATCATAAATAAATTTTTAGTTCATTTCGTTCTTGATCACATGAAGTTTCGAAATTGATCACATTTCGTTCTTGAACACATCAATCATTTTATTAATTTATCCATTTATTGTACAAAACCCTATAAACATAATACAATTGAGACGAAGGAGGAAAAACCAGGCTAAGCCTGTAGCATTTCTCTCCCAAATTTTGATTAAATGCTATTGTTGTGCAAATCTTCTTAAAATGTATGAATTCAGGGCTACTTGTATTTGATTATAAAATGGAATTATTGTACCTTTTTTTATATTTTTTATCTATTATCTTATTAATTTGAAAAAAGTGTTGTCCAAATCATTTACTGTCATGAAAATTCCTCATTTTCAATTAATAATCTTGATCATCCTTGTTTGGAACAACCGTCCTTTTTGATGTGATAGTAGTTTTGAAGAAATACTATTCACACCCAAATACTACAAACAGCCAAGATTAAAACTTTTATTGTAAAACTGAACACTGCAGCATAAGCTGTGAATAAGAAAGGAGTAATAACTAGGATAGATGAGATATTACATTAGTATCACTTATTGTCAATATTAAGGAGCCGTACTTGTGATTGAATAAGAAATATTATAGTATAAACTTCACCAATGAGATCACTTCTTAGCTGAAATATGTTTTGCTCATAAAATCATGCCCACACTTCTAGATCAGAAGAGAGTGACTGTCAAAAATGAACAGTTCAATACATATAATACATATTATTCGAGTTTATTTGATTTGGAATATTATTTTATTCTTATGTTGTATAATTTAAAATTCAATCAAATGACATAATTTATCACATAATAATATTTTTGGGAAAATAAACATAATCTTCATTGCAAAGGAAAACTGCGATAAAATTCGAATGAAAATAAATACTCAGCCTTCAAATCATAGTCATTACCTGTCCATCACAAAATAATGCCTTTCAATCTGCTTCCTTTCCAGCCCTAACAAAATCAGTGGTTAGTAAGTGTCTAGTGCGTGATCTCTTACAAAAGTAGCGGTAGGGTCGGGGGTGGGGTGGGGGGTACATAGGGTCTAAAACCGTTCACCCAATTACAGAGCAATAAAGGCCGCGCGGTCAACAAAACAACACCAAATCTGCGCGATTAGGCGCATTGTTAAGCGACGCTTATATAAGCAATAAACGCTAACTACAAACTATAACCCGCGACTATAGTAAGTGTAGGGTGAAGAAGGTGAGGGGTAAAACAATTTGGTCGATCGTAAACCCCTCCTCCCACACTTCTTCTTCCTTTTCTCCTCCTTCTTCTTCGACGGTGTTCAGTTTTACGACTGCACGCGTTCACAATTATTTTATAACCTTTTGAACGGGCCGCCCAATTCAGCGCGTCTCGGCGCTAACTTGTAAAACAGCTCCATTTCTTTGATGGTTGGGCATTTTTGTATGTTCCCCTTCCCCCTGCCATTATTGTTTCCCCAATGTGTCACGTGGCAGGATCCTTAAGACACGTTTCTTGTTGACCTACCTCAACGTGTTTTGTCATGAAATCACAATCCACTTGTAACAGCTGATTTGTAAAAAACGAAAAGCGTTAGTCCTTAACTTACAGCTCTATAATCATTCTAAGCAGTTGTTTTTCACTTCTACTTGATAATATTCTGGTGAAGTATGGGTATAAAATAATGATAATTGTGTATAATCGTTGAGAAATAGCAGCTATCAAACTATGATCCAGAACTTTCAAATAAATAGAGATAACTAATACTGGATACTAATGAATAATGGATGATGAAATAGTAAAAATGCGATTAATATTAACTTTGGATTAGTGAATTACTAAGTAGGTATATGTCAGCTAATTCGTAGTACTGTAGTTGATCCCGGTTGGTGCAACGCAGCACGAATCTATTTCATTGACATCTGCTGGTCTTGAACTTAATTTCAATGACTTTAACCGTCTGTAACTGCAACAATTCTATTGAATAATATTTAATGACATTTTAACCTTGAACCCGAAAATGGGAAATTAATCATCGTGACATTGAACTTGCTAAGAAGACATGAAGCACACACTATGCTACCGTTAAAATCACATAAAATTCTTTTGTGATTGGAGTGAAAACTCCAATGACTATATGCAGTAAATTCACGTCTGAATTGAAACGATAAATAATATTCATCTTGGAAAATACTGAATTTAATCAATTATATCAATCAACATTTCCTCGACAGAGTTGCTCTTGTTTACAGGTTCAATATAACTTGATCTCTTCTTCTGTGAATGAACAACCATAGTCTTGTAAAATGTAATCCAAGCTTTAGAGAAATTTAGGATAAGTAAACAACACACTGCCAAGTTGGGAAATGAACAGAATTCTCCAAAAACGAGATAAATCCAATGCAAACTTCACTCTGCTACTTATTGTCTACTTCTTCTCCCTCTATTCAAACTGGTTCTCTGTCTTTCTACACTTCCAAGACGGTAATTCTATGAATCCACTGTATACAACCCCCCTCCTACTTCTCATTTTCTCAACACATCTTCCAAATACATGAACTTCTCTCACAGTCTTCTCTTCCAAGAACGAAATTGTAGGAATCCATCCCATCTACTTCTCATTTTGCCAGCGTTACTTATCTCCATCTCATTCTTACACCTATCTTCCTTCGTCAGTACTCCTTTCCATGCATGTTTCGGATGGAACTTTTAAGCCATTGCCGCCAAGAATGGAGAGGAAAACACGTCTGCAGGATGAACGCACGATCCCCCCCCCCGACGTATTTCCTCTAATCATCCCCTCACACCACTCATCATCATATCTCTCCAGCCCATAGAATCACCCCCACCCTTCCTCTACCACCTCCAACTTCCAAGTTCGACGCTCGCCGCTTCTGATGGTATAACGCTGCTTTATCGTGCTTCATTTGGTGTATGAATTATTCAAAGTGTTACTCAGCCACCTTCTCCTCCTCCTTCCACTCTACCCCTCCTCACACTCCATCCTTCCCAATTCTCTCCTTTAAACAACGTACTTTCAACCCCCACAATCCCCCATTCTGAGGTTCGTGTCACCCTCCATTTTTTCCCCTACATTAAACACTATCTTCTTCTTTCTTCCTTACTCTTTCTTAAACTTCTTGTCACCTCTTATTCACTCTCTCTTTCTCATTTCTCCTTCTGAAGTCACCGACCATGTCACCCAACTTACGCCTCCACCCCCCCAATGATACGTTCACCAGGTACTCTTTCCTACCCACCAATTCTTCTCCTCCTTCTTCATCATCTTCTCCTTTTGCTTCTTCACCTACTTCTTTCCCTTCTTCATCTTCTTTTCCTCCTGAATCTTCTTATTCATCTTCTTTGTCTTCTATTCCTCCTTCTTCTGATTCTTCCCTTCTTCTTTTCCTCCTCCTCATTTTTCTTCTTCATCTTTTTGTCTTCTTCTTCCCTCCTTTATAATCTCCTTTCCTTCCTCCTTCCTCTTTTCATTTTTCCTTTCCATCATAATCTTCTTCATCCTTTCTCAGTACCCCTCCTCATAAAGTCACAAACCATGTACCCATACTTCTATTCCATCCCTTTTCCATGTTTTCCTCCACGTCCTCCACATCCCACTTCTCCACTTTCTTCTTCTCCTTTTTCACCAGAACCCGTCCCTCCTCACCCTCCAGTAATTATCATTATTGTAACGACATGGGGACCGCTGGTGCCTGGTAGGTGTGTAAACTTGTCACTTTGCGTCTTTTTTTGCCCTCTCCCATTCACGTAATTACAAGTTATGCTGTGTTAATTATTGTAATCGCAGCGATAATTGTACGGTATGCCTAATGAGTGCATATTAGCCCAGCTAGGGTGAACTGCTTCAGTCACCACGATAATGCTATGAATTTTTGAACACAGAGGCAAGTGATCGATTACATTAATACAACATTAAGTGCCGCCGGTTGCACAAAAGCTGGTTAAATTTTAATTGGGATTGATTCCACGAAAACCAATAGGAGGAGCCGTCTTATCAAAAAGGCCTTCTCTGATTGGTTCTCGTGAAATTGTTCACGGTTAAAATTTAAGCAGCTTTTGTGCAACCGGGTCTTAACTTTCAAATGATTAATGTTTCGTATTTTTGTTGAATAATGATTCAAAGAATCTGCAATATATATTATTTATCATTACGTTTATTGGAACTGAGCGCCAATTTATAGTTGAATTGGAATTTTGTAATAAAATGAAGAATGAAGATGCAATTTTTTTAATTGAGTTACATCTATTTTTCTCATTGTATGAATCTAGCTGAAGAAAATAGTAATATGAGCTAAATCTGTACCTCCATACTCCCAGATTAACATATTAACCTTATTAACATAATAGCAATCTCAGTCATCATCATCGTCATTCAAGGATTAGGCTCTGTTGGCCTGTTCCGGCATCCATTTCTTCATCGGTCGTCCGACGCCTCTTCTCCCATCGGGTTTGTAGTGCCAAGCTTGAATTGGAAGTCTATTTGCTGGCATACGAAGTAGATGCAATCTCAGTTATTTGGTAAATATACTTAATTTCTGAAATTCGAAGAGTACATCATGATGGTGTAAATCTAATCTGAGTATTGATTGCTTGAATAAGTATTGGTTGAAACTTCGCTACGTCTACTCAACGACAACTTTCAACAGAGTTATTCTTACATTCGATTAACCTTTAAAAGCAAGTCTCTCTGTTGGAACAAGAATTTAATTAAATACAGAAATCATATTATTTTAGCTTTCATTTAATTTCAATGCCACAATTACTCAAGAACCAGGGTGAGTTGTATAGTTGAATGCGCGCGCACACAATGGGCTCTTATTACCTTGGAACCTTCATTCTGTGTACTTTTTCCATTTAATGAGTGTCCTTTCTTTAACGACGAATTGTTTCCAGTGTCCCAAGCACTATTGTGTTAACTCGCTTCTGACTTTCTATGATCAATTAACTCATGAGCACAAATACATTCACCAACCTACTTCAACTTTGTTGCAACTTGGCTAGTTATCCTGAATAACCTACAGACCTTGAATTGAATGCTTTTGATTTAAAACCTTAATCTGTTGCTGTTTAAACACAATGTTTACAATAGTATTTATCGGTTTACGATACAATGTGTAGCATTTCACTAGCTGAATTGAATTTAAAAGATTTCTTTGCTAGTTTGAACTTGGTGTGATAGAATGTAGCTCGGAAATCAATTCATTCAATATCAGAGGATTCATTAACACATTGGTTCTCAAAGTGTGGGGCGCGACCCCAAGGAGAGCGCGATGATTGCTCAGGGGAGGCACAAAGCTTTGTTGGAAAAATATTCAAATTTACTTCTACAATAATTACGATAAGCAATCTTTCTACTTTTAAAATTCTACTTAAAAATATTTCAATGAGAACTTGAATGGTTTGGCATAGATTCAAAACCTATTCAAATTCTCAATCAATGAGTGCTCCCTCAACATGATGGAAAATGAAAACCTCATTGATCTCCAAGGTGACTATTGCGCTTAAAATGAAGTTTGAAGAATATTCTCTCACATCCTTTTGGATTTGTGTGCAAAAGGAACACCCAATTCTGAGTGAAAAGGCATTGAAGATATTATTGACTCTTCTCTAGCTGCCATGAAAAGTAAATTTACATCAAGACTGGATGTGACCCAGGAACTTAGTAGTAATAATATCAGGAACGAGTAGCGTAATCAGAGCTGACACCTCTTTTCAACAAATTCTGTGCGGAAAAACAAGCTCATCCTTCACATTGAAGATCTTTTTATTGTTAATTGCTATGAGAAACATAAGTAACAACTATGTACTATAGTAGCTATAGTACCTGAATAAATTAAAATTGTTTGTATAGAATTTGTTGTTATACGCTTTTACATGTAGGGGGGCCCGGCTTACAGCTGAATTATGCAGGGGGGCTCGAAGTGAAAAGTTTGAGAACTACTGCATTAACAGAGGTCTGTTTTACTAGTTTTAAATTAGTTACTCAGAGTCACAGAACATTGTTGGAGAGAAGTATTACGAACTTACTCCTTGCTACTAAAGTAGCAAACTTTGTGAAATTGGGAATCAATCAATTACCAGAGTTACTTTATTGATGTACTCCTTTATCGAGTTACTCCTCGTTTATGAGTTATTCAGACAATATATGAGAAAAGTATTTACGGACATACTTTTTCACACCCTAGAGAAGAGGGAAAAAGGCAAAAAAGGAGAAGAGATCAAGAAGCAAACGGAAAGAAAATACAATATGGATGGAGTCAAAAGAAGGCCTTTACGTATTCTGTGATAAACAAACATAGATGTGAAGAAAATTAGAAGGCAGATAGAAAAAATAATACTAAGATCAGAAAACATAATCGTAAAAGGAAAAGCACAAGAAAGACATGTGGCAATGAGATGAGATGGAGGAAAAGGGAATAGAGGTAAGAAAGAAACAACAGACATAAAGGAACAGTAGAAGAGGAATATGAAGATAAGAGGAAAGTACGAAACATACATAAAGAAACAGTAGAAGAGAAATATGAAGAAAAAAGAAAAGTACGAAACAGACAAAAAGTATGAGCAAAGTAATATGAAAAAAGCCTGAAGACAGAGTCAATGAAATGAGGAAAGCAAGAAGTAGGAGAAAAACGAGTGACAGACTTGGAAAATAACATAGGAAAGGAGGAAAGAGGGATAGAGACAAGAGAAAGAGAGAGAATAGTTATACTGCGTTTGCAGCGAGTCGGAGGCAGTGGGGGCGGAATGAGAGAATTTATCGATATAACGTGTGCTGTGCCGCCTCCGTGCTGCCTCCTACTGGGGGCCAGGCGCAACTTAGCCAAGCCACCGAGTGAGAGAGAGAGCGAGCAAGAGAGAGTGAGAGAGAGCACCAACCACCCCCGCCGCCAGGCCGGCAATGCAATGCCGGCTCTCCCAGCGCAATCAATACCTTCATTATTATCAGTGGATGGGGATGGAGGGGCTGAAAAATAAGGCAAAACAACAACCCTTTCCAGACTCCCCCCTCTTCAACCCTCCAGACTGGACGAGCTGACTCGTTTTTGGAAATTATTGTAAGTGTGGCGGTGGTAGGGGGAGGGGAAGGCCAGTCTGCTATTTTTGGAGCAGACCTACTCAAAGACACAGCTCTTGGGCATATCAGTCCAATGCAATTCTCAAGTTGACAACAATGGTTGTGCTAATACAACTTGTATGAGAAGTGTTACAGAACTTCTAATTAGATAATGGTTGATTACACAATTTGATGAGTTTCTAAAGAGCAAATCGTTTTCATCACAATCCAAATCATTCTGTGTTCTTCATAAACAATTTTGATTACGAAATCAGATCTTTAACAAAGTCTTCAAAATATTCTATAGCAACCAGTAATGTAATTACATTCTATACTCACTGGTAACAACTAGGCTAGGCTGTGTTGAATTCAGTAGCTTTCAAGTACGTAAAAATAGTTGAAGCAAGATTTGAAGCGTCACAACTCTACAGTCTATGCCGTTTTGACGCTTAAATTTTGTGAAATTATGATGGTTTCATTCAACCTACAGGAGTTAATTAGTTATGTTCTACAGGACATAAGAAGTAGAATAATGTATCAAAGAAGCGGAAGAGCCAAGTGAAGGGAAGAAGTTAGTAGGCATTATACAGTTGCTCATTATTTTATTTTACAATTACCGTAGTATTATCACAGTAATAGCCCAAGTGGATATGGACGATTTCTAAACTTCAATGTATAGAGTGCATTAGTTCTGTGATTCCATTGTGTCTTTGAAAAAAAAATGTAATTCAACTACAATAATTGAATAAATTGTCATGATCGAAGATCATGAATCTGTAGAGATGAGAGACAAACAAATGAATCAGAAGATTCTGATGAGAGATGAAAATCGTCATTTGAATTGTGGAAAAGATGAAGAAAAAGACGAAGAAAAAGATAAAAAGAGGATACAATGATTATAATAAAAAAAATTAGAAGAATGATTAGAAAAAGTATTAAGAAAAGGTGAGAAAGCTTTTAAAGAATACAATGAATATACGAAGAAAAGCTGAGAAGTAATGAGTACAGGTTGTATATGAGACAACAAAAATCTACCGATATGAAGGAGAGAAGAACGGAAAAGACCACGAAGAGAAACAGAGCAAAACAAGTAATGAGTAAAAGATGTAGACGAGAAACTTAGAGAATCAAGTAATCAGTAGAAGAGGAATAAAAACCTACAAAGGAGCAAAAGGAAAGCTAAAGAGTTAATAAACTTCAAGAATCCAGAGACTACGAAAGAGAATCAAGTAATGAGTTCACATGTAGAAGAGAAAACAAAGCCTAAGATGCGGAAGAGAGAAACAAGAAAGACGACTAGGAAGAGAAACCGAGGAAATGAAGAAAAATAGGAAGGCAGTCCGATTGTGGGAAAGGAGCGAGATTAGAGAGGGGAGCAAGTGGAAAGATAAGGAAGGCAGTGCATAGCTGGGCCAGTGGCAGACGACGGTAATGCCTTCTCGATATCAGCGGCACAAAGACAAAGTGCACTGGTGTGCGTGCGTCGGCGACTTTGACATCTACCACTGTCACAATATCCACCAATACTGATGCAGTGCAACAACCCTTTGCATTCGGTGTGTGTGAGGCTGCTGCAGTGAGCTAAAGGGTTGGTTCCACATAACCAGCCTCAGTCAACTCAAAAGGACTTTGAGTGACAAGCCAGCTAAATCGATAGCTGCACTGTGGTCTACAAACCACAATCATGTCATGTGCCCACAATAATTATTTCTCTATTGAAGTAATCATGGTTCCCATCAATAGAATAACCATCCTTGATGTATTTTCATCATTTTGCGAAAATATGATATTATCTGTGGTGATTATGAAGTTGAAAAACTTGAGATTGTCAACATGCCAACAGAATAATAGTTCATGACAATAATAGCATAATTGACTTTGTATTTATAAATCTCAATAGAACATAGTATCATATTGTTAAGATATTTTATTAAAGAAATAGTGAAATGAATGGAAACACAGAAAACATTTTTAGAACACATAGAAGAAGAATTTTGGATGGAATCTGATCTTGAAGGATCTATTAGAAACATGGTTATTAAAACTGACGTTTTGTATTTAAAAATATCAGTAGAACATGACATTATACTATCATATTTTATCAAAGTAATTATGGAAAGAATGGAAGAACAGCAAAACATAGCCTATTATAAAAGAATAATTTTGGATGGAATCGGATCTTGGAATAATAGCATATTAATATGATATATAATAGATTTCTTATTTATTAGCAATATGAAGGCCAGTTGTTTCTTTCTCAAAATGTAATTTGTGCATTGTTGAATGAATGAATGAACATAGAAGAATTAACAAGAGAAAATAAGATATGAATAGCAATATTTGGACTAATTTATAGTTAAAATTCAAAATAACGAAATAGTCCAGCACTCAAGACCATTCCTCCAATGAATTTAATCCAATTTCCTGGAGATGGCACATTTTCAAGATAAATATGTTTGCATGCATGTAACAAATCCATCAATCAGAATTGATAAACTTATTAATTGAATATGGAACTCAAATGAATCAAGTTCTCATAGCCTGAATGAGATTGGAAATACAACTCCATGAATGAATCCAAAAATACCTGCTCCACTACACACACACATCAATCTCGAGAGCCAATCATTGTACTCCAGCTCTCTCAAAGTTCCATATCGGTGCACGACATACTAATATTATATTCCGATTCAAAGGTTCCATGTATGCTATTATATTCCATCTCAAAGGTTTCATATCGGTACAAGACATGTGTATTGGAGAGCCGTCAGAGGCGTTTCAATCAAACGCAAAGGTCAAGTAGGAGAATTCGATGCTACCTTTGAATGGAGATGAGTACCGACACATGAATCGAGGAGGTTTGTACCTCTACTCACTCCACATCCCACTCACATCAACTGACAAGCCGACTCAACTGTTAAGCTGCATGCAGAGAAGCGATTGGCACATGTGCGGGAGGAGGATGTGAGACGTAGACAGAGCGGGAAGACGCAAATATCAAACGCGTGTCAGCTGCAGCAGAGGTAGACGCCGCTAGAAGGATCCAAGTTGAGTTGTAATGCTGCTGACTGCTCTTGTAGGTTATCCACTACTTCTGACATCGGGATGATGCTGATCTGATGCCAAAGCAAGTGTCCAGTCATGGAACGAAATGGGATATGTGATTTCGAGCGGAGATGGTGGCGAGGAAGAGGAGGGGAAAGGACATGAAGAGAAGATATGTTTACGATTTCAGAGAAAATGTTTTGAAAATTTGAAGTGGCTTTGTAATATTGTTATTAAGAAGAACAAGAGAAAGAAGGGCGGTGGAAGAGTGAGATGGCAGGAGGTGGTGGAGGAGGAAGAAAAGTTGAAGGAGAAGGTGATGAAGGAGGAGTAGGAGGAAGAGGAGGAGGATTAATGTCCGAAAAATGTGATAAAATAATTTAAAAGGGTACTGAGATTTATATTTTTATTCATATTAAAAGTAGCCCTAAAGAAAAAAGAAAATAGAATGAACTCACTAAAGATTGAGTTTTGAGATCAATAGATCTCGAAAGATTAGAGTAATATTTCCTTTTTGAAACCTCCAATTCTTCCACTGAAAGTTCAGACATCTTATCGGCAACTATTGTTGACTTGCACGATAGCAAACCCTTTGCACAATGATCCACATCATGTGAGAGTGTCACCTACCAAGTATGCAGCCAGTAAACGCATCATTGTATACAGGGCATGTCGTTAGTGGTTGTCTCTGACATAGAGCAAGTGGTCCGTATCATTGCATGTCTGTCAATACCTGTTCATCGTTTACAACCAAGTCTTTCCTCCTCCTCAGTTTTACCAATTTCCACATCAACGTTCCCTCTTTCTCTACACTTTCCTCCTCCATCACTGTGCTCGTCTTTCCTCATCCTCTTCAGTTTTATCAATTTCCACATCACCGTTCTCTCTTTCTCTAAACTTTCCTTCTCCATCTTATTTTTCCCTTTAAGGTACGCCTCGTTGCCCTCAATCACCTATGCTGTAGTGCTCTTTTGTTTTTAATATTTCGACTAAATCTCTGCAAGCCTGCATAAAGCAAGTCGTTTCGCCACACAAAGCCACAATTTCAGACTCAGTTACTTGTTGTTGAGGTACTTGCTTGTATTCCATGCAACTCGGATACGGTTAGCTCTATGAACGCGTCAGGGAAAATTACCTGCTTTGTGGTATAATATTTTCAAGAGATAGAACAAACGCAAACATTTTATGTAAGATGAGTCTGAGCTAATAGAGCCAGTAGACAAGAACAACATTAAAATAGATTCATTGAATTGATTTCATTCGATTAGATTCATCTTCAATGTTTCCAATTGTAGGGATTTCAAAGTAATTGAAAAGGATTTCGTATTGAATGAAAAAGACTAAGAAATTGTCAAAAAACCACTGAGTTAAAAAAAAAGAAAAGGATTTCAATTGATAGGGAGAGACAAACAAGAAGTATCAAATACTGGAATGCAGGAGGAGGAAATGAATCCAGTAGGATGGAGGCAGATAATGTTTAAAAAGAAGCAACAGAGACTTTCCTGTACACCCAACCCCCTCCCACAACCAACATCTAAATGAGGGCCGCATTAGGGGAAAGCTGCTTTCCACAGTAAATGTGTTTTAAATGAGTCACCAATAATCGCTGGAATCGGTGGGAAGGAGGGCAAAGATAGTGGGAAAAATTGATAAAAGCGAAAAGTTTCAAGAGATTCCTTCAAAAATATTAGACTCAGGCTAATAAGAGTTGTAATTTTAACTTGAGTTACACAGTACAACAGTGAAATGAGAAGATGGAGACTTGGGTCGAATATACGAGAAATAATGTAGAATAACTAAGAGTTCAAGAATAGTTCATAATTATTCTCATAAACCGCACAATACTGGATTTACTAGATACAAATTGAAGCATACTTGAATTCCCAAATAATAATAATAATATGGAGTGGAGTGACCTGGCTGGCTCAGGTCTGGTGTCAGAGTTTTCAGGTCGCAGCTGATCAATTTCAGGGCCTCTGACATGACCTAACGACTGTTTTTTAGGCAGCCGGGACCGACGGCTTAACGTGTCCATCCGAAACACGGGAGTGGCCAAAATATAAATATTATATATACCAAAATATCCCAAAATATTATACTTCAAATTCTATTACATACAGTTTCCTAATATTTTAATTTATTGTTTTCAATTGATAGTAGGCCTCCACATTCATTTTAAATATGTCTCGCATTATAAACTTGGAGATAATTGCATTTCGAGCTTCAAGGACCAAATTCTAACAACCTAACTCTCAAAAATCACAGAAGCAAGGAGATTAGATGTAATAGGAGCTAAGGAATATAAAACGATAAAGATTTCTATGGAATAGAATAACTCAGGTTGACCTTAATAGAATGAACACAGTTTCTCCAAGAATACTAAAAAATTGAAATATTTCCTCAATGAGTTGAAAATTGAATAATGTTGATGATAAAATGAGCCCAAATCATCAGCCACTTACGTTTTGTTGAATAACTGAAACAACTTCTACATGAGCGTTGCACAGTAGGCCTCCACATTCAATTCACAAGGCTACAAACTCATTACAAATTCAGATCCTGTAGTAATTAATGTATCCTGTTGAGTTTGGACCGCGGAACCGAGAGTGTGTACATACATATTCCTCCCAATTCTCTTTTCCTTCTATCCACCTTCCTTCTTCGTCATTCTTCCAGAATCAGGTGGTGTGTCCGGGTCGGAACGTATGTTCTCCCCGGCACATACGTTGCTGGTACCTCAGATGAAAAATTTTGTTGTTGAAAAAACAAAACCCGCCTGATGTTTTATTAATGACGAACTCCTCCTGCTTTGTTAAACGGGCGTGTCTCAGTTGGAGGGTAAGGCGATTGTCACGAAAGTACTCCACACATACACACACACTCACATGACGTAACACACACGTCAGGCATAATCGCGTGTATTGTATATCTTGGGATTTTGACGTGTCGGTATGAGAATGGGCTACCGCTACCTGTGCGCTCTGCAAGCTTGCTTATCTCTCACCTATGCTGTTAATAAATAAGTTACTCCCTGTTTTCCGTTCTACCTGAATCACTAGCATTCCCTCATTAATAATGAAAGCAGCACACATATAAATACTGATGAAAGAATGTTACTTTTTTAATAAATAGAGGATTCTCATTTCAGTTGATGAACTTTACTACTAGCTGAGCAATAATATATTAAAATGAAATGAATATGATTTGTTAGTTCCACATGTAATTTTTTTCAGCCAAACTAGATTCGAAGCATGGGGCATCATCTTCAGTGGTCTACAAATGATTGAATTCAACATATCTGTGTCTAGTGTAAACAATACTATATTTTAGTCCTTTATTTGTCTTACTCATCCAATCTGTATTGGAACTGATATTAATCTATGAATGTAAAAAGCAATTCTGCGAAGAACAACTGTATTACAACTCATTGTATTGATTGGAAAATTTCTTATTTAAGATCTCGTTTGAAATCAAGGAATGATCATTTCTTATTCAAACTTATGCTTATTGGAATGGAATTGAAGAACATTATGAAGATGTTTTCTCTCTATCATTGCATATCAGATTGTTCGTTTCAAACATGAATATTGAACTCTTAGGTTCTTATTGAAACTTAAGGTATTCGTATCAACTTCTATAAAGTTTTGGATACATTCTTTATTGTTAAGTAACGTATACTCTGGGAAATTGTCCAATAAAATATTTGAACTACAATTAACAACAAGAGCAGTACATTCATGAGAATAATACATTGAAGAGTAATGGAACGTATGTAAAATGCATGAAAAAGACATAAGTGATAAGTGACTGGAAGAATAATATGGGAGCTGAAGTTGATGACCTTAAAAGTACTTTAGTTAGAGGCAAAACAAAAGTACTGAGACGTCAGTGTCTTCTACATACTTTTCCACCACGTTCCTCCATCTATCTCTCTCTCTTTTTCACTCGTTGCTCTCCCTATTCCTCTTTCACACCACGTGAAACAGGTCGGGTTAATTAGGTCGGCCAACAACTTAATTTGCGCTTTGACAAGTTAATGAAGAAAACGCCGTGCGCAACCACGTTGCAAATGGCGCCATTTTGTTTTTTCTAACTTCTTTCTCGTCTTGCAATTCGTGCGAGCCGTTTTTTCGCCTCTTTCTCGCCAGCTAATTCGCACGAGAAACGAGATCGTCGCTGCCCCAATAGGGCACGCATGCATTCCGCAGCTAAAGAAAGCGACCAAATGGATCTCCAAGTACAAACGGTACTCATCAGTACTCAAGATCCTTGATTGCTGTTAAGGAGAAACAACAATCATTATAATTGTACTCAAGTAGAGCATAAATGGCGAAATTCAGCTGGAGAAAGAAATTGAGATGACGAAGCGAGAGAGAGAAATTGATTCATGAAAATGATAAAAAGTTGGAGATGATTGAAGTAATTGAAAGATGCCAAATGAGAAAGTGGAGAGGAAATTATTGAAAATGAGGAAAACAAGATTAAGATGACCAAAAATAAAGAAAGGATGAAGGTGAATAAGAGAATGGATAAGGAAGAAGAAGGAGAAGAAGAAGAAGGAGAAGAAGAAGAAGAAGAAGAAGAAGAGGAGGAGAACAAGGAACATTGTGGGAAGAAAGGATAGAAAAATGAAGCTATAAGAAGTGAGTGAACCAGAACGAGAAATGAGGAGAAAGTGAAAAGGTAAAGAATAGGACGACTGTAATAGTGAAGGAAGGAAAGGTATAGAGGATAAAAAATAATAATCAGGAGGAAGGAAAGGTAGGAAGAGGACGACTAAAGAAAAATCAGGAGATTCGAGACAAAGGAGAATAAAAGCATGTAATAAGGTTGGATGAGGGGAGTAAAATTGGAAAATGACGAAAGATTAAGAAGTTCGAAGTACAAGGAAAGGTGGAGGGGGGAGAATTGGAGAGATAAATGAGTTGGAAGAAGAAGGATTAGGGAAGAGAGAAGAGGAAAAGAAAGAAGATGGAAGGAGGCGGAAAAAACATGGAAGTATAGGTGACGAACAAAGAGAAATTGAGGATGTAAGTGTAGTAAAACATGGAAGAGGTCGAGGAGGAGAGACGATGAAACAATGAATAAGGAGAGCAAGGAAAACTAAGAGAAAGATAGGCAGGGTAAACAAGAAAATAAACAAACATAAGGAACAGGAATGGGAGTAAAATGAAACCAAGAATGACAAACAGAAGAGAGAGTAGATAAATAAAGGAATAGCATAGATTGGAGAATGGAATGATCGCCTGAGGCAGCTATGCTGCAATGCAATAAATGAGCCCTCTGTGGAATTCTAATGGCAATCAAGCAAAAAGACAACTGAGCTCTGTCCGCCAATGTGGATTGTGGATAGACCAGCACCTCAATGTGAATGTCTTTGTAGAGCCCTTCACGATAATTACTAATCAAACACTATAAAAGTGAATTACAATAATCAAAATATATTTCAAATGTCAATTCTGTGGATACGTGATTTTATCAATGTATTTTGGTGAATAAATTGAATTGATTTCAACAGTACTTCATCACATTCACGTTATTTTCTCTAAAAATTATTTTCTTCAACTTAATAATATCTAATTAATATACTACCCACAATGTTATGATTTCCTACAGTGCATATTCCAAGGAGAGGAATACTGTAAATTTAAAATCTATTACAGAAAATATGCAATTCAGAACACTAGTAGGGTGAGTATGGATATGCACTCTTTCGTCGGTTATTTAATACAAACATCGCACATCCTCGAATCTATTATTTAATAGAATTGAGGTAGGCGCACACAGATCGTCATCGGACGGACGGCACGCAACGGACGGATCGGACGATTAGATTTGATGCACTGTTTTCAATGGAGTGCGCATACCTATTCGCATCGTATAGGTTTGCGCACTCCAATTGAAAACAATGCATCAAATCTAATCGTCCGATCCGTCCGTTGCGTGCCGTCCGTCCGATTGACGATCTGTGTGCGCCTACCTTTAATTAGCCTGGCATTTTGTAAACATGGAAATTTTCAAGTGTTTACTTTTTCGAATCCTGGGATATCCTTTGTAAACCATTTTCTAGATATTTACATTACCAATGAAAGCAGTTTAAATTTGAATTCGAATCCTACAAGATCTCAATAAGAAAGCAAATCTCAAGAACATGAAAACGACAAAAACAGATGAGTGAAAACAAGTACTAAACGGCTACAAATCAGTTGCAGTGCACATCCAGTGTGGCAATCCGATTGAGCTCTTCACTATCACTATAATATGCACTAAAAACACTCAGCCGGCCGCTATTCGACCATAACCTCGCCAACAACTACTAAACTTCCCGGGACCGATCTTCGAGACGAGTACTCAAAATGTCGTAAAATGAACCTACGAAGGGCCGCTTCTTCTTCTTCATCATCTTCCTCTTCTTCTTCTCCTTTAGTTCCTTATCCTGCAAATACCTTACCTTATTCTTTTTTTCCTCCTGCTTCATTCGCATCTTGCCTTTCACAATCTCTTTCAATTTCTTCGTCCTGTAATCTATTTCTTCCATTTGCATATTTTTACTTGTTTCCTATTCATCCGGTGTTCATCGTTTAATCTCCTTTTATTTTCATATTCGTAATCCTCTTTATCTTCTTCTTTGTATAACTTACTCATTCGTGATGACCTCATCTCCTTCGAACATATCTTGATTTGTAATATTTTCGTTTAATTTTAATACAGTACTATGGTTCTTCTTCTTGTTGTTCTCCTGCTGATTCAACAACAGCATAATAATAATAATCAGAATCATCATTGTCATCACCTGCTTCTTCATTTTGTTAGCATCATGACTCTTCCTCCAGGTTCTATTAATTTTTCCAATCAATTTTTTCTTTTAAGAATTTCTTTCTTCCATTGCATCCATACTTCATCTCCTTCTCCTTTTTCATTGCCTCCACATCCTAAATTATGTGATCTCCTCCCTCATTTACGTTTTATGCTTCTTCTTCGCATATTTCCACTTTCATCTGTCAACCTCCTACTTATATTTCTCATTTTGTATCAGCCTGTTTTAGCCTCTACTTCTTCAATTTCAGCTTATTCTGTACTTGTTCAATTTCTGATAATTCTCTAGCTTCTTACAATCATAATCGATCCTTCTTCTTTTTCTTTTTTAATATTTTTCTTATTATTTTCTTCACATACCTACCGTATTCCGTCTCTTTTCGTTTCTATTCTTCCGCCCCTTCAGTTACCACTTTCTACAGCATAGCACTGCGTAAATGAAGATGATCGTAAAACTGGCGCCCCTCATCATCCCTCAAGACAACTGGAGCTGCGGCAGAGTCAGAGTGGCAAGTGCCGTTTCCACCAGTCTTTCTTCTTATTAGGGCTTCTACGTTCGTCTTCAAATAAGCGACACCACCTATGCTATGCTATCCACCTAAACTTCACATACTAACTTCTTCAAATCGTTCAAATTGTTTGCAAACGTGTGCCAGTGACATTTCCCTTCCTCCTTCCACACTTTTTCTACATATCTTCTTCTCTTATTTCGTATCATTCTTATTCTCACCTACCATTAATTCCACACTTTTTTCTGAATTTCACTCATATATACTCCTCCTACTTTCTCTTTCTTTAAATTTACGTGTGTAAATGAGATGAGATCTCTCATATCATTTCATGTTTTCAAAGTCATCTCTAGTATTCCCGTTTTCCACACTATCCAATACTTTTTTCTGTTAATCACCTTTGAATCCTCCTCCTTCATCCACCCAATTTTGTCATATCTATGACTATTGACATTTCTACTATAAGTATTCCTTCATTTCCTACCTCCATTTCCTAGTTTTTGAAGACTTTTCTACAATGTTCATATTCTACATCTCCTTTCTACTCCTAAAGATGATACAAGAGAAGCTGAAAGTGTTTGTGGATGGAAAAAAATGAAAAAAGAAATGGTGAAATGTGATAGGGATGAGAAATGAAGAAAAATAATGTGGAAGAGGAGGATGAGGACACAGGACGAGGACTAGAACAAGAGGACTAGAGTTGAGGATGATAAAATCAGAGATGAAGAGATTGAGAAGTAGTATAAACAGAAAACCAGAGATTAAAATGAAAAAAGGAGAGGAAATTAGAATTCCTTACATATTTCATCTTCTTACTTAAAATAAACAGAAAACCAGAAATTAGAATGAAAAAAAAGAGATTAGAATTCCTTACTCAATTTCATCTTCTTACTTACAATTTCCTTTTTTCTCCCATTCTATTCATATAATTCAATTTTACTCTGTCTTTCTAGGCCACCTTCTTCCGTTATCACCTTCTTATTCCCTTTTCCAACTAAACTTCTACTTCTGGTCTTCCTGTTGCCCCATGTCCTCCTGCATTTTCTCTAGGAGTTTTACGCTCCTCCAGCGACCATTGACAAAGCAGCAAGTGGCAGACAAAATGAGCCGTAACTCTTTTATTTGATGCTCTTACTGCCCTTAACAGGTGCGCACCTAAACTGTAAACAGCAGTTTGCTTTCAGCCTCTTATCAACAGTTGTATTCGTCACTTTATCAAGCCATTCATTTTATTCGACGGGAATTTTATTACAGTTTACAGTGTAGACTTCCTCGTTTCTTCCAATAGATTCACGTTATCAAACATCAACGGTGGGATACGTCACTAGTCATGATTATAAAAATTTTCTCATTCTATAAGAAAACGTGGGATTGATTTTGAAGTTCAAAGTACCCTTCCAGTTTAACAAGGTTAGGTCGATTACAAGGTACAATGTTTATCAGGTCGATTTAGTGTAGATTGTAAAGAATCATTGTATTTTGATCTAGTTGATCAATTGTAAAATACTTTTTAACCTAATATTGGTAGTTGGTACACTGCTCTAGCTTAATTAGTGACTAGAAACTGGGATACATTATCAATCAAAACCATCAGATCAAGAAAGTTCTTGGAAGATTTGTGAAATGATCAATAACTCAACTAGAAAATATAAATAATTCATATATCAATTATCGAAAGTTATTTAAAGTTACCGACAAGATAGAATAAATAGCTCATACTATACTCTACCACTATGAACGTAGATGATCTTCCAAGAACAAGACATTGAGACGAAAACCAACCTGAAAAAAATAAAAATCAATTAGAACTGCAAACTATAATCATGTAGAAAAGTATATGATGAATTGTAAACGCATACTTTAAAGTATTAATTATAGAGAATAAATGAAATTCAATTTATGAAAACCAAAATTAATTTCCTATAAGAAATTATCATTTCCATTTCACATCTATTATTGGGATTTTCTTCAATCAAATACACAAAATTCTAAACTAGTTTTATCATCTTGTGAAAAAAGCCATTGTTCAAATTTCATTTCTTCCATAAACCCTTCCAAAATCATTTTTGGAACACCCCAAACCTGAACTCTTCTCCATTCCAGAGACCCACAGTTGTTGGAGAGTAACCGATCTTGGGGAACACAGACACTGTTCGGCTACGAGAAGGGAGATTGTAGAGAGTGCACAGAGGAAGGATGAGGGGGGAGGGGTTTAAGGGGGCATCCCTGCGGAACACAACGACGGTTAATCCGACGCAGGGTCTCGGTCAGTTTATTGGCTAAAACTTTTAAGCCCCTGGCGCGAATTAAGCGACTCCCCGCCGCCGATTCAGCCGCGGGGGGTCCGTCGCTTCCCCCTTCCACTCCGTCAACATCCAGTTCCCCCTCGGTGCTCATTTCTGCAGCGGCCCCCGCCAACATCAAGGTTCAGTTTCAACGGCGGCGATAACACTACAATGATTATCCAACTGCAACAACGTACTTTGCATACCGGATACCAGTTGTCGATTTATGAATTGACAGAAGTTACTTGAAAATTGTTACCAATGACCACGATTGACACTACAATAAAATCAATCAGTTAAATATAATGAACATGAAAAGACTACCATTTCTGGATAAAAAATTAGAACTTAAACTATTCCGAGGGGAATACACTGTCTTGACCAAGCTTATTGAATCACTGTATCATGCTCATTGCTCAAAATCAATCAGTTGAATACTATGAACATGAAAAGACTACCATTTCTGGATTAAAATATAAAGCTTGTATTTATCCGAGCAGAATCCACTATCTTGATCAACATTGATTCAAACAAGTTAGTATCAGAGCCACTGACTGTTCCAGTAAAAATATAACTCATATGAGTTATAATAATACTATTCCCTCCAAGCCCTGCCTAGCAAGTATATTAAAGTCCCATGAGAACTTAATGGGATTTTTATTCTCACTTAAATTGGTCGATACTAAATATGGAATTGGAAACAAATCTATTGAAACGATTATAAGGTTGAATAGGTACTTTGGACTTGGAGCTATACTGATCGATAAAATTACTATATTAAATAGTAGGATAGCAACGCTGAAAATAATAAATTAGATTTAGATGCATGTGGGATTATGTACTCCTACTGTACACTCTACACGAATAAAATCAAGCCAGGAAACAGAACGAACAAACTTGCCCATGTTCCAATTTTCATCCACACACCGGTGGAAACATCCCCGATAAAAACAATGTGGAACAAAATATAAAACATCAAGTTAGTGACTGACGACGGAAGAGGAACAGATTAAAACAGTGAATCGGAAAAGTGCGACTCCCAACACGATTGATGATCGATAAGGAGGGAAAGAGGAAGAGGAAGAGGAGGAAGGAAGAAGGAAGGAGGAGGAAGAGGATGACGAGACTGCGATGACATGTGGCAGTAAACATCAGTGCAACAGAGAGCAGACAAGAATGAATGTATATTTAAAAGCCGGCAACCGTTGGATACGACAGATGAGAGAGAATGAGTGATAGATACCCTTTCCCCCCACCCCGGGGTAGGTCAGGGCAGGGGTAACGCGGTTTTTGACTGATGGACGCGGCACGTCGCGACGCGCGTCGAACGTCGGAAATCGGAACTAATAAAATATTCTCCGGCGTTAAATAAATCGTCGTGCGGTTTTATAGTCGGATAATTTCCCCCCGGAGCGAAGCACGGGCAGGGGGGAGACAGCCAGCGATGACAGCTATCGATTTGTTCGCTGCTCATTCTCACTTCTGTCGGCTCTCTTCCACTTCCAGTCAAAACCATTTCATTCTCTCTTTCTAATTTCTGCAACCCCTCATGTACTAGGTCTATCAACTAATCAACCATTCATACCAGAGATTGCTTTCAAACTCATCTCCAACTATACTGTACTATACTACACTCCAACTATGTTGTAATACAACCAGGCAAATAATCTAGGTATCTTCAAACGATAACTTTTACTCTATGGTAACACTCAGATAGACATGCCTAACTTTATATACAAAACTGGACTAATAAATGACACTGTCTATAGATGAAAGCATTGGACGAAAGGACGAAATGAAAACTATGGATAGAATTTGTTTGGTTAATGAATTTTGAGAATTCAACGAATTAAAATCAGGGAGAAATTACCTATTATAATATAATTGTATCAACTTCAAAGAACTTTCAAATTCCATGAGTACACTCTGGTGTCAAGATAATAGAATTTTAATTTGGAAATTTTGAATTGGAATGAGAAATTGTAATATGAGAAACAGAATGTCAAAAAATGAAACGAAATGAGATTCGGAGATATGTTTCATCAGCAACCACAACATGAGTAGGCCTACATCATAGAATACTATCACATAGCCTCCATGGAGAATTAGAGCCGTTGAGGTAATTTCAAATCGTATTGCTGCTCAATATTATCCTCAAATCCCAATTTGCTACCCATACAAATTCAAAGGGACATCAGCTACATACTCAATTTAACCCAAATATTATTCAGCCAGCATGCTGTTCAGCACAAAGGAGTTACCCAACTCATTACTCCTCTATCGCCGAAAGCCCTAAGCTATGATAATATCGAGTGAGCATTTGAATTACGGCAGTCTAATTGAGTCGCATAAATAATAGATTCTTCATCCAATAGGTACGTATTTGTTCGCGTTTAAAACAAAAGGAGCGCTTTGTTCAGCTTCACTGATAATGCTTGTGAAACAGTGCTGTTGTTAGTAAATGAGAACGACAACCATTATTTGCAAAATGGAATGGGGAGATCATTTTCGTAGTGAATAATGTAAATTCTTTTGTTTATTTAAATATAACACTCAATAGATCACATGAAATTCATGATTAGATGATGCATTGGATCTCGTATGATAAATTATACATTTATCAAAGAACAATAGCTTTACTTGAAAAATTCAAATTTAAAAGATGAAATTGATTAATACAGAAGAACAGTCAAGATTCTAGATGGTAAATCGTTAATTTATACACATATTTCGGTCAGGAACTTCCCACCAATAAAAGCCATACGATTATTATTATACACATATTTCACTCAAAAAAGCGGATAAAAGTAATAATAAAATGATTTATTGGATCAATAACCTTAAGAACAAGAGCATCTCTCTGAACTCTGAAGTTAGATATTTCCTTCAATTGAGTTACAACATAACAACAAAGTTACAGCAATAACTCTCGTAGAACTTGAAATGCAGCAGCAAATGAAACAAAATGGAAGTGATGATTCGCCATTGGTCTTAAGCTAGCCAACCTCCATGCTCATTATTGATTGCTATTGGTCAGCTGAGTTAGGATACAATCAGCTTCTGACAACATTAGATTGCTCTTCCCCAATGTTTTGTTTCAACAAATTTGTCTAAAACTTCCTGATCATGTACTGAAACAATTGTCAACGAAAAAGAGATGAGAATTCAAGACTGTACTTGGAAACAAAGAGATGAGCGTTGGAATAGGAATTGAAGACTATCTATCAATAATAGTTTGTAGAGAACAGAGAAAATGCGTTGAAAACAACAATACAGATTGAGATGCTGGTATTGGAGTTGGGCCAGCAAAGACCTGCCAAACAACCGAGAAATAAAGTTGGGATGATAAATGTGCCGAAAGTGCAGCGGATACGACAGCAAACACATATTTTCAACAAATATAAATTTCATGCCAACTTTCTTTCGTTCAGAATGTTTGGGAGATGCATTGTTTCAAAGAGTTGAGATTTGTGACAGTTCAAAGGGATGATTTTTGGTTACATTCTCAGTCGTGAATAGGAGTTCCTCTCGTGAATTTTCATGGTGACATGTGACTCAAAATTGAACTAGATGTAGAAATGTTTGAGCTCACAGTATGAATGGCAGTTTTTTTTGGAAAATTACAATTTGTCGGAGAGGCTGGTAGTATTGTTTCACGTTTTTGTACAATTTATTATATTGTATTGTTAATTTATTCAAATTCAAATATCGACTGAAACAGTAAAGGACGAAGCTTGTTCCTATATATCTTCTTCCGCGCACCGCTAAAATTGTATACAATGATAGCAGTTCAGTTCACTCAAAATGTTTATTTAGTTGAATTGATGTGAAGAATGTAAGTTCGTAATTTCTATCATAATTTGCAACGAGAAGGTATAAGTAATAATGAAAAAAGAATTTCGTTGAACTATTGGTGGGAATTCTTAGTTTGTTATGGCAGATGCATTTTAGTATATAACGTGTATTTCATTACATCCGGGCACCCGCACTTCAACATTCAAACACATGGAAAATGAATTACGTCTTCAATATAACTTTTAAGACACTGCTATCATGAGTAATATCACATTTTCAAATTAATTTTATGATGTCTAGTAGTTCATCAAGGTTAGTGACTTCAAGAAATTCTCAGGAACTACAAATGAAGCTCCCATGTACTACAACCACTAGATCTCATGGAGTCACGTTGTAATTCCAAGAAATCCCAAGTATGCTTTACTTTCTTCCTGCCGGATGAATCCTATTTCAATTTTTTCTGTCTCTACTTGTATTAGTTGTAGAGAAAACTAAAGTGATAGTTTTTCTTTAATACTTCACTGACATCACTGTGAACATCAACGTTCACTAAGATTAATTGAAAAGCTTTATGATAAGAGTATTCTATACCACGGAAGAGTTTGTGTAGCGAGGGTTCCTTCAAGTGATTTTCTTTTTTTTTGTGTCATGTGACATAAATTTTAACAATTATTTCTATAATTTGATTGTATGGTATGAGATGTTGTGGTAGTTCTCCATAATTAAAAGAATAAGACTGATATTATCAATACTACTTTTATTTATTCGAAAATTAATTCATAATACAGAACCAGGTTTCATGGTAATACATTCAGCTGAAGATGTGGTAGGAATTCCCATGAAACCTGGTTCTGTATTATGAATTGATTTTCGAATAAATAAAAGTGGTATTGACAATATCAAAGTTTTATTCTTACAATTTCTATACTCTTAGAAGAGTCTCTGGGAAGCTTCCATACCAACAAAGTTACACTGTCACTTCAGTGTAACTTTTCAAGCCTCATAGACAGTGCTTGAAATACTAAAACATCATCAAGTCTCATTTGAATTTCTCAAATGTGAACCAATCTACTTTATAACGGTCTCTCCAGGTCTATGAAGTCCTCTTCATAAAGCCAGGTGTAGCCTAATAGATTGAATTGAATCATTCGAAATATTGTGCATCAAGAATAAAGATATTCCTAGACATTATTTCTAAAACATATTCACACTTTGCGTCCTGTATGCATTTCTGCCGAAAATACTGTAGCACAGTTGATTCAGCTACAGCTGGAAAAAGTATAGGACAATGTTGTTGAGAGGGGGTGTGGAGTGGGTGCGCGCGTGTGCGTCGGGGCGGAGCGCATTGATTTTTCTAGAGCTCTATGTGCGCGCCCTTCACTCGCCCGCCCGCCCTGGTCTTCCCTTTGCCTTTAAAAACACGTGGCTCATTCCCTGCCCTGCTTCCCCCACCCACCCCAAAATGACGCCCTTTTCGGCGGCGGTGGCCCTACTCGCCTGTTTTGTTTACCCGGCTCTGCCAACGTCGCGACGTCTCCGCATGTAGCTGGCTGTAAGGCCTCACTACACTAGCCTTCCACTATCATTCCTCTAAAAACAAAAATAATAAATACCAATTGGTCAATGGTTTTGTTTCCCTGGAGATTTGCTCTATCCGATAGGAAGGATACGCTGGCTATAAGGCCTCACCACTACACTAGCTTTCCACTATCATACCTCTAAAACCAAGTAATAAATTTACCAATTGGTCATTGGATTCTGTTTCCCTGGAAATTTGCTTTATTTCGATTGGATATACAATCTATAAGGCCTCATTTCTACACTGGCCTTTCACATTACTCTTACTTTACTTTTACTTTTCTTGTTCGTCACAATTATTAAACTGCATTAAGGGAGTAACGATCCCGCAGTATATGACACGTCAAAGTTTAATCTAATATCTAACATTCCACATGTTGCAACATAACAGATCCCACATAACATACATCAATCAAACATTATTCAACAAGGAAGTCTGCTAACCTGTACGGACACAATACAATAAGGAATTCCCTGAGTGTTTTTTTGAACTCCTTCAAGCCATCAATTTCTCTTATGTGAGATGGGATTGAATTAAATATACACCTTTAAACACCTTATCATTATCACATTTATTTAGAAATCATACACCTTTGCGAAGTTTCACCAATCTCGGTCAAGACATTTGAAAATTTCCTAACTGGGTAGCTTCACAACTGTGTACTGTAATTATCGGTAGAAACTATCGCCGTAGAAATCATGTTCTAGTATACTCGTAGTAAACCATACCTGATTCGACCATATTAATGGTCTCAACCGAGCTTGGTGAAACCTGGCACTGGACAACAAAATTTAACAATTCATAAATGGAGATTTGATCGTGTCCTTGATTTTCATTGAGTAGTTATTTCGCAGAACCAAATTTAACAATTTCAATGGAGATTCGTGTCCTTGATTTTCATTGACTAGTTATTTTGCATGTGCTCCCGAAGCTGATTATAAGGCTCCACTATCCCTACCTATTTCTGAACCTGTAATCTGTGGGTATATTCCATCAAATAATTTCATTGAAGATAATTCTGCTACATTATCCCCCACGCAAACTCCAGCTCAGATTGAATAACAGTAGACGACAGGTACTTCCTTTTCACAGCGGCAATATCATGCATTACACAAATTAAAATAATTCGCTTGGAATAGAAAACAACATCGACCTCCCGCAATTATTTCCAACACCGATTAGGCTGTCACTTCAAAATAACCAGAGACAAAAACGGATGAAGAGAGAGAGAGAGAGAGAGAGAGAGAGAGAGAGAGAGAGAGAGAGAGAGAGAGAGAGAGAGAGAGAGAGAGAGAGAGAGAGAATAAAATAGAAGGATAGTGAGAAAGTGAGTTATAACAGGAAAATAAGTGGGAAAGACAGAATAGGATGATCACAAAGAGAAATAAACGGATTCATACAGAGCATAAAATAGAGATCAGATAGTGAGAAAGTAAAGTACAAAAGAGAAGTGAAAAAGTAGAAAACAAAAAAGACAGTGAATGAGAGCAAATAAGTGAGAGTGATAGAGAAAGAAGAGGTGAGAGAAAAAGCAAAATGAGAGAGGAGTAACGAAGGCTGTCAGTCATTGGAGAGAGACAGAAAAGGATAGTAATGGTCCAAGGATGAGAACTCAAGATTCAAAGACTGAATTGAACACAGCTATGGAAGAATAAGAGAGAGAGAGAGTATGATAGAGAGAGTGTGAGAGAGAGAGAGTATTATGCTAGTGAAATAAAAGAGGGAGGAAATAAAGAGAAAAAGTAAGTATCAATCAACACAAAGAAGTACCGTAGAAGTATAAACTCAGAAAAAAGTATGCATTATTGGTAGAGGTAATAAGAGAATATAGTAAGAGAGCAAGAGAAGGAATAGAACAAAGTTAAGTGGAAACAGAAGGAAGTAAGATGGTAGATTAAAACAGAAAAAGGGAGCAAATCGTGATAAATCGGAATTGAAATTTTTACCTATAGGAATGATCAGTTATGCAACTAGTCAATCTGAGCAGAAGAATAGATCTATAGAGTGTACATTGATGAATTCTCCATAATTGAAGAGACTAGAGATATTGTCAAAATGATGTGTGAGCACACACGAAAGCATGCTTCTGAGAAATAATAAGTTTTATTAAATTAAAGTGGATTTTTTGACTCTCTTCAATTAACAGTAGTACAAATTTGAAGAGGGACAGTGTTGAAATCACTGTGTTTGCTTTTTCATATAAGTATAATAATATTGTACACGATTGATTGATTGAATATTCCAAAAGTATGTGGAATAAGGATAGAGATAACCGAGAACATAGGGCTAACCAAACAATTGTAACAGGAGAAAAGGCACAGACAAAAGAGGAAAGAGAAGGAAATAAGGATGAATGAAAGAAAAGTAATACCAGGAAACCAGGATGAGAGGAAACATAGACAGACAGTGGTTGCATGGCTCTAACCAGCGGTGGACTTTGAAATTGGCCTGCTCTGCTCCGAATTAAGATTGACGTGCAATTGTGTTGCCGACCGCCACAGTTGCACTAAATCGGTCGCAAACCGTTCGTCGACTCTGACTGACAAAAATAAAAGAAAATAAAATCGACCAAGTGTCTACTCGCTTCGGTCAGTGGTCACACTGATTGACCCCTCCCCTCACCCCAACACCAGGGGACAATAATCATAACTACTTCCCTTGACGCGCGATCATCATACAATAAAAAGAAAAGCATGATACACCGATTATATTGTGGAAGATCAACATTGCATTTGATAAAGAAAAATTAAAAATAAAAATTTAAATGTAAAGGGTTAAGAATCAACTACAAGAATAATATTTAATTTATTCAGGAATCAAGAAATTAAATATTCATTCATGTCACATAATTACAATAATGATAGTGCTCTACGATGCCTAATGATTATACTCTATTTGATGGATAATACCCCTTTTGGAGTAACACGTAAAGAATACAATGTATTCTAATGCGAAGGTTACATCAATATTAAAACATAGGTCTTTCATTGATGAGGAATAATTCCACCTAGCTATTTCTATCATGATATAAGAAAATGGAGTTTCTACTATTTTATGTGAATTATATGAATCAAATGGAGTGCTTGATATGTTATTTAAATCACAGCGAACTTCCTTCTTTCAAGTACAATATTCATGTAATTTGTTTCTTAGATAGCTTTTCTACAAGTTTCATAATCTCATCATTTATTGATTAAGGAGACAGTGAAATTCACATTTGCAATCCAGAATATAGTTTATCTACAAGTTTCATAATCTTATCATTTATTGATTAAGGAGACAGTGAAATTCACATTTGCAATCCAGAATATATTCGGGGAGAAAAATGGAGTTTCTACTATTTTATGTGAATTATATGAGTCAAGTGGAGTGCTTGATATCTTATTTACATCACAGCGAACCTACTTCTTTCCAGTAAAATTCAAGTAATAATTATTGTTTCTTATATAGTTTTCCTACAAATTTCATAATCTCATCATTATTATTGATTAAGGAGACAGTGAAATTCACATACTGAGGAGGTGCTACGAGATGGCTTGCAATCCAGGAAACTTGCGCGCAGGAACGCGTGTGCGAGAGTACGTACATACATTCTACACCTACACATATTACCTCCACACATGTACGTGTGCTGTATGAAGTACAGTTGGTACACACACACACACACAGATACAACCTTGGATCCCCAATATTAGAGGGTATGTGCCCTGGCTCAACCCTGCGATAAATATCACCTGCGACACCCGCAGATGCGAACTCGCCTACGCGCGCACACATCCACGAGCGCACATTACTTGTACCCTCCACCTACACCCACCCTTACCGACTACCTCTTATCCAGAGTTTTTAATCTTGCCAGCAGCAACGGTGAGCGAGCGAGTGGTGGCTGAAATTCAAGTCTAGCTGCTGCTCCATGGCAGGCAGGCTACCTACCACTGTGAGCTGTGGACCATCCACGCATCCACCCTTTGTTCACTTGCTGCCAACCTTGTTCGGAAAACCCGGAAACCAAGCTACAGATAGACACATACAAAAACCCACACATATACGCACATACACAACCACCGACCATTGGTTAGGCTAGGGCGAGCTGTTGGGAACCATATGTTGTTTTCCCTGGCTCACGCGTTTTTCCGTGTCACTCATTAATCCAGGCTCGTTTATCCTCTACATTCAACTTTATAATGATTCATTTATTTTTTCCATTTACTCCCATTATCTAGTTATTGATACAGTAGTAATTTTTACTTCATTACAATCGTTTTGATGGTTATTCAATTGAACATTTTCCTGAATTATGTTTATGATATTATATTCCTAATTCCCAATTCTATTTCTACAGTGAGAATAGAATAACATACATAATTATGTTAACATGTTGATGTTTTTCAGTTTATCGGATTGATAGTTGTGAGACCGGACTCCCCTGCATGTTGAGAGTTGAAATGAATCAAGTGGGAATTCCTGTATATGATAGAGTTTTCTGCAATTTTCTATTCAAAAGGATAGAGATTTCTGCAATTTTCTATTTAAAAGGATAGAGATTTCTGCAATTTTCTATTTAAAAGAACTCACTGCTGAAGTTCAAGTCTATATGCTGTTCGCAAGGCAATGCTTCATTTGCTTTAATGCAAATCCATTGGGATTTCTCCAGTTTTCCACGTACAGTATCTATATACTCATAGCTGGCTGCGTTCTCCGCGCATTCTCCTATGAAGGCTACTATACTCCCTACAAAATTACTTCAGACTTGGAGGAATTTGCAGCGCAGAGAAATGTAATCAGCCAATTACAGTGATGATTAAAGTCATAAGAAGAAGCGCAGTTGCCAATTTGTCAATTAGACTCAGTCAACTGAGCGCTTCCAGAGAGAAAACATCCTTATGCGTATCATCAGCGCTTGGATACTCTCTGGAAATTAGAGAACGCTGGCCGGTTCAAAACGGTAACAGAGCCGCTGTTGTATCCCTGCTGCTGTATGCCTTCTCTGCTGCGCATGTCCATCCCAAGTAAGAAGTAATTTTTTACAGAGTATAGAGCTTTGCAGATGTAGAAATGATTTACAAAATTCAACATTAACCCCCTTCACATTGTTCTGAGTTTTTTTCATTTTCAAAGTAGGTTCTATTAATGATTTAAAGAAAAAATTATATTAGACAACCTTAGTAGAATATTGTTCTGAGTTTTTTTTATTTTCAAAGTAGGTTCTATTAATGATTTAAAGAAAAATTTATATTAGACAACCTTTGTAGAATATTGAAGAGAAAAATAGAATTCATTATCAATGCTATGTTCAACTTCTAGATCAGCACCAAATAAAAACACACAATGGTTATTTCTTCCTATGAACTACACTTTGTTCTCAAGAGTTGGCCATATATTTATTATATCAACGAGCAACTACAGCATGATAGAACATTTGACATGGACCTGTGCTAGTGGAATGTACCACGATATGCTGTGAAGTGTGACAGAACGACAGACCGCGATCAATTTATTCTATTGCCAGATATTTCAGTGCCAAATGGACTACTACTCTGCTCTCCTCGCTTTGCTTGCTTTTATTAATAAAAAGAAGACACTGGGACCACGCAGAGAGAGGCTGCTGCTGTAAGAGTGATGGAGAAAGAGGGTTAGAAAAAGATGGAGGTAGAGACATGAAGATGAGAGAGTGAGAGGGTTTGGAACTACCGCGAGATGGTCGGTAAAAATAAATGGAGTGTTTATTTGTTTGTAGAAATGTTTATGCTAGTTGAGTTGGGTTGGTACTGCAGCGGAACTGTCGTGTCAACATAGCGCTCTGTGGCGTAGTAGCTTAGTTTGGCAGCGTTTGGAGAATAAAAATTGGAAGAAGAAAAGTGAGAGGATGAGGGATAAATAGAGAGGGAGAGTTGGTAGAAGATGAAAGGATGAAAGAGGAAGAGTGAAAAAATGAATGAAGAGAACAAGGAAAGTGCAAATAAAAGAGGAGATGTAAGAATAGGAGAGAAATGAGATATGAGATGAGATGAGATGTGAAGAAAGAGAAGAAATAACGGACGGAAGAGAGGAAGGAGCAGAGAGAAATGAATTTGTATAAGGATGTAAGGATACAAGAGGAACAGTGAAAAATTGAATGAAGAGAACAAGTAAGGGAAAAATAGAGGAAATGAAAGAATAAAATAGAAAAATGAGAGGAGATGTGAAGAGAGAGAAGGAAGAACAGATGGGAGAGAGAAAGGAGCAGAGAAAAATGAAAAGAGAACAAGGAAGGTGTCAAAAAGAAAGAGAAGTTGAAAGAATAATACGAAGAGAAAGGACAAGATAGAAACATTGGAGGTGGGAGAATAAGAAGAGATGTGGAGAGAGAACTATGAGAAGAATGAGCGGAAGATGATGAAGTTGAAGAATGAGAAGATCAAACAAGAGAAGGAATTATTTCAGATGTCTAGACTAAAAAAGGTTGAAGAAATGGGAATAGAAGCTAAAATGTATGAAAATGCGGGGAAGAATGAAGTAAGAAAAGAGGAAATCAAATGATGATGAAGAAAGATGAAGGATACGAATTGGGCGCAAAAGAGGTCAATGAAGTGGCCAAAAAAAAATTGTGATGCTATACTAAAAAACTAAGAAGGAAGAATAGAAGAGGAGAATGAAGATTATCAACAAATCAGAGGCGATAGTTACCTACAAGTATAAAATAATACAATATTATGTTGAGATTTAGGAGGAAGAATAAAATAGGAGAGTAACAATAAACAATTAAAAATAAAAACTGAGATGAAAATAATAATCAGAGAGAATGAATGATGAAAAGGAAGGGTAAAAATGAAGTGGGAATAAAAGTGAATATGAGTGAAAGAATAGTAAAGAGGTGAGAAACAAGAAAAAGAAGACAGAGAGAATGAATTATAGAAAGGAAGGTAAAAAGGATGTGGGAATAGAAGTGAATATGAGTGAAAATTAAGAGTGAGAGAATGATAAAGAGGTAAGGAACAAAAAAGAAGACAAATGAGAAGATAGAAACAGAAGTAGAACAGGATGAAGAAGAAGAAGAATAATAAGAGGAGGCACAGTGCCAATGGAGCAAGCCAACTACGATCGCTAGAAGCTACAGCGAACATTGAACCTGGACTGGGACACTCTTGGCTTGTATTCGGCTTCTGGCCTATAAACACCGACGCTATTTCTCAACAAAATATTTCTACATGTGACTTGTGAGTGTCCACCACCACCTACAACACCATTCAACCTGTCAACATCTGAGCAGGGCAGCAAACATAAACTGAATGTCAGTTTTAGTCAGAAGGTGAATTCTACTTTAGCAATGTGGAGATATAATTTGTCTAATTTAGAGCAATATGCGTTTTATGAGTGTCTAAGGAGATTAATAATAGAATGAAGATTTGAGTATAATTGATATATCAAGCATGATCAAGTGGATCATATAGAATAAAATTATAGATCATGTTTGATCAACGTAGAATGTTCAGGGTGTACCAGGTATGAACAAATCACTCTGTACCAGCTATCACACAACTTCTAAAGGTGCGTACAGATTTACGCGCCGCGAACATGAGCAATTCACTTTTAATCAGCTGATTCCAAGTTTTTTATATCTGTATCTTACCGTTTCTGTAAAAATACAGATATAGTCAGCTGATTAAAAGTGAATTGCTCATGTTCGCGGGGTGTATATCTGTACGCATCCTTAATATTTAAGCCTCGCACACACACACATCGATTGTTGGTACGATATTTTGCCGTCCTTATGAATTCTATCAGATTAAACGGAACTTGACAAACATCATCTGTTTAGCCTAATAGTATTTATAAGGACAGCAAAATATCGTCCGAACAAAAATCGATGTATGTGTGCGGGGCTTTACTGTAGATGAAAAGTGGAAAATTTACTGCTATAATGAGATAAATTTCAAACTGTCAACTTTAATTGAATGGACAACTGATATAATTCTTACAATAATCTACAGAACTGGAACTAATTTTTTTTCTTGGTGAAATTAAATTAGTTGAAGTCACAAATAGAATTAGGTAGAACATATTTTATATAAGAGAGAGAGGGAGAGGAGACGAAGAAAATGAAGAGCATGAAGGAGTGGAAGAAGGGAATGGAGTGGGAAGAACGGATAGAAGAATGAAATCTGAAGAAGTATTGCGGAGAAAAGAAGAAAACGAAGTGAATGACAACAAGAAAACCAAAAAAAAAGAAATAAAAGACTAAAAAGAAGAAGAAGAAAAAAGAAGGGAAAGAAATAGAGGAAGAAGAAGAAAACGAAGAGGAATACAAGAAGGAAAAGAGGAAAAAAGAAGAAGGGAAAGATATAGAGGGAGAAGAAGAAAAAGGGAAAGAATAGGAAGAAGAAGAAGAAGAAGAAGAAGAAGAAGAAGAAGAAGAAGAAGAAAGGCGAACATAGAACGGAATAGAAGGCCGGAAGCAAGAGAGCCCGGAAATCCAGGAGTCGGGAGTCTATCTTCTCATGGCGGGCTGCTCCTCCTCCTCACCCAGCATCAATTCCCCTAACGACATAGTTTCTGCTTCTGCCGCTCCTTCAGCCCGAGATTAAATGTTTGATTTATAGGCTTCTGTACGTTTTCGGGCACTGCCTGACTGCCATGCTGAAAACGCCGCCAGAGGAGCTAGGAAAAAGGAGAACAACAAGAAGAGACAGGAAGGAAAAGATGAAGAAGAAAGACAGGGTGAAGAAAAAGTAAAAGATGAAAAACAGGAAAGAGAAGGGAACGAGAAAGGAATGAAATTGAAGAAATGGAGGAGACAGGATTGGGATAACGAAAAAAGGGGGTTCAAAAAATCTTGCCTGTCGACTGTGTCAAAGTTGTAGTGTCAGCCAACTGACATCTATCTCTTAACTAGCTTTTCTACAACTGAAAAGATATTTTGAAATGAGTAATCAGAGCGATATTCACTAACATGGAAATTATTGATAAATCCACATACCATTCAGAGAATGCATTCCACATCGGTCAATTCATTGAACATACCTGAAACAAAAATGAATACATCAGTAAATGCATTGTGAATACAATTAAAAATGTTAAGTATGTCTAGCATTCAATTATTATGGATATAGATTTTTATAGCTTGTTTCAAAAAAGAAATGAGTCAATTACGGGTACTCAATATCCATTACAATAGGCGGTCGGTCCCGGCTGCCTAAAAACAGACCTTAGGCCTTGTCAGAGGACCTCAAATTGATCAGGTGCGACCTGAAAACTCTGACACCTGACCTGAGCCAACCAGGTCACGCGATATTATTATTATATATCCATTACATATGAGGAAACAGAATTGTAAAACGTTCTTCAGGAATATTCACAACCGGCATAGGGCTTGAATTTACTGTAGAACCTAGAAATATCCTGTCGTGAGTGGATTCAAAGAATATATTCGACCACACAGTAACTCGATGTAATAGGACTTTCAAGTAGTAGAAAATAAGAGACAAAGATATTCAAAGATGTTTAATGCTTTCTAGTACCGGTATCCTAATAGTCCAAAGTTTTTTGCTCAGTGCTTTCCAACTTCTGTCTTGAAAATGTAGTAGTTTTTTGTTTTTTTCTGGTAGAAGGTACAACACGTCCAGAGGAGTTTATTCAAAATATAGACATGATTACAAAAAATTAGGTGTGGCGCACTCACACAACTTTCCTTCCCGTTATGAAAATTGACCACCTGACCAAAGTGTCCACGCGCATCTCAAGTCTACTATTCAAAAATGTGAGCCAGCTGTTCTTCAAGCTCAATCTCTTCCACTTGGAATTTTTTGTTCAATTTATATCTGAAGCCTGATAATTGGGAATCTAAAATCAAACTTTGCATAGATACTTTGAAATTTTTACAGATAATTATGGCAGTTGATAGAGCTTATCAATGACTATTTTAGGTATAAATTTGATCAAAATCGTTGGAGCCGTTTTCGAGAAAATCGCGAAAAACCCTGTTTTTGACAACATTTTCGCCATTTTAGCCGCCTTCCTGAATTGCATTTGATCGAAATTGTTCGAGTCGGATCCTTATAGGGGTAGGACCTTAAGTTCTAAATTTCAAATTGGGAGATGAGATATCGTGTTACACAGACGCAAATACACTCTTACACACACATACAGACCAATACCAAAAAACCACTTTTTTGGACTCAGGGGACCTGGAATTTATAAATTGCGGTACCTTAATTTTTTTCGGAAAGCAATACTATCCTTACCTATGGTAATAGGGCAAGGAAAGTAAAAGCCTATAAGCTAAAATTATTTACAAAGTATTAATACAATTGGTGGATTATTCAAATAAGTTTTCAGGAAGTACCTACTACAAGGAGTAAACACGAGAACCAAGCAATAGTTTCACGTCAGTCCTTGCGCCAAGATACACACAAACATGGACTACAGCAGCAAGAGCATTGCATACAGGCTGAGTGCATATTGCATACAATAAATATGGAGAGTGTCCCGCCGACGGGAAGCCTATTAGCCAACAGATAATGAGTGGCTATCCGCCATCAGCAACTCACGACAGGCGTTAGCGACAATCTATAATAAACGGCGCATGCCGAGAGAGACAAACAGAGAAGGTGAGAGAAAGAGAGAGTCCGATTGGTCAGATTCGAAGAGTTGGGTGGGGGGAAGGGTCCGCAATAATATCGGATATTGATGTCCCCGGGCGGACAACCGGACGAACCCACGGTTCGCACGAATTATTCATACAGTTTCAATCCAGCTAAGTGTACTCCAAGATTAGATTGCTGCCAGTTCGCTCACTCTCTCTTACTCACTCACTCTCTCACTGCTCTTTCCTCCACCCTTCCAATATTTCGCACGCACGCACACTCACTGCGTTAAAATAACACACATGTGCACTTTGCAGCAAACATATACCCCCTACCCCCTTACCACTATGACACGGCAAGTGCATATTCTTCCGCCAGATCCATGATGGGGATTTCACCTTATCGAGGTTCCCCTAGACTCCTACATATGGCCAATAACTAGGATACTACATATACGTTTCTCAACTTACTTAGTGGGTATAGTCTATTGGCCATAGTGACTCCTTCAAATGAATAAAACCTATGGTTTAAAACCTAATGCATTTTGTATTCTATATTCTGAAAATTCGTTTTTGAACTAATAATTCTGAAAACTTTACAACACAATCATTTCAAAACTGCTCCAGTTTTAAGACATCACACATCAGACTCAACAAATGAAAGAGTTGAAAGAATGTAGAAGGTAGATATGCAAACAGAAAAGTGAGGGGAACCGAAATAATTATTCTAACAGGGTAACAAATTTGAAGTGGCAGAAACGGAACCACCAACAAATGAGAGATAGTGCATGTAAATGATAGTGCAAGACTGAGTATCAACTGAAACTGGCAGAAAATGGAGTAGGAGAGGAATTAAAAAACATATCAAAAACCTGGATTGATGAGAAGAGAGAATGTGGAGAAAAGCTATTGGTATGAGGAATAGGATACAGAAAAAATCGTACGAGTCTATAAAATAATATCACGAGTCTATTTTAGACAATTGGGTACAACACAATTTTTTTGTGTCGATCATGTTTTGAACATGATAATCTATTAATTTCAATAAATAATACAGATGTAGAGAAAGAGAGAGAACGAGTATGTGAGTGAAACGGAAGACAATAGTCCCTCTGGTAGCCAGTGAGTAACAAGTAGCAGTCAAAATTAACGAGCGATTCAGGCTGATATGCCGAATCTGTGCGCTAACTGAATGGTAGGGTAAGGGGTGGTTGACGAAGGGGTGGAAATCAGCTGACATGACAGCAGCAAACGGGGGGGGGGTTGGGACAAAGGGATGAGAGGAATATCTGAAGGTGGTGGGGGGAGGGTGTATCTGATATCTGTCAGTTTGACATCCTCAACGCCTCGGCACACAGAGAGGACTGACTGCACGGCTGCTCTGCTTTCTACTAATGAATCCAATAAGCGTCGCGCTATGAGCAAAGAGAGAAATAGAACAAGATGAGAGGGAAAAAATGAGGGAGGACACGAGATGAGAAGAAATGGGTGGAAGAGAGAATGTGAGAATTGAGACGAATTAAGAAGGAAATTGTTTTGTTTTTTTAATGTGTGAGAATAAATATTAAATGTGAACGGAGAATATGGGATGGAAATAGTTAAGGAGAGGAAGGAAGAGTGAAGTGTAAAGAGAGTAAAAGGATGAGAAAGATAGAATGAATGAGGAAGTGGAAGAGCGTGATAAGCAGTGATAATTGCTAGAGGAAGACCAACAAGTATATGAGAATAGAGAAGAGAATAGAAGAGAAAGATGAATAATATGAGCTGAGAGAAAAAGGATGTCGAAAAGCTAGAGCTAAGATAATTGAGAAAAAGGAGAGAGAGCAAGTAAGAAGATGAAAATGATAAAACAGGAACAAAAAGAGCAAAATTACAAGATGGACAAAATGGATAATATGGGAAGAGAGGAAAATGGTAAAACAGGAACAAAAAAGAGACAAAAATTACAAGATGAATAATATGGGAGGAGGGAGGAGAGAAAATAAGTAAAGAGAAAAGAAAGATGTACCTAGATGAAGGAATAGTAATAGGAAATAAAGTAGCAATATTACGATAGGGATTTCGTTTGATTATTCCTGTTCGATAACATTATGCTATTAAATAACTCTAATAATTATGAAGTTGAATATTTAGTGAGTTAACAAAGCTGTACTTCAGTAATGTATAACCGTAACAACCCTTTCTACATGGCTGCACAATCGATACTTGTCAAATTTTGTGATTCCTGCAACAAGTACGACTGATTTCCTATGGGATTGAGATTGGACACCTCTATGGAATAGAATGAGACAAAGTTGACAGTGAGCGGAAAACTCATGATTGATTACGTGGTGACTGATTATAGAACTTACAGAGATTGAATCTGTTTCAATTCTTAGTTTAGACTCTAGATAATTGATTATTATTTTGTATAAATTGTTTTTTTTTGGGAATGAAGTTTATTATTATAGCTATTTATTTTACGAATTCAAATTAGTCGAATGAGTAAGCTACTGATTATACTAAACTGCACTTCAATATACTATATCATGAAACAAAACTTGCAAAGGATAAAAGCTCATAACAGATACATCATTTCTGATTCTCTTATGAGCGAAAAAGTATCTAACTTCTCAAGACACGACTGTTCAGTTATTTTCAATATTTCAATCTCAATCTGAAATTATCATATCTTTTCATCAGATGAGACTTAAAAGAACACTTTTCAAATCTCGTGGTCGTCATACAGATGAGACAGATTTTCTAACCTGAGCGATAGCAGTCAGCGTGTCTCCAGACCGAGAATCCTGGACTTGTCCTAACGACAGCTGACAACTTAAAAGGCGAATAGAGACGACACAACGAGCTGATAAGCTGTCTCAAGCTCAAATCACTCTCTCACTCTCTCTCGCTCGTTTTCGTTCTCAAAGTCGTCGATGTCGCTCATCGTTGAGGGAAAACACTGATACCGCAACGACCAATCCAATTTGACGCCGAAAACGAAATACGTCTCTTTGGAAAACCGTCACTCACCACCTAAACTGATTAGTATCAACACTTTGAAAATATGATCGAAATTTATTGTATAGATCATTTCCAGTCACCTACAAATAGGCTTTGACTCTCAAGAATGACAGAAGGATATCCAACTATCAGCAAACTGGCTTTGACATTAGATCAAGTTCAACCAAATTGTACAAGTTCTTAAAAAAATTCAATCAAGATAGATCATAAACGCTTTGAATAAATATTAGAAATACTGTTTTAACAAACATTTAAATTTACCTGGAAATGGAAAACTGAATACTTGAGTGGAGGAAATCCTGAAAAAAGAGTTTGAATATAAATATATTCCATCTGGAATATTTATTAGAATCAGGGAAATTACAAGTTTGAACATGGTCTATTTCTTGATTCCTGATTTTTCAAAGTATGTTTTAAATTGTAAGTTATGTTATTGAGTTTAGACAGTGTTTTTTTTCACTAGTGTTTTGAAACCTAGATCTGATAAAAATGTTAGATAGCGGCACATGTATTTGACTTTCCATTTTTCAACTAATTAAAATTTTATTTAAACGAATAAATCCTGTATCTAAATCAAAATATACCTAATATGGATACACTGACTATCATACGTTTAGAAAAAATCTTCAAACAAAAGTACTATAAGATGAAAATCGACATACTACAAGAAAACTCAAGATCTCACAGGAATGTAAGCTATGAAGAACTTTGGTGACATATGGGTTTCAATCGGCCTTCAACAGTGCAAACTTCTCTACGGTGTTTAACCGACTGTGAAGTTCAAAACATTATTTTCAAAAGGAAGTTGTCCGTTTAACTTTCTGGAGAACATCTCGAAAAACGTCGGAAAAATCGAAGAAAGGAGTGAACTCTGCAATAACTCCTAGTCGATGACTGTGTTTCCTCCTCCTTTTCGTGCTGTCTTCAGTTGTGACAGCCATAATAATTCGTGGCCCGATGACTTTGTTTTCTCGAATTTGTGCTTTCTTCAGATGCACCGGATGCCGGCCAGCCATATTTCACCCTTGCTCCTATAAAGACAGGAAAACAATTGACCCAGCAAAGGAAAGTGGGAAATGGAAGGAAAACGAATGTATGGCCAAAGAAAAGAAGGATCGCAAACGGATCCCTTGCTGGCAAAACAGCGACAAGCTGTTAATTCTCTAGCCAAGTTTCAATTTTCCCTTTTCTTCTTTGTGCTTTTCGCATTTCCGTTGTTTTTGTTTACTTCCAGTTCTCTACTACTTTTCTTTCATTTACTCCTCCGATCTACTTTTCTCTCTAATTTTTCTCATTTACGTGTTCTACCAATCCTGCTTCTTCAACACATATAAACATTTTCAAATTATTAATTGTATATTAAATATATAGACTATAACCTGTTTTATATTTCACCCTCTCTCACTTGAAATGCCTCTCTTTACTTCTCTAATTAGCACTTGTGCTCTACAAACTCGCCTTCCTTTCACTTTAATGTGATTTTGTTAAACAGAATTCTTCTACAACAATTTCTTCACTAATTTCTTACTATACATCATCATATTATTGTCGTTAATTATTCTTCTTGTCCTTCTTTCAATTAGCGCCAATTTTCTCTACTCATCCCTTAACCTCTCTCCTGACGTTATATCTTCATTCTTCTTTAAATTCTTATTTTGTTCTCTTCCAAGATCTTCATTATTTTCTCCTCTACTTCAGCATCATCATGATCATTTTGTTTTATAATTTCATCATCGTCTCATTCCTGAATCATTCTATCCTAGTATGTTGTATGTGCTATTCCACCGTTTTCAATTGAAGTGAAAGCAAGTTCAATTTCAATCAAGTAACATAATTTTGTATTAACTGCAATTACCATGATATAAAGCTAACATAACAACAAACTTCAAACATGTTTTACGATCAATAAAATCAACCATCGAGAAGTAGGGATGGTTTTTCATTGACATTCTGAAGTACTCATAATCAAAATAATATCCGATTTGAATGCTCACAAAATCGCCCTACTTGGCACGCAAGATTAAATTAATAGGAGGGATGATAGCGTCGTGATAAAAAGCATTCACTGCCATTATTGCTAGTGCTGTCAGACGAGACTAATAATTGTTAGACTCAAATGGATAATTACGACCCGAGTCAGAGAAGAAAGAGAGGAATAAGAGGAAGAAGAGAGTGTGTAAGAGAAAGCAAGCTCAGAAATTCATTCAGCAATCGAGAAAGATGAAGAAAATGAATGAAAACGGGACGAAAGAGTAGATGGAATTAGAATTGTAATGGTTCTGGAATAAGAAGAGCATGAAGAAGAATACAAGGAGAAACATAGAGGAGGAGGAAAGGACAAGAAGACGATAATGATGGAGATAGAAGATGAGAGAATTTCTAAGCATGAAGAAGAAAACAAGGAGAAACATAGAGGAGAAGGAAAGGACAATAAGACGATAATGATGAAGATAGAAGATGAGAGAATTTCATACCATATTTGAGCAAGGGTGGAAATAATATTAGGAGGCATCTTATAATGTTTAATGGCTCCAAGCCTACGAGCCTTATGCCTGCTGTACATGCATAGAAATATACAAGCATCCTACTTCTATTGTATGTTATGCAAAATGTTTAAAACAAGCAGTGTATTTGCTTGTAGGCATTGCTGTTGTGTAGAATAAACAGCTCGTGGAAATTTTGGAGTATATCTATTTACTCAAATTTCACATTCACTACTATTCAAATGTCCGGATGGTCTTCTTCTTTATGTGCCTATCATTGGCTTCCATGTTGGCAATGGCACCAATCTTCACACTATCTACAGCTGCAGGAAGCGATTCCGCGGTGTTCATAGAGAACCAGGCACTCAAATTTTTCAGCTATGAAATTTTGGAGATGGTCATTATGTTACTAATAGTTTGATGGTCACTAGTAACTAGATGGTTACTAGTAACCATATAGTTACTAGTGATTATAGCAATGTACGAATGACATTTTGATTGAAGATTCTCGTAGTTTTCTCACATATTCAAATTAGCTTCAAATTTTTCGTGTGAATAATGAAATACTGAAAACAAGATGGAGGAGAAATACAGTTGAAATGATGAATTCCATTCTCATATTCATTGATTTCTAGATAGTTTGTGATACAAATTCGATAATTGTATGTAATACAGTAGACCTACTGTAAACTACAAAGTTACGCGAACTATGTAAACAAAACATTATTCATTACTTCATCAGTTATCCAGCTTCAAGTCAGAGTCCAATTCAAAATTCCGTTAGGAAACTTCTACAAAAATTTCTTAAAATAATACTTTAAGATGAATATTGTGCTACAAACCACAGTAATCAATATTAGGATACTGGGAATAATCAAGAGATTGATTGATTGATTGAGTACTTTATTTATGTAGATTACAACAGTAATCAATATTAGGATACCTGGAACAATCAAGAGATTGATTGATTGATTGAGTACTTTATTTATGTAGATTACAATATATACTGGCTTCTACACTTAAACAATAGCTTACAACACAGCAAAGTTTTAGATGAATTTACATAACATAAACTAAAAAATAATTTTTGAACTGTACAATAATATGAAAAAAGCAATTTGGAATAACTATACATCATAATATTGTAATGCATCTACATAAATTGGCGGAGCTTTGCACATATCAATGTCCATTCTTTGGAAAGCATATTAAAAATATCCTTCCCATTAACTCTCTACCAAAAGAGAAAGAGAGAAATGATAATGAAAATATTATAGAAACTAAAAAAGCGTGAATAATAGAAACAGGACTAATGTCTAATGAAAGTGGGAGAATGATACAGCAGAGAATGAAGAAGGAATGAGCAGAAATGGTAGAACAGTACAGCAATAGAAGACAACCCTTACTCCTCTAGACATCATTTCATCCCCTTTCTGCTATTCCTCTCATGCATTTCGACCCGGATGCTGTCTGTGCTATAGCAACGGCCATGTAATTAAAGTAACCACCCCCTTCCATCTCATCGTCTTCTTCTTCTTCTTCTTCTTCTTCTTCTTCTTCCTCCTCCACCTCTTCTTTTTCTTCTGCTGTGCTTACAACATTACTTGCTGCCGAGTCTTCATCCCTCCCAAAAACAAGTAAAGTACAATACAAGCTGCTGTGTTGCTGCTACTGTTCCTAAAATTACACTGGAGCTTTTGGCATAGCTCTTCTCCTTCTTCGTTTAGTTTATAAGTATTATTCCTCTCAGTCAATCTCTGTATTCTCCGATTCTCTTATCTCTACGCCTTCAGAATCTTTTACATCATCTGCATCTTCTTATCTTGTTCTTCTTCTTTTCTTTCTTCTTCTTCTTCTTCTTCTTCTTCTTCTTCTTCTTCTTCTTCTTCTTCCTCCTCCACCTCTTCTTTTTCTTCTGCTGTGCTTACAACATTACTTGCTGCCGAGTCTTCATCCCTCCCAAAAACAAGTAAAGTACAATACAAGCTGCTGTGTTGCTGCTACTGTTCCTAAAATTACACTGGAGCTTTTGGCATAGCTCTTCTCCTTCTTCGTTTAGTTTATAAGTATTATTCCTCTCAGTCAATCTCTGTATTCTCCGATTCTCTTATCTCTACGCCTTCAGAATCTTTTACATCATCTGCATCTTCTTATCTTGTTCTTCTTCTTTTCTTTCTTCTTCTTCTTCTTCTTCTTCTTCATAATCTACTCAAAATCATTACGTCTCCTTGAAATTATCACGTCCCTTTCACTTCAAAATATTATTGTCTGACGTTGCTTCCCATCTGAACAATGCTGATTGCTCTCTGCTGAATCAGCTTCAACTAGGTTTGTTGATTTTCAAAGTTATGTTCACATACTACAAGAACAGTACACTCTCCAACAATTTGTAGCTTCAAGCTATAACGCCAGGGTAAATACAGTTAGTGCCCTGTCATGTAGTGTTTTTCACGGTCTTTATTATCATGATATTAGTCACAGTTTCAAGTTATTTCACATTATATAAAGAAAACTGATGTCATGTAGTGCTTTTCACGGTTATGAGAAACCGAATACAAAAAAATAATACAATATAAAAAATAAATAAATAAAAAATGTAATATAATTATATAATACATTAATATATTATAATTTATATAATTGAATACAATATAACAATACAATATATATCGTTTATCTTTTACATAATTCTCTCTCAACAACCAGAAAAATGCAATTATCTCATGAAAACAAAAATCTATTAATCATGATTCCAATTGATCTAAATGAAGTCAAATAGATCCAATTGAGAAAACATAACAAGATTCAAAATTATCTGATTCATTTGCCAACCAAGTAGGCTGAAAAACAGTTGGAGCCGTAAGTGCAGTTCTCATAGGAACATGTAATCTAAACAAGATAAAATGCTATTAGAATCAGGTCACTGGAATTTTTTTATGTAGTTTAATTAATCGAACGTTTTAATGTTCAGTCCCCTAAAATGATGAAGCCAATCTTTCACATAATTATTATCAAAATAATTATTGAAACTAATTCCACATATTATCCACTTTGTCAAATTTAATTCGTGAAACAAAGCAGGCATATTGAAGTGCTAATGCGACAAACGACAACTGCTCATCAAGCCTATTACAGACCTACCTCAACTTCTTTCGAGTGCATAAAATTACACGGCTCAAGTACAAAGAGGAGGAGTGTTGGCGAAGACTGAATTCGCAAATAGGCGCTACTTGAAAAGCGACCATAAAAACAAAGTGAGTAGAACAAAGAGAAGAGAGAGAGAGAGAGACTGAGTGAGTGATAGAGAGGGAGTGAGAGACTTCTCTCACAAAAGCTTGTCGCGGTTCGACGACTTTGAAGACTTTGAGCAAAGCAAAGTAACTATCGGGCGGCAGTTATCACAACATCATTTGAAATCTAATTGGGAAGCCCGAGGCGATAAAGACACCAGATAAACAGAAAGAGAGGGAGGGATAGAGAGGGGAGGAGAAAAGGAGAAGGGACTTTGTGGGATCTGTGACTGCTCGGCTGTGGCTTTGCAGTGATTTTTAATGTCTTTTTGGGACGCAAAGTTTTCACGATCCGGGGGGGGGGACACAATGGGGTTTGTTTGTGTAGACTGCAGGCTGAGAAGGGGTGGAGGTCGACTGATCTTGGTTTCAAACGCGGCCGATAAATTGGATAAGATAGAGGAAGAGAATAGATCAACCATAGAACAAGCATGCAAGAGAAGAACATCAACAAGACAAGGATTCAAAAAGAGAAGAGGATGAGAATGGAGAAGGAAATATGTGTTGGGGAGGGGAGGGAGGATAACAATGAGGATATGAATGAAGGAAAAAGAGGATTAAAAGATGCATGTAGAAGAAAATCAATGAAGGAGAATGAAGATATAGAGAGAGGGATGTAATGGAGGAAAACGAAGAGGAAGTGATTGAAAACTGGAATATAGAAGGATGTGATGGAGATAAACGAAGAGGAAATGATAGAAAGCTGAAAATATGTATAAATAAGATGAAAAATAACACTTTTTGTGTAGTTGAGAAGTTGATATTGTGGTAATTATTCATATTGAATGAAAAAGACTAAGAAATTGTCAAATTGTCAGTTTATCAGAGATTGACAATGGTGTAATAACCGAAACCGGTCTTTCTAATTATCAATAAATCAGTGGTTTTTTGACAATTTCTTAGTCTTTTTCATTCAAAATGAAAAATAACAAGTGAATAAAGTTAATTTCTCTAGATGCTACAACAATGAGGGACAAATGCCTTTGCTACTGAGGGAATGCAGCTGTTCTGATTTTAGGAAACCCTTTCCTATTTGTCTGTATTTAATCTCCTCCTTAATTCGTTAACTGAAGCTTCGTTTTCCTATCTTTAAAATCATATTCGGTCATTGGATCGGTTCATTCAGAATGAAAACGCAGCGCATTCTATTGTCTTTCTGTAAATTTTTTTAAACTTTGTCAGATTTCTTACACACTTTTGCTTTGCTTTTTAATTCTCTTAATAATTTTCACTACTGTCTTTCATTTGTTCCTCTTCAAAATCTAGATTTGTTACACATTCTAAACCAAGAATAGAATGTGAACCAAAACAAGAAGTAAAATACAGTAACACGAAAAATTTCACAAAGATAGAACCAAACCACCGCAATGGCAGAGAGGAACTACCATGCATACAAAGTGTTCGCAGCATCCAAGGAGAGATTGAGAGAGGAAATGAGAGCGGAAGAGAGAAGAGATTGAGAACTGATGAAGGTTGCAGGGGAAAACAAGAGAGAATCAGAGAGATAGCAGAGTGTGACTGCGTTATGAGGGGTGACGTAGTAAATGAGAGTCTCCTCCGCTTGATGGAGGGAGGAAAAGGGTTGGAGAGGGAGAGAGACAATGCAATTTGCCGTTCAAATGTTGCGTGACACATGAGCCGTGAGCCCGTGAGCCGTGATCGTCGGATTACTGTTTCACTGTTTTAGGACTCCCTCAGTGAGCGACCATTCTTTCGCACCTCGTTTTCGGAAACTTTACTCACTCACTCAATACTCCTCATTCTTTACTCATCACCAACTCTCTCTCTTACATTTTTCCTCATCCTCTCTTTTCCTATATTGGACAAGGGCCAGTTTCCAAACAACAACAAAGACTTGTTTTGATTACAAAACTCTGGAAGTAATGGCGGTTAATAGCAGATGCGTTGACAAGTTTTAGGAGAATGTGACAGGCTGCCAATACTGTAGCGTAGCACTCCAATACATGTTACCAAAAATAAAGGATGTCATGAGGCTAAGTTTTGTTTATTCGATGGTAAAAATAATCCCTCCACATTCCCTTAAAACCTATACAACGGATGAACGTGGTTTAGATGTACAAAAGATTGTTGAATAATTTATAAATGGTATCAAGAGACATGAATATTTCATTAATTAAAATTTTGATAAAATTATAGAAGTGTACAATACTTGTGTTTAGTATCAACAGAATCTCTTGAAGTCTACACTCAACATTTACACGACAGCTTTACTGATTCAATAAATTACCATGATAGAATAAACAATTGTTTATTCTATGATATCACTATATGAAATAATATATACTAAATAATAATTTTCAATAAAAAGATTAAGAAATTGTCAAAAACCACAGATTTATTGATATTAGAAAGACCAACTTCTCAACTACACAAAAAGTAAATAATAATTATTAAAGTTTTATTTTTAAAAATTTAAATTAGTAAATAGCAATATTTACTAAGTTGACTGAGTTGCATCATATAGAAAGAACAATATAATTAAAGATAAACTATTTAGTTCATCTCTGATTGTATTAATTGAAATCGATAAATGCTACCTAAATAGTTTAACAATTAGTTTGTTTCATGCTGGAAAACTGTCATTAAATCTCCTTTGAATCTGATTTCTGTATAACAGGGATTGGAATTGCAGAAATCGACGAATTTTGAACATACAGTATTTACAAAAGTATTATTACAATACTACTTCAACACAAAATGTATTATTGATTAATCCATTAAAATCACGAGACATTAATATGAATGCAATAAAACTATAAGATATTTAGATATTTCTCAACTCAACACACATATACATACATACACACATTCGTCTCAATTTTTAGTCTCTTACAACGATACCAGTTATACCAAAGATATTACAACTATATTACAACGATACCAAGTCACACTGTATGACCTCAAGATTTGAAATTTTCCAGGATTAAAAATACTGTACTCCATTCTATTCATCTCTATTTCTCCCATTTTCCAGTGCTTCTTCCACCCTTCGGAAAATAGTCTGAAAAACAGACAATTGTGATTCTGTATATGTAGAGATAGCTGTGGCAGTCATACAGTTTCCAATCGGGACCCCGGACTCACCACAGCTAAACGGCACATACCCAAGCAGGGCACGTCCTATCAGCTCTCCCACCACCCTCTCTCTCGGGCACACCGTATATGAGTACTGGCAATAAATTAGTAGCTTCCTGCTTTCTCGTTCGCTCTTTCTTTCTCCCTCTGATAGCAGAAGCAGCACAGCAGCTCTAAACCTTTTCCCGGGCAGATCGCTCTAAATCCCCGTTAGCTGGCAGCCAGAGACGAGTCTGACGGTGAGCAGCTTACTGCAGGAGCTGCTTTTGCATAAATCCTGCCATTTTGTGTTTATTGGGGAGGAGGAGGAGTGGGATGAAGGGGAAGAGACGAAATATGGAGGAAAAGAGAAGAAAGAGGAGAGGGTGGATGGGAAGAGGAAGAAGAGGAATAGCGTCGCGTGAGCTGCCGACGTTTTGGAGACGTGTGACGTCAGATGGAGACACATGTGTGCTACTCTTCCTCAATATCCTTCTCTCTTTTAGTAGAGAGTTACTGGGAAGGATATTTTGGATATTCTTTCCGAAGAATGAACATTGATATGTCCAAAGCTCCGCCAATTTATGTGGCTGCTTATTTTTTATTTATATGTTTAACAATATTATCTATAGTTATTGCAAATTGATTTTTTCATATACAGTTCAATTAGTATTTCTTAGTTTATATTTGGGAATTCATCTCAAACTTTGATGTAATGTAATCTATCGTATAAGAGCAAGTATATTTATATTAATCTACATAAATAAAGTACTCAATCAATTAATCTCTCTCTCTCTCTCAATATCTTACACAATCTCTCTCACCAGTATTTCTTAGTCGTCTTAATCTTAGTCCTTTCTCCAGTTCCATAAAATTTGGAGATAGAAAAATGCCGTTTCTCAAAAAATTGGTGATTGTGATATTTTGACAAACTTGCTATCATACGAAGCAATTTGGTTAATCTGCCGAAAATACAAGGCTGGAATAATGGTTAGACGTTTAAAATTCCAAAATTATTGATAGTGATATCAAAAGGGGAGATAGATGACAGAGAAAACATGGGGAGAATTAAAAGAGAAGATAGGAATAATAATCAGAAGGAGCAGATAAGAGAAAAGTGAGATAAGAAAAGTGGGGGTAGGAGATACAAGACAGAATGGAGAAAATGAAGAACAAAAAGAAGAGGTTTTTGAGAAAAAGTAGACGTTTAAAAGAAATGAAACGTTGTGAAAAGAAAAGATAAATGAAGATCCAGGGAATAAAGAGGAAAGGAAAATTCACAACAAAATAGGTAAGGAGAGGAAAAGATGAAGTTGAAAAGGGTAAAGATCAATGAGGAGAAAGAGAAAATCGAGATGGGATGAGGTGAAAAGATAGAGAACTAAGGGAGGAAGCAGGATAATGAAAAGGAAGCAAATCAAGGAATGGGTGATAGAAAAAATGGAATTGATTAAAAATTGTTTCATTTTTTTTCATTTCAATTGATAAACTAGAAAAAATCGAGATAATAATAATAATAATAATAGCTTTTATTGGTGGGAAGGCTCTGATGGAAGTTCCACCTCGCCTGAATGTATCATTCAAGCTGTCAATGGGCCCTACAACTGTCATACTTCAGTCGGGACCGACAAATAACGTACCCATCCAATAATACTGCAGTAACCTCGTCAAAAACGTTTAGTGATGAGCGGGTTTGAATTGAGATGAAAAGAGGATTCCAAAATAGAAGGGAATGTGAATTGCAAAAGGAAGGGAAATATAGAATAGGGAGTAAGGAAAGGGCAATAGCAAGAGGAGAAAGATGCAACGATGCACAACCACATTTCAAACACGTACCGTATATATGGATGAAAAGCGAAATAATGTGCGGGGAGGGCTGTTGTAATAACTACTGCACCCCCACATATGAGAGAGAACCCCTAAGCTCCAAACCCATTGTTTTTCTGCAAACTCCATATATACAGACAAAAGGGAGATGGTTGGAAAACAGGAGGAAGAGAATGAAAGTCGCCACATGGAACCACATTCAAGAAATTGAATGAAAGGGAGGAATAACATGAAAAGAGACAGAAGTATTGTCTCGATCACATACCCTTCAACAGAACCACCAATCCTTTCTAAGATAGGACGAGAAGAAAAGTCTACGGAAACATTTAAAAACCAAAACCTTCAAAAGCAATGGGTATTTGAGTCTGAAAATTCTCTCGAAGACAAAAGTCACAAAGAATACATTGAAAGAATAATTTCAGCGAAAAGGTTGTTAAGGGTGAAGAGTGACGAATCAACCCTTTAATGTGTTTAAGTGCACTGGACATTCTCCAAGTGACCTTCTATTGTTCATCTTTTTTTGGAAATGTCTACTGTTTCTTTTCCAAACTTTGCATGCGTATAATTCCATCCATTGTATTTTTCTTCAGGGCTATTTTTAATACAAATAAAATATAAAAGATTAAAGAATAAAATAATTTGAAAGCGTACTTAGACTACAAAGATTTATATTTTATTTATAATTCTATTCATTCTTAGGCAACCGAAGAAATCTTCACTGTTTTTACTAGATTTTACCAATTTTCTAGTGACTGGAATTGTGATAGCATAGTTCAAAGCTTACATTTTTGAGAAGGTTTTATTGGCTGATAAAGCAGAAAAATAATCAATAATTTTGTCCTGTTTAATTTTCAACAGTTTAATTTTCCAAGAGTGATGGTGGAATTTTAGATTGGCCCCAGATATGTTTAATACATTCTACTATATCCAGAGAATAATTAATTCCATTCTAGGCTCTCTAACTATTATTTTATGCTTAAGTATGACTTTCAATTTAAATCCTTACTTCAAAAATACCACCAAATATCAACATAACATCTGCAAACTCTCATGAAATTCAAGCTCACATGAATTACCAGAAGAAACAGAAATGTATGCAGATAATTTCAGATGCAGATTTGTTCATTGAACTGTAGTAGAAAGTCCCGGTTCTTTTTCGATTAAATCAACTTGTTATTAAATCTTATCAGGAATTAATTGTAGAATGTAGACAATTCAAGGGTAGACTCAACATTTTTGAATGTCATGTAAAAGATTTCATATTATTATAGTCTACTAAATGAAACTAATATTGACAATAACAATGCAATAAACAAATAGCATTCGTAATCCATCATTGCTTTCCTATTGGATACAATATTTTTCATTTTCGATTCTTTATCAGATAAATAAGCTTGTTATTGAATATTATCAGGGATTAATTGTAGACAATCCAAGAATATATATGATTTCTATCACTTATCTTTGCTTATCTGAATGGTACATTTTTCATTTTCAATATACAGTAGTGTAATAAGAAATGGATTCTACAAAAAATAAATACTCAATATTTTAGAGAAACTATTCACGGTCACCTACATCTTGAACACTGCCTACTCTATCAACATCCACCCCCTCACACCAAGGTAAGGGATGATTTGAGGGGGTACCCCATATAGGTGGAGAGGGGCATCAACCCCCGAGTTTATTTACGAGTATACACACCGTAAACATGAGTGTACGATCGTTGCCTGCCCAGAATAACTACCCTATTTACTACAGTACTACCGCCGGCTAATAGAGCACCACTAACTTACATTTTATGGTAACAGTCTGTTAGATTAGAGTTGGGCCAACCGAATGTCTATTTTACGGCAACTAAATTGGCTCACCTCATTCAATGCTTTTCAAAGGCCCTGACGAGATTTGCACTGAACCACATTGAAAAAGCATTCAATTTTCATTGTAGTTTTCATTTTTTCAGTTTCATTGATTATTCCATGACGCATCATCTAATAGATTTATGATACTGTAAATAGAACACTAATTTGGATGCAGACCATGGAAAAGAGAATGGAAAATTGATTTTATTCGCGATTGAATCATTTCTTTTTGGAGTATTCATTTATCTGTTTTTACGAGAGTATAAACTTCTTACGGTCAAGAGTTAAAGGGGAGGGTATCCTTGATACCCTTTCTGAGAATGGACAACTAAAGGTCCAACCTTCACAGTTTCATGTGAAAACGTTACAGTGATACCTCAACTTTGTCATATTTTACCTCTGCTCAATATTATAGTAAAACTCTTCTGTAGATTAATATGATTAATTAATTACTCTGACTGCTAATTATTTTCAACACTACAACGTAAGTTGAATTTTGCTTTCTTAAACACATGAATAAAGGAATCTCTATCTGAATCCCAACAAAATTTTAACGTTTCCAGAAATCAGGAACCAGGTCCAGATAACATAATATACATTCAGTTTATTCTATGTTCAATAATTCAATTAGTATGTGGTAATGTGATACAATACATCCAATTGAAATTGGGCACTCTCATCGTGTTATATTGATCAGGCACACCATGATAGGAATGATTAAACATCTAATAAAAAAAGTGATATTACACGCAATTACTTGAAACAAATATTGTAATCACGTTCATGAATTTCGTTCAATTAAAATTCCAATCAAATCACAACCGTGATATGCTATAATTACCATCAAAACCATATCTGTCTCTCTCTCATCCAATCCAATCAACACACACTATCACTCTCTATCACAATGCACGCAACATTTTGCAATAGAAGGGGAAAGGGGGATCCGCGTGTACAATCCATCAAACAGGGGGGACGTCCATCGACTCCCTCCCCCCAGCTTCAGCACCCATTTCGCGATCCCCTTAATCACAGCCATTATTTACCGTGTGTGTGTTTTGTCGTTTTATATGTAGAACGTGTTGTCGCAATTATTATTTCCTTGTGACACCCCTCTCCCCCTTGTAATGGAGCCCCCCTCGACAAAACCTACCCCAAAAACAGCTATCGCCATTTCGAGCATGTGTCACCAAAGCCTAGACACAGTCATTTATTTTCTTCTTATACACACAACATACATGCCATCATATTATTGTATAAACGATAACAGCAGAACGCGGCTACTAGTCATGTTTTGTAGATAGTTTGTCTAAGCTACCTATCTTTACATCACATCTTTCCCTAATCTTTATACCAACAAATCACCTACTTTTTGCTGTAGGTGATACCCACATGAGCTCTAGGCTTGTGCATGGGTAACGCTGGCAAAATCTTGGAAAACGGTTTACAAACCGTAGACAATAAGTATCCGTGAATATTCAACCAAGAAGAAGCCTGTTTTATAAATTACAGAGCATCTTATATTTGAACAGGCATTCTTGAAAATAGAAAAAATCTAAAATGTTACCAGACTACAAGAATATGAAAATTTCAAGGTGTTGATTGAAAAAACCCCTCTATCATCGAAGCTATGAGACTTGAAATGTGAGAGATTAAGGAAAATTGAGAAGCAAAAGGGAATTGCAAAACACCCCAGTAGATCTGATAATCAACAAGAACTTGCGAGCTGCATAACCCTTTCCATTCTATGTAATTGAATTTGCCAAGACAAGATCCACTTGCCGAGACAACATAAGACGGAATTCACATTTCACACAGGCCACATGTGTCTATTTCCACTCATGTGATCCTACTTCATCACATCACAGAGTGTCACATGTGTGCACCACCCCTAAGCTGTCGGATGACATCGAGTCATACAACCCTTCCAACACCGAGACGAGTCGGCCATTAGGGGGTAAACTACCCCAGTCTAGTTGGCTACAACCTTGCCAGTGCATCAGCCGGTCAAAATTCTCATCTCGAGTCCCTAGTGGCTAGTCCCGGTCCACAACCTGGATACCGATGATGATGATGATACCAAGGGTTGATACCCCTTCCCGGAGGGAGAGTCCCCCCAACCCCTGCCCGTCAAAAGACGAACTCCCACACAGATGCCCAGAATTGACTCAATTATAAATAGGAGCGTGCGAGAGCGTCAGCCTATTAGAATGGCCAAAACAGAAATGAGAATCATTAAACTGCTCACTCCTTGGGCGGCGAGCGAGATACTCAATATTGTTCTCGAGCACATTCTGATGATGATAAGAGCAATTGGGGAAGATCGAGTGAAGGATTAAAGGGTGTTATAAATTCATGCCTTTGGGGTCTGCCTACTCATTTACTTAATTGTAATGGGCGGTATTGGAATCTACATTTGCCTGAAATTAGGATTATGTACTATCTTTGAATTGAGAACTTGATACAAGAGATATAAAACTGTTGCTCATTAGTGGGTACTTAATAATGATTCAGAGAGTAACTAAAAACATGAAAATGACAAGACATGTTATACACAATCTTTCTATCAATATTGAATATGTGTAATGTGTAGTGCTGTTCTCAGAGTTTAAATTCAAATTATAATGATTCAAATGTAGAGTTCTTATCCAAATTATATTGCTCTCAATAGAAGAAGCTCGAAATATAAGTGCGGGGTATGGATACCCATTGACAAATGTTCCAAAATATACAGAAATCAACTGCATTTAAATAATTGAGATTCCACAATAAACTCCATTTTTCAAGATGAACCAAAAAGAAAAACAAGATAATATTGAGAATTATTGTCGAATAATTTGAGGTTTATGATCGACCGTTCATACAGTTCAACACTGTTCGATGGAAAGCATAATTTATGCTCAGTCCTATTTTTTTCCACTCTGACCTATTCCATTTTTATTAACACTAATACTTGAATTTCAGAAAAACCTAAGTAATGATGGAATTTCTTACATAACAGGTGACTAGTGATTTCTTTACCAATAAGTTCAACTTCTGGAGAAATATTCTCAAACATGATACTTTTAAAAATATCACAAACTTTCAAATTTATGAAAAACTCTAATCTATAAAAGACAATAATTTCCTCCGAGGAAGCAAGCTCAGGCACCAAATGGTAATATTTTCAAGTAGCCAAAAGCATTATAGCAAACAAAATAATATCCTGAGTCCTTTGTTCCAGAAGGCGCATTGTAAAGTGTATTGTACAGAAGACAGGGTTTATCTGAAATATTTCCGGCGAGCAAACCCTTTCTTCCTAATTCAACTTCAACAAAACCAATTCAATTTATTCCGACGAAAGAAGTGGAGCACTATAACATAGCGAGCAGTACATTGCTGAAGCTCACACATTCCCTGCACAAAGAAAAGAAAAACGAGCAGAGAGACGATGAGAAGAAGAATAGATAGATAGATAGAAGAAGGAGATGAAGCAGAAGAAGAAGAAAAAGAAGATGAAGTGAAAATCTAAGGGCTGATGGAAGAAGGAGAAGAATGTGAGAGTATTTGAAAAGAAAAAAAATGAGATGAAGAGTGTTGGAAGTACTACGGAAATTGGAGAGGGAGGAGAAGGAAGAAGAAGGAATGACATAGAAAAGTTTAAAAAAATATTTACAATAGAAACATGTGGGGGAAGTGGAAAAAGAATAATAAGGACCACAGAAGGATCCAAGAGAATAAAGTAACAGAGGAAAATGGAAAGAGAGGACACAGAAGAAAACCAAGAGAAGCAAGTATAAGAGGAATATACACAGAGAACAGCTTCGTTGAAGATGAAAACTATAAAAATGGATGGAAAATGATAGAAGGAAAAGTAGAAGCAGAGACAATAAGAATGAGAATAGTTAAAAGCTTATCAGAAAACAAATGAGGAGAAAAATCAGAATAAGCATTGGAATAAGGAGAAGATAGATCATAAGAGAAGGAAAAACAAGGAGAGCTGAGAAGATGAGGGTAAATAGGAAAGACAACAAATAAGAAGACGGATGAGGAGAAAAAGAAGATGAAGATGAGGTGGAAAAATGTTATATGAAAGTGACGATAATAGGGCAAGCGGAAGAAAAAACTTGAAAAGAGATGGAAAAACTACACAGATGTAAACGAAGATGAAAGCGGTCAGGGAAGGGCAAATGAAAAAAGAAAATTAAAGAAGGAGAAGTGGGCAAAGACAGAACTTGGAATAAGAACAAGAAGATGAGAAAAATGAGGGAAGTGCGAATAGACAGAGGAAAGCGCAGATATACTCGATTGGCGAAATGAAACTCAGAGGATAAGTGTAGCAGCGACTGCAAGATTCCTGGGGCGGACTCAGGGATAACTTGCTCCATCCCTATTTCAAGGGTTTAGGGACGAACGAATTCCGGCTAGGAGGTGATAACAGGGTTATTGAGAGGCCCCCGGACAGGGGTAGGGGGGACTGCGAGCCCCTCCAAATATATTAAGCACGGACCATTGGTCGTCGAGTCTCCCAGCATCACTGTGGAATAGTAAGCGGGGCCTTTCCACTAACCCTTTCAAGGGATAAGGACACACACACACACACACCCACACTCCCTTCGGCCCTTGGCTCACTCAACTATTATTATTGTTATTCTTGCCAGACCATCAACACGGGCACTCGAGTCAAGTTGGTGCACAAGATAGACTCAGTCGGTGTGCACTGCACATGCTAATGGATGTCTTCTTGTATCTTCCAAGTGTTGCTGAATATTTAATTCAACTGTGCACGTTACTTGGGAATAATTGGTGTCAGAAATTACGAGAATGTTATACGTAGAAGTACATATCACTGTAGCAGTATAGAAGACCAGCAGCATCGTGTTGTAAGCAGTATAGTTGACCGAACGTAGTGAGGTCTATGTTTCAACTCGATTTGCTTTTGTCTGTCTGTATGTAACGCGATTACGTCCAAATGCGTTGATAGAATTCGATGAGATTTGACAGGAATATTCCTTTTTCAACTGCGCGTCGATGTATGTAATGTTGCATTTAAGGATGATATGAAAAGAAAAGGAATTCCTCCATACTCTGATGTTACTATATATATAATTTACTTTGAAGTTTGAAGATAGGATCAGACTATAGAATTATTCATTATCGAATTTAAACCAGGTATGTAATTGTCCCACGTCATCTTGCAGGAGTTTAGTTTTATTGTATTTATTTTCTCTTTTTGAAAGTTTAACTGTCATGATAGCCTCAAGACGGCACAATAATTAATTGGATATCACGTAATCATATAATATGTAGTATTCTTGTTAGTAGTTTTGTTTTTTCCAAGCTTTTGCGATTTTTGTAAATTACTGTAATACTATCTTTAACATTATAAAATTTTAATTGTATATGAAGTACTTGAAGCAGAATAAGTGAACTGCAACTGCCAACACACAAGGTTTCTTATGTTGGCAGTGCCAAATATTACATTGATAATATTGTTATGTACTTAAGTTAAAATCAATGTCTATTTGTATTGTATACTCTTGTAATTAATATTGTACAAATATGTATTTGTAATTTTTGGCAATAAATTCAATTCAATTAAAAAAAATCAGCTGACAAGTGGATTATTTATTGCATGCATTACACAGATGTCTGGTCGTGTCTATTTCTATAAGGTAGGGTTTCAATATTTTCTATGATGCCTGCCGATCAGTAGCAATATTCTCACATTTGAAAAACAAATTTAATAGGTGATTGAAAATAAAATAAAAAATGATTAAATGAACTGAATAATGCAGAAGATATTATAATATTCTTGACTGAAAAAAATAGTCTATTTTTAAAAATAGTTAAGAAATATTTTTATCAAATGGAAAGATTATCACGAAACTGGATAAATCATCATATGGCATACAAATTCAAACGTGAACTGAGTTTATTAATACAAGTGAGATTTCGATCTTGGATAAAACAAATAACAGTTTTCAAGAGTAAATTATGATTCAACTGTGAATTGTGATTCAACTGAATCAACTTGAACAGGTGACATCAGATACTTGTGGATGAGAAAACTGCATGAGGTCTACTGTTCGAAGAACTACTACTAAATAGCAGTACAGTTATTGTAACAGTTTAGTGTTGTAAGGTGGAAGCTGAAGATTAGGTACTAGAAAGTGAATTCTATACCTATTGTGAATTGTGATAATACAAGAATTTTCTGTGAAATATGTCTCCAACCTTTTCAACAATATTTTTCCTTATTTTACAATATAAGGTAGAATATATACATAATTATTGAATATAAACATAATAATTAAAATTATAAATTTAATAAGTTGTCATACCAATTTCTTTGAAAATCTTGACCAGACGATAATATCAGTGGTGAACATACCTGAAACAAAAGAGATCAAAATGAAAAATCATGTGTAACATTATTTCCAAATAGACAAGAGTATTCAACATACAGTAGATCGGAAAGATAGGCTATGTAATCAAAATAATATATCTCCCACAATGTAGACTAACCAAAGTTGAAGGACAATAACTGAGGCCCGGTTGCACAAAAGTCTGTTTAATTTCAATCATGATTAAATTCCACGAGAACTAATCAGCGAAGGTTCTTCTCTGATTGGTTCTTGTGGCATTTAATCGGGATTGAAAGTTAACAGACTTTTGTGCAACCCAGTTCAACTGTGCCATCAAACTACAGATGATAACTTGTAGGTTTTATTGAGAGGTATTGAAGAAACCCGAACATTTCTGGTTGATAGATTTGAAATGTAAACATTCGCCAATATCATTCGTCATTTTATTTTAATCGCAAATTATGAATTCAAATACGCAAGTAAAATATGAATAGAATGCTATTTCATTACTGATTAAGAGAATAAAAACTACCAGAAGTAATTCAATTACAATAAAAAAATATAGTATCGGAATTCCAGGGTAAAACTGAGATGTACTTGCGTTCTCTACAACATGATTCAGTCGCAGAATTATCATCCATTTTACAGTATTTGCCATTTATAATAATAATCCCATAAACAACATTTTGACACTATCATTCCACCCTCTCTTCTGGTCCACTTGCGGTTTTTTCACATTCTTAATTACTAAATTCACTGTAACTTGAAAGCCTTTTCAAAATTCATCACACCCTTTCCACACAAGTGCTAAAAGAGCATGTCTCTGCACTCTATATCCACCGGAAGTGTGTCTAGTTTTTTGTCGACCGGAAAAAGACAAGGAGGCAAAATTGATGTTTGGTTATGGTGTAATGTAAGGTGAAGATAATCCTCCCTTTCATGCTCTTCCTTCTTCTATCATCAACCCTCCACTTTTCATATCCACTACCTTGCTCTTGCTCTCTAATCATTGCCATGCCGCCCTCGCGCTCAACACACATTAATAAGAGATAACTGGGGAGGAATGGATGGAGAGAGATAGAAAGAGGAGAAGTGAGTGAGAAAGAGCGAGAGAGTACAAAAAGATAACTGGGGAGGAATGAATAGAGAGAGATAAAAAGAGGAAGAGTGAGAGGGAGTGAGGAGTACGAAAAGGGGTTGCACCAAAAGAGGCTGCTATAATTCTTCTTCTTCGTGGAGAGGAAAGTGGAAGTAATTATAAAGGCACTGCAACATTCAGTATGCTGAGTGGTGTACCAAGTTGCGAAGGGTAAAGTATGTGGGATGGGTGGCTGACTTCACCGCTGAGTCCCTAGTATGCAAATTACACATCATGCTAAATCTTGATCTTAAATTTACTTAAATCTTGTTCATTCACATTTAATTCTACTCCAAAATGTTTATTCACAAGTTTCAAGTAAATAAGATTTATAAGTTAAGAGTTCCTAAAACTAGAAGCCACAAGTGCAAGAGTCCTAATAATTTGAATTTCATAAATATCAAGAGGACCTTGACAAAAATTAAACTGTAAGAAAAATTAAATATTGAATAATTAAACCCAAAGGGACGAATGATGACAACCCATCGTCGTAAGACTAGCTATGAATTTCATTATGTAAAATTATAACAGATAAAAATATCGAATTATTTTGAATTCATATACTGTAATCCACTTATTAGTGCAGCAACTGTCGTACAATACATGAATCGTCCACAATATCGAGAAGAGCTTGACAAAAATGATAATATATGAAAAATTTACCAATAAAGAATTAAACCCACAAGAACTAATGATGACACCTCATCATCATAAAACTGGCTATGAATTTTTCAAGTAACATTACAACAAATAGAGTTATCGAATCATTTTGAATATAATATACTCTAATCCACTTATAAGTGTAGCAACTGTTACATGAATGCTCATCTTCTGTGGATAACAAACTTCAAAGTGAATAAGTTGACTACTGGTTCCCACTCAGCTAACTCAAATATATTCAACCATAACAAATACATAATTAGCAAGCCGAACATTTATTCTCAAATAAAAATCCAGAAACACAATAAAACTGCTTTTTTATTTTGACTTGGGGTAATCGTTGAAGCCATGTAATCTCACAATACAAGCTATCAATAAGATGTGGAGTGGGCTGCAGCTGCAGTGGGCCAAAGCCTATTCAAGTGCTGCTGTAAAAGATGCTTGTTTGTATTGCATACAAGAGAGAGAGAGAGAGCTTGTATTGTATTGCCGGGATTTGAATTTATTAGCAAAAGGAGGCTGTAAATCGTGCGAGCGTTTTTTACGACAACCGCCCTTGTCTTTTCACTTGTCGATTGTCCTATTTTCCTTTCAGTACTTTTTCTTCTTCATCTTCTCCCTCTTCTTCGTCATCTTCTTCTTCTTCTTCTTCTTCTTCACCATCTTCTTCGCCTTCTTCTCCTACTTCTTGTTTTTCTTTTGCAACATTCTATCCTTAGACATTTTCTTCTCTGTGGTTCCATACATCAATTTTGCCCTTTATAAGTTATTCTTCTAAATTATATTATCCTTTTTCGTGATATTTTTATGCTTTGCCTTTAATCTTGTGATATGGAATTCCTTTTTTTCTATAATATATTCCTCATAATAAACACAATCATTTTGTTGGTGTTCTTTATCTACACTGTAGTATTTTTCATACCATCAAAGTATTCATCATTTTGATCCTTGACTTCTTATTTTCCTTCCTCCTCCTTCTTGTCTTCTCTTTCTTCTTCTTCGTGCAGTATTTTATTGTTGACTTGATTCTCAACTCTTCTTCATCATCCTCTCTTTTGTATTGCCCTTTCTTCAATATTTTTAAATCAATTTATAGTTTCCTATAATCTGCCTGCTGACTTCCTTTTCCTTCAAATTTGTATTCTTATTTATACCCTTGCCCACCTGTGAAAAAATGAAGAGGACAATGATCCTCTCTTCTTTTTCATTTTTCCAACTCACTTCATCTGCCTTCTGCGTATCTTTCATCTTTCTTTTCAAAATTATCAATTATTTCCAGTTTTTCTACCCACTTTAACAAAGTTTCGATTTTCCACCTTTTAATTATTAGTCTTTCATTCCTCCAACATTATCACTTATTTCCACCCACTTTTTACCATTTTCACCTTCTCACCAATTCATTTCTCGTCCCTTCTGTTCACAATTCTGTATATCTTATCCTTGCAACATACTGTATCTCCACTCACTCCAAAAATATTTCAATTTCTTTCACCTTTATATTGATGCTCAGACTCAATACTTCTTAACGCTTGATTGTTAATACTTGCATCATCATGGGTGATCAGAGGAGGTGGTTCGCTCGCATGCAATTTATGCTCCAACTTTTTTCATTCACACAATACTCCAATGTTTTGCCACAACTCACTCAGTCTCTCTCTCCCTCACATACTCACTCTTTCACTCTCACACATACACACATACCACCTCTGATTTCTTCAATCTCCTCTCCGACTCCATTCTTGTCTTTTACGAGCGCCGTCCCCGTTTTATTTCAGCCATAAGCATCTTCTCTCAACTCAATAGCAACTGACTCCCGGCCATATAATCGGCTTCAAATTACTCGGCAATCAAACGAATCGTTCGGATGCATTTTATTTCGTGATGAATTTTTCCACGAAAAATCTTCATTTTATATGCGTGTGACTCATGTTTTCAAAGTGAGCAATAAAGTTTACAGCCTTTCGCGTTTCTTATATTGCTGCAGAGCGGGTTGGATTGATGGTTCAGGTTAGTGAAACACTGGAAAAGATTTCAGAACTTTTTATGGCAAGTAATGTCGTGATTTCAATACTAATTATTGTTTAATTGCTCTTAGATAAGATACTCATTTTACTGGTTGCTTTCACATGACTCCATATAGTATAGTAGAGATATTTCAAATAAAGTAAATGAGTGACAAATAAATAACTGAATAAGAAATAAAATTAGATATATTATTCAGAGTAAAGCAAAAAATGACATATTAAAAAAAATTGAAATTGTGACAATCATGAGATCTATATTATTCATTAACATGAAGGAGAAAGAAGTATTATAATGTATATTTGGACAGTAAATTTTTGTGATCATTATAATAAGTGTTTACATAGCCTCATTTCAACTATATCACAATTAGGGAGAGAAACAGTTGTGGGTTTATCCCGTTGATTCTCTACCAATCATTAAATTGATGTGATTGTGGAATGAAATTCTTTAATTATCATAGTCTGCTTATCGTTTCCTCAGAGTTGGATACGATTTGATAACAAAATATTAATACTTTGTAAGGTTTTCAATAACAGTATCATAGAGAAACAATAGCTTTAGTAGATATCCCATGGTATAGGGCGTTTATGTCGCAACTTTTACTGTTATCTCAAGCTGATAGTTCATGTAATTCTTCCCGTGAAGCTGAGTTGCACTGGTAGTCTCTCATATTGTGCCGTTCATACACTCTCACTCCAAAAATATTTCAATTTCTTTCACCTTTATATTGATGCTCAGACTCAGTACTTCTTAACGCTTGATTGTTAATACTTGCAACATCATGGGTGATCAGAGGAGGTGGTTCGCTCGCATGCAATTTATGCTCCAACTTTTTTCATTCACACAATACTCCAATGTTTTGCCACAACTCACTAGTCTCTCTCTCCCTCACATACTCACTCTTTCAATCTCACACATACACACATACCACCTCTGATTTCTTCAATCTCCTCTCCGACTCCATTCTTGTCTTTTACGAGCGCCGTCCCCGTTTTATTTCAGCCATAAGCATCTTCTCTCAACTCAATAGCAACTGACTCCCGGCCATATAATCGGCTTCAAATTACTCGGCAATCAAACGAATCGTTCGGATGCATTTTATTTCGTGATGAATTTTTCCACGAAAAATCTTCATTTTATATGCGTGTGACTCATGTTTTCAAAGTGAGCAATAAAGTTTACAGCCTTTCGCGTTTCTTATATTGCTGCAGAGCGGGTTGGATTGATGGTTCAGGTTAGTGAAACACTGGAAAAGATTTCAGAACTTTTTATGGCAAGTAATGTCGTGATTTCAATACTAATTATTGTTTAATTGCTCTTAGATAAGTTACTCATTTTACTGGTTGCTTTCACATGACTCCATATAGTATAGTAGAGATATTTCAAATAAAGCAAATGGCAAAAATGACATATTAAAAAAAATTGAAATTGTGACAATCATGAGATCTATATTATTCATTAACATGAAGGAGAAAGAAGTATTATAATGTATATTTGGACAGTAAATTTTTTTGATCATTATTATAAGTGTTTACATAGCCTCATTTCAACTATATCACAATTAGGGAGAGAAACAGTTGTGGGTTTATCCCTGATTCTCCAATCATTAAATTGATGTGATTGTGGAATGAAATTCTTTAATTATCATAGTCTGCTTATCGTTTCCTCAGAGTTGGATACGATTTGATAACAAAATATTAATACTTTGAAAGGTTTTCAATAACAGTATCATAGAGAAACAATAGCTTTAGTAGATATCCCATGGTATAGGGCGTTTATGTCGCAACTTTTACTGTTATCTCAAGCTGATAGTTCATGTAATTCTTCCCGTGAAGCTGAGTTGCACTGGTAGTCTCTCATATTGTGCCGTTCATACACTCTCACCCCAACAAAACAGTAAAATTCGACAATAATCAACAGTAATCGGCTTGAGATAACAGTAAAAGTTGCGACATAAACGCCCTATACCATGGGATATCTACTTATGCTATTGTTTCTCTATGACAGTATTTACTTTACAGTAGTTAGATAGCTTGATATTCCAAAATGATACACAAGTAATTCATTAGATAAGAAATGTATTGGAGCACTGGCACCTCTCTTATTTTACAAGTAGCATTCTGCACAATACTACTGTTCAAGAAAAATAATATTAAGTTATTCTCTAATAATAGTAAGTTACAACATTCCATACTACACAATTCGAAAATGAATGAAGACGGCCTCCACAAAGACCAAGAAGATAATAGTGGGTTACAATTCTGAACCCATCAATTACACTCAAAAATTGTAGAGCACCCAACCTTTTGTGGTCTATCATTTTGGGTGCAGCCCGCAAGTCGATCCCTACTCACTGCTTCATAATTAAACAACAATTCATTCATCATCTGGCAAGCTAATCAAATGATTACAGGAGGGCTACATTTGAGGGCTAAGATTCTAGAAAAATGTAGAGTTATGTATTTACCACCTAAGATAGTAACAATAAACACAGAAGATCTTTTAAGCTGATGCTATGCTTATTATATCTGTATCTTACTGTTTCTGTAAAAATACAGATATAATCAGCTGATGAAAAGTGAAATACATGTGTTCGTGGCGCATAAGTCTGTACGCACTTCAATAATCAACAATTATTTTATTGAGACAGGAAACGCGACTCGATTGGCAGAATAATATAATGGTAGAGGAACAGAATATATGATAATAATTATAATCAAGGAGAAGATATAACTTTATATAGAATATCTCTTATCTAGAATAAGAATGTAGGCTTTGTATACAATATAGAATGTCTCTTATCTTATATTTTATATCTGTTATAAGTGAAGGAATAATGGAGAAAGAGAATAATAAAAGATGCTAGTTCCTGCATAGAAAAATGAGGAACTGGATCAATAGACTATAATGAACATAGATAACCTAAAACAACTAATGACATGACATTTGGAATCAATAAAAACACACATTGAAAATTTATGAAAAAGGTAGAAAATTCTGAAAGTGTAAATTTGATAGGCGGAACGGCATTTTGACAAGGGAAATGTGAACACAATCAATGAGAAACAAATGAGGAGAGCCTCATTGTGAGGATGTGAATCCTCACAGTTGGACAGAATGTGATAAGACATTGATTTCAGGAGCCTACTAACGTAGCCATAGAGACCACAGCAATACAAACAAGAAACCCTTCCCATCAATAAGTTACTGCAGAACTAGTTAAATATATTAAGTAGGAAAGTAGAATACACTCAACTAGGAGCATACAATTTCATTGGTAGTAGTATTGAGAATTAAGAATAAAAGAAACTTTAGAAAATTATTCATTATCGAAATAGTTTGAAAAATACATGATGATACAGCAAAGACGAAGAACAAAGCTATGAAATATCAAGAGATTATGAATTTGAAACTAATCGAATGTTTAAGCCAACTGTTTCAATATAGCAAATGAAGAAAATTCTAAAAGCATTAGAAGAATGAGGAATCAAAGGATGAATACAGAGAATAGATCTCTCACTTCTGAAGCCCTTAAAGACTGGAAATTATGTTCAACAGTAAAAAGGGACCCAACCTTATTTTGTACTAAAATATTGTCTTAATTCTGCAAATAGTCAATAAATTCTAAATTCCCTCTTCTAACTTCTGATGAGAAAATAGTTTGGAGTTCATCTGCTTTTTCTCTCTAAATCATTTCAATTATAAGTGATTTACAAGATAATGATATATAAGTGATTCAATGATAATTGTACAAATTAATGAATGAATAACGTGATTTATATGAAAGCTATGATGCTAATTACTACTGCTTATTTCAAATGCATTACTTGAAATTTATTCAGATGCTGTGAGTTTTTAATAGTCCTTGACTGACAAATAATAAGTACTCTTAAGAGTGACATGAAATTTTCTGTGTTGTGGTTTGGGTAGGGGTTAGGGGGTGGGAGGCAGAAGGGCATTCTAGTTGGCTTTCACCTGTGTGCTTGTACCCCCCCCCAACCACCAACCCACCCAGCATTCTGGCACAGGCATGAATATTAATTTATCGCGCAGTCAACAGCTCTAGCATGCACACGTGCACTATGGACAATAATTAGATTCATGAACAGTAATAATTAAGAGTGGCATTAGTTCTTTATGTGTGTGTGCGCGCGCGGCGGTGTGATCGATCATTACAGCATGTCACGTGATTTGTGTGATGTGGTTAAGGTGTGACGTGACATGTGACACCACATGACAGCAAGTCGCTGTTTCCAGCACTGTTTTGCATGAGGGCTGTTGACCTGGTGAGACTGTCTCTGGCTAGAAACGAACGAATACAGTTTGGTTTTTTGCGAATTGAAAATTTCTGTCTTTTTTTAAACTACTCTAACTTCTATTCCTCAATATTCAAACTTCAACTACTGACCATGACAATACTCCATAATGAAAAATATTTCAACTACTTCAACTACTAGTAGTCTACTACTCTAACTACTGGTAGTTTATTATTTAGCTAGCGTATGGCAGATACACAACACATATAAAGCTCAAATACCTCAAATCCCTACAAATGCACTGTATATTTCCAATTCTTTGAGATGTTGTGTAGTTTTCGGTAAGGAGAACATAAGTTTGTCTGAACGCCATAATTTGCTAGTCCATTTAGCGTTACCCAATGTGCACCATGGAGGCGAACTAGCGTTACACATATTAAGTAAAAAATCTGATTGCAGGAACAATTTTGAGGTTAAAGAAGATTGAAACAATATTTCCAATTTTCACAGAAAAAAAAATCAAAATTATCTTCACCATTATAAATGTCCAAAATTGCTTTAAATTTAATTACTTTATTGCTTTAAATTAATGCCCAAAATTACTGGTAGTTCAACTATTTTAACTACTCTAACTTCTATTCCTCAATATTCATACTTCAACCACTGACCATGATAATATTCTATACTGAAAAATATTTCAAAATACAATAATGCAGGTGGACAGATGGCACTAATTATTGTGGAAATGGCAACTTTGTGTAGGATGGGACTTCAGTTGGAGATCCTGGGAACTGACCAGGAAAATTCACAGTCAATTTAACAGGAAGAGAGTAAGTTTCCATTTACTTGTCAACTGGAGACATGGCTACAGCCCAAATCCATTACCGGCTACCAAAGTGCAACAATCCTCCCTCACCCTTTCCGCTACCCATCTACCCTAACACTCGTTACTATTGTTATCATCATAACATATACTATTCCCGAGGAAGTTGATTATAACATAATTACTTTATTGTTATATATTATATAGTAAACGTCGACCATGGCTCTTCACTATTGTTGTATGGAGGTTCTATCCTGTTCTCCGGGTTGATACATGAACCCAAGAAAGTTTGTTACAATTAGCCATCATAGTAATTATTATATCCATTTTGATGGTTCATACTGAAATTTGAACTCTGTGATGAAACGCGTAGAACGCTACAATGTAAATATCTATCTTTTGGAATAATTCTACAGCTATGCAGACTATTGTGTGCAGATAAAGAAAATGTAATATTGTCTAACTTATAGAATATTGAATATTAAATTGACAATAAATTGCTACTCCTACTGGCGGACAAGTCCTCACTTATGCCAGTAGATTTCCACCAAGTTTATGCTATTTGAAGTGTTGAATAATAATGTAATGATAATCCTCAATCCATCCAGTTTGATTGTGCATTATAACTCTTACTAGTTAGGAATAGAAGTATTAATGCTATTATGGTTCAATTTATTATTTTTTAGTAAGGAATGTTATTTATTTGAATTGATTGTGGTGAATTGCATTTGTGTTTTATAGTTAAATGTTTGTACCTACTTTGTAGAAATAAATTTGAATTTGGAAAAAATCAACCTGGAAGAGATATTCTGGTGTATATAGAAAGGAGATATAGTGATGCAATTCATATAGAATAGAAATATTGATTGAACTGAGTGGTATTATTATAATTATTTTGGTTTACGAGACATCTCAAATTCAAAAAAATGGTTTGTATAAATATTATTGTTGAATGAAAAAAACTAAGAAATTGTCAAAAAACCACTGATTTATTGATAATTAGAAAGACCGGTTTCGGTTATTACACCATTGTCAATCTCTGATAAACCAATTGGTGTAATAACCGAAACCGGTCTTTCTAATTATCAATAAATCAGTGGTTTTTTGACAATTTCTTAGTTTTTTTCATTCAATATGAATAATTACGACAATATCAACTTTTCAACTACACAAACAAAATATATTATTGTACTCAAAATTTTGTGAGAGTGAAAACCAACAAAACATAACCCGATTTCGGACTTTTTTATGTTATCTAAATTATGAAGGAGAAATAGTGAAAGGTATCCTCAGTTTTTCTCCCCCAATTTATGAGCAGTTTTGAAAAGTCTATGAGCAGTTATACCAATGAGCAATTTTGTGTTTTATGGTTTTCAAACCACATGAATGCCACTACTACTGTTTCCTTACCTTCTTGCATTAATCTGTAAACGATCGAAAATTAGTTGTATCATTAATTAAGTTTGTAGCGTGGATGTTGATGTGGAACTTTTTCATGATTGAATAGACTTAAAACGTAGTCAAAAATCCACTTTAATTAAATAAAAATTAATATTTTACAGGAGCATGCTTTTTGACTCACTCATTTGTCCTTTTTGAGTATATAACAGGATAAAATTGAAAGTTTATGAGGAAAAAACATGTTGTAAACTTCTATATAATAACGTAAATGAACCGCTTATACGAGTACGGGATGAGCACACACGAAAGCATGATCCTGTAAAATATTAATTTTTATTTAATTAAAGTGGATTCTTGACAACGTTTTAAGTCTATTCAGTTAGTTGTATCATATCTATTAAATATTATTGAATCATTTGGCATAGAAAACCCCGTTGTTCTCAGCGTTGGGAGTTTTTCCAACTCATCGTTCAGATTTATAAATTGGAGGGATACAGGCGTTGATACATACTGTTGGCTTCACTCTACTTATACACTTATTCTCTCCCCCATCTCTGTCTCTTCTCACCAACTTGCAAGCCCTACCTATTCTTCATCCTTGCCGCTTCCCCTCTGACACAATCCACTACGCTCTAGGTATACAAAAAGAGTTCACATTCTACTCTGAATACATTTTCTTTCCGCTATCAAGAAAGCCTCAATCTGAAACTTACTCAAACTTTTCATTTTTTCTTCACTCCTTTCTTCTCTTTACTCCTCTTTCATATCCATCCTCATATTCTACTTCATTGCAAGTTCTTCTTCTATCTGACTTCCAGAGAAGATATCATCAAATTCTTCTTTTACTTCGTTTTCATATTCATCCTCATACTCTACTCCATCAAAAGTTCCTACTCATTTTCCTATCACCTTTTTTTCCTAGCATTTTTCAACCTACGTCTTCAACTTCTGTAACTCAATTCCACTCTTTACCTCTTCTATTTCTAATCATTCTTCGATCGTTCTTTTTTATGCAACTTTTTCTTATTCTTCTAACCAACATTGACACTTGTCATCAACATACTTCTCACATCACCCTCTAATCTTGAACATTTTTTCCGAATTTATGTTTTAAAAGTAGCAATGATTTTTTTCTTTCCTATCTGATTCTTGTACCGTTTCCAATTATCTCTACTATTTCTTCGCACACTACGTCTGAAACCTATACTACAGTGACGTTCATGTTAAAATCGCGGTGGAGAAAGATGGGAGAACAGCGTAGCTGAGTCCCTGCTTTGCCACTGCCTTCTGTAGAGGATAGCTGATACAGGTATATCTGATGTGATAATAATATTGTTCATTCTTGAAGAAATGATCAGTTATATCAATTTTATTCGTCACGAAAATTATTTTAATTATTTTATAATAAATTTCCATAACTGAGGTAATACATTTTGTTAATTAATCATATTTCTACATTGTTAAAAAACGATCTGGCAGCTTTGTCGAATGATAGACAAGGATAGCATCACCAATGTTAATCAAATGCTGCCATTGAAACGTGGACCTCACTGTAGTAAATAACCTAACCACACGATCGAAATCTTACTTCTCTTTATTATCTAATTTCCACACCCTAGTTATTCCTCTACTTCTCAACTTCCCACACTATCTTCCTTTTCATCATGCCTATCTCCTCTCGTCTTCTTCCACCTACTCTTCATTCCTTCACATTGAACTCCTCCTTCTCCTCTTTATCACTATTCTCTTATTCTCGTACCACACTCTTCAACTACCAACTTATCCTACCTCTTCTCTTTCACTCCTTCCTCTTCATAGCTTTCCAGCCGACTTAGGATTCCCCTAGATTGTATGGTATCCACACGTGCGGGTGTGAGACTCTGCAGACTCTACACCGACGATACGCAGACTCATCTCTCTGGAGAGACGAGACAGACATATGCGCACAACAGAGAAAGGGGAATGGTGGAATGGAAGGGGAATTGAAGGAAGAAGAAGAAGATGATGAAGAAGAAGAAGGGAAATGATATAAGGCAAGGATGAAGCGAGTGGATAGGCGAGCACAGAAGAGTAGAGCGTCGACCTGGGATTCAAGGAGAAGAAGAAGGAGAAAGGGAAGATGGAGAAAAATAAATTCTAGAGAAGAAGTAAAATAAAACGGGAAGGAGAAGAAGAAGAAAGAAGGCAGCCCACCAAATTGATCCTGTTACTCCATTTTATTCCAATTTCCATTCCATTTCTTCGACGACCTGGGAATAGCTTCTCCTACTCTTCCTCCATCCCATTCTTTATCTACTTCTCCTCTACACATCATGAAGCTGTAGCTTCTTTCTCCCCCTCCCCCCTCACTTCATCAATCTCTCTTGATCCATTCTATTTTCTATTTCGACTTGTTCAATCAAGTGTAGACTTGCTATCCACTCGTTCCAATCTAATACTGTAATTGTTTTGAGATTTGGTTGATACTTTTCCATTCCTTAGTTTTCGTATTTTAAAAAATGATTTCTCATTAAGATAACACAGCATTATAACAATGTAAACTTTCTTCGAAGGATGAAGAAAGAAGCTCAAATAAGAAAGAAGAGTGTGTGATGTTGGAGAAGCAAATCCCTGAGGAGATCGTTAGCTAACCATTATAGCGTCTGGGACGAATGTTTGTTATTTTTCCTGATTCTCAAGAAAATACTCCAAGAATGAGATGCCTGAAAAATGTATTTTGTAGAAATATGTACGACTTCACAATAATCGTAGGGATTCCAAAAATGCAAAAACTATGCACTCACAAGTAAAAACAAAATTGAAATAATTTAAAACTATCTACAACTGAGAACCCGAGATTAGATAAGATGGAGTTTAATGAAGCCTATAACCAAAGAGATAAAAATAAAGTTTGATCACAGATCGAACTATATTACTTAGTCTATGGTTTGATCAAACTAGGAGTACTAATTACATGATGAATAGCAACAGATCTTACATACTGTCTCTGAGGATTGATTGACGGTTCATAGCCGTCTCTGTTTTAAAAAGGAAATAGATTATTTCTCATCATACAATAACTCATCACGCAAGTGACCATTATCAATCATATATAAAAAATTACAATGTGCAAAAATCTTATTAAAAATCGAAATTTGCATGACCTCTACATGTTAACCCAGCAACAACAAGGTATCGATGAAGAAATCCACGTAGTTGTTTGTTCATTCTCTCTACACCCAGCCAAGTTATTTATTCTCACTTATATAAATATTTTAATATTACTTTTTACGGAATAGGTAGAAGAGCTATGAATAAACACCTGACAAGTTATATGAATGCTACATCACTGTTTCTAGAACTAGTTGGAAGAACTCGAAAATAAGCCGTTAAATTCATGACATTTGAGCGCAAATCTCACGAGCTAAAAAGCAATACGATGTCAGAGTCTAATGACTTTCATTGTACAGGTGTCCTTTATTAAAACGAGTGAAGAGATGGACATCAGACGGGGTCAGAGGTCAAATTAACACGAGTGAAAGGTCACACTCGGCCAGTCACTTACTCTGAGTGCTCACAAGGACACACAAGGTTTTTGCAATGTTTGTCTGTTTGTCTTGTCTGGCAAACCTGACCACTGATCCAAAGTAATCAAGTTATATACACATTAATTTAGGTCAATAGAGTGAATGATCTATGGAATAGTTTCAAATCCATTTTACTTTAAAATTTATTGTTTAATATACTTTGGCAATGAAAAATTGTTATAATATATTTTGTTAGTTCCATTTAACATAAATTGGTCAATTCTTAGATTGTATCAGAAGGAAGAAGCATCATCATTCAATCTCATTTTTTATTACGGATGATACCCACATGAGCTTCTTGCTTGTGCGTGGGTAATATAGGGAGTGTGAGAGTGATTTGATGAGATGATCAAATGTCCAAGCCTATTCGATGGGATTTGTCGGGATTCGAACCCGCGACCAGGTAGCTCTAGCAGGCAACGCCATATTCGTATCGGCTATCAATGATATTATTATCTTCCTGGAGATGATCTCTCAAAGAGTGAGATGAAAAGCTTACTTGAAAATTCGGTTATTCCTAGCGTATTTTTTGAAAGCATATAGATTAGGAATACTCCACTCTGTATGACAAATCATTTGTAGGTACAGATTTCCCAACCAAGTTTTCCGTTAGTTTGATCTGCTGCCTTTCAGATGTACTTTTTCTCTATTACATAACTTTTTTCTCATTATTATTTCGTTTATCTAGAAAGAACCTTCATAAGGTTCAAGCAGGGAAACAATGTGTTTAATGAAGTAAAAAAATAAATAGATCATTTAGATCATATTGATATATTAAAAAGTTTATATACTGTATACTTTTTCAATCCGTGTTGTGTTGTTCAACAACGTAATCATTATCCGTCATTCGTCCAACTTTATCACAGTACTATCATCATCATCATCATCATCATCATAATCTTATGAGATCTCGCCTTCTATATTCTTACTCTTCTTCAATAATCTTTCATATTTTTTACTTCTACTCCATCACTGTTCCCTCTACATCTTCCTCCAATCTCTCTCCTACTTTTGATCTCCACCTTTCCGTCGCGTTCTCCTTGTCATTTGTGTAGCATAAGCTGCGGGGGATGGACACAACATCGGCTTATTCATTATTGGCTTGACCGGAGAGAATTCTTACGTCTGACTTCACACAAGCTGTCTTTTCACCTTCTTTTTTCTTTCTTATGGATTGAAGCGAGAGAACGGATGGATCTTTATACATATATTTATAGAAAAGCATGTAGAAAAAAAATCAAGATGGGGAGAGTTGGTGTGGAGAAAATCGTTTGTCCGATGCCGCGAGATTAGAGCCGAGAGAATTTGTAATCTTTAGAAATGAGACTCGGGTCCGCTTTGGCTTGTTGTAGGCAACAAGCAGAGGTGCTTGCTGTATTATAATTCCGATTAAAAAGCATACACGGAACGGTGAGCACTGTTCCATCACACGATTGAGAAGTGGAGGGAAAAGGGAAGAATTGAGGAGGAAAAGGATGGAGAATTGATTCAAAGGAGGCAGTTAAAGTTGGTGAAAAATTGAATAGGACTAGAGGACAAGAAAGAGAGGTGTAAGCGGAGATATACAATATAGAAAGGTAGAAGAGAAGACTAAGTAAGAAAAAGACAATGAAAATCAGTAGATTTTTATGTGAAGACGAGAATAAAGAAAATGGAATAAAGAATATGATAACGGGAATGGTTATAGATTCTAGAAAACATGGGAGAAAATGGAGATTCTAGAATAATAGGAGAAAGGTAAACAAGTAAGATAATAGAATATTGCAAATACAAGAAAAAGATGGAGAATCGAATAATAATGCTCTAGTGAGAAAGACAAAAGTACATAAAGCTGGAAAAACAAAAGAATTGAATTATTGTTTATGTAATAAGGACACCAAGGATATCAAAACTCAATAATGGATTGACATAGCAAAACGAAATCAATTCGAAAACAAAACTTCACAAAAGAAGTGAGAAATTGGAAAATAATTTTGAATGGAAAAGAGACAAAAATAGAATACAGTTCAGATAAATATAATTGATTGCAAAAGTTGATTGAGAATAAAATAGACAAATGCTGTAAGGATATCAAGAGTATACTAGTAATAAACAGAAAACATTTTTTAGGAAAGAGTGGTACATGATACAAACTAGATACAGAATACATATTATAAATAATGCAAAACATAGAAGAGAATCTGAAGAAACTAGAAAAGAGAAACACTCGATAATTGTGGTGAAGTTGCGGGTGTAGACGTGGGATAGATAACAAGATAGCTGGATATGTGAGAGTTACATAGCAGGCAAGTTGATTAAAACGAAGATAACAGGAAGAAAGGAAAGAAGAAAACGAAAAAGGAGAGAAGAACAAGAAAGAGATAGAAGTGCAGTGTCGTCGACGTCGGTTGTTGGCTAGCCTCAGCCTCAACCTAGCTGCCTCATGGCTGCCTCATCAATTATTCATAGGATCCATCGCGGTTCAAAGTCACAGTCCACAGTCAGTTTCGGTTCCTTATACTATTCTCCGCTCACCGACCCAACTCTCCGGCTTCAGGATTCAGGCTCGCTTCGCCGCAGTCGCTTGCTATTATAGTAGGTCGGCATGAGAAGCAACATGAGTTTGTAAAGGAATCAAGTTCAACTCCCTGAATATCCTCAGAAACGACATGATTTTGTAGAGGAATCAAGCTAAACTCCTTAAATGCCCTCAGAAACTATATGATTTTGTGGAGGAATCAAGCTAAACTCCTTGAATGTCCTCAGAAACGACATAGTTTTCTAAAAGAATCAAGCTAAAATCCTCGAATGTCCTCAAAAAAAAAAACATGATTTTGTAGAGGAATCAAGTTAAACTCCTTGAATGTGCGTCATTTCTTGAAGAGACTGAGTGAAGCTTGCCACACAAGTCACCAGAGTTGTTAAAAGTAGAAAAGTATTAGGTACCGATTTGACGTAGAAGAAATAGCTAAGAATGAGGAATTGGAGAAAATAGGAGCCGGAAAAGAGTAAAATACTTAAGAGGAGAGGCAGAAAAAAGAAAATCGAAAATAGTAGGATCAAAATATTATAGAAGTGAAAATAAAAAACAAGACTTTCTCTTTGAAAATGTTACAATAATTATAATATTATATTTTGATGGCTTATTATACAATAAAATGAAAAATAACAAAATCGAATAATAATCGTGTGCTGAAAACATTCGAGAATTATTATTCAATTTCAACCCAACCATAAACTAAAAGAAGTCAATTGTAGAATTGAATCTCGACTGCACTAACTCGTCGCTGGAATATTTTTAATACATTCATTTCGCAATCGATGTTCCATTAAATAAGGAATGAGTGGAATGAGAAATAAGAAAGGAAAGTGAAGAGTGAACGACGAAAGTGAAGAGGTGTGAGGGAAAGGAGAAAAACAAAAAGCGAAGGCAAAGGGAGCGGATGAGATGGAAGAGGTGGAGGAATAGAAAGAAGAAGTTGAGAAGAATATGAAGAACATAATTATAACGACTAGAGAGGAGCAGAATAGAGTGGCGAAAAACAAGTTGAAGTGAAAAGAAGGAAGTAGAAGAGGCAAAAAAGGAGTAGTAGAGATGTAGAAAGAGGAAGAGAGTGGTTCAAGGAAAGAGAAAACAGTGGAAGGCATTAGATGAGTGAGTGAATGAATGAATGAGGATGGAAAGGAGGACAAGAAGAAGATGAAGGGAAAAGGGTAGAAATGGGATAAAAATTGAGGGAAAAGGACGAAATGAAGAGAATAGGAAGAAACTATGAAAATTATGGAAAAACTGAACAGATGAACAGAGTGGAGAGACGAGGAGGAATAAGGAGAGAAAGAGAAATAGGAAGTAGAGAAGGGGATGAACCGCATGATCACGTAGCTCATGCAAAGATAATGAAGAAGAGATGGAAAAGCAGGGAAGAAGGAGATGTGACTTGTGGAGAGAGAGAGAGAGAGAGTCATTTTCGATCAGGATTTAAATAAATTTTAAATTATACCGCACTCTGCTAAGCGAGTAGCTGCCTGCAGACTAGTATCGTCCTCTGCATTATTCATATAATTGCCACAAAAAACTTTTTCCAGCTTTTCTCGTAGCTTCTGACGTTCAAACTCACTCACACGCACGCACACACATGCAAGCCTGCATGACACTTGGCAATATTTGAGCAAGTGAGGGAGAGAGAGGAAAACAGGAAAGGAGGAAGCGAGAAAAAGGAAGAGATAGACAACAAGGATTGCACGTGCCAGATATTTTGTAAATTAGATGAGGTGCTGCATTGAGACCAGAATGAGAAGAGTAATCATTTTGGAAGATAGAATCAAGAAGAAAAAACTGAGAAAAAAATCATGAAATGGCGTTGAAGAAGAATGTAGAACGTTGGATTAGAAATCTCCCAGATGCAGTCACTTCATGAAAAATTGAATTCTGGTGGAAATTGAAATCTACTGGGGAATGCTGGTTGGTTACTTTCAAAAAAAAAATTGGAAATATTCATGTTGTATATATAACAAAAGATAAAAGCCGTGTAGAAAACTTCGATTTCTACTGAAAATATCTGAGCTTTGTAAAGCAGACATCTAATTTACTCTATTTTCAATCTTACTAACTGTGATGTGAATATTGACTTTCTGGCCTCACATCAAATAGCTACTAGCAATGAAATGAATGTTTGATTTGCTATGAAATAAGAATTCATGTACCTTAAATAGAGAATAACAAATCCAATCAAAACAAACCAAGAGTTCCCAATCAGTCCAGTTGAGCGAGGATGAGCAAGTCTCATAAAACATATGTAAATAATATTCTCACTGAATACGTTCACTTATAATGATATGCTGGAATGCGTCTTAATAATAGCCATCATTCACTGAAACGACAATTGGCAGTATGAAAATCAATGTTCATTGCTAACATCAGTAGTTAGTTTCATAGAAAATTAGAATGAGTAACTGCAAATATAAGTTTAGAGAGAAATTTGGTTAAAATGATCGATTACAACAAAAATAGTGAGCAAGAGTGAAGTGATTGAAGGGCAAGAGATACTCTGTCGGTTCCCCGTAACCACAAAAGAACCAACAATTAGCCAGGGGGAGGCCGGCCCTTTGATCAGGCATTAATCGGCGTTAATGTAGCACATCTTTTCATTCGGCTTTCAAGTTTAATTTGAAAATCATTCCCGGCATTCGGTGGGAGGGCAGTGGCAACGAATGAGAATAAGTAAAACGTAAAAGAAGAAGAAAGAAGACAAAAAGTAGATCCGGGATGAATTTAAATAAGGCGGCGATATTTCCCGTGGGTGGTGTTAAGCTAAGGCGAAGAAAATGACAAAGAAGAAAAATAAGGGGAAGGAGGATTAGAAAAGGAGGATAAAGAAGTGCAAAGAGCTTTTTCTCTTATAACTACACTGGGACTGAAGTAGTGATGAAAAAGGGCAGAGGTAGATGAGGGAGAAGAAAATGGATGAGTAGAAGGAGGAGAAATAGAAGAAAGTGAAACCCAAAAATTTAGGGTCCGTGAAAGGATCGCTGCGGTGTGCTTCTTCTTCATATTTTCTTCTTATTTTCTAACTCCACTCCAACTACTTAACTGTTTATTCTATTCTCGTTGCAGTCCATTTGGGATCATTCAAGAATTCGTGAGAGGGTAACGTAGAAAAGGTATGAGAAGTCAGAAAAAATCTTGAAGATTTAAAAAAAGGTTCTGATCCTGCTGAGAAGGATACCCATTCGAAGTCAGATGAAATTATATTCAGAAAAAAAATCCTCAGAGTGCACCGACCGTAATAGGTTATGAATTCTATACTCTAGATAATATAAATACAATGACATTGACTTTAGATTGATTCATTGAGTGATTATTAACGCACACCCCTCATTAACCAGTAACTTATCAACCACCTTCTTTATCTATAAATATAGATAATATAGTGAAATTGACCTAGGTTCGATTCATTGAATTATCATTGATACCTATCAACGCCTTCCTCTCAACAACCAACCTCTTTATCTTCAATGTCTTTCTCAAACGTAAATAAACTTCATCAGCAAAAAAGAACCAACATAGATTATAATAACTTCACAGAGATATGTGAGTAATTTAAATTTTGATATATTTTGCAAATGGCCCCAGCAAACATACATCTAAGAATTTGATCAAATCAGCAACCTATTACAGTCTCTGTTGTCTATTAACTCTTGAGATAGCGCTTATCAACACCTACAAGAGACCCAACATTGATAAGCTAGGTTTGTAGCGAAATAGAGCCAACATTTGGAGTGTTGAAGTGACGAGAGAGCGAGCCGAGATGATGGAGAGATAACCTGATGCAGTAAATCGCTTGTTTATTTCTAATAAATTTACATAACACGTTTTTAAAACGCCATAAATTAGACGTCGGCGGTGGCTGTCCAGATTTCATGCCCGACTTACAAGTGTCTCGAAAAGCGAACGTTAACCTCTATCGGGTACCAAATGAGAGCCTTTTTTCGGCTCTAATATTGTGTTTCTGACTGAAGAAAATGGTTTTTAGAGAAGTTTCGGCTACTAGGATCGTCGGCTCTACTCGCGCCACCTGTTATTACGAATATTTCGATACCTTTTATTACGTGGTAATCACCGGCTTTCGAGTTACTGTGGTCTAGCCTCTTCGTTTTTCTACGAGCCGGAGATCAAGTAGAAGATTTCTACAAACCACACATCTAATTTGTTCTATTAATTCACCAGTCAAAGATCATTTTCTGAAAACAATTCTAAAAATGTTTTCGATTATTAAAATTTAAGCCAGACCCAAGAAGATTTCTACTGATTCTGATTATTAGAACGAATTTAGCATAGAAATTAAATGAAGTGGTCGATATTGTAAAAATACTCTATCCCTCATTCTATGAAAACAATACAAATTGCTTGAATGAAACTGCAAATCTAATTGATCAGTATAAACTACCGCACGAGAATAGTACAAACAAGGCATTGTAAGTTGGAAATATTTATATGCTCAACTTAACTCTATCGGCAATGTATCTGATGTTTCTGGGATATGACGTTTCAAACCACTGTAAAAACCCGGGCTAACTTGTAACAGCATTCGAGGAGAATTTTCTAAGATTGAAAATATTATTGAACATGAGTTTCCTCAGTTAATGTTGTGAAACTCAGCAACAGACACCACATTGCATTGGAATCACTTGTTATTGAATTACAAGCTAGTATAGTTTACAAGAAATTTTTCTTCTATTCAACAACGTCCTTACTAGCAAGACAAAGAAGATTTATTTACATGAAAACATACGACAAATTTTTGTCACGTATATGAAGTATATTATTAAAAATATTATACAGTACAAAAAAAAAACAGTTGAAAGTAAAATGTGAATGCAAGATGGGCCCAGTTATGGCATTAAGGCATCCATCAGTTACATAAGCTCGCTACCAATTCACTGATAAGCTTAGTAATAGAGCTTCCAAAGCTCCAAAGATAAGTTTTAATAATACGTCAGCCCTGTATTTACGACGTCAGTCTCACTAACAAATGTCTCAGAAACATCTAAAATAAATCAAAATTACAGTGATAAAAGTCAAATTGTATGACTGTCATAAGTAAGGTAGAAGTTAGTTTGTAACTGCTTTGAAGGCTTCATGTGCAAGGTGAAGATAATAATGGTTTACTTGAACGAAATTGCAGGCTTCGAAAATACTGCATTTATTGTATATTTTTCTACTTACGTTTTTCAAATGATTGAGAAAGATAATATCACAATTCAAAGCAGTCATATGCAACTTATATGCAAAGATGTGAGTCAAATTTCAAATAACTAAGATTAATTTATGACTGATTCAAAGTATTCATTTTTATTTATTTGTTGGATGGTGTAAACAATACAGTAGTCGGAAAAGAAAAAACAGGCTATTGCCCAAAACTTCTTCAATTTCCTAATTTTGTCTTAAATTGTTCAAATATTATGTAGGTTATGTCCATTTCAAGTATGTTGGATGTTATGATTTAAGTATAGTACATAGAAGATAATTTTCAGTTGATAGATCAATGATAATTCATCAACAAAGCTGGAAAGATTGAACCATAAATTTGTCGTTTGAAATTTAATAGAATACAATGAACAACAACCCTGGAAATAAAACCAAAATTACATTGTAAAATATTATTAATTTAAAACATAATATTTGGTTATGAATTGGAAAAGAGTTAACTTTGCTGGCTAAATTTTCAGCTTCGACAATATTCTTGAATGCTGAAATACGGAATTTCTTAATAAAATAACAGAGAGTTCATCAACTAAGTCAAAATTCACTATTCTCTTATTTTAGGCGTAGCCTAGAAAAACCGTTCCGCTAGCCTAGCTGGCCCTAGAAACTAGTCAAACCAACTCCAGATGGCGGATGTAAATTACGAAAAAGCCTAAGCAGAGTGAGACCGTGGAATATAGCGGATGAGAGTTGGAGAAGGAAGGAAAAAAGAAAATTGAGAATCAGAATGGGTAGGAAGGAAGGAACATGAGCCGCTGCCTGTCAATCAAACTCTAAAGTTCACGGGGTGAAAGCCAAAAAGAAGACAGACTTCTCTCCGTTGTGAGAGAGTGAGGGAATGATGATGCCAAGACTAGAGAAGCTAATAACTTTGTTCCATTAATTAGCTTGCTATGCTATGCCTGACTATAGTGAACACTCTACTCAGAAAGCCCCTCGTGCTAGATTTGAATTATAATTCCAAGCGAACAAAACAAGAAGGGAGGGGGCTGTGCACAATCACTACTATCAAAACAGTATTTTTCTGAATTCAACTGTAGCCCTACTTTCGAGAACTTTATATTCTTATAAGTATATTTTATTCAATTACTTAAATATTATTATTCTATCCATCATTAACAAAATTAATAATTATTATTAAACGAAAATCCAAATTAAATGCTGTAATTTTTGAATAGTAGCGCTCATCCAATTTCCATCTAGCTGTTTACCCTGTTGTCAATATTTGCAGTAGCAGAAGTCTTCGGGGTAAATTACAGCATTAAATTTGGATTTTCGTTCAATAATAATAAAAATTATTAATTCATTAGCATTTGAATAATTACAATATCTCAGTAATTTCCATCTGTAGATTATCAAAATTATTGTTAAGCCTTCAACAACCATTTTCCATTAAAATTCAGAGAATTTTATTGAGTGTCTTTGAGAATTTGCTTCATTCCGAAATACATTTTTTGTATTCTATTTCTATACATTTTTTGCCATTACGAGTTCCTTTTCCAATCGATTTCCTAGCAATTTTAACCGTTATAAAATCAACATTCATACCCAGAGCCAGATCTATCCTCAATCCTCATGCACTTTATGATCTGAAAATGTGAATTAGGTGTACTTTTCCATTCCGATATTACTATTCTGTTTGGACATCTTCAATAGGAATGGAATATGAATTCGTCTGAAATGTATAAGTAATTTGAAAGTTTTCCGTGGCGAGCAGATGAAATACGATGACAGCTTGTAAACAATGTCTGGGTGATTTCATTGTTTTGTTTACAATTTACCATAGACAGAATAATGATCACCAATAGAGGTCAAACTCCTAACTTCGAACAAGTAGAAATAATTTCCTATTAGCCTATCTTGCAAGTCTTAGAATTTACCAAGAGATTTACCAATCAAGATTCATGAGTACAAAAACTACATTGTCATCTATTGAAATACTATTCAAGACAGAAATGAAAATACCACTTCAAATTTCAATCCCAGAACAGTACTTTCAAAACTATTTGAACAAGTAGGAATGATATTTTTGTTCCAATTTGAATGAAATGAGTTTTAGAATTCAATTGAAATGTTGCACCAGCTAATTAATAAATTTTTTAACAAGTCACCTTGGATTAACATTTTATAATACATAAATTTAATTCAAGTTCGTGAAATCTCAATTCCATCTCATTTAGATTTAGATTACTAGTCTATTATTTAGCATTTCATATCATAATATAATAATTCAACAAATTGGACAAACCAGTCAGGTTGTACTTCAACCTCTATTTTCCCAAACACAGAAAAGCGGATTTAAAAACGCGCGCTCTACAATACTCGCTGCGAGGGGGGAACCGGACCACCCCCCCCCCGTTCACGATCCAACCACAGCATCCAGATCGTAAACATGCCACCTGTATGTGCAAGGGGTTCTGCAGGGGACGGGGGGGCGGAGCAGCTAGCTCAAAAGCTCCTCCCATTCGTGATGATGATTTGGTGAATTCTAGCGTCTGCGTCTCTTGACTCTATTTTCTATCCTAGAACACTGTTTCTACTGCTCAAGCTCATAGTCTTCACTAGTACTACATCACGAAACACTGGGAAAACTAGCACAATATTACAGAACAATGGAACATTGCATTGGCATGTGATCTGGGATAGGAGAATGTCAAGCTGAAAAACTTTTGTTGTCGCAAAGCATATAAATATTATTTATTAATTCAGAGTTACACAATTTAAAAAAACATTGGAATGATAGCATAGAATAAACAGGCACAGCTTAAAACTGTTCATTCCCCCAAATGTTGATTCATACACCAGGCGAGAAATTAGGTTATGGTTTTTTATACCTTATGTAATTAGTAGTGTCCAATTCAAATCTCAGTTTTTCAAGCAAACTAGAAGACCATACCACAGAATATAAATACAGCAATATATTTGTATTCTGTGATCATACTTACGAGATTTGATGTAAAAAACACCAATAATAGTTTTGAAAGTATTTGAAAACTTTTTCAGCTATTTTTACCAATCCATCAGTAAGTAATCTACGCCTTATACTCATACAAATTAGGGGCTGCCTCACATTCTAATATGAATGAAATATTGCAGTCCAGTACATTGAAGCTTCAAGTTCAAATAGTATCAGCATACCATTGGTAATACAAAGAGAAATCCTATGTGAATGGGAAATAAAGCAGGTATCCAATGGATTACTTGGAGGCTACCAATGGATAATGGAACAAATAATAACAAATTACTTTAGGAATCAGATTAGAAATGCCATAGTTGATACAAAGAGTAAAAACGTTATATCCTACGTGAATGGGAGATAATATAGTACGTATCACTTGGAGGCTACCAATCAATAATGGAAAAAATAACAAATTACTTAAGGAACCAGATTATCAACTGAGCATTAATATAATTAATAGATTGGACATGTTTAGTCCATATTTTCAAATTGAAAATATCTTTGTCTATGTTCTAGAACCTTTGTATCAACACTACTATATCAAAAATTGGATCAACTAATTCCAGCCACTATCCACATCATACAACAAAGAAGGCTTTTTAATGAAAAATCACAAAAGGACTGAACCCACCACAACGACACAAAGTTGTCCACAGACTTCCGCCTTCAATTTCATCAAAGTGCCAAAATCATAATTCAAATTCAAATTCTGAGGCCGAGTTGAGTTATTTAGCAAATTGCACACATCACATTTGATTAGTGCGACGCGACTTCCCATCTGCATAAATCTGACATCAGGTTGTATCTTGACATGTGAAAATGGTGACTGGAGAATCGTGCAACAGCATCTTGTGAGATGCTATCAGCAAGGAAATGGCGGAGACGAGAGCGACTTCCACAATTCCTACAAGAATTCGCCATTTCAATCTGTGCAAGCTCGTACATTATCGCGACTAAACGATCGTTGTTGAAGATGCTATCGAGAATTAGCATAGAAATTGCCGTCGTATATTACGGCGGCAAAACGGCATCCAACCCGTCCCGTCCCGTCACACAGTCAACAAGAATGTCGATCACTTTTTCCGACCAGAAACTGTTCGACTATTCATCATCGATCTCCTCTTATCATTCCTAATAACACTTTTTTTTGCCCACTGCCTGTATTCAATTGGATTAATCAATTGAACTTTAGAGTTTTCAATTTACATGAACTACCAAAAACGTTCACTTCAATCTTGGGTTGAGTGGAAGAGGGGGCTCTTATTGTCTCAACTTCGCCCACAACACTTGTAACAATTTGATAAATTAAGGTAAAAGATCTTAGTAAAGATCTATCAATCTATCTTCAATCCAATGATAAATGAAGTTTTTAATGAATGAAACAATAAAAAGTTGGCTATCCCCAATACAAAAATGCTATATTTTTTACAGGAAAGTTCCACATTACAATCAGAGATAAGAACTTTTGCAAGTGTTCAAATACGCTCTCACTTTCAAATGAGGTAGTATGGTTTTCAATCTGAGAATTGACAAGCTAATTTATTTTAGGAAAATAATTAATACGATCGAAAATATAATATAATTATCAGCCAAATCTATAATTATCAGCCAAATCTATAATTATCAGCAAAACAGAAGTTGACAGACCATGCAAGCGGTGGCAATAATGGGAAATTTTGCATTATTGTAGGTTTATTTGAATAATTAGCTAGATGTGAGTCGGAACAGACTATAGCCTAATCCTTGTTTGTAAGAAGAAAAAGGAGAATTTATAAAATGATAGAAATTCCATTGTTACCAATTTGCTTCATTTCAAAATTTAATATGATTCCAATCATTATAAATCTTCAATTTGAAACTATCAAACAGCACACATTCTGTTTGTATAGATTGTCAACGACTTCACTATTAACTCTGCTCTAATGGGCTGAATAGGTATGCTACCTAGATAGCAGCCCTAACTTCTCAGAAATAAGCAAGCACCGTTACTTCATTAGTTTGAGTGGAGAAATAATGGGCACATGTGGATGAATTCTAGTTCAATTCTATACCAGTGTTAACGATTGACTGACTTTGAATACACGACTATGGATGGACACCATTGGAGACAAACTCGTTTCCCTAACAATAACTACATCCCTGGACTTCCTCGAAACTCAGGTTCCTCTTGAATACCTGGAAGTCAACTATTCTCACTAAGCTTACTCATTCATGAAACACACGTTCCCGTTTTCACTACGAAAACAAGATAAGATTTTAAAAAGCTCTCAAGTCAACCTGCTTATGAACAAGATTTAAATTGTCCCACTAATAACGCTCCTAGAAATACAGAAGTAGGGTACCAGAAAATTCTAGAGAGTGAAGAGTGAAATCAGACCTAGATTTCAATTTTATACCAAAAGTCTGTCCTGAGTTTTGATTTCCAAAAATCTCATGAAATGATTGATAATTGATAACTAAATTGTAAGGTGACAAATTTATTACGATTACTATACCTGATTGAAGTGCTTGATATTTCGTAATTGACTGCAAAGAGATATTACCTGAAACGAGAGAAAAGCAATGATAAGAATGACATACATTACATGTAATAGATACTTGTGAGATGAAATTCCTTCACTTGTATTAGCTACTTTATTAAAATTAATAAAAACAATATTAAACATGTAGTACCCTTTTTTTAATATTTTAAAACTTTAAAACATTTCAACGACTAGTTTGGCCTACTTTGACCATTTTAAAGTTCATTTTCAAGTTGAAACTATAAAACTATAAACTTAAACTATAGTCATTGAAATGTTTTAAAGTTTTAAATTGTTTTAAATAAAAAGGGTTCTGCATGTTTAATATTGTTATTAATTTTGATGAGATAAATATTTTTGTGGAATCTACTCATTTCAAATAAGAACAATACATCCAATTATATATGATTTATTAAATGACAATAGTATTTGATGTATTCATTTCACATAACACAAATAAATTTCAAATATATATTTTTCCTTATCGAGATACCATATCACCTTATATTGCAGACATAGCTGGATGGACATAATCAGAGATCAACTATGACTTACTAGTATTCTCTTCTATATGACAGTATTAATGAAAGAAACACCTGAGCTTGAGAAGATGACTCATAAATATCCGAGAATCCTTCTCATTGGAGAGGAATGCTAGCTGAACAGTGAATACCAAGAATTTTGTATCATAAAGATGAAGACCTCAGATCCACCACCTTCTCACAACTAAGGTGGGCATACAACAATAGAAACACAAAGCAGGAATAATTAAATGATTGGAGAAGACAACAAAAAACAAACCAACGTGGGAAATGATAATCGTTTGCAGAAGATAATCACTCTCTCAGGTGCTTGGTGGTGGTAAAGAATGAAGAGAGAGAGATAGAATGAGAGTGAGGGAAGAGAGAAACGTGGATGAAACTAGACAGCCTTCAATCAACACGTCAAGCCGGCTTCTTCTCTGGATTCGATATCCAAAACGCCCCTATAGAGAGAGCACTGGCCAATTATTAGGATACAGGTGGAAGGATAATGATCATCACCACTCAAATTACCAAACAAATTAAACTGGTGCTCTCTCGCTTGCACACTATCATATTCACAATCTGGTCCACTTTTCGAGGCAATAGAGCGAGCTGCCGTGGCAACTTGATACTGTGTTTACTCTATCGATTATCAATGATTATCAACAGATCGTTCTCGACAACGATGTCTATGTTCAACTTTCTTCTGCTACAACAGGTAGCTTCAATCACTTGCCTGTTGAAATTCAGGCAAGTTCTTCAACATGGGAAAACATGACATTCATGAGCGTTTCTTTAACTAACACTCTAAATGCATTTCTCCCTGGTACTCTCTAAACAATGTCTCAGTTGAGGTGATTTTTCTTTATCTTTGTCAGGAATCATTCCCTATTTTAGATGAGATCGACATTTTTTGCCTTCAGTTATCATTAGATGATGATTATCCACTGGAAACCCGGTACATAATAGATTGAATTATACAGCATAGTTCTCCAATACATACAATTCTTTTATATAAATTCCAAATAATGAGGTGAAATAGTATATTTCGCACCTAGGGCCGAAAATGGGACTTTTCTGGCTCGAAATCGGTTTTCAAGTCCGAGGCCGTAGGCCGAGGACTAGAAAAGATTGAGAGCCGGAAAAACATTTTTGCCCATGGTGAGAACGTTATTTTTCGCCACACAGGAAAATAAACAATATATATATGAGAATAATTGTCTATTATAAGCACTTCCGAAAGCAAAAGTGGAAGGTCATAGCTCTAGCAAATCTGAGGTAATCTGAATATCAAGAAATTGTCCAAGTATTTTTATTTTTTATTCTGATTTGTCTAAATAACCTAAAAGATTATGTTCAATTATGTAAGAGGTTGAGTTTATACTTTTTATTCTTCCAAATGACAATAAGATATTATTATAAATGTTTTGATTATTGAATGATAAACACAAAGAATGAAAAGTTTTTGATCAGCTGTTTTAGCACACTTGAAATTTGGCCAATCTGAATGTCAACGGAAGTTTAGGTTAGAAGTTCTATCCTACTCTGAAAATAGAATTATTTGAATAGTTTATAATATATATCTTATCTGTATTTTATTCATCCAAATAAAATGATAGTATATTATTACAGAATACTTTATTGAATTCTAAAAGCATAAAATGATTCCGTTTATCCACCATGTTCCATGATAAACGCTGTACTAGGAGGTTTGAGGTTAGATTCTATTATACTCTGAAAATTGAATTTGAATAGTTTATAATATCTCATTATTTGTATTTCACTCATCCAAATAAAATGATAGTATCTTATTGCAAAAACTTTATTTAATTCTAGAAGCATAAACTGATTCCGTTTCATAAACTATTTTGTAAACACGTTCACATCAAATCAGAATCAGCTGACTTCAAGGTTATTTTACAGCCCTAGGGCCGTAAAAATTTTACCGGCCTGGTCAGAAAACAATCACTTTCGGCCTCCATATGACACACGTAAACCAGCTCATTACATCCAAGTGGGGCCAAAAAGTAATTTTACAAATATTGTCAAATCCACAAAAATTAAGTTTATTTAAAATCCATTCTCGAGTTTCAACGCCATACTTTGTTTCCACTGAGGATGATGCCTCGAGTATGGTTTCTAAATAAACTTAATTTTTGTGGATTTGACAATATTTGTATAATTACTTTTTCACCTCATCATGGAAAAGCTCTACAACATTTCTGAAAACAGTGTAAATTCTAAATAATGTGAAATACTAACTTCTTTCCATGAAAACCACATTGTCTATCAATCCAACATTATTGTTCAAATCACATCTACGCATAACGATAACAATTTCTCAACTCTGTTTCTATTCCTCCAAGAATACAAAGCAGGATTTTCAGGATTTTCTATCTCAACATATATTATTTGATATTTCTCGACATTTGAATGCAAACCAGGGCTTCAACAACACACACACCCCATTCATTCTATATTGAAGAGAGTACGTGTCTTTTGTTAATATCCTTCCTTTTCACAACATCCTTGTATCACAAGATATTCTTCTTTTGTCATTTTTCTTCGTTCTATATTTCTCTTTCCTTTTGCTGTCATCTTTTTCTCATCTTCTCAAATCTTCTCCTTCGACAAACATGCACCATTTAACTCCCAACATATATCCATGAACAATAGTTATTTCACTTTCTTCTCTTATTATTTTTGCTCTTTCCTTCATATTTTCCTTCTCTTATTCGTCAAATCCTATTCACCTTCTTATTTCCATGTCTTTCTTCTCTTACAGCTTCCAAATTTTCTTTCGTCTACTTTCGATCTACATCTTCTTCCATGTTCCACCTCATATTCATAAGACCATCTTATCCTTCTTCTACTTTCATTCTTTGCTTTTCATCCCTCATTTTTCCAGCTTTCACAATTTTCTAATTTCACTTTCTGTCCTGCTTCCAATCAATCTCTTTATCTTCCAATGTTTTCATTGCTCCTCCTCACGTCTTCATGTGTTCTTATAGCCTACTCTTCTCGTATTTCATTATCATTATCCTTCATTATCTTTCCGTTCTCCTTCTCTTGATCAACTCGTTATTTTCTCATTCTCCTGTTTCTATTTTTCCACCTTTATCTTTTGCTTTCCTCTTATTTCTTCTTCTTCTTCTTCTTCTTCTTCTTCTTCTTCTTCTTCTTCTTCTCCTCCTACTGCTTCTCCTTTCCGACTTCTTCCATACCTCCTCCTTCTTTCCTTCTTCTAATTTCTTCTACTCCTGCTTTTTTTCTACTCTTTCGTACATTCTTTTTCAGCTTGCCTTCTTCATATCTCTTATCTTCCTCTTGCCTCTCCTTTTCGACCGCCTCTCACTCCTTTTCTTATTTCAGTTCTTCCCACTCCTTGCTTTCCATATTCCCGTTCTTCTCACTCTCCTTGCTTTCTCATCTTCATATTTCTGATCTTCTCCCACTCCTTGCTTCTTCATATTTCTGTTCTTCTCCCTCCCCTTGTTCCCTCATATTTCCGTTCTTCTCCTTCCCTTTCCCTTGACACACAGCTCTGCAGCCGCCGCCTTCTATTTGTGTAGCGAGGCTGCTTCTGCTGCTGTTGCATTGTTTATGCCTCCGGGGCGAGATCTGCCCATTAAACATTCACACGCACGTCTTACCAACGACTCCGGATCGCTACTCTTCCAAAAACACCTCCCCAAACCCCCTACACCCCCCGCCACCCACACATACCCTGCAAACCCCCACCATCCCCTGCTGCAACAAGCATGACTTCAATGCATGATTGAACTGATCACAACTGCGCATCAGCGGCACGTGTTTTGACTACTAATTGCGCACTTAAATTGTGAACATTCTTTTCGTTTTCATCATATTTCTGCACAACGATTCCCCGGAATGTGCTTTGTACTTTTAGTTTCCAGATTATTCCACTGATTTTCCTCTCTTTCTTCATAGAGATTTGCTTTTTCTTCAGAAACAGTTCATATGACTTGAGTCACACAACCAATCACTCAATGTACCGTTCATAATAACCTTCACGAAAAGTTGATGAGTATAACTTCGAAGACTTGACTTGCCCGATTCCACAAAAATGAAAACCAGGTTTGAGCGGCAGTTGGGTCTATTCATATGATTCCAAATTGGTCCTGTAATATGTTTTTTTTTTTTAGTTTAGAATTAATTGTCGCTCAAACCAAGTTTCCGCTTAGGTGAAATCAGGTTTTACTGATAACTGATGACATCTATTGCTCAACTCCAAATCTTGTGATGATACACCAAAACAAATGAAGAGAACAAAATCTTCCAAATCACCGATGATAGCTTATTAGGTTCGCCAATAAATACAGTAGAACAGCTCAAGCTCAACAAATACTTATGAACTTTGTGTGTTATTATTGTAATTTTTAATCAATTCTTATAAATTACAGAATTACAGAGTTAGAATAACTATTTTATCAAGTGAACAATGGGATACCTAAATGAAAAGTTGAAGAGTCCAATTTATTCGAAACTGAATCAGAGAGATTTCGTGGAAAACCTACCTGTCAAACAATGTCCTACAAAAACCGTCAACTCAGCCTGTTCCTGTACAGTTTTTTGTCAAATGTTTTCAATCTACTCATATTTTTATGAACTTCTATACAATCAGGAAAGGCAAAAAGAACTTTTAAAAATTCTGACAACCAAAAAATGTGGCATTTGGTCGATCAAAGGGACTCGCGTAGTTGACCGTTCAGATTTCTCCATTCACCATAACTGTCGTATCAGACAGAACTTCAAAGGCTGCAAATTATTCTGTCCACCAACGTTCGGTACTTTGAATGTTCCAACATGTCGGACATGTTTCGCCTCTCTTGTCTAACTATTTTCCAGAATATGAGCTCCAAAAATGAACCTGCACAACGCTTTCTGGATTTGGCCTTGCAATAATGAAATAATATAAAATGTCTATAACATTATAAATTACAATAGGAGAGATATTTCAACTGTAATTCACAATTACTAGAAAAACATTTAAAATTCAAATTTCAAACGATTTTGAAGTTCCAAATCTCCAATCCACATCCAGTTCGATTTCTGAGTAGAATAGTTCTCATGCATTTTGTTATTGATTTGTTGGTTTAATGATTAATTTGTTAGTTTAAAGGCTCTATCAATGAAAATTGTCATTAATATCAGTTGGAGCTTTGAATTTATTGCAATGATAAAAGTTTGTACAAAAGAAGAATTCAACCAACTTCACGAAGGATTGATGGACACTAAGACGTACTTCATTATTTTTCAATTAAATCACTTATGAATATCATTGGATTGAAGAACAAAATAAAATTGATATTGGAATTACAAAAATGTTATTAATGACTTAGGGCCGATTGCACAGTATAGATTTCTAAACTCGATTAAGTTAATCGAGTTTAAGTTAATCAGAAAGTTTAAACTTGAATCGGTTTTCTCAGTGCATTATTCTCATATTCTATTGCCATATCCATTACTGCTTTCTCTATCGCTGGATCAACTCTATTCGCTATTATTGGCTTTCTTCGACTAATTTCATAATCCAGTTCAAGTTAAACTAGTTTAGCGTTAAGTTGGCAATAGAATGTCATCGTTTATAATATCAGGAAGGCTGATTGTTACAGGAAATTTGTTTTTGTTTACAAACCATCAGTAATTTGAGGTTATGTAGCTACTATTTTAGTATTTTCTTGTTCTTGTTCAAAATCCACAGAGCTGTAAGCTGTACGGTTATAAAAGTGAAAAGCGATCAAGAAATTCTTTAAAAACTTATGTTTAGTTGGCACCAGAAAATATATTTTAGAATGTAGTAAGATAAAAAAGTTATTTTGTTACGCTTGAATCTACTACGGTCTTCCTCGTTTATTAGAAATCTCTCGAAAGCATTATATCTCATTTATGTGTTATTAAAAACATGTTTTCTGATCGAAGACCACTATTAAAAATTTTCTTAATTTCTATGAAGTGGTAGTGGTTTATTCAATCAAAATACTAAATTGGCAGTTGCTGTACTCAAGCAAAACCGTTACAAAAATTCTCTATCCTAGAAATTTAAATTATTTGTTTTTGCCCAATTTTTCTCAGTTTCAAAATTTATTCGCAGTCATCTTTATCAATCGCATTAAAAACTTCTATCAATTCCTCCATTACAATTATTTTTACATTTAAATAATGATTCACTATAACCTAAATTAATAATAATTATTGTCTACAGAAGCATTAAAAACAACCGTCGAAAAATAATTTACTATAAGCTGTTTCCCCATCAAATATTTACAAATGTCAAGTTAATCCAAATTATTTGGTTTAAACCTCCTGCTTTGGAGGTTTAAACTTTCCCAGAGTTTAAAGTCAATACAGAGTTTAAACTGATACTGTGCAAACGGAATTTTAGTTTAAACCAAAGAAAATCCAGATTTGGTTTAAGCTTTGCACTTACACTGTGCAAACGGCCCTTATATAATTTGGCGAATGTACAATATATAATAATTATATTAGAGAAGACTTATATATGTTCCTACATGTTGGCTCACAATGGAATTAGAAAAATATACTCAGAAAAATTGATAGCAAATCTTGATTTCTGAAAATCTATATGCTCAAAAAAGATCATTCCATTTATCACAGCTTCAGCAATGAAATAACCTTCAATTCAAGTATTCCAATAAATAAATCTTATATTATTTATCAACAAAATCCCAAGTTCATTCAAATGTCGGCAGTATTGCAATTTATAATCTGTGAATAAAATTTTCCAGACCCATGACTCACATCATGATGCAACCAACCTTCTTGCATAAGTATTGAAATCTCAGTAATTCTCTCAAGCATTCAATGCCAGACAAATATTCCACTGTGTATTCATCTTGAACCGCTCAGACTGTTGATATTTTATTTTCAAGCTTTATTTCCTACAATATTCTCATTCTATTTTTATGCTGGATGCTTTCCCGATTCGCTATCCTGTCTCGAAGCAGCCGAGTTACTACGAAAAAGTATTCAGTCTCAATTCGTTACACCTGAGTGCATTATCAACGCTTCGCCAGATGGGTACGTATTCTCAAAGATTCCGCCGGTTAACACCAAAAACAGTCCAACAAGAATAAAACTGTTTCAAATTAACTTCTCGTGAGTATCTGTGATCATATTATGTGAGGGTGTTGGAAGGTCAGCGTTATTCAATTCCGAGATCACACTTGGTACGGAATAGTTATTACATTTTAAAATTAGCTTTCATATAAATTACCTTCTGCAATAGTGTTGGTAAAAATGCTTTTTTGCTGAGGGTGATGCCCAAATGAACTCTAAGCTTGTACGAGGGTAATGAAGCGGATGATAATCTGAGATGAATGGATCTACAGTTTTAGGTGGGTTTTGAACTTGATTTGATTCAAGATCTCATAGATTTTGGTTTAAAAGAAATAACTTTCTGAATAGATGATGAAAATCATTAATACATTTCAATTGTGGAGAAGAATAGAGTTTAGTGTTCATCTGTTATTTTTCTTTACAAATTTGAATTATAAGTGCTGTTTGTAAGTTATAATTATAAATGAATGGATCAATGACCGATTTTGTTAAAGTTTAAATGTAGACTAGAGTTGTCACAAGAATTTATTAAAAGAAGTAGAAAAGTAACAACGCTATCAATCTCGATTTAAATGAGGCAGTGATCAATTTTTATGCTATTTTGATCATTCAATATGTTATCATTGCTCTTGTAATTTGTCTGTAATTCAAGCTTGACATTTGAATATCCCGCCGACTAGGGGCGTGTCTTGTGTCTTGGCCAATGGCAGACTTGCACGTTGATAGGTCAGGCGACTACCAATCATAAGGCTCCATTCCGTACTCTGCTGCTTGCACAATACTCAAGTTTCAGTATAATAACAGACTGGTAATGTTGAAACAATCGAAATAGTTTCTATTTCAATGAATCTGATGTGAAAACTCTTTTCCAAGGCTTTGTGTTCAGAATTCATACATTTCCCTATACACTAGAGAATCTGAGATTGAAAAAACTGGTAGATTTAATAATAATGTATTTAAATATTAAATAATATGAAGAAGAAACAACTCAACAGCATTCGATCTATGAATCCCGCAAGTCGCAAAGGCCTATTTTATTTCGCCATCAACCTGTACTTTCTTCCTCCACTATCTTCCCCAAACTTTCTAACCTTTACTATTATTTCCCCCACATACATTTCCACGTTCATTTCACTGGACGCAGACCATCTTATGATGAGGGGGGGGGGAAGTTACCCCGGAGAGGGATTAGAGAAAAGGGAGATTAATTCCGGGCAAAATAAGATAAGCCCCACCAACCAGCCCCAAACCAGCGTAGTACGAGTTAGGGGGTATTTTGGATGGAAAGGGGGGTTAGATTGGGATTTATCAGATCACGTGATCAGTGGTGAGAGGGAGGGGGGAGGAGCCCAGTTGTCACCGTATGGCCGAGTCCAGTGGCTGATAACGCACGCAGGCTGAAAGACCGACCGTGTGTGCAGCGCTGGTCCATATAGACATAACGTGCACATGTATATGTGACACACGTATGGACGACTCGCATACAAACACAACACACAGCAGCCTCTTGGTTTGGTTTGGCTTCCAGACTGCCGCGGGGGCACTAAACCAGTATTGTATATACAGTTCAATACTTGCAAGCACACCCTGTGTGTAGTGTGTGCACTGAGCTAAGTCATTTTCGCCAATCTCTCTTTGCTATTCTCTCACTCTCTCTTCTTTGTATTCTCTTTCTTGAATTCTCTCTTTCTATCTGCTATATATATTTTCCAAAATCTCTCTCTTTATTCTCTACTCTCATTAATCTCACTCTCTCGCCCTCTCACTCTCATTTTCGCTACTCTCTTACCTCCTCTCACTCACACACATTCACTATCTCTCCTGTATATCTCTATTTCTATATTACACTATTTCTCTTCTCCATAAACCCACTCACTCTATCTTCTGTATAGTATCTACGTTACACTCTCTCATCGACATTTTCTCACTAATCTCACTCTCATTTTCGCTACTCTCTTACCTCCTCTCACTCACACACATTTACTCTCTCTCCTGTATATCTCTATTTCTATGTTACACTATTTCTCTTCTCCATGAACCCACTCACTCTATCTTCTGTATAGTAGTCTATCTAAGTTACACTCTCTCATAGACATTTTCTCTCTCTGTCAATCTTTGCATATGTGCTTGTCAGCACCCATATATTGCACGTGCACAGAGATATTGGATGTACAGTCCCAGTACTCTCAAGCACACCGTCTTTGTTTGCCAATCAAGGGCCTCCTAATCCTCCAGTCTATCAGAGATTATATTGGAAGACGTATTGATCAATCGTGTAGCTCTCTAATATTAAGTATTCGGCTTGGTGATTTTCGGCTAATAATTGCAAGAAATTTGTAGCGATTTATGAAAAAGAAGATGCGATTAGCTAACGCAAGATTACCCATGACATGGCTTCATCAGATGTGTCAATGAAGACTCAAACCTGATGAATTGATAAAATTAAATTTATTTAGAAATTAGAGTATACCGATTGTTCTTGTATCTCTCCTTCAGGAAATTTAAATAGGAGCTATTTTACATTGTTTCGAAGGTACATTGTATAGATCACAGTTCATTATAAAATCAAACAAATTATTAAACTCTAATTTTTCCAGTGACAGGTTCTTCATTGGGTTGCATCAATGCTCTCGAGGTGTATCATCCTCTCAGTAATTTTTCTATAAGGATCGTTAACGAACGTTAAGTGGAAAAGAGGATATCAATGTTTCAACTTCGCCACGTAATCAAATAATGAAGTCAATCTAATAATCCACCTATGAACTCAATCAATGGCGATCCACCAACCACTAACTCCTATAAACGAGGGGACACTTCAGCCACTCTTGACACATGCTAATTGGTAGTAATGAACGGTAAGACATGAATGACACCACCTCAAAATAGCCATCACATGATGCACCACGTATAGATGACAAAGAGCTCCCTACCCCCCCCCCACCATCGCAGATCACCAGAAAGGGTAGATCTTTCCAGATAGAAAGCGGTGGTCACGTATCATTGACAGGAGAGTGGCACCTTACACAATTGTGCACTACTGCATGCTCGTTACGCACGCCAGCACGAGCACGCGCATGCACACGTGTGCAATACCCGTGGCAAAGAGAGGTAACGAGAAGACGAAGAAGGAACGAGTCAACTGAACGCAGTAACCAAGTCTTCTTTATCCGGTTAGTGAAGGAGATAGTAAACCCATCGAGTTAATCAAAATATCATAAAAATAGAGTGTACTATACTTTAAATTTGGACCTGAACGATTTACTTCTGACTTCATGACTTGTACTTGGACATATAATTTGGACTTGGAAATATTCAGGTACGATTCGGTTCTTTTTTTCTCTTCCAATCGTGATACTGTACAAGCATGTACTAAAATATTGAAAAATAGAAAATGAATGGAAATTGGATGAGTAATTAGATTTCATTAATATCAGCCATCCAACAGCATTATAATCTGGTCATAGGAAAATCTAGACATTTGGGTTCAGAGAATACGAAACAGTTCAGAGTATTTTTACTGCTGCTGAGCTGATATTATCTTATGATATGACTATGAGCTGATATTATATTGCATACATGAATTCTGTTACCCCATGGCCGAAACGTAATGTGGGAGAATAAATACTTCATTACAGAAATGAACTAGGCCTTGTCATAACCTCCCGAATCATCAAAATTATGTATTTGAAGGATTCTGATGGGTTTTGATAATAAGGCTTTGAACCCAGCATGAACAAACTCTTCTCTATTTTTGGACATAACGTTGGTAAGATTTGGATAATTTTGACAAGGCTTAATTCTTACAATATTTCAGATAAATGACAGAATTTAATGAGGTGTTTCATCTCCAAGATCATTATTATCAACAAATCAATGAGAATAGAACTAAACTCATTTCTAAAGGAACTGAACTCCTATTCTAACTGTATTCTATCTGGTTTAAATTCAATACAAATTAAAATATTTCAAGTATTGAAATATTAGGTAATCAAATACTGGATAAATAACATTATTAACATAATTTATATTTAATTAATTAACATTCTAAATAAACACTAATAAAAACCAAATTGATTTAAATTCGGAAAAGCAATTGCAACAGAACCACAACATGATAGCTTATCATCATCATCATCATCACTGCATACATTCTTCCATCGATTAAACCTGATTGACAGCAACACCTTCACCAATATAACATCAGCCTCTTTATCAGCCGAAAATTGACCACCACCGCCACTCATTCATAAGCTCACCCACAAAATCAATCATCGACACGCGCGCACCCACACACACGCACCGACGTCTGATCGTTGAATGCTGATAGGCGCTCAGCCTCTTTTCGAAAGCGATTAAAAGCGAGCGAAGCGCACATTAATTCCGGCCGAATGGCCTGTTATAATTATTGTCCAGCGCTAAACGATTATTCGTCAACACCCTGACACAAGAGTGAGAGACGGAGAATTCAAAAAAGAGTGGTGAGAAAGAGAGGGGATGAAAGAGTTTGATTGACTAGGACGCAGGCGGCAATCTCTTTCATCATTTTGGATCCCCCACCTCAATCACAGCACCTTTTCTCTCTTCCCCATCTATTTCCAATAATCGTCACTTTATTCTTCTCTTGTATCTACTCAATCTCTTCTCATCTTCTCCTCTATTTCCTTCACTGCATTCTCCTCACCAATCATCATCATCATCTTCTTCTTCTTCTTCTTCTTCTTCTTCTTCTTCTTCTTCTTTTGCTTACCCGTATATACATCTTAATCCTCGTTACATCCTCTTTCTCCTCCTTTATCTTTCTGCTCCTCCTCCTCCTCCTCTAATCCACCTCCAATCATCAAAATTCTCCAACGTGCGCACGCATACGGTACATAATTGTAATTAAATTATTAGAGAATTGTCGTGTGCATGTGTGTGAGATGGAGTAGGTAAGTGTGAAAGAAAAGCGAGCTATAAGGTGGCCTGTGTTATTATTGTGGGAGGTTATTATAAGTGGGTGCCGGTGGTAATGGCATTTTATAGTGAGTGCTCTCTATCACAGACATTATATCTCGACTAACTAACTCTAAGTTATTAGTTGTGAATTGCACCCTAATCTACTTCCCAAGTATCGTTCGTACACCTCCAACAAAGATAATTACTATAGATAATAATACTGTACCAAAATAATAATAATAATATATTATGCGGATGATGAGATTGATGAAAGTGGACAGATAATATGTGATGGACAAAAATTGTACAGACTAAAGACAATTAAACTAGTAGTTCTGTGAACAGTAGACCTCACGCAGTATTCTCATCCACAAGTACCTAATTGAAACTATAGACCTTATGGAAATACAGCAATAGACTGGCTTCTCCACACATCTGTGTAATCCCTTGTCAGCTGATTTATGATGAATAATTCTATAGTCTGGTTTTTACTCTAATATTGGCGTATGAAGGAGGCTCCTTTTTCCTTTTATATTATCCTTGAAATGCAAAATATCCAAAAACCTTGTATATACGTCGACGCGCAATTAAAAATAGAACATACCTGTCAAATTTCATGAAAATCTATTACCGCGTTTCGCCGTAAATGCGCAACATATGAACATTTAAACATTAAGAGAAATGCCAAAATAATGTCAATAATGCCAAAATAAATGTCAAATAAGAGAATGCCATCGACTTGAATCTTAGACCTCACTTCGCTCGGTCAACTAATAATGATGAAGCATTATCAAAATAGCATAGCTTCCGACAAGTTTACAATATTTAACCTCCGTCCAGAAAAGATGATTTCATCCGGTTTTTTTTTCATTTTCTGCTGCCTTAAATTAGAGCAAAATCATTCTATCGAAATCAAATTCATTCGGAATTTCGCATTCAAAGGAAAGTTTAGTGTATCCAATTCCAAAAATCATGCAGTATGATTTCTGAAGACCTAATTTACAAAACACATATTACTCTGATACTCTAGCATAGCGTTCCACAGCAATTCTACAGAATCAAATCAATTGCGAGGAAGGATTCACTGAAATGGAACTCTTTTTCTTCTCTTTCAAACGTACAACAACTTTTCTACTGACCATCCAAATTGCATAGATTGATACAGACAGCCGTTCATAGCAGACAGCAAAAAGTTTGAAAAATGTAACTCGTTGCCAATTTTGTACAATGTAGGAGAATTGGGTTGAAGTGCAAAGAGTACAGAGGCAATATAAAAGAGGATGGTGATGATAATGTCAAGAAGAAGATGAAAATAGAATGAGTCGATGAGAAAGAAGAAGAGAAGGCTGAGGATGAAAATAAAAAATTAAAGAAGAGTAATAAGGGAGAAAAGAAGAAGAAAGAGGCGACTGATAGCAAGCCAGACGTCGCCTCTCCTCTTTTCACTTCACTGAACACAAAACCAAATTCGCATTACATTGGGTGGTGACCTCACTGCAAACCAACAGAGTACAAACCATGAAGCGAGAGAAAAATAGAGAGATTGGGAGAAAGAGAGAGTGGGAGAGAGAGAGAGAAAGAGCGCAAGCCAAAATTAAAATTAAGAGAGAAAACTATATGAAAATTAAAAAAAAGAAGAGAGAGAGAGAGATAAGACCAAGATAAATATTTAGAAATGAATGAGACAGGACAGAGATACATCAATAGAACAAGATACTCTGAAAAGGTAGGAAGACAATTTAAAAGGAAAGTCTGAGTGATAGGAAATATTTTTAGAAAAAGAGAAAAATACGTAAATAGAACAAGATAGAGTGAGAAGTATGATCCAGAAAAGTGAGCGAAGGAAAATATTTAGAAAAGTGTTACATAGAACAGAGAAAGAAAGATTCCGATGAACAGTGTGAGATGAGAGTGAGAAAGCAGGGCCGAGAAAAAGGGCAAGGGGTGTAGTGACAATGGTGCACAAGGGGGGTTATGGGGGATGAAGCAGGGGCTCCCGAGGGGTCAAGAGACACAACTGGCATCGATCTTCACGCCCCAGAGACCGCCCTAAACTGTTCCTGGGGAAAAAGACAAGAGCAAAAAAATCCTTTTCGCGCACACTATCATCATCATCATCATCATCATCATCAGCTCGCATCGATGTCACTGCCTCTTCTGATGACGATGATGATGATGATGATGGAGCTCTTGTCACATTCTTCCTATTAAATTGGAGAAAGAGTAAAGAGATAGAGGCCGCGTTGTCTGGCATCTAAGCTTCTATAGCTTCTAGGCTAGTGAGGCTGGCTGTAAGTTGCAAGAGTCACTCCAAACAGAAAGCAGCCAGCACTTAGCTTGCCTTGTTTTCAGGGTAAAATAGTGCAAAATAATGCATTTGCATCAGGCGCACCTGAGTATGTTTGGTTGGTTAATGGTTTATTTCTACTATGAATATTCTATGCCCAATAAACACCTTTAACATTTTAAAAAGATACCATACTCAAAATTAAGAGAACATTTATAACTAGCAGGTAACCCATGCTCAGCAATGGTCCATTATAAAACTTTACATACTGAAAACTTTACGTACAGAAATCATGGAGAATTGAAAATAGGCCTATAACCATGCTCGGTTAATTAAGAATCCAGATGCAAAAATTTAAGTTTTTTAAGTTCATTAGTACAAACTTGATGATGCGTCAAACATAATTTTCTTATCTCGTAAGTGTGTGTATAAGACAGTCCTTTCCTTTATTATAGTATATAGATTAGATATTTATGTTTGGATAACAGTGACAAACAAAACAAGATTTGTTCAGTTTTCTAGCACTTTTTTAATTGGGCTTGAGCTTAGGTCATCAAACTTGTAAATGGAATGAAAACTAATACAGAATTTGTACAACTTTGTAAACAAATATTTCTAATAATGACAAATGAATGAGGAATGGAAACAACATACAACTGTACAATATATTTATTTTATTCATTTATTTATTCATAATTTTTACAAAGTAGCACTGATTGGGAGAGAAAAACTAAGGATACTCCTTGTACTATTTCTATCCCAAATTTAGATAACATTTTAAAAGTCCGAAATAGGGTTATGGTTTCACTTTCCTAAAATTTAGTCCACTCTTACTAAAAAAGAACGAAAATTAAGAATTTTAACTTTTATATAACTTTAGCTGTATAGTCTATACTCATGATATGGGTCACAAAATAGTGCAAAATAACAATTCCAGAATTTATACAAAGTAATGAAATACAAATAGTAATAGTTATAGAGTTCGGAATCAGTTAGAATACAATGCGTTATAACATTGCAGCTTATAGCCCACAACCATCACAGCTCCCCAACGTTTCGAGAAGTAGGTGAATAAACTTTGTAACTTGGGACTTGTTGGCGATATGAAGGAAGTTGGTAAGAATGAAGCAGCACCATTCTTATCAGCACTTTCTGAACGATAGAGTTGTCCCGTTGCTTGAGACGTAAGTTTGCAGTAATTACACGCCCAACTGTCTACGAAAACGACGCATTTTTTCACCATCGAAGCGGAAACGTAACTGATAAGAATGGACACAAAAACACTCCATAGAACTATCTGGATGGCAATTGCAGGGTGAAGAATGCGGTCTGATCAATAAACTCAACTTATGATACGATTCTATGTTATTTGCAAATTCTGATAGCTCTTTGAAAGCTCAATTTCACCAAAATATTAACATTTTACGTTTTGAAACATAATATAATTATAGTAGCATATGGATAAAATCAACTATCAAATGAAGTGTGTATTGACAATCATAGAATAGGTAAAATGAGTTAAACTAAGAAGCAGTATAACAGTAATTTAAAACATCTAAACAAATAAAGTCAACTAGAAAATAAGGTTTGTATTGACAATCAAATAATAGGTAAAATGAGTCAAGCTGAGAAGCAATATAGCAGTGTAAAATTGTACTTTTACGAACACAAAAATCATAACCAAGACACCAGATAATAAACTAATGGAATTCAGATACAGTTAAATCTTATTTTGAAAAATTTCATCCTTAGGATGAATTAAAAGAATCCTGAAGAATTATATCATTATAGAGAAAGAAAGTCAGATCTGTAACAAAGGGAAACCAGATAATAAACTACTAAAATCCCGATACAGTTGAATCTCATGTGAACAATATCATCCTGAAGAGAAATTGAAAGATTCATGAAAAAAAACCATTCAAGAAACTTGAGAGAAGTCAGATTTGTAACAAAGTGAAAGGAACAACTTGGAGATAAGAAGCAGCACTTACTATCATAGCTGTGATTATATGGTTTTCAATGATTCAGAACAAACGTTGCCCATATCAGTCAGTTACGACGGAACAAGTGAGAGGATTTGACAGCAAAGAGGGGTGCAAAAGAAATAAAAGAGACTACAAAGAAGGAAAATGTTTAGGAGGCTGAACAGAGAGGGAAGATACAATAGTGAAAACGTATGAGAAAGATAGTAACAGGAGGATGAGAATTTAGAGGAAGATAGAATGTTGATGGAGAAAGCAATACATGGGGTGAGCGAAAGAGGGAAAGAGATGGAATGATAGACAGAGGAAACTGATGTAAAATGAGGAGGACCATCTTGGAAGAGGCTGTAAACTCTAGGATAGTCGCCGACCTTTTGGGGGTAAAGTTTTGTTTTGGAGTCAAACGGGTGACAAAACGCGGAAAGAGAGAACACTAGGACGGGGTGATGAAGGGAGACAAAAAAGAGAGAAGGGGCGAGAGGAACAGATGGGAAGAGGCTGAGGGGTCGTCACAAAATTTTACACCGCCGTAAAGAGGCCGTCTATGACCTATGCACCAACAGCTATAACAATTTGAAGCCAGGAGCAACAGGTTCCCTGCAAATCGGAAGCTTTTACGAAATATTGCTGCATACCACACTACACTACACACCCAACTATGCATTTGACATATATGCGAATATAAACTCTATTAAAAGCATAACAAAGGTGTAAAAGCTTGCTGGCAGGCAGTACGCATGCGCTACACTTCCCAAACTCACGCCCCAAACCGGGAGCACATAAATTTTTACAATGTGGCACAATAATATTTTGTTTTAATACACCTTTCCCCCACACTACCCACCCCGCGTTTAACGGTCGTCAACCCACTTTACTACAGCATTATTATGAATCAGAGTGTACGATTGACATAAATGTCAGTCAGTGTCATATAAAGGGCGTAAGAGTGTGTAAACACCCGTCGCCCGCTTTACAACACCCAACACCTCACTTCTGAATCAACGTCACAATCTGAATGAAATATGTGGCTACAAAATGTCTGCGTAAACGACAAAGCACAATTCATTCATGGATCGACTATCGAGAATTGTATGAAATATGGAACTAGTAGGCTATATTTGTGTGAGTTCAGAACGGAATGTAACTGTTTTCATTCATGGATTGGCAATCGAGTATTTCGTGAAATACATGCTACTAAAAAATATGTGAATATTGTTATTCATGAACTAACAATAGAATCTACAAAGTGAGTATAGTGAAGAATACCGCATGAGTTGATTCATGCATTTATAATTGAGCTCTAATTTTGACTATTGATTGACGGTTTTGATGGTTGATTACAGAGGTTGGAAAATGTATGTTCACATGATATTAATATATAGGTAATAAACAGGAAACACATTCATTCATTTATTTTTTACTTGTGGATACAATCAAAAATCATAAAATAATATTGGGAAGGAACAACAGGCTTGGCCTGTTTTCAAGTAGATTCTACAATAACAAGTTTAATTTTAAGGTGAAATTTCATATGAAATTTGGAATAAACCTTTCCCAACTAAAATAAGAAGTATACTACTAATTCTGTTTCAGCTACAATTCATCACACACTGATACACCCCAAACATTAGGCAACAAAACAACACACCGTTTTCGTAATGGGCAATTTAGCATCAAATAATGATGAAAATGTAAAAGACGATAATAACATGAACGAGAGCAACGAGCAGCAAAAACAAGAGTACTCAACAGCACTCACTCGGTCTGGATGGGAGGAGATGATGATGATGATGATGATGTATCAGTGATGAGATTAATAGGTTTTTCATGAGTCATTAGGTTAAAGAGGTGGTGGCTATGTATGAGTGTGAAGAGTGCCTTCAAAGTGATGGCTTGGTGGTGGGGGGTACAACCATATAATACACTCTCACGTAGCTATTGGTTGAATGATGATGATGATGATGATGATGATGACTGCTCGTCATTGGAATGAATATTAGCCGGACTCAGGAGCCCACTGGACAGACGAGTCCCCCCCAATAAATATGAAATGAGTTCGGGGGCCTCCTTTCTGTTGCTGTGCCCCCCCCCCTAACCACACGAAAAAGGGGTCCCATGACGAGGGGGGAAGGGGCAACACGTGTTTTTAGCGGTGCTCTCTTAATGGAGTTCCACTTATCCTCTTGTCGACACTATCTGCCCTATCAGCTCGCCAACTGATCTCCCGTTTTGCATTCATCGCAATTCATAACTGCCCATCTACTTTCTCTCCCTTGCACTCTCTCTCACTCTCAGAGGAGCAGCAGGAAGCATCATCAATGGTCGTCAATTGGAGGCTCACCTCACACATGCTGAAATGCTCTCACACGTAGTATGGATGATGCCGAGTCCCCAATCCATAAAAATACTGTGCTAGATCGAGTATTGAGGCACATTATATATAAATGTTTGATATTCCTACATTTCCAAGGGAATTGGGTCATTGAAAACAGTAGTGCTGCCTGCAATATAGATAGAAAACAAGTATCACTTTCCACTGAGTAAACATAAATTAATTCAGTATTTTTTTGATAATGTCCCAATAATAGCAGAGTTATCGTTGTTCAAATTCCCTTAAAAATATCAAAAAAAAATATTGAACTAGTTTAGGTGAGTAAAAGAACTTTAGTCATATTAATTAGCTAATTGGAAAAATATATATATATAGGGAAATCATCCATTTCATTTTTATTTTGGATGAATTCCCAATATATATACTGTATATATTTTCCAATTAGCTAATTAATATGACTAAAGTTCTTTTACTCACCTAAACTAGTTCAATATTCATTTTTGATATTTTTTAGGGAATCTGAACAGCGATATTCTGCTATTTTTAGGCCATTATCAAAATAATAATAATAATACTAATAATTTATGTTTTCTCAGTGGATACTGATGTCCATTTTCTACCTATATTTCTTGGTACAGATCTGTCTTCAAAGACCCAATTCCCTAGGAAATGTAGGATATCAAACATTTATACATACTGTACCTCAATTGTCGATTGTAGAAGCAAACAATCAAAGTCCAGCCGGGTTGATCTAGTAGTAAGAAACGTTACAAACCTCGGTCTGCTAGCACCGCCTGGTTCGTGGGTTCGAATCCTGCTGATGGCATGGACGTTTAATCATTTCATCAATTCACCAACGTACTTTCTATTAGCCACGCACAAGCTAAAAGCTCATGTGGGCATCATCCAAAGAGAAATTAGGATGGAAAGCATGTAAGAAACAAGATAGTTGAACGAAAAAACAAGGTGACAACCTTGTAGAAAGTAAAACAAAGAATGAAGATGACAACGGTACGGGGAAGAAAAGAAATAAAATAAAAACCAACAATGGAAAAAGAATTTAGCAAAAAAGGAGAAAATTCAATGGACAAAGAAAGAAGATTGAAGGACTGCATATTATGGAAGGGCGCAAAAATTACAATGATGAGTATTCTAAAACAAAAACCTCAAACAAACCAGCTTTTATGTGAACGAAAATGCTATGAAACAAGTTTCGTAAAATCATTGAACTACGTTGAGCTGAAAAAGTAGAAAGCTTTCCAATTTTTTTAAAAGGTGGACAGATAATGAAAAACGGTACACCATTGTGAATGTGTAGGCCCAGAGGCGAGAGAGCAACAAAGCCCGACAGACGATGATCACTTGGGACAGTCCAAAGTCAAAACATATCGAGCAGAAATGCAGGCAACACATCCCTGCCCAACCAGTGTCCATTCAATTTCACAAAATAACTTTTTGCCCGCAACACAATCCAAATCTCCACCACTCTTCCCCTAACAGTATTTCTTCCTCCTCCTCACAGATTCGTGGTTGAATGGTTACCAACTGACCACCGCTGTAGGTCTTCACTGATGGGCTTTGCCTTATCTAAACCTCACCGGGTTTACAGCCCATACAGGGAAGGATGAAGAAGAGGAATAGGATGAAATCGTCCGGATTTATTTGAGAGGATGATTGGCGTAAGAGTGCTCCCCCCTCCCACTACACACATGAATCTGGATTCAAACTGTTGCTACTGTGGACCACTACCCTGGACAAAATCCTGACAGTGTAATCCTGTTTGAAAAACTGACAGGCCTTTCGTCCCTCCCAGTCCCAGTCCAGCCTCCCGAATCCCTAAAATCCTGACGATTCGCGATTTTCGACTGGCCTCAACGGATTTTACTCACCCTTCCTCACACTCATCATATCACTAGATTTCCTCTGTCTAAAATCAAACTCTCACTCACTCTCTCTCAACCCTCACAGATTATTATTAACCTCTCACTCACTCACTCTCAATCTTCAAATATTATATTATTTTCCTCTCACTCACTCTCTATCAATCCGCAACGATTATAATACCACTCACATACTATCTCAATCCATACAGATTATATTAACCACTATCGTCTATCTCTATCACTATCGTATATCCTACCTCTGTCTCAAAATACTATTCATTCATTCTCTCCAACTGTCCCTATCACGGCACTAGGCAATGTGTTGAAAAAAGCAGAAACGTTAATTGGTCTTCACATTGCTGGATGCAATATGAAGTCTGGTGGCTCCTGAGTGCTGAGATATGGAAGAAACTCTCATTGCAAGGGGAGAGGAGCAGTCAAACAGTCAGATATCATACTGATAGCATTAAATAAATTATGAATAATATTTACAAATGACAAACAGCTCTTATTTATTCTTATTTGTTCTCATGGTCTTTATTGACGGAGAGATCCTTTGCGATGTTGCTTCGCCGAGATGTTCAATACAGCACTGATAAACAATCAAATTGCGAATAATGCTTGAATGAGCACCTGGAGATTATTAATATAGTTTAAAGTACGGTAGTAGTATTTTTTATAGGCTAAATATAAAATTATTCGAATTGGAATTAATCGCCAAATTACATTGGTTCAATAGAATTATTCTCATTTATTTATTAATTGAAGAGAACAGTCGTATTCGTGTAGATTCCAGATAATACTGAACTACATCACTATATCCTACACCAAAAACTCTCACTCATACTATCTTACCAGAATCGAACACAAAAATCCATTACATTCTATATCTACTCTTTATATCATACTTACATAACTGATAACTCCTTCCTATAAGTTCACTTCAAAGACAATTGACCACAATTTCTTACACAATGTCAGAATTTTACTGAACAATATTTTCCATATTACTATTTTAAATTTTTTCATGGTGTACAAGTATTTTAGTCAGTAGAGAGAGAATACAATATAGTAACGATTTCAGCTAGTAACAGTTCGAAGGTAGCCTATACATATAATTTATCATGGAATACGAGCAATGAAAAAATACAATATAATGACGATTTAACCTGGAAACAGTTCAACGGTATAAATATAGACAGTACATTACTGAGTACAGTGTAGAGTGTAGTGTTAATAAATAGTAGTGTACAGTGGGCGTGCTGGAGCTATTGCCATTGCTATGTAGTTGGCCTAACTCGGCCTCTAAACAATTGGCCCATGATTGTAGGTTACACCAGCCACCGCTGCCGTAATTGTACACTGCCCTGCCAGGCTGCCACTCAATGATTCAATGATTCAATGATTCAATGATTTTATTACAGCCAGAAAATACATACAGTACACTAGGCCATGTCATTACAATAAAATTTCTAACAGAATTACAATAACAATACATAAATAAAGATAATACACAACATGCAGTACAAGAGCAGGCTTCAAAGCTATTCGGTTTCTCACAAGAAAATAATAAATAATAATACAGAAATATCAATAAACAATTACTAAACTTCAATTCTATCACAGTCTATACAGCCTATTCTAATTTTAATCTATACCTACTTTTACAATAAATCGTGAACAAACTAAAACCATAGAAACTCTATTATCACAGTCGGCAATTTACTTAGTGCTTTACACAGTCAATTTACATAGTGCTTGGGTCAGACTCGTCAAACTCATGAATGGAATAGAACGGGTTGGCGACCAGCCATGACTTGACCCGCTTCTTAAAGCTCACCAGAGGCAGCTCTCTTACTTCATCAGGTAGCCTATTGAAAAATCTGATGCCAGATATGGGAAAACTTTTCCTGGATCTTTCCAATCTCACCCCGGGCAGGACCAGGTTTCCATTTCCCCGTGTAGCGTGACTGTGGATCTGATTGGCCCTGGTGTACAAATGAATATTCTCTCTAACCGAAACCAAGCACTCGTATATGTACAGGCTGTAAACTGTCATCACTCGTAAATGTACAAACAATGGTTTGCAGTGATCAATCCAACCAGCTCTCATCACAATTCTAATGGCTCTTTTTTGCATTAATAGCACCCTATTCACACTCGCAGCGTGCCCCCACAGCCTTGTACCATATGCAATATGGCTCTGGAAAAAAGCAAAGTAAGCTTGGCGCACAAAACCGTCAGGCACACATGATACAAGCCTTCTAAGCAGAAAAATGACCCTACTTAGCCTTTTGCAGAGCTGGCTGATGTGAGCCTCCCAGGTCAACCTACTATCCAGGGAAAACCCCAAGAGCTTCACAGTACCCGTGGCAATCCCAGAATTGAGGCTGAATGATAGCTCCTGAGTCTTGTCACTGTTAAGAGCCAGCTTATTTAGATCAAACCATTGAGACGCACTATGATACAGCTCCCTCACAGCAAGCCTGGCAGAATCTACGCTCTTATGATCCGCAAATAGTGATGTGTCATCTGCGAATAACAGAACACCACCATCTACTGAATAATATATATCATTTATTGAGATGAGAAAGAGCAAAGGTCCCAAAACTGATCCCTGTGGGACTCCATGTTTCAAGGGTGCAGGACTTGATAGTTCACCATTCCAGTCCACAACCTGCAACCTATCACTCAGGTATGATTTCATCAGTCTGACAGCACCGACTCCAAGGCCATACTTCTCCAGCTTTCCCAATAGAATATTGTGCGAGACACAGTCGAAGGCACGTGATAAATCACAGAGCAAAAGCGATGAAGATCTTCCATTCTCAAATGCCTCCAGGACTGATTGAATGAGAGTCTGCACAGCAGAGACAGTCGATCTTCCTCTCCTGAAACCAAACTGAACAGGAACCAGCAGACCATTATTCTCAAAATAGTTGTACAGCTGAATAAACAATACCGTCTCAAAAATTTTTGCAATCACCGGGATCAAAGATATGAATCTATAGTTGCTTACACTGTCCAGAGCACCCTTCTTGTGAATTGGAACTGCTCTTGATATCTTGAGCTCATCAGGGAAAACACCCTCATCGATACACTTATTGATAAGGCATGCAAGTATTGGACTCAAGAAACAAATAATCCGCCTCAGAAAAGCCACACTCATTCCATAAATATCTTTTGCCTTTGATACACTAAAATCATTTACTATGCTTACAACATCAGCAGGTGTCACATGGTTCCATTCAAAGTTTCCTTCTACAACTGGAATACCCTGAAGAGCATTGGGAAGATCGGTTGCAATATTATTTGGAATATTATTCACAATACTCTCCACAGATGTGACATAGAACTGATTAAATTCACTGGCAGTTGTGAAACTTAGATCACCTTCTTCTGATTTAGGCTTATGTGAATTTATAAGACTCCAGGCAGCCCTACATGAATTTTGAGCCTCTGCAATGAATTTTGCATTGGCGTTTTTCTTAGCCTCTCGCAATCTATAACGGTAATCCTTCTTGAGCCCAGTTGCTAGTTCAACCAGGTGAGGCCTGATTCTAGCTAAATCATTTGTCATGGATACCATATCTCTCATTCGGGCTAGTTCAGGAGTGAACCAGTCTTTTACTTGTGGTACAGAATTTCCCTTCATAGTTGTGAATCTTTTAGAACTTAGCGACCTCATTCTTAGTGGAAAGAAAAACTTGAAACCATCCATGAGAGCATGAAAGAAACATTGAAAACCACCAACCGCCTGCATATCAATAACAGATTCCAACCAAGAGTCAACCCAAACCCCCAAATAATCACAGAAAAGTCTGACAATACCATCATTGAACACTCTGTAAGAAACGTTTCTACTGGAACCATTACAACTTCCAACAACATCTGCCATAAAAGTGGCTTCCATGAGAATGTGTTTATGATCTGCAATCTGATCAACACTAACCTCAGCAACATAGCTCCAATGGTCCAAATTTGTGAAAAAATTATCAAGGGAAGCATTACCTCTTGTAGGTTGCATTACTGCACTATACAAATTCAGACTTCTTAACAAATTCAAAAAACCTGAGGATGCTGCCGACGTGCCAAGCAAATCAATATTGTGATCAGTTCCAATTATTACAAACAAACCAATATTACTGAGACATCCAACACATAATTCAAGCTGCTGCAAAAAACATTCAACATTTCCATTAGGAGAGCGATACATGCTTACCACAACAAGTGACAACTCCGGAATATGTATCCCAGCAAACTCAGCATGCATCTCAATACAGAACTCTTTGAGGTCTAGGGCGTTTGCCGACCATGCCATACTCTCTCGCACAAAAACAGCTACACCACCACTTGAAGTCTGCCTAGAGAAATGAGCTACCTTCCTGAGACCAGCCAAATTGCTGTAGTATTCAATCTCATCTTCAACAAGCCAGTGTTCACAGATGCACAAAACGTCGATGTCATGCAGCTCACAAAGTAACTCAAGCTCACTAATTTTATTCCGCATGCATTGGACATTAATGGAGCACAATTTTACGTTCCTACCTGTATAAGTTTCATGATGTTCAATTGATCCCCCTCTGTGCTTGTCCATGGCTGTTATAGGTATATCAATGAGGTTTGAATGAGCAATCATTATACTTCTGGGAGGTTTAGGTTTTCTAATGGAGTTCGAAATTATAGGTATTAGAGAGCCAGTTACCTCTGCATGTAGGCTGAAGCTTTGTTCAACTTCATTGTCTGGAGCTATTAGTTTAAATTTAATGCTACATCTGGTTCGCCTGTAGCCGGTACTACAGCATCAACCTCTCCCCCAATCAACGAAGTACTGCCCTCCAAACATGGCCCAGTTGTGAGCTCAATAATCATGGACTCATAAAGATTACTACTAGAAGTGGCTTTTTTCCTATCCAGGGAATCCCTAATAATAGCATCAAGCCTCCTAGCTATTTTAATTTTCCCTTTTTTATTGATGTGTAAACCATGACTTGTGTGTTCTTTTGCAGTGAGATCCCATGTGTTCAACAAGGTAACAAATCCGGAGACAATTTTTTTCAGGAGACCATTAATCACCTTTATCATGCAATTTATGGGTGAGGCAGCCGGCATATCATATCTGTAAGGCACAGTCCCTATTATCACGTTAGTATGTCTTGTCTGACGCAGTAAACTCTCAACTGCCAATCTGAATATAATAGTGTCCTTTTCATTAGCTGAGTCATTTATGTCATTTGTACCACCTAATATAATTAAATAATCTTCTTTATTCATAAGCTGTACCTCTTTACAATTAAAAATTCTATCTAATATTTGACACATACCAGCACCAGGGTATACAAAGCTTGAGACACTATATGAATGTGGTATTCTATTTTGTAGATAGGATGCCAGATCACGACCTTGACTATCAGAGAATATAATAATTTTCCCCCTTACATGTTCTATAATATTCCTTATTTTAGATTCACTTGTTTGACCCAATGACTCACTGCAGTCCTCACTCACTACTAATTTTCCTACTAATTCAACTTCTTGGCTTACTTTTGATATTATATTAGCAAGATTTTCCCTTTCCAATTCCAATGAACTAATTATACTTCTATTTTCAGCTATATCATGCTCCAAGTTTATAATTTCCTTATACAATTTATCCTTGGTTTTATTGAGTGAGATAAAATTACTGTTTGCAATAGCATAGTGCTGATCATCAGAATCAGTTGACAAACTTTCGGTCTGTATGGCAACACATTGAGTAGTAGGTGAATGTGATGGCACACATTCAGGATGTTTAAGAGATTGAATTTCTGCTATAAGTGCATCCTGATAACCAAGAAGTTCATTAATACGTTCAATGAGAACATCCTTGTCCTGTAGAAAAAGGGGGTCAGTCTGACTACTTACATCAAAAGAGAGTGCCTTTCTTATATTTTTTAAACTTGAATCTACAGACAAACGTGACATCCTACATGTAATAACTCTATTAGTCGTTTTTTCAGCAGTGTCAATTGTTACTGATTTTGATAAAGAATTTTTACAAAGTTGTGGGGGAGTTTGTGTAGCATGTTTGACATGACTGTTTGCAGATGATTTAAAATTTTTTAATGACTTGTCAGTAGTGATGGTACTAGAGCAGCCTTTATGGACACATCTCCAAACAATATCGCCCGAGGACAAGGAATGACTCTTTCTATAACAATTCTTATCATAATAAATAGCATCGTTATTTCTAGTTGTTTTATAAAGAGAAAAAGACATCTTATAATTTCTCTCTAGTCACACTGTATGAGTTATAGGAATAAAACAACAATATTCTTAAGCATGAGAAATGAAAGAAATACATTCAAGTTGGAAATCAAAGAGAAATACAGTTTTAATTGTTAAGGAAAAGTGATAAGATTCCATTCATTGAGTCCACTCAGTTTATTATCTTTTTATTTTTGAGATTAGCGATGATAACTGTCAGTCACTCTCACAACTGCAACTGTCACACACAGAATTAGATTAGACAAGCCAGCCGCACGAGAAACAGGAGCAGCTGACAATCTTACCGCATGATAAGAATAACAGCTACAGCACAAGATACTAGTCTCAGCCTTGTCAACAATTCGTAGATTCAATTTGTGAAGAAGAGTCGGGTTTTCTGAGATAAGAAGATACCGGTACACGTAGATCTATCAAAAGGCTCCACTCAACGCCGAGATAACAGCAAGGGTGAGAATTTCACAGAGGATGACTCCGTTGATGATACGCTGCTCAGATCAACAACAGTATCATTGATCAATGCTGCCGATAAGTAGTGACCACTAGTTGCTACAGCTAAGCAACCGTGCAACGGTTGAAGTTCTAGATGAAACGGGGAACCGCAGAGGATTGAGCACTCCTCTGTGTAGTCCCAATTCAGAAGTTTGTTTCTTATTAGTGACAGTTCTATGAGAGAAATTTCAGATCTTTACGTTTAAAGCAGGGTGGTCAAAGTTCATTAAGCAAGATTAAATGCATCAAATACCGTCTTTCTCCATTGCTTTCAGGTAGGTTAGAAAACAATTTTGACCTCAAAAAGTTCAATTTCCAGGTTTTTACTCACGATTTGACACTAATCTTGAAGTCAACCACTGTATGTATTCGAAAAACTATTTCTAAGTAATGAAAAACCATTGAAAATACTTGAAAAGAAATAAACTTTGAGACACAAATACAATCAACCAGTCAAGGCAGCCAGTCAACTCACCAATATAATCATAGCCAGAGCCTGAGCAAGGTGCCGTCAATACAAACCATATACACCACAGGTTGCACTCATGCTCAAAAAACTAAATGACCAATCTTGAAATCAAAATTCATTTTCCAGTAATCGAAGAATTCATTGGTCTATTAACGCACAACGAGCTGTATATCGATCAATTCAGGTAGACTTTCTAATTCTTAAAATGATAGAGACATGCAGCAGCTACTTGAAAGTGAATTGAAACGATTGTAATAGTAAAAGATGTTATTGTAAGCTTAATAATTTATCGTGTATTTTTTACTTTTCTAGATGGTGTGTGGCACTGAAGTCAACTGGATTCAGGGAGTCGGAATAACTGTTGAACCTCAATTTGGACAAAAGATTCAGAAATGTTGTGGAACTTCTTCATACCCTGAATTGAGCATGAAGAAATAATCTTGATTGAGCCTAAAGTGGATAAAATTGAAAGTGTAGTAAACAACTTAATCATTAATTTTAATCCTAAATAATTTTATAATCTCTCCTCTAATCAGTTTAGCCTGTTTTTCTTAGTTATAATGTTTCAATTATACAGGGTGTTTCAGAAGTAGTGTCGAGAATTTTAGGGTATTGTACCTGGATGCTAGGAGACTACAAATGTCATATTTGAAGTGTCCAAAACTCAGCGGTTATCCTTATAGCTGCCATTTTGTTTTTTTCACTTAAAAATTTTTATCTCAAGAACGAAATGTTGTATTGATCTGAAATTTGGCATGAATATTTATGCTATAAAGACTCAACTATAAAAAATAAAAAAAAAATTTTTCGTTTAAATTTTTCAAAATGGCGGCCATTTTAAATTTTTGATGGCGAATATCTCGAAAACCGTCCATTTTACAGAAAATTTACAAGAGACCAAAAAGTTAGCAAATCTTTTCACGATTCCAATGATACCTAATTTATTAAGATTGGTCAAAGAATAACAGAGAAATTAATTTTTTTCGTACTGCATGCATGACCACTTTTCACCATTTAAAGATCAATATTAATTTTTTAATTCCAGATGTATCTAAGATGAAGCTTTGAAACTCGGTATGGCTCCATATGGGCAAACAGATGATTTTACAATGGTTTTCAGATGATAATGTTTGTCTTGTAAAAGTATTGTTGTTTCATTAAAAGTAAAGAACCAGATGTAGTGCTTCCTATTTCTTAGTCTCACGTTTCCTAGGTCTTATTTCTATCTTAAATTTCCAGTTTCAATATTTTCTTACGTTGCTTCTACACAAATATTTAATTATTGTAATGGAATTTAGTTCGCTGGAGTACACCGATATTCACTTCATGTATGGAGCAGCTCTTGGCAATGCGACCGAAGCAAGAAGAATGTATGCAGCTGCATTTCCAAACCGCCGTCTCCCTTCCGACAAGGTGTTCACAAGAACTCACAATCGGCTGAGAGAAGTTGGTTCATTTGAACGGAACAGGGTAATTGCTGGTAGGCCTCGAGCAGTTCGAAATGTTGCTTTTGAAGAGGAAGTATTGCAGAAATTCGATTTCAATCCTAGAACGAGTACGAGAGCAGTTGCAAAGCAAATCAATTCAAGTGCTTCTTCTGTGTGGCGTGTACTAAACAAGGAAAGACTTCACCCCTTCCGCTTTCAAAAAGTTCACTCATTGGTTGAACGCGACTATGAGCCAAGAGTAACTGTGCCCGTTGGTTTCTTCAGCAAGACATTATCCAACCAAATTTTCTAGAAAATGTGTTATTTACCGATGAGTCCAGCTTTACAAGAGAAGGAATCTTCAACTCTCGCAACAGTCACGTCTGGGCCTTAGACAATCCTCATGAGGTCAAAGTGCGTGGTTATCAGCATAGATTTTCGCTGAATGTTTGGACGGGTATCTTAGGTAATCGCGTGATTGGACCATACATTCTTCCTAATCGTCTGAATTCTCCCACGTGCATTACTTTTTTAAGAGACATACTACCAGAACTTTTGGAAGATGTGCCTCTTGCAAACAGATATAATATTTGGTTTCAACATGATGGTGCCCCTGCTCATTTCGGAAATGTTGTTACGGACTTTCTGAACATGACCTATCGTCAGCGGTGGATTGGGCGGGGTGGACCTGTACCGTGGCCCGCACGTTCACCTGACCTCAACCCTTTAGATTTTTTTTTCTGGGGCCATATGAAAGACCTTGTTTACAGCACGCCAGTAGAAAACGAAGAAGACCTTGTGGCAAGAGTGGTTGCTGCAGCAGGTGCCATTCAAGATGATGAAAATGCTTTTATAGCAGTTCGACGGTCCATGATTGAAAGGTGCAGACTGTGTAATCAAGTTGAAGGACGGCATTTTGAGCAATTGCTGCATTAGTATCAGTGAACCGATTTGAGTGAAATTAATATTTTTCAATGTAAAATAAAATTTGGAGGAAAGTTATTCTTGTATATTTCTGTAATAAGAACGGTTTTCATGAAATTATAAAAAAAATTAATATTGATCTTTAAAATGGTGAAAAGTGGTCATGCATGCAGTACGAAAAAAATTAATTTCTCTGTTATTCTTTGACCAATCTTAATAAATTAGGTATCATTGGAATCGTAAAACAATTTGCTAACTTTTTTGTCTCATGTAAAGTTTCTGTAAAATGGACGGTTTTCGAGATATTCGCCATCAAAAATTTAAAATGGCCGCCATTTTGAAAAATTTCAACGAAAAAATTTTTTTTCATTTTTTATAGTTGAGTCTTTATAGCATAAATATTCATGCCAAATTTCAGATCAATACAACATTTCGTTCTTGAGATAAAAATTTTCAAGTGAAAAAAACAAAATGGCAGCTATAAGGATAACCGCTGAGTTTTGGACACTTCAAATATGACATTTGTAGTCTCCTAGCATCCAGGTACTATACCCTAAAATTCTCGACACTACTTCTGAAACACCCTGTATATATTACGTTTATTAGTATCTATCAGTTGTCCTGGGAATGCTCCGCCTACTATTGGCGTGCCTTGTCTCGGCCAATAGCAGACAAGACCTTGATAGGCCAGCCATCTACCAATCATACGGCTTGAAGCCAACTACCAATTCATATTGCTACATTAAATGTATACTTATTGATGTTCAGGTCTAATGGAGTCGCTTTGTATTATAGATATTCAATACCTATAATATAAAATTATAATTATACAATAATAATATTCAATATCTAAATCTATGATATTATGAAATAGAAATTAATTTTATTGTCTAATGATGGTCTAGGGGGTTTCAAAAAATATGTGATACTACAAATCCAAGACTTTTATTGAAAATATTGATATCTATCTTATGTTACTTATCGTACAAATAATCAAAGCAATGGTAGTCCAATTTAATTTTTTTTGCAGATGGTGATGCTCACATAAGCTTAAGGCTTGTACGGATAAAAATGAGAAATGAGGTTCCAGTGGGTTCCGAATTCCATTCCACCAGGAAGCGAGTCTTATTCTCATAAATGATATTAAAAGGAGTCGGCTCTACACGTGGTCATCCTTCCACAGGGAGTAGCACTCAAACGTACCCGTATCTCTACTAATCTAATCGAATGCTTATCAGCACGACCACAGTCAACCGCTTCTTAAATTTATTGTGCAAATAGGATAAATTACTAAGAAATTGTCAAAAACCACAGATTTTATCTGAACTTTGACAATTTCTTAGTATTTTTATTTAATATGAATAATTACCAGAATATCAACTTCTCAACTACACAGAAAGGGAAAAATATAATTATTACCCCATTATCTATTATCTATAACAATCACTTCATGGTTCATCATTTCCAGGACATTCAATAAAATTTGTTTTTTTTTTTAGAAAAATCTATCCTTAATGATAGTTGAACTAATGATTGAATTCCAATTTGTTGAGAGAAAAAAGTAGTTCAATTCAGAATTCCATATCACCAAACATTCAACCATCCAACACCGCAGCTTCCGCTTAAAGAAGCAGAAAATATGAGTGGTTGGTGCCAATTATTGAGCACATAAAGCTACCGGCCACAGTTAACGGCCTTGAAAACTGTTTCGAAAGCAGTAATTTCGGCCATCGACAGTAACTGACAGCAGGGTTGCTCACTAAAAAAATCCAATTTCCCCTCTAAAAAAACCCCGATAATTTTATTGCTTAATCACTGCGGCCCGGAAAGCCACAATTCATCATTTAATCTACACTCCAGAATCTACTGGCCAGCCTAGCGTGTTTATGCATTTATAAAAGCGAACAAAACATTAAACCGAGTTTGCGCAGTGATAATAATAGTAGTGTAGCGTCGGCTCGGCCGTTTTCTCCATTTAGACTGATTGCTGTTATTAAAAAGTAGGCGAAGCGGTGCAGGATGAAGCTTATGGCAGGCAGCAGGAGGAAGAGAGAGAGAGTGAGAGAAGACAGAAGCGGGAATGAGATGAAGAAGGATAGACTGGATGGATGCACAGGGTAGATAGGTGTATCGCACTGACTGTCCAGGTGCTGTTATTACAAAACGTCACTGTGATATCTCTGGTACAACCAAGCAGAGTTGATCAAATACTTAGGAAGAGAAGGAGGCAGAAAAGAAATAAGAAGACGAAGGAGATAGAGGAGAAACAAGGAGACGGTGAAAATGAAAAATATAATAAGAAGGTTGTGGAGGAGAAGGAGAAGCGAGAGAAGAAAAAGAAGAATAAGAAAAAGAGGAACAAGAAGAGATAATTAGAAAATGAACATTATTTTCACTTTTTGAACTAAGTACATTAATTTAAATATTGGTAATAGAAGTAGAAAAAGAAGGAAACGAAGAGAAAATGAAGAATATCACGTGAGAAAGGGGACGAGAAGGAAATGAGACGGAAGATTGGTATGTGCACAGTACATATTTATCTCACTGACAGTCTGGAAGCTGCTGATACAATATGTGACAATTTAATCACTATTCCCACTACTTTATTGTCTAAATTCTTTGATTATGTAACACCTTGTTATCCTTCGAAGAGCTTTCTGAAAGTTTCTGATGGAGATTTTCAAGGTCGAAGAAAGAATTCTAAATGGAATAACCACTAACCAGGCGTTGAACATCTAGAAACTCATAAATTCAGATCAGAGTGCATAGAGAGAACAAAGTAATGGATAGAACATAGAGCTGTAGGGCGTACTTTTGACACCCAAATATTGAATAGAAATTGTATTATTTGAAATCTGAGTAGCGGTTGAGAGGTGTAGTCTACGTTCAAAATTTGACAAGGCATTCATTGAATAGATGATATTTCAAAGAGATAATGTATGCTTCATACAAGTATGTTCCTAAAAAAGGAATTCGACTACAATAAACATACAAACATGTTTCCCATCTACTTGGAATTTAAATGATTTGAGGAATTTTTTGAAGTGGAATACGTCAAAACAAGATAATATCTGATACTGTTTGTAGGATTCCAAGTGTTACAGAAAGATGTATTTTGAAATGTCGCTTTCTGATGTGAGATGTCATGATGAACATACATTCCTTTGTAACTTTAGATGTAAAATAATAGATTTTATAACTTCAACTTATAACCATCACATTTGAAAAACTAAACTAGACGGTTCCCAAGGATAGTATATATAGCATTATAATATGTATATACTATTCTTGGACAGTTCCTACTGAAGAGACGATAAGATGGATGGATGACCTTTCATTGGTTACAATTTCTGAAATGGAAATGTCATAACTGTTCATAAAATAGTTCAAAGTAATGAAAGAACTAGAAAAAATATAAAGATAGGTGAATTTTTATTGCATGTGTATTAAAATTTTCAATCTTTCCTCACTTAGAAACCATTTCTTAACCAATTACGGAGATTTTAAAGCCTCTCTACTAAAATACTGACGCTACAACTACTAATAAAATTCTACTAACAACATCCAGTGTTAGTAGGCAAATTAATTACACAACCAGACAACTATTAGAGAAAGCAACGCAAATCCTTAATGTAGTCAAATAATAATTGCTAACAAAGGTCTACTCTCAACCACTGTAGGTACTAAAGAACAACAATAAAATCCTAGTTATCCACATAAAGACAAAAAAGCATAATCTTCTTGTCAAAATAGAATTACTAGATGTTATCTAAATTCCGAGCACATACAGAAGAACAAAGTCATTTCCCACAGGTTTTCTCACACAAGGATTATTCACAGTTGGTTAGTATTCGTGAAAATTTCGAAAGGAAGTAAACTATAGTAGAACAGTAGGCGACTTTGTCTGGTCTAACCCAGAACTACTATTGACTGGGAGAGACTCCATAGAAAACATCTCGTTTTCCGCAAGACTGCTAACTACAAAATTATGTACATTTTAATGCTAAAGAGGAACGGAATAAATTACTTCCTCTCACTATAGTTTTGAAGTGTTTAGTTTTAGAAAAATACTACATATGGCTCGGAGATAATTACTCAAATGCTTTTGTTTTCGAGAAAACGAATAGCCCAGAACATGTATTTTCATCGTTTGTTACTGTCAAGATTGATTGCTAAGATAATAGAATTTGGAATGAAAATTTAAATTTTGAAAGAAATTTAAATATGATTTACAGAGTAGAACTATAAATTTACATTGAAATAAGCAGTTACTTGGGACCCAAAAATAAACAATCCTGAATCAGTCAAAGGCTTCAAATAAAGAAATAATACATTTATATTCTGTTTCTTACTTATTAAACCATTTAGGCTATCACATAATCATTTATTAGGAATTTAAATTCAAGATTTTAATCTCTATTAACTCCACAATCATATGAGTAAACAAGTAGCTTGAAGAAATGATTGCCATGAAAAAATTAGGAATTTAAATTCAAGATTTTAATCTCTATTAACTCCACAATCATATGAGTAAACAAGTAGCTTGAAGAAATGATTGCCATGAAAAAATTAATCACTGGAATTAGAATAAAAAAAAATGCGTACACATTGGATTTGAGACAGCATAATAATGAGTTGCAGTCTAATTAATTTAAAATAATTCATATTATCTGTTTAATTACAATAGCATATATTATTTGTAGTCTAAACTGAATATCGGACAATATTTTTGATTATCTTTCTACAAAATTAATCTTTTTCACCTTCTACGGAATGTTCACAGTGTAGACAACTTCTAATGCGGGACCACTAAGCCCAAAAATAGTATATAGGTCTTTCCATAGGTTTACATCCATACCTACTACAACATCCTTGCACTAGGCCATCACCGTTTTGATCCATACACATTCATCTTTGCCAGCAAAAAATCATCAACAATAGCTTCGTTCAGCTAGAGTGAATAGTTGTGAATAAAGGGAGACTAGGGAATCAAAAAGTTAACAAGAAAAAAGGAGATGATGAAGAAGAAGAAGAAGAAGAAGAAGAAGAAGACCGAAAAAGAGGAACGAAGAAGCTGGCCGCCCGCTGTGTCTCTCAACTTGTTTATTGCCCCAACCGGCGTAGCAGTGGGACTCCTATCGAGAAACAGGGGGCATCATCACATCACATCACATCACGACAGAGCAGAGAGCATCATCCACAAAACCGAATCCAAGAGTAAAAAGGCAGTCAGACCAAGTCAAAAAGGCAGCCAGTCAGCCTCTACTCTAGCCAAAAGGTAAGCCAACAAAAGGCTGTTGAAGTGATACTGAAACTAAAGGTGAGGTGAGGGGGTGAGGCACTCATGTAAGTTCTATAAAATGAAGGGAAAATATTTTTTGAGGGTATCAGAACTAAGAAGAATTAATTAGACTTGACTATAAATTTTGCGACGAATTGTGGATTGAAAATAGTAAAAATCTCATGATTGTAACACTATTGGTAGTTTGTATTAGAAGACGTACACGTAAGTACAATAATTCAAATCACCAGTATTTCATAATGAATTTTATATTGAAATAGTTCAAATGAGAAGAATAATTAAAGTATAATTTATTAATGTTTATGTATTCCAGCACTTTATATTAATTTCAATCATTGTCAATCTTATGTTATAATACAATGAAACATTGGTGTAGGAATTGTAAAAAAAAAAATAATTACAGTATCAACAATGTTATGTGATAATACAATGAGACATTAGTATAATCAAAGAGAATATAATAGTTTCCATTTTTCTATGGTAAAGTCTTTAGCTTCTTGCTTGGACGACTTTCCCGCTCCGCTCTGCGCTGTGCTGAGTGGATATTAATTTAATATCCGCTCTGCGCTGTGCTGAGTGGATATTAATTTAATATCCATTGTATTATGACATCCCTATTTATTCATTACGTGACATTCAATTGGAATTTAAATAAATGGTATGATTCTCTCCCATTTTCAATTCTAATGAATTTACAAACTAAAACATTAATTTAAATATTTTTTTTATCAACTATACAAAGAACAAGGACATTCCAACTCTTATGCAAAACACACCGACGTTTTCCACAAAAACTTCAATTCAGCCTACAAATTCTGCCTAGCTCAGAAATAAAGAGAACAAAGATAAGATAGAAGAGTATACACACGGGTAGTGGAAGTCAAGGAAAAAGACGGCATTCACGTACTAAACAGAGGGTGAGACAAAGAGAGAGAACGCAGAGAAGATAAGAGGTGGCAACGGAAAATTTACAACCCACAAAGTAACCAGCAGTCTTGATAAGGGAGCAGTGCCCCCCACCCCTCGCCCAGGCAACACAAATCACCATCACCACATCAGTGGTCTAGAATCTAGAAAACGCCTAAGCACCACCAGACATGTTATCATTAGACAGGTATCATCAACATCGTTCATAAAATACAACACTATCATCATCGTAACAAACACCAGCACCACTATCGTTGATCTCATTCTATTTCAGACAATGTACTTCAAAGTAGACAAATTATAAGGCTTTATGTTGAAAAAACAATGGTGAAATAGAAAAAAAAAACGTAATTGAATTACAACCTAACCAACCTATTATATCATTGCAAGGGCTGGATGTAGATTACTGGTATAACCATAGAAAAACAGAATCTACAAAGAGTATTATAAAGGTATTACAGTAGAGTATTATATTATCCTCTCTGGTATAACGTTCTTTCATGAGGTCATTAACAAAATCCCTGCAGAAAAGAGAGTGGCCCGTTTTAAATGGGAATGAAAATATTTAATTCAATCAGATAGGATAAGAGAAATTACACATAATTCACATAAGAGAAATTGATGGCTTGAAGGAGTTAAAAAAACACTCAGGGAATTCCTCATTGTATTGTGTCCATACAGGTTAGCAGACTTCCTTGTTGATTAATGTGTGTTTTGTGAAATCTGTTGTGTTGAAATATGAAGGATGCTAGATATTAGATTTAACTTTGACGTGTCATAGATTGCGGGATCGTTGCTCCCTTAATGCAGTTTAATAATTGTGACGAACAAGTAAAGTAATGAGAAGGTAGAACGAAATTTAAATTTAAAATGGTTTGCTAGATAAAATACTATGTTATACTTTTGTCAAGATGGCAGTAATTTTTTATTGAATTTGGATAGGCCTACTCTTTGAGTTTGAATAATTTCCGTGTAGAATTAAAGAGTGAGGAATTATTTATTGGTGAAATGATCCATAAGAAGTATGATATGAGTAAATACAAAGGGGAATAAAGTGAGAATTCATACCATGAATGGAGCGAGTCTATTAGAACAGCAACATACCTGTAACACAACAAATATTCAATTAAAAAAAAGTTAAGTTAGTGTAAAAAAATATCACCAAAAGAATTCTATAAACAACACTAAGAAGAATACTGCACTTAAAACTACTGTATTGCATAAGCATTGCACTAAGGGCAGTGTTGTTAATAAAGTAATGAATGAAGATTCATGATTCTTCAAGCATTCATTGATGACACAAGAATTTTGAGCCATATATAAACGAATACAATGAAACTTGTCAACACAATTTCAGAATAACTTGATTTTTGTAAGATCTGAATAGAATAGAAAAATGATGAAATTAATAAAGAGTGAACATTTTTGTGAAACACTGAAGAAAACCAACGTGCACATAAACAAGCACCGTGAGGCCTAACTCATTTCAATGTTTTACTAAAAGTCACCATGCGACACATTACCAAACCTGCGTTCCTACACATTGCCACCAACAACCCCTCTCCACACTTCCCCGCCCCTAATCCAGCACTTCGCTCTCATTACACCTCCACTCTCTCAGCCACACACACAAACACTCACACTACAGACAACAGCACTCATCCAATTTATTCATAACTCCGTTCTTAGCGCGAATCTGGTATTCATGAAGTTTTGCCCCTACAACCAGAACTCCTAACTCTGACTGTACACACCAAATTCCCCCCCCCCTCATAGCAAGGACCTCCAACCCCCCCCCCCCCCAACAAAACAAACACCGCGTCAACTCGCGAGAGAACTATCCTGGATGAGACTACAACTCGCCGGCAGCTAAATTGCCATTTCCACGCAGCCACACACACTCTCTCACTCTCACACCCTCTCTCTCCTCTCATCTCATCAGAGCACTCACTCTAATCTAACACACTCGTCTTCTCGCTCTTTCTCTTTACTCAGTCTATCTTCCTAATTTAATCCTCTTCCTCTAACTTCACCTTTTTTCAACTAACTCTATCTAATAATTAGAATCAGCCTCTACGCACTCAACCTATCCTTGTCTCTTGATAGAATTTACTCATTTTCTTCATTCTCTTATTCCAATGTACCCATCATGTATTCTTCTCTTTCTTCTAATTGACACAAATATCCTTTCATCTATCTGATACTAATCTATTTCGTTATATCACATCTGAAAACACTTGCACAGCTTCTATATCTCGTTTACAGTAGTAGTATCTTGTCAGCTTCTAAACAATCTAAATTTATGAAACAACCTTGTAGACTGTAGGCTACAAAGAATTTTCTTAGCGCGGAAACAAATAAAAAGCTAGACTATGTCATTATTGGTATACACTAATAATATGGTAATTATTGAACACGTGAGTATATTGTGAATATCTGTACATTCGAGTCAATAAACTATACCAAAACTATAAACACACGGTAGCGTACCAATAGGGTATAGCCTTCTTGAAATTCTTCAAATACTTCGCTGGATCATTTTTACAATATTTTTTTATCATAATTTATTCCATATGAATGATGAAATATATAGTGTTCTATTTAAAAATATTTAGTGCTATAGGACTATAAATACATAGTCCTATATAATAAATATATAAAGTGCAACGGAAAACATTAATAGTAATGAATGTTATCAATCATGACAGATTTTCAATTGATTGTTCATACTTTTTTCTAATTTCAGCCACTCTATTCAAGTCTCAAATTTATTAAACTGGTTAGGTGAGACTTAGTCCATCCATCAATCTCAACTACTCTAATTACTGTACTGCATTGCATCGTCACTATCTGCCCTAGCAGGCAGTCGTATATCTGATACAATTAGCCTGATGATAGGTCGTTTCCACAGTAGAATGCCGCCACCGTCTATACTGCTCAGTTGAAACGAGAATAAATCTAGATGTTGGAAGAGATACATTTTGTGAGAAAGTTATTTCGGGAGCGAAACATTGCAAGTGTGTGGGGGAAGCAGCCAAACTATTCCAAGCCTATCACTTCAAACAGTCAGCATCGGTTGAATGGAAGGCCAATCGTGTTATTCACAAGAAATGCTGACAGATTAAATCGAATTTTACAATACAAGTCTGTGTTCGTTAGCAGACTATTTTTAAGTTTTGTTGGCTGCGTCTTGTCTAATACAACCCCCCCCTCCCAAGGGGCACCCCTCAAACCAGGTCCCCCTCACTTTTCGAAACTCACAAGCCAACATCTAACTTCTGAAAGCTTACTATAACCGACTTTGTTGCCTACAGAAAGGGTAATATAGTTATATTGAACACCAGAGGGTCTAAAAAAGGAAACCCCTTTAAAACGCTGAGTAATCGAACTGATGAAAGAATGTTCCTTGTTGTAAGTTCCAGACAGCTAGACTTTTCAGCTTATATACTATGTGTGAATGAGAATAAGTTGGAGCCTTCTTCTATAGATACTAGTTACTTCAAGTTTCCTCCATGAAAAAAATATGAAAATTGTTGTAATCAAGTACTACAGTTGACAAAGAAATATTCCAGTATACTATAGGGTTTGAAGCCAATATTAAAGTAAGCAGTTCAGACCTACTTGACTCATTTAGGGACTAGTGAGACAGTTACAGTTGTGCTCATAAATAACGGATTAAAAAAGTTCCTAATAAAGAACTGATATCACTATATAACTGTTTATAAGCTCTGTCACAAGAGCTAGGGGTTTCATTAATAGCCCCTATAAGAAATTATCAAGAGTAATGCTTCTTTTTGACATAATATAAACTAATTTATAACCATTTGTCAATTTTTCAAGCACAGTTTCATGCAGCAATTAGAATTAGGGTACGAACAGGACGGTCAGGTCGAGATGAAGATTTCAGCTCGCTAGCATTCTTCTACACTATAACTATTGTATCTCTACCTATAGTCGATTGAAAAAAGCTAGCAATTGCTAGTTCTAATAGTAATTGTAAGTAATTTTCAAGCAAATGCTAGGATTCCAGTCATGTGTTTAATCTCTAGTTTCCAGTTGATTTATTAGTAAGATTCTAGATTCATGTGTAAACTCCAGATTCTAGTTTTTATTGAATCGACCCAATGACTCATTGATTCTATTATTGTACAATTTTTAGTGGCATCGATCTCCACCGCAACTTACTCGTTCTGTTTGCACCTTTACACTATTGCTGATCGAAGTAGAGTTCGTTAAGACAGATATCCTTCTACTTGCCACCATTTTCAAAATAATCCCAATAAATCAGAACCTACAATTTTGTATGGTACTTGTGAAATAGAGAGAATATATTTGAGCAATATTTACAAAAGCTTTCAACACTGAGATATTGATTTTCTCCAAGAACAGTTAATTTTTACAAAAATGTTCATATCTTTTGTTAATATATTGAATGAATTGAATTGAATTTATTTCAGCAAAATTTACACAATTTACAATAATATTTCAACAGAGCAAATACACAACTTGAGATATGTAATACAAATAATACTATTAATATCTTATCCTATTCCCTATCATATATATCTATATTATATTTATGATAATAATATTCCTAGTTTAATCCAGTTCAACAATGTTTTAGCATATTTTATTGTGGTAAAACTTATCTTATTGCACCTATCCCAAGTGGATTCACTCTATTTAATGAAATATAAGAGCCCACATAGACCTTTTTGGCCTGTTCGTGGGTCAATGAGTCCAGTACTGTGTGATTAAAGTATACATTTTTCCTGATTGAACTTAAGAGAAATAAGTTTTTTCAATTTCATAATCGCACACACACACACACACACACACACACACACACACCACACACACACACACACACACACACACACACACACACACACACCACACACCACACACACACACACACACACACACACACCACATACACACACACACACACACACACACACACACACACACACACACACACCACAGACACACACACGCCACAGACACGTTGGTCATCACAAGGTGAACCGCTAGGCAAAAAGATATATTGATTGGGACAAAGAGAATATACAAACATTAGAAGTAACCAATATCCTATTGATAAATAGATTGAAGTAGCCGTTCACATTGATCTTCATTCAGCGTTTTTATCCAATTTGTAATTATTGATTTATATTTTGAGAAACTACATGCGCCCGGCTGACTTATTTCTTGAGGAATGTTATTCATAATAGTGTGGCATAGGTATGATATATTCCTATCACAGGCTGAACGGGTGTTTCGTTGAAGACCCGAGTGATGAAAGCGGGAATGTCTTGTCATGTAAAGATGATTGGACTCTGAATTGAAATATATTTTATTCTTGAACATGTACATCAGTACTGATTTAATGAATAGCTGCCTGATTCTGAGAACGTTGAAGACCTGAAACAATCGTACGGATGGAAATCTTCTGCATAGACCAAGGCCAACTTTTATTATAGTTTTCTGAGTCACTGATATTTGATCTAACAACGCTTTGGATGCACTTCCCCAAAGGATAATACCGTAGGAAATAATGGACTGAATGTACGCATAATACACTGTTCTCAAATGATTTATATTGAGGATTCCCCTAAGCTGGTTGAACACATAAATCATTTTTCTCAGCCTACTATTAAGGTATCTAACATGAGAGCTCCATGTCAATCGACTATCTATATGAATGCCCAAATATTTATATTCATAGACAGTCTCTATTAAATCACAGCCACATGTATTACCCCAATCAGCCCCGCACGTGTGAACCCTCAATTCCAAGTTGGTAGGGGGAGCACGACTGTCACGCAGGAAAATAGGCAAACACTTAGTTTTTTTTGTATTCATGCTGAGTATATTGATATCAAACCAGCTTTTCAATTGTCTTAGCTCACTTGAAGCTACTCTGTACACATTTTCCCAACTGTCTCCCTCAAAGTAAACGGCTGTGTCATCAGCAAAAAGCATCATTTTACCACTCATATTTACCTGAATAATATCATTAATGTAGACCAGAAATAGAATTGGTCCGAGGGTACTGCCCTGTACCACACCATAATTGATATCTTGGATGCTACTTTCGACTCCTGCAATAGATACCAACTGGCGACGCTTCGACAGGAAACTTTTAAGCCAATCGTGTGCAGCACCAATTATTCCTATGGCCGTCAGTTTATTCAACAACAAATCGTGATCAATGGAGTCAAAAGCTTTTGCCAGATCAATAAATAGTAATAGAATATATTTATTATTATTAATACCCTGTCTCAGATAGTCGCTAAGCTGAAAGAAACAATTAGACGAATTCCGGTCATCCCTAAAGCCAAATTGATTATCCATTAGAATGTTATTGTTTTTAAGGTACTTGGTCAATTGCTTCTTGAAACATTTCTCGATGACCTTAGAAATGAAACCAAGAAGGTTTATAGGTCTATAATTATTTAAATCATTTTTAATGCCAGACTTATAGAGTGGAATAACTTTCGCTAATTTGAGAATATCCGGAAAAGTTCCTGATGTAAAGCTTCTATTAATAATGTGACGAAGAGGAGTAACAGTAGATTTTAAATTATCCTTCAAAAGAGATGCTGATATGCCATCGCAGCCAGGCGCAGAACCACCTCGTAGCTCCAAAATGCAGTTTTCAACATCCATCTCACTCACCTGCTGTAAGTCAAAAATCGAATTGCATGGAGGGTGATCCATGTCAGGTAGATTAATATTATGGTTGCCTTGTTTTATAACGTCTGCAAGAGATTCTCCAACTTTAGAGAAAAATATATTAAATTTATTGGAAACATCAGAAACCGTAGTACAACTTCCTGTTTGAGGACTTCGGCTGTCGTTACTATTAGTAAGAAAACTTTGAATAGGAAATGAGTTATTCCTTGGATTTACACCCGAAATTTCATTAATTGTTCTCCAAAAGGAAATAGGTTTAGAATCGGATAATAATTTATTCCTATAGTAATTATATTTTGTAGTTTTTAATGATCTATTCAATGTTTTCCTATAATTATTGTAGTATAATTTCAATTGTAAATTAAAGGGTTGTCTGATAACAAGCTTACTTAATTTATTCCTCTTTTTAATCGATTTGATAAGCGAATCAGTTATCCAGGGCTTTAATTTTTTTAATTGGACTCTTTTTGGTTTATTTGTTGTACAACTATGTTTAATTTCTTGAATTTTCTTAACGAATGATTCAGTAGATTCATTGACGCTTTCTATCATTGTTACATCCTGCCAGGTTTGCTGTGAAACAGTTTCTGAGAATTTCAAGTAATCAATGGAAGCATGGAATTGGAGAGGTTCAAATCTTGGTACATTCTGAGCTTGATTATCATTTTTAATTAAAATAGACGTTACATAGTGGTCAGTAATGTCAGACCGGAAAACGGCCGGACGGAGAGCCTCCGTATCAAAGTGCCTGACAAAAATGTGGTCGATGCAAGTCGAAGTGAAGGCCGTCCGCCTTGTAGGAACGTTAACGCAGGAAACAAAACCAGCCCCATAGAGCACATCTAGATATCTGTTACTAATATTATTAATTTGGTCAGTAAGAATATTGCAATTGATATCTCCAGCGATAATCTCAATAGTGTTGTTCAATCTATTCCTCCTATCGATGTATCTATCTTCAAGTCCACTGATAAAATTTGACAGGTCCAAGCCCTGACAGCGATAAGCACATAAAACGTTATAACTCAGCTCGTATTTTTGGCAATCCAATATTAGACAATTAGGAATATAAATGCAGGAATATATTATCATAATATACCACCCTATTTCATCTCCCAATTTTCGTCATTTAATTCTATTTCTTCCTAATCCTCCACAATTGATCTAAATGTGTTTCCCCTCCTTCAATTCTTCCCAAGTGGACCAGCCACTCAGAATCTCACACAGCTTCATTCAGCTGATGGGCACTGACCATGGCGCGATAATGAGTCTTCATGCATCAAATTCATCTCCCAAAACAACAACAACAACAACAACAAGGGATAGCCCAGCACCACAATAAGTTACGAATTAAACGGTCAGTTAATGACAGTGCGGCTGGATTATACACGCTTGGCCATCACAGTACTCAGACACGGTACAAGCTGCATGTAAACTCCACTGCAGCTCACATCTGAACTTAATTAGCTTCATCTCACTTACTCTCTTCCTCTTATCGTCTATCTTCATCATCCATTCTGTATAGAATTATTTCATTACTCTCTCCATTCTATCTACAATCTATATTCTATTCTTCACACCAAACACATTCATAATAGACTTTACATCATAATAGACTCTTACCAAGGATGTAGATTGTCATGTTAAAATTTCCCCGATTTATGGAGATACAACACATTTTACACAATTATCAAAACACAAATTTAATTACTTCACAGTAAAACTTGATATTAACTTAATAAAATTATTGCATTTCATGTTCATATTCACTTTTTGGGTGTCATTCGTAAGTGCAATATCCCAAATATGCGAGTATTTAGACTTTTTGTTCATTGTGTCTATTATATAAAATTATCAACATAAATTTCAAATAAGATTTACACATTGCTATTTGAAAGCTAAAATCTAACCTCTCCAACATTTTTCTAATTCAACCTATTTGCCTAATTCAACCTAATTGAACAGAACCTATTAGGTTATGTTCATACACTAGACAAATTGAAATCTCGTAGTATTGAGGCACTCCCAATATTGAGTTGAAAGGCTGGTGTATTGGTATAATTAAATCATTCAATGAGACTTTAATATAAATTGTAATATTAGCTACTTAATACATTGGTAGTAGTTACTTCTATTATAAACTGGTACCTAGTAAGCCAGGATATTTATTATAATCTACACTAAATGATTGGATAAAGTAATGTAATCAGCATATTTCTCTCAATATTTCTATTGAGATACAGTAATATACACATTATCCACTCCACCTCCATTCCATTATAAATTCAATATTATTTATAACATTTCCTTCCCCTTCCCACTGTAAATCATCACTACAATATCCAAGCTCCAATATGTGCGAGCTAATGTACAAGCATCCTACATGGAGGATATAGGACACCGTGGTATGGATTTACTACACTGGCAAAGCATGTTCCATTATCAACCCACACAGAGCCATTATACTGTGTACCTTGTCAAGTCTGATTAGTTTAGATCTGAATAATCTACTTGAATCCTGCTCTGGAATACAGGAATGGAAGGATTAGAAGTATAGACAATGAGTATTGTAGAAGAATTAAATGAGTTATGGATGAAAATTAAAGTAACTATATAATCAAGTAAAATGGAAACCTAACAATACATTTTACAGAAGATATTTTTCTTCAATGGCATCTTCTATTTTATGAACAAAGAACGTCTATCCCAAATCACATATCCTTTAATATTGAAGTTAGGTTAGGTTATGAAAAAATGAACACTTTCGAATTTGCTGAAATGAAGTTAAATCATCTCAAACCAATTGCCAATAATGTTTTGAGAAATTTCGCTCTACCTTCTCATAAATTGCGAGACAGGTCTACCCAAGTTTGAACGATTCTTGAATTTTTTATCTCTGATACAATGAGAAACTTTTGGAGTAGGTCTTTGAAGTGTGTAGATTACATACATAAATTAACATTTTAATGATATAAAAATCATTCTCATACATATATACAGCAAAAATTAAAACATTTTCAACAAAATTTGAAAAACACAACACAACGGTCATCCATATTCCAGACAATCATGCAGTATCCAATTCCTCCTGCAATTTACTTATATTTCTCTTTCTCTTCCTCTCTATCATTCTTTCTTCGCCTCTCTCTTCAATCCACAGACTTTAGTCACTGATTTATGACTTGCATAGAAATAAGAGGCTGTCTTTACGTCGTCTCGTGCCTCGTACTCCTCTACGCCCTTCATTATTATTCTTTTTAATGTGATTTTCTCTTTCTTCTCCTCTTTCTTTTGCCTCTCCTCCACCTTCTTCTCCATCTCCTCCTCCTCTTCATCATCCTCTTTCTTCTTCTTCATCTCCTCCCTCTTCTTCATCTTGAAAGCCTAATTAGACGTCGACTAACGAGTGCAGATTATCTTCTGTTGCCACGTCAATTATAGTCGCGCTTTGAAATTCATAAGGCTGTTATAAAGCGGCAGCGCACTCGCAGAATCGCGCGTGAGTTGGTGATGTCGGTTTTTGTGTATGCGGTAGTATGTATTTCATGCTTCTTGTATCGCACGAACTTGGCACGATTTTCAGCACAACACATAACTTTTCCTCAATGTTGTATGAAAATCAATGAAATCTTATTACGTTAATCATTTACACATTGGAAATTCAATTTACAAATTTATTAAAATTGACATAAAAATCATTACCTAACAATTTTTTTTTAAATTGAATTATCATAGACTTAAGAGAATGTCTGCTATGATCATGAGCGGAAATATATCTTGATGGGAAGTTTTGTTAAATGATTTTCATCAATGGTACTGTATCTATAGAGTTGTCTATTGTTCCTGGTTCTTGATGTAAATTAAACTGTAAAGCTTCATACAATAGATACATTATGATTTAGTAATGTTTGCTCCCCCTTGGGGATAATTATTTCATTTTACAGGCCTTTCAAAAGTGGTGAAATACATGTCATTTCTAGTGTTTTGTATCTAATCAATTAATAAGTTCCTTATAACAATATATATTAAATATTACCAACCTCAACTAAAATTTTAAACAAGGTTTTGTGCGAAATAAATCAATTTTGAGTAAAAATCTAATAAAAATCAATATAATATTAACCATCAACGAAAATTCACATTGAAGCTCAAATTAATCATATAAGAGACTGTTGAACTGTGACGCATTCGCATAGATGTGGGCACTGTAGTTCTAATTGTAGAGAATAATAATGTGTTGCACAAGAAGGGGTGGTGTCTAGGCTAGGGGGAGGGAAGGGGTGTCTGGCAACAACTAGTGGTGTATTTTGAGAAAGCACCTGTTTAGAACAGCTGTCTGCTGCATTTACTTGCCTTCACTGCAGTGTATATTCAATTTTATGCACTTCATGCAATTTGGATGGATAGTCAAAGCACTCAATTTAAATTTACAGAAATGCTGTATGCAAATTGAGAGAGTCTGGAAAGGACCAAGTAAGAATTTTGTTTTGCAAGTATTGTGAAAATTTGATACAAAACTAAAGCGTTAACAATATTACCATTGAACCGCTTTTAAATTCTTTCAAACACTAGAAAATAGCTTCTAAATTAAACTCTCCACAATTATTATCATTGATTTACTTTCCAATTCTTTCAGAAATTTCCCCGATAACCAGCGAAAACATCAATTTCCCTGACAGGTGTCACAGTATCGCCCCGCTCATCAATAGCACTTACGACTAAAAAGGAAGGAAGACTTGGACAATAATTTCGCACTCAATGACAGTCTATTTCTAGCCGAGCACCTGATAATAACAATAATTTAGCCCAGCTACTATCATTACCGGCACGATAGCCTTCGTTGCACAGCTGTCAGCGTTTCATCAGGATAACATCAATGCTACCCATGCAACCAATGCTGACAGAATGAAATGATTCTCACTACAGCTCGTATCAGCTCAAGAAACATGAATCGGCCGCATTCAACTCAACTTACAAAAAATGGTCAAGCATTTCATCCCGCCAGCTACTCTACTACCGTACTTACTATTGATCTGTTTTCAACCCAGTATTACCATAGTTTATAAACATTCTATGACATCATGTTTGGTAACACAAAACACTCATAATCCACTCCTGTACCACTACCACCTAAATTTAGGTGGTAGTGCCTGTATCCATAGGAGCTTTTCCTGATTGTAACAACCTATTCCTATTCAATACTACAATCCCATGAGTTTTCTTCTCAAGTTTTAGTCTTAAATATATCAATATATTTATGTTAAATATTGATTTATCTTCAGGATAACGTTTTTCCAAGCGAATTAAATGAAATTACTTTGATTGCAGGGTTGCAATAATCCGAAATTAGCCGAAATAGTACATTTCGCACCTAGGGCGGCAAAAGGAGTGTCTGGCAGTTCCAGATCAAAGTTTTCAATTTCTTGACAAAGTCGTGAGCGTTTGAGAGCCGGCGAAAATTTTTTTCCCGAGTTGCGTACCTAATTTTTGCTCCACTACAAAAACATATTGAAAACTGAAAACTTGACGTACTGGAGACATAACATTGATGAAATGAGAACTTGACAAATTCAAAACTTGACGTACTGAAAATTTTATAAACTGAGAACTTGACGATATGAGAACTCGACAAACTTGAATTAAAACTTTGACACACTGAAAACTTTAGGTACTATTTTCCACACAAATTCCACCAGAAAGCTTGTTTCATTATCGACCAGCAAAACACTATTCCATACATATTCCCTACTAGGAACACACTCCATAAAGTAACGTGTACTATTTCACATCCCTGGTCATCTACAAATTCGACATTCACACGCTTCAACATCAGCTTTTACAAACCGACCACTATACACCACACTACACACAATAACCTGTCACGGTTGTACTGTATTTCAATCTAGTGGGATGGCTACATGAATAAACTACAGCCGAATAACAGACGCCACAACGACAGACCGCTTTTGTACATCGGCGTATACGCTCTTACAATTTCTTCCGTTTCAATTAACCCGTCAAACATATCCGTGAAATACACAGATCCACACATGAAGCGATATACATACACTTACACAAGACGCAAATGCATATTCACTCATACGAATGAAATACACAAGTGGGCATGTGTGAGTGAGAATAAAAGTAGTGTATATGTGAGTATGTGTAAGTGCATGAGCCCGCAGCATGTGTGACATTGGAATGGATAGATAGTAGTGTAAGTTGTAGTAGTAGTAGACAAGGGCCATTGAACCAAGACATACCTTGGTTGAGCTCTCGGGTTTAGTCGACCAGTAACATAGCAGCTAGCAGCTCATATAGCAGCCGTCCAACATTTTGCATGCATAGACGAGTATGATGCTTAGGGGCGGCTTGAGTGCTAAAGTGCTTCAAAACTTGCAGCATGCAAATTTATGGATACTGCACTATAATATTATGGTAGACCAGTTTTGTAGTAGGCAGAAAGGGATTATCAGCAAAATATCGGAGGATACTGTGGCTGTAGTAGCTAGCCTAGAAAATAGAGAAAAGATTATCTATTCTTCAGAGAACTTCATCGACGTAGATGGCTCAGGCTACTTTGATAAAATGAAAAAAGACCTTCATTGATCAAATTTTATTTGCCAAAAGTTTTTATAGAAATAGACAGAATGCAACAATGCACAAATATAACCACCATCATATACAATGGCAGCATCTCTGAGTGAAATTGGTAAATTTCAAGCTTTAAATAACATGTATTGGAGATGTGTCAATCATATAACAATTTCAAAATCAAGTTTTATTTATGTTTTAGAGAAAAACAAACAAATACTCGTCACTTGTCCAACTACAACGGTTCAGTGAAGGCTTGAATTGGTGCTAATCGTTTCTTATTTTTGGTATGTTTTTACTTAAATGTGAAAATATAAAATTTACATAAATGTATGACTGAATTTGAAAAATCTTGAATAAACATATTTTTAATGAGAAGTCAGGTTATGATGACATTTCAAATGTAAACAAACACAAAGCAGACTAACTTTTTTACTGCTTGAAATTTACCAATTTCAGTCAGAAATGGTGCCACCATCACCCACCTCTCCAATTTGTGTTTGCTATAATCAATTACAGTATTACAATGTTCCTGGAAATAGAATAATTTCAGATTGAAATGATTTAACAAAATATTATTCACATTGTTTGCAAAAGTCATAATATAGTCCTATCATTTTTACATAATATTGTGGCTCGACTAGCATAAGTATAGGCTTGTGAGCTAGCTTATATACACAACGTTACCCTACAATCATATTATAAGCAGCGAAATAAAATTTACAGTCAAAGAGAAGTAAATCGAGATTGAATTATTAGTATTGAAGGAGATCTAAATGGAGTTGAAAAGTCTCAATTAAATTAATAGAAAAATAGCATATTAAATAAAGCTGGAGAATCAAGTTTTAATAATCTTGAAATTATTAAATAATTAACACCCTCTATTAAATAATGATCACATTCGAATATATGGACTGTTGAGGATAGATATTTGATAATTTATAAATAGTTTATTTTGTTATTCAATATAAAATATATTTATCTTGAATCTTATGAGAAATGGAATTTATACATTTATTTATGGTGTATTATACTGAATCCAATCAGGCAATCACTCCAACAGTCCAACTTCACCCATATTCAATTATTTGAAACTTCCCAATTAGCCAAGAAAATAAGAATTTATAGTTCAATCAATCCTATAACAAGCAACCCAATTACACCACTTCTTTGAAAATTGCGTACTAACAACACCCAATCACAATGACTAATACAACAAGAATTTCTACTGAATCCGAGAATTCCTTCACCTGTTAGCAGCCAACCTAATTACCTAGGTATAAGTTTCTACCACTCTGATAATGAACGACAGAGCTGTCAACATCAACCTCCCTTCCCCACAACACAAGTGATAAGAAACGTGAGCGGTTCTTCTATTCCACAATCAGACGATATTACACTAATATAATACTAAATTCTCAATGTGAACAGAAATATTGTGGAATTTCTCCATATTAAGGTGATATTGTCAGTCCCACATTATTTTATTTGAGCCAAACATAAGTTTCAAATAAGACCACTGAAGATGATGCCTTAGTGCATTGGAACTTAAGTTTGGCTCAAATAAATGATGTGTAACTGACAATATCGTTTTTATTTCACCTTAATACTAAATTCTATCAGAGAGAACAGAATACTCGTTATTCGTACAGAATACAGGATATTCGTTTATCTCTGATTCTATAAAAAAATATAATACGATATTATTCAACAATCTACTGTTTGTTTATAAAGCTACGTAAATACTAATACATATAATAAATAATAAATACCTAATACCCCATACTCCTTTTTAAATTCCTAAACTCCCAGTTTCATGAAATTTTTTTCCTTAGTTTATTTTTAAAGTTAGCATTCATTCTATTTATTCATTCAAGTTAGCATTCATTCTATTTGTGTATTTTATTATTTGTAGGCACCTGCTGTAAAATCTTTTAGGTTTAGCGGGACCAATTTTGTAATGCATTTTACTGAATAAAATGATTGATTGAAAAAAAAATCCACAGCCAACCCTAATACAGGAGGTATTAGAGGTGGCTATGGTAAATCTCTTCAAGTTGTGCCAAACGATAACCGCCTAATTACCATGTCAGCAAACAACCGAATCACACCGCAACCAATAAGCTGCCTAGTAAAATTCAATTCAAACAGTCTGTATTGTTTGAATGGAAATCATTGATGTTATTAATAAGGAATACTGACAGTTCATCCTAAATCCCAAAATGTGAGGTTCATTTAGAACTGGCAGCATTGTTTCAATGGAAAGAATCGATGTTATTTCATAAGGAATGCTGACAATTCCTAGTGAATCCCAAAATGTTAGTCTCATTCCAAACTGTCAGCATTGTTTGAATGAGAAAGCATTGATGCTATTCATGAGGAATACTGTCAGTTTAAAGTGAATCTCAAAGAGTGAAGTTCACTGTAAGCTGGCAGCAATGTTTCAATGGGAAGTATAATGGTTGTTTACACGGAATACTGCCAATTAGAAGTGAATGTCACAGTAGAGGTTCCGTTTCCAAGTGCTAATTGCTTTTGCTTCTTCACATCTGGAAGACGGTGTTGGTGTTGTCTGGTATCTGGTGACACTGATAGCGACCACATTAATACAGTTGTTATAACTGTTATCTGTTTTGTGAAGGTCAGTGTTTGACGGTATGTCAGAAATGCAGACGGACAGGTGGACAGATTGCCGGCAAAATAAATGGAGACAACTTGAAAAAGTTTTATTGTTCCAGTGAGGAAGTGGATCACAGGACAAATGTGCTCTTGTAATTGGAATGCTTGACAATATCTATAACCAAGTTACAATATACGTCTATACTCAACTAATAATCATCATGTATACAAATGAGAATTAGGTACACTTACTAAAAAAATCTGGTGTGGCACACTCACACAACTTTCCTTGCCGTTATGAAAATTGATCACCTGACGCTAGTGTTCCCGCGCATCTCAAGTCTAATATTCAAAGATTTGAGCCATCTGGTGACAGGGCAATAACGCTGGAGACACACGAGGTCTGCTATCTCTTCATAGTGAATCATTTAATAGAATCAACAGTTGCCAACAGTTTGCAATTGAAATAATCACATTTTCTCGAATTTCGAGTTTATTTTAAATTTAAGGTGAAAATGTTACTGGACACTAATTGTAGAGATTTTCATGCTCAATCTTTTCCTCTTGCATTTTTTTGTTTAAATTGTATCTGAAGCCTGATAATTGGGAATCTAAAATCAAACTTTGCATAGATGAGGCGGAGCTCCTGAAATTTTTACAGATATGGGACTTGTGGCAGTTGATATAGCTTATCAATGACTATTTTAGGTATAAATTTGATCAAAATCGTTGGAGCCATTTTCGAGAAAATCGCGAAAAACTCTGTTTTTGACAACATTTTCGCCATTTTAGCCGCCATCTTGAATCTCATTTGATCGAAATTTTTCGTGTCGGATCCTTATAGTGTAAGGACCTTAAGTTCCAAATTTCAAGTCATTCCGTTAATTGGGAGATGAGATATCGTGTACACAGACGCACATACACTCATTCATACACACACAGACCAATACCCAAAACCACTTTTTTGGACTCAGGGGACCTTAAAACGTATAGAAATTTAGAAATTGGGGTACCTTAATCTTTTTCGGAAAGCAATACTTTCCTTACCTATGGTAGGCTAATAGGGCAAGGAAAGTAATACGTGAATTGTTGGCCAACGTGAAAACGTATTTGTATTAAATATGTGATTTGTGCGTATTTCAGTGAAAAATGAATTACAAATATCAGGTACTCTAAGGTACTTTCATTGGATAGCTTCAACTTTTAAGTATACATTCAATTGTAGGAAATCGGTAGACTTTAGGTCTGAGGAGAAGACTGTATGGTATAAGTATAATAATATTATGGTATTACTACAATATGTAGAATCTTATAACTTCATTAAAACACGGTAATTATAGCACTTAATTCCAAAATCCAACTTACAAGTACTTTAAACTTGAGTAATTAATGAGAATACTTTGATCTTGATTGTGATCAAATATCCGGCTGAGCAATAGGTATTTCAAAATACTCGTAATAGATTTCAATGAAATCTGACAAGAAATTCCTTCACTTGAAAATTGATCCATAAATATCACATACTGAACAATCAGTTCATACTAATATATCAGGACAAAATATACTCCAAAAATGACTGTACTTCTCCAGAGATTAAACTCATTTCTTGTTGAAGCAAACTAACGAGATAATAAATCCCAAATAAACATGTTAAAACTATCGAATGCAAATTACATTCGCTTGAAAACTTCAGTCGTTTCAAATCGATTATCAACTACAACTTATTCACCGCTTAAATATTCCAAACTAAACAAGTTTGAGCTGAAAGGCACGTATAAATATGTCTCCATTGCACGATAACTGGCTACAACAATTTACCTGACTGGTCTCATTATAATAAAACAGCGGCACAACTATTCGACACATAAATAAAGTAAGAGAGAAAACAGCCAGAACTGTAACAACAACGATAATAGTCAAATAAAGCAACTAAATTCGAATCTAGAGCCGAGTAATTGAATAATAAAGTTTTATAGAGCAATTTGGGTAGTGGTGGTGTTTTTTATATGGAAGAAGGGCCGACGGGCCACAGACCGCCTCTGAGAGTTGTCCTCTAAAATTATAATCATAATAATAAAAGGTTGGGATGGGAGGAGTAAAGAAGAAGAAGAAAAATTTAAAGGAGAAGAAGAAGAAGAATGATGATGTGACGAAGAAGAAAAATAATGATAAAGTGAAGAAGGAGAAAAAGACGATGCAGGATAAGGAGGAGAAAGAAAGATGTAGGAGAAAGAGAAGACAGAGAAAAACGGGGGAGGAGGGTTCGAAGAAGAAGATCGTGACGAGGACAGAAGACGAGAAGAAGGAGAATAAGACGAAGAAGAATAAAAAAGAAGAAAGAAAACCAGAAGAAGGGAGAGATGAGGAAGAAAGAGAAGCCAAAGCAGTAGAATAAGAAGAAGAAGAAGAAGAATGAAGAGTATAAGAGGAATGAGAAAAGGTAAGATATGAATTAAAAATAGACGATGATGACGACGACGGAAGAGCACAAGGAGTGCAACGAGAAGGTGATTGAAGAGGGAATAATTAGGAAGAAGATGGGAAAGAGAAGAAGGCGAAGAAGACAGAAGAGGAAAAGGAGTCGAAGAGAAGAAAACGGTGAAGGAAAGAAGTCACTAGAGGTAAGAAAAAGTAGTAAAAGAATGAGAAGGAAAATAGAAAAGCAAGGACGAAAAGAAGACATAAAAAACGGAGAGGGGCTCGTGGTGATGGAGGAGGAGGAGGAGGAGGAGGAGGAGATGATGAATAAGTAAGGAAATGGATGATGATTATGATGATGATAAAGTCAGGAGATAAAGAAGATCAGATAGGATAAGACAGGAGATAAGATAAGAGGCAGAAGACTGAGAAACAAAAAATATAAAAGAAGTGAGATGGATAAGGGGAAGAGGAAATGAAATAAAAGGACATATGATGAGTGGTAGGTAGTCTTGCGCTGGCTGATATCAGTAGTATTAGTGGTCTAATAACATAACGATAATATCAAGTTGATGGAATAGTCAGGGCAGGGGCCGGGAGGCCGGAGGTGTAGTTTTACTGCCATAAAATGGTATTCACTGATTTTGTGGCAAATTGATGTCGTCAAAGCGGTTTTAGCTCTTTTCGAATAAAACGTTATTCACTTCATGTCCTTCCACTAACCCCCAACCCCCACCCCACATTTATTTCTTCTTCTTCTTGTTCTTGGGGCTTTACGGCGTTGTAGTAGGGCCGTAAACGGAGGCATAAACTTTACGACCACCGTGTGAACTGGGCGCGAACGCGAAAGTGCGCGTGCGACCGTCGTCAGTCGTAAAACAAGCACGCTTCAATGTGGTCAATGTGTGTACCTTCTCACTCCAACACACAACACCCGCCATCTTCCGTCGCAGCAGACTCTGCTCGAGTTTTTACCACCTCACAAGGCTGGAGGAATGTCCGCGAAAACTGCCTAACAACTCTTCATTTGAACGCTTTTACGCACCCAAATCTGATTCATGCAATGAACCAAGCACTTCAAACACTCTATTCCCACTCAGCCTTATGGCTATTATGTACAGTGATGACTTATCACTAACATTCTTTTTATATTGTATAACATATTAGTATATCAAATTGAAATGGTCTCATAGAGGACCATAAACTAGATGTGATCTGAACTACTCGTTTAATCAATTATGTTTCTAAAGTTGCATATTTCGTATCTTTTTACATTCAAGCTGGATTCCTACATATCAGCATCAGACTCCGTGTGTCCAGTTCAGTGAAAATATTCCTCCCATGTTTTCTAATGGAACAGTTTATAATCAGCCCAGCTGAGCGAGCAGCCAATGATTAGTCAGATAACTCAGGGGAAAGATATTTGCACTGAACCGGCTCGGACAACACTGATACTAATTTGTGGGAATATGAAATAAACTGAAATGGGCTTCAATTGAACTGGAAAGATTTCTCATGAATATCTGGTAAATCTACGTGTATATTATGATAAGTATAACCTCTAAGAGAAATTCTTACAAAAAATATACACTCATATACTGTATCTTTCAATTTTCACAATGAATCCAAGACGATATGATGCACCACGTAATAAAAAATCATGAAAAACTAATTCAAGAGAGAAATTGCTTTGTACAATGAAATAGCAATACCAACAATGTTTACGAGCCTACATATCACACACGTTTACATAAGCTTTAGTTCTGCTTAGATTAGGATCCGAAGATTGGAAATGAAAAGTTGAATTAGAAGTGGATATTAATGCTAAGAAGAAGTAGATGGAGGAGGAGACAAAGAATAGGAGTATGAGGAATGGGAAAAGGAGGAAGAAAACCTGCGAAGATAATATCTGGATGAGGAGAAGAGGAAGACGAAGGAAGACGGCAAAGGAGAGGAAATAGGAGGAGGAAGCAGAGAACTGAGAAGAAAAATGGAGAAATTGGGCAATAAGAAGAGAACGAAGATAAAAGATGACGAAGTATTGAGAAAGGAATAACAGGAAGATGACGACATGAAAAACAAGGAGGATGAAGAAAACGCAGAGATGGAATAACAGAAAGGAGAGGAAGAGGAGGAAAAGGAGAAGGAGAAGAAGCAAGAAGATGACGAGATGGGATAAAAAAGGAAGATGAAGAGAACAGAGAAGTAGGCGTGGAAAAGAGGAGGAGGAGGAGATTGGATGAAAAACAAGGTGAATGAAGAGAACGGAGAAGTAGAAGTGGAAGAAAAGGAGGAGGAAGAGAAGAAGACAAAAACATAGGAAGAAGCGGAAGTAAAAGAAACAGAAGGAGGAAGCAAAGGACTATGAAAAAATTAGATGATGACGATATGGATCAGAAGAAAAAAGAAAGATTTGATGAAGCAAGAGAATGAAATGGAAAAGGTCATGAGGAAACCGCGAAAAGTAAAACGAGAACGAAGCTGTTAAAAGCAAGCATGCGAAGGATGGAACAAAGAGAAATAATGAAGTGGAACTGAGCTTGGCTATGTGGAGGTAGAAGAGAAAGAAAATAAAAGGTTTACTAATATCGAATATCATCAGAAGGACAGAGAGCAGATAGAGAAGTTGGGCTAATAAAATACACGGGGCTCTAAGCACTGACTTGGACTGCATCTTATAATATTCTTATTATCTGAATGCGGCCCAAGTCCGAATGCAGGACTTAGCGGGCTAATGATGATGATGATGATGATGATGATGATGATGGTGCAGATGATGCTATGAATCCAGAATGAGTGAAGACAAACACCAAGTGGCAGACAAAATACCGGCTTTGTCTTGAAGCGGTTCAAGTTCAACTTTAGCTCAGCTTAGCTTAGATCGATCCTTATCGGATTTTCCAGAACCCAACTTGCTCAGTAGACAAGCATGTAATGTTGTTCATGATTATGTATGCATACATGTTTTTACAGGACAATGAAGAAGGTTAAAAAATAAAATGAAAATATCCGTTCTTTGTGCATGGAATTGAAGATTGTAATACTAATAGGAGTAGAATACATATTGAATAGAAAGACTACCATATTATTAATAAAATAGATTTGAATTAATATTACCATTGAATGTTGACCATTTCAAGACAATAATATTATAGCAATATTGAAAACAAAGTTTCAGGTTAAAGGAATAAAATTGAATACGTTGGAGTTATTAAAGACGTGGATATAGGCATACAAAAAGACTATGAATTGATATGACAAAAAGACAAAATAAATTGACATGACACAAAAATTGAAGAAAAAGAGAGTTTTCATAGTGTATCACACTATGTTCTTGGGTTTTTTACAACGAAAATCCAGGTCTAATTCCAAACATATCACATCCAAATTCAAGGTGCCATCAAGCATTCATCATATGAAAAATAATATCTCAATATGAAACACAGAGATAGAAAATTTGAATTTTAGTACAAAATATGCAACCCCATTCATACATCTCATTCCAACAAACTTTACAACAAAAAAATGTACAACCTCAATATTCCGGTCCCTGAAATTTGCAATACATAGAATATTCAACACCTGAAAAACTTCATTATCATTTTTTCAACATTTTTCCCGAGGCGTTGACGTCAACAGTAGTAGTTTTGTCTACTCGCAACCGTGCCCGCCCAATATACATCTACAGAAGAAAGAAATAAAGAAGATAAGATTGGATGCTTAAAAAGAAATAAGAAAAATATTGTTTTTCACTTTTTTCACCTTCGTTTTTTATCATCTCGCTCTTTTCATTTATTCTCTGTAAGCGGCGCGATTTGTGTGTGTGTAGTGGTGACGCTGGTGGTAGTCTCACGACGCGGTTAGACCGGTTCTGTGTGCGTGTGTGCGAGTGCGCGCGTTCACAAGAGAATGCAGATGAGATGTTAAGTCCCGCGTCCGCGGGGGACCTCAGGCTCAGCGCAGCGCAGAGCGGAGCGGGAAGGTCGTCCAAGCAAGAAGCTAAAGAACCTCCACTCTCTGGATTGCCAGACCAGACAGGCAGACTGTTCTGGAATTACGACGGTAAAAACCGTGTACCTACCTTATCCAGGCACTCTATATATCTATAACATACTGCTGCCACGTTACTATACATATCTACAATATCTATACCATATTGCCATAGTATAAGTATATAATAGTGGTTGAAACGACCGGTTGGTTGGACTCAATAGACCGGCATCTCTGCTAATCCGACACCCGCACTCACATTATATTCAAATTCAGCTACTAACGAATTGGCTGCAACGTTTGAAGTGATTCCAGTAAGAAGTGCTGTATTTGAATACAGTAAATTGAAGTGAAGTGGAATAAAGTGGAGAAATAACGAATTGGTTGGTGAAGTGAATGGTAAAGTATTTTAATAAATCAATGTGTGGAGGAAAATAAAGTCCAGTAAGAATAAATTAATTAGTGAAATGAATTATACCTATCGTCAAACTAGTGGCAACGGTGAAATAGAATATTAATAAAAAAAGAACTACTATATCAAACTATCAATTATAATCATCAATCGAGTTTTACTATAAGATGTGAAATCAATGTTAGATTGACATAAAAAGGTAAATAATTGGAAAAATGGTTGATATTAATGACAACACCTTCTTATCAATCCATCATTATTTCTACACTAATTCAACAATCTCAATAAGTAACCAACCCACCGAAAATTGATCATTCATTTGAAGGTTGGAATTAATAAAATTTAGATGGGAATCCAACATACTACTTGAACACTTGAAAAGTGGAGTTTGAAAATGTTTCAACATGAAGAAAATTTCAAGAGCTGTATATTCAGGCCCTATAAACCAAGAAAGACAATGAAAATCGATACATAAATCATTCCACAGATAATACTCGTTTACAACCGCATGAGAATCCTAACGCGTAAGAATATCATAAATTTGTCAAAAGCTAAAATGATGTTACTGTACGTAAAGCAAGAACGTGAAACTTGATCTATATTACAGTATTCTACAAGTATACAATGGGACATAACTAGTAAACTTCCCCACAAGAATAGAAAGATACAAAATTATAGTTTCATTCACGTCACAATCTGCTACCTGCTTTCAAAACAACCACTCCAGCATTAGTCATACATTCATTTCCACAGTGGCTCACCAACTCCAATTGAGTTGCCAGTTTTTACCCTGAGGCCACACCACACCACACAATCCATCATGCCTTTGATGTGCGATATGTTCTACAATAATATGAAATGTGGAGAGCCCCAGTCAGCTCACGCCACAGTTTTCATTTCACTTTCAAAATTCGATTCATCCTTCACCCCTCTCGAAAATTTTCTTGCCAGTCTACCCTAAATTAATTTATACACACACACTCACACACAAACAAACAGGGGTCGCTTGTTTAATAATTCGGTAGGGTGGAGGGGTGAGGTGGTTTTCGAGGGTTGTTGGCACTGCCTTCTTGATCGCAGACGTGAACGTGTGCGTGATACGGTTGTGACGTTTCATGTCGGTAACTCGTGAAGTTTACAACTACCGCTCTAGCTCCGTACTGTCACTAGCTGACTCTACTTAAGACCACCATACACCTTCCACTCTATGGCCAAGGTCCGACGACCTAGGTTATAAGTCACCTCACAGCTCAACCCTCCAACGTACCTTAAGGTCCGGTTTGGGATCAGCGCCCGCCTTAAGGTATGTTCGTGATATAACCAACAATACTGATAACGAACTTGTATTACCTTATAAGTAACTGAGCTGGCCCCCAACACAAGACTTGAGGGGGCCTAAGAACTTCGCAATTGTAGGTGGAAACCCTGGGCTTGAGCTACAATTCTGTAGACTTCTCAAATAATGTTGTACATCTTTCCTCTAGACTAAAAACTACTTTACTACACCAAGAACAATCCCACTACCAAGAATTTTTGATCAAATTAGTTGCTTTCCTTCGTTAATTCATTTCTTTCTCTCTTCCCTTTCACCCAATTCTTCTCCTACCTTCTCTTTTTTCTTCTCTTCCCCCTTTCATTATACTTCCTCCCCCGTTTCTCTCTCCATCACACCCTCTTTCCTCCTCACCTTTTTTCTTGCGTTCTCTTTCGGGCATGTAATTATTATTCGTTTTCGGCTCCTTATCGCAGTGTCCACGCGCACCCCTCATTTGTCATTCTTGTTAAGTTTTCTGTTGCTTACAAAATTCAGTCGCATTTCACTCTCTGAATCACAACGTAATCTCATTTTCTTGGCTGTCCACTATTTTATCCTGGCTAATTATGAAAACAATACCGTGCCTTTCTTACATGTTATTTATTGTGTTGTGGCACAGGAGATTCGTGTACGTTTCAATGCAAGCCCGAATACTGTGATATTCTAATTCCCGAATTTAGGGTTGGGGAATGACTTATTCAATTCGTATAAGACTTTGAAGCACTTCAGGTTTTGCCACTAATTTTCTAATACTAGATGTCATATTGCCTACTGTCAAAACACGTTCCAAACATTTCCATCCCCCAACGTTACTGTAAAAAATCTCTAAATGACCTCAGACCTCTTCACTCTACTCCTAAAGATATTCTGAAAATCATTAATAAACGATAAACTACTATATAATCTTGTAGGAGTAGTTTTAAAAATGATACATGGGCAACTTATAACATGAACTTACTTGAAAATTGGTAGAAATATAAAGAAGTATTATTATATCTATTATCAGTGCTTGAACCTGCGTATAATTATGTTCCTAAAATCCTTTACATATTGTCTGTGTATTCATCAACTTGCAACAATGAAGATTCATTCATTTGATTTCAGGAGTAGAGAACTAAAATTTAATCGACAACTTATTATAAAGAAAACATCTTTTGGGACTCAAGAATGCATCTGAATGAAGAAGTATTATTTCCTTTCCGCTTTCATGAATTTATTTTCGATCTGTGAAACCTTCAATTGTGAACCCAACCCAGCCATATGCACAGTATGTAAGCGACCTACCCATCACAGGTGTGATACCTAAATTGAATAAATTAATCGTACTTTGATAAAATCTACTATGTAGTTTAATCTCTAAAATTAGATCCACCCGGATTAAAAACAGTACCAGCCAACAAAAGTAGCTGCCGTTCGTCTCTAATGTGGAGAGGCACAAACGATACAAAACAATATCTCGAGAGTTGAGAGAAAAAAGGGGAAACTAAGGTACAAGAAACAGCAAATAAATATGATATTTTAGTGGCAGAGACCTGAAAATCCTCCACAACAGAACCGAGTCCCAGCATCCCGATGCTGTCTTCCACACAGACGGAGACTCACAACTTTCAACAGAACACACACATACACAGATAGAATCCTCTCCTTTTTCAAATTTCTCCTCATCTCTCTCACTCTTACTCCCTTCTGGTACACTATTCTCTCTCTTTTCCCAACTCACTCATCTACAAAAAGATCCCAAAAAGAAAAAACTTTTTTTTTGTAGAAGAAGACCCGAATATTTTCTCTCTCTCCGAACGCGCTGTTCCCATAAAGAGCAAGTGTTTATGTGCTAGAGCTCCACACACTAACACACAGCTAGCCACAAACTCACGCACGCACGCAAGCTCCCATCCAGCGCGTCTCATGATCATGCGGTACGCCGTAAACAAAATGTAGCAACGGCAACGTAGAAGGACACCAGCACACGAAAAAGGCCCCTGAAAAATCTAAAAAGGGGTCCCCCATCCGAGACCCCAGACCCTTGTAGCAAAGAGAGTTGGTTCACTTTGCTCCCCCCCTCTACGGTTCCCTAATCATCAGTACACACAAACAACCCCAAACTACTCCCTTCTTACATTTTCCCCATCCATATTCGCCACTCACTTTTCTGACCGTCTCTCCAATATTGATCCTATTTTTGCTGTGCAGCTACTAATTGAGCCATTGTCACCACTACAGGGATGAAGCACTCACACGCGCACAAACATGTGCATACTTTCATTTTAATGAAAATCAAGCACCGCCCTTCATACTATGCACAAGGCACAATTGATTGACGGCGAAGAAATCGACATGAATTAGGATTCAAAAAGCTAATCAGTAGAGAAAAGAGTAGGTCTTTAGTTGTAGTTGATTAGTAAGAACTCATTCATGATTATAAATATTTATTATTCCATTAAACTTTTAGCTGAATGATGTCGATATTGTTTCTAAAGTCAATCCATCATCCAAAGTCGTTAATTCCGGAGTAAGAGTGTAATAAAGCTTATTGTGAACATAAAAATATTAATGAGAAATAGGCAATAGAAGACTGAAGGAACAAAACAATAAATTGGAAATGACTCCTATCAATAATTTTATCATTGATGATTAGTGAGGGGACTCATTCATTTAAACAATTTGCCTGGAGTTGGTACACCTCATAATTTAATTATTTTGTTTGTAACATAAATTGTATGTTATATGATTTATAATTTGAAAAAAGAGCTTGAAATTTCAGTGATGTAATGGGGCCAAGTTTTTTCTCATGATTGAACCATCTTCAACACAAATTGGTCATAGAATGATCAACCAAGATCCAATACAATCCTTATGAATAAACCACAGTTTCGTTGAATTTAATTAGAATTTTAATAAACATGAGGATTCTAACAAGAGCATAGTTGAAAATACAGTACGGTATACTCAAATTTATAGCTAACAAAATTGTCCAATAGACCAATACAATAACAATCTCAATCTTGAACTTCACAAATTAGAAAATTGAAGTGAATTCTGAAATTCTCAGTTAAACTATCAAATAGAACGTTGATATTAATGTTTTCCAACTGAACTCATTCCACTACTCTATCAAGTTCTCCCTCAAGAAAGTTTAAAAATGCATGTTAATGAAGTACAAGTTTATTAAAAGTTCAAGGATATTGAGTAAAAAGTTTACAACCTCCCTCCAACTCTCACAACAAAAACAACCTTTCTAGTAAATCATAAAATATACAACGGTTCAAACCACAACATAAAACATTACACCAAGTTTAGTAAGAGTGCAACTCAACAACTATCCTCCATCATAAATACAACTCAAGCACAAGTTACTAGTTAGCACTGCACAACATGCAATAACTAACACACAGCTGCCGACAACACAGTTGTTCAAAACAAGCTCACAACCACCGGCTACTCTAATATTTCACTATCACAACAGACAACAACACTAGTTACAATGTCCACTGGGTACTCCAACATTTCACCATCATAATATCACTAAAATATCAGCATAGACTTCAGCAACGAGAATAGATGAGAAATACATAGAGTAGCCAAAGTGTCACTAGTACTTGGTTACATCTCTCAACGACACTTTAGTCAATTACGTGTCTATGACCACTAACATAACGGTGCCTTCCTATACATATAGATGTTAGTGTCATATGTGAAATAGGCCTACATGTCTGGACCACTAGAGTTCTAACCCCAGCAAGTGTGACACTTTTAACCTCCCCACAACTCGGTTCTAACCATTAATAATAGTGGCTGCTGCAGCAACAACGACTGCTCAACAACATTAATAACTAACTGGTCGACGAACCGCTGACTGCTGACTGCTTCATGGTCTAGCATCTAGCAATGACACCTTCAAAGCCTGTCGCTGAAATGTGTGTGCAGAACAAAATTTACAGGTGAACCGACTCTGTACTGCGACACAGCTTGAGGGCGTGTGTACAATTGTTGACAGATGCCTTTGGGTAAAGCACTTTGTTTCAAACTAACCTCTAAATTGGTTGGAACAAATTGGTACTGAATACCGAGCAGTGAGGAATTTCAAAATTTCACAAAATTTTCATTCATTGAAGCTACAATAAATAAAAGCTCTTGTTGACGACGAAAACCTCATGACAAATGACTCATGTTGAACAAAGCTTCTTCACATTACAGAGAAATCTTAAATTAATTGAAGTGGAAGTGAAGACACGGAAAGCTATCAGCTTATAACTGAATTCCCTATATCATGAAAAACCACCCACTAATTTCCAAACCTTACCAATTGAAAGAGATTTTTCTCGAAAACCAGCCGACTAATGTCAATAGTACTGTCGTTGAGCATTTGTTACTAACATCTTGAAATACTACGTTTATTCGTTTACTCTAAAAAATGAATCGCTGCAACGTTTTATCCGGTGAAATTCGTTCAGTTGAAAAGTCGGAGATGGATGAAAACTCGATTAAAACCTGAGCTAAATCTCATTAACTTGATGCAAATTTTCCCAACTAGGGAAAAATGTGAAAAAATCTACAATAGGTCGAATAACACAGAAAAGGTGAGCACGATTTTAATAATGAAAAATATCCCAAATAACAAGAACAAGAGTATAAGAAAACTTCACAAGCGTGTGAGTCTCAACAAAAAGTAATGTACCGAACTTCAAATGATTTCTTTACAATCAAAAATCTTGTTCGTTAGCGCAATAATTTTGTACTGTAAAATGTGAATCAATGAATTAAAAATGAACAATAAACCAAGAATCTTGTACAAAATAAATCCTCAATTCATTGGTTTACATTTTACATTACAAAAATATTGAGCTCACAAATCACACCAACAGAATCTCTACATAAAACTTCAATTCTGCTCACAATAAATATGCCACTAAAATATATAGAACACAACACACGGTCCTCTTTATAGCTACACAAAAGTAGCTGAACACAGATCACCTGAAGAGCGCGCGTCAGTGTGTTATCAATCAGTTGCCTCAACACACGTGATGTGACGTGACGTGTGTCGTACAACACGACAGCCAGCCATATCGGTCGCGAAAGATTGCATCCGGCGGGAGAGTATCAATCAGAATACACCCCCTCCCCTCAAAATATCATCATGTATCTCGCACATCGTGTTTTGGCTATAGCTTTGTTGCGGTATGAAACCTATCAATAGGCGGCAGGCCGCGAAAATGGCATACCCGAGATAAGCAATCTAGTCACTCTTTTTCCCTTCCTCTCTCTTTTGCAATACTTCTATCATCATCACACTTTTCCGCGAATATTTGTTGTCGGTCGTTTTCCGATCGCCCATTTCCTCCCACGTAAATTACGCGTCCACATTTTTGGCGCGTTTGTCTACCACGCCAACAATAATTCATTTTTCTCTGTTTCCACACATTTTGCATGCTTTGTTTACTATCAAAAGAGTAAGGTATGCGGTGTTTTCAATCAATGTAGTCCATTCATCCTGAATAGGATGATTTATCACTTTACAAAATCTAGATCTAGATTGACATTATTTTTCTAGCTCAATTTGTGAGGGCCGAAGCAAATCATTCATGTTTCGAGAGGTTTTCTTCACTTTGTAGGTACATTACTTCCTTCTAAATAATAGGAATCTACCGGTAAGGGTCGGCCCTAGACACATAAAGAGCGATCTGCGATATGCAATCAGAGCGATCATAGGAGGATACAGATTTAGATATCTGAAATATTGATCCTAAGTCCACTGTGATCGAAGATAGCTCAGTGTGTCCAGGCCCTAAGTAATAAACTACTACGTATGGTGGTGAGAGATGAACATCATCTTAGATTAATTTATAACAAACCGTGACTACGAGTATTTAACATTGATTTCCAAAACTTTAATTCAAATATTTTATTAAAATTGTTAAATGTTTTGGCTGGATTGCTCTGCTCACCTGTTTTCTCCTTGATTTCGCACAGAACGCTGAACAGTGATGGTTTCATTCGATGACAGTTGAGCGTGTGTTTCCTGAAATATGAGAGGTGATAATTAGTCGATATTATCAATTGTTACCGTTCTGAAAAATTGAGGATAAACAATATTCACATGCATCACCAACTCAAGAAATCAAAAAAATATTACAAGACTTTTTAAACTTATACTGAAACAAACGTATCATCAATTATGTTCATGTAATATTTTTCAATAAATAAATGAATATAAAGTCGAAAATTGAATCGGAGGGGGGGGGGAAATTGACATGATATTGATTGATTGATTGACCACTATATTAACATAAGTATGGTGATATCAAGACATGTCAAGTTACAATCAACATACAGTACATGAAAAATAAAATCTTTAAAGATGAAGAAAAGATATAACTCAATATTTTGTCTTTGGGAAACTTATAAACGTTCAAGCGCTTTATTATAGTGCCAGTTGCACAACAGCGGTTAAATTTTAACCGTGATTAATTCCACGAGAACCATTCAGAGAAGCCGTCTTTTCAAAAACGCCTTCTCTAATTGGTTCTCGTGAAATTAATCAAGGTTAAAATTTAACCGGCTGTTGTGCAACTGGCACTATAATAAAGCGCTTGAACGTTTATAAGTTTCCCAAAGACAAAATATTGAGTTTTATCTTTTCTTCATCTTTAAAGATTTTATTTTATAGAGTATATGGCAGTTGCCTTGTGTTGATGAATTCAATATAAATTTGTTATACATTACTTCAATAGACTATTGACCAATAAAATTAAATAACATTATCTCACAATTCTACATGCATATTCATTATACTTGAACATTGTCTTCTAACATAGTTTCTGCAACTTTGATAATTTATATTTTCTCAGACCAGAATCGAGTCGTAATTAAAAAATATTAAACCCAATTACGCAAAATTTCATTGTTAATGGTTTTTCAAAAATCTGGAATCTACATTATATTATTCCTGTTGCGAAATTTCCAAGTTTAAGAACACTTCACCCTATCACTCTATGCTATCTGGCTGATCGTTGCTCTCCGATTGCAACGAGCACAAATAATTGGACAGACTTCAATTAAACCGGGCAACAGGAAACAAATCATTAGCCTAAACACAGAGCGCAGAATCAATTTCAATCATGATAATGGCCGTGTGTTTCTTGCTAACTGCCAGCACTGTTTCAATAGAAAGCATTGCTGTTATTAATAAGGAAAACTGACGGTATGAAGTGGATCTCAGTATAGCATTTCAGCGTGACCACGCAAATATTTATTAGCAGTCAAATTGGACCTGCAGACCCATCTTCACTTATCACCTTCTTCATTGCAATCGGTCCATCACAACCACTTACTTCCTTCGTCCTTGGAGGTGCCAATTGGGAAAAAATGCTTGTTAGCAAGATAATATTACAATTTTTCATTCTAATTAGAACAGGAGCATACCAGAAAACCTAACAATATTGAAAAAATAATAATTTGAAGTCAATGTGAACCTTTTCCACCAAAGATACCTATTACGATGAACACTAAAATATCTTTATAAGTTAAATAAAAATTGATATTTGAAAAACCCCCTTGAAAGTTCTAATAAACTACAATAATTCCTCAAAAAATTCAATTCAACACCCTTCAATCACATTTACAAAGTTATATATTTCTTAAAAATGTTACGATTCAATTTCTGGATTCCCTGACAACTAGGAAGGTTCATTCATCAGCGATGACAGGAACTGATAGCTACTGAGCTCTTAAATGATAAAAAATTGATTTCAGAAGAAAACTCTGCCACAATATATAAAAATGGAACATTTAAATAGTTTTACCATAGAGAAACAATAGCATATTATGCTATATATTATATTGTTGAAAGTTATGTCATTTCAACATAATGTGAAGGGAATTTTATAAATCTAACTAAACATTTTAAATTTTATAATTAGTTTTTAAAATGTCTCAATAGGCCTACATCCATTCCTGAATGATTTTTTAAAGAAATTTTATGCTTTTAAAAAGTATATTCTCTGTTTAAGTAATAGGATACCTAAGTAAAATCATAGAAAAACAATAGCGTAACAATAGCCGGCGACAGATCTTTTTCCATCCATACTTAGTAGTAGATATCCCATGGTATAGGGCGTTCATGTCGCAATTCTTACTGTTATCCCAAGCCGATAGTTCATGTAATTCCTTCACGTGAAGCTGTGTGACACTGGTAGTTTCTCATATTGTGCCGTTCATACACTCTCATCCCAACAAAACAGTAAAATTCGACAATAATCAACAGTAATCGGCTTGAGATAACAGTAAAAGTTGCGACATAAACGCCCTATACCATGGGATATCTACTACTAAGTATGAATGGAAGAAGATCTGTCGCCGGCTATTGTTTCTCTATGGTTTTACTTAGGTATCCTATTACTCAAACAGAGAATATACTTTTTAAAAGCATAAAATTTCTTTAGAAAATCATTCATGGATGGATGTATTGAGACATTTAAAAAACTAATTATAAAATCTAAAATGTTAAGTTAGATTTATAAAATGTCCTTCACATTATGTTGAAATAACATAACTTTCAACTGAGTTCATTACTCAAACTCAAAGAGAAGCTATTTTCAAATGAGTATTTGAGAAGCCTGCTCTACGATCTCATCAAACAATAAGCACACACTTCTGTTCAACTGTATTTCATTCAAACAGAGACAATGCCAAAAATCCATTCAATTTCAAATAATACAAGACAAGCAAATAACCGAGAGACTTCCCTCCAATGGGCACACAGCAATCATAATATCAATGAGTGTGCACAGTCACACACACACACACACACACACACACACACACATTGCAATGAAAAAGAACATTTCTATGAGAAACAAATACATTAATGTAACAATAGAAGGTAAAATATTATTCATGTAATCTTTTTATGAAAGATGTTAAGATGATGAGCGTTCTTAAAACGATACACAGTAATAGAAATTTGAATTTGAGAATAAACAGGCTTTATTTATTAATAAAATTTCATTTTTTCCAATAACATTTAAGGATTTGATGTATTGGGTAGAGCAGGCACCAGACTTCTTGTTGGGAGGAACAAAATAATGTAAAACGCTCTTCATTAGTAATAAATTAATGAAGAAAAACTTAATAAAAATGCAATTTGAAGAATAAAAAAATCCTTCAACTGTACTGTGTATAAGATCATCATAATCGAAGTAAATGATTACACGGAACCATGACAAAATGGGTCTATATAAAAATGTTTATTTTTTTAATTTTCCTTAATTTTGGAAATTGATCGTCATGATATCGAACTGATCATTTCTCTCATCTTGTATGATTTGTGCCTGTAAAAAAGAATTCCTTTAAATGTAGAATAAAGTATAGTATATTGAAATTTTTATAAAATACTGACGTGTTTGGTTCAGATTGCGGTTGATAAAAATAATGTATGTAAAAGTAATACAAAGCGCTCTATATTAGTGATTAATTAATGAAGAAAAACTTAATGCAAATGCAATTTGAAGAATAACAAAATCCTTCAACTGTACTTTGTATAAGATCCTCATAATCGAAGTAAATGATTACACGGAACCATGACAAAATGGGTCTTTATGAAAATGTTTATTTTTTAATTTTCCTTAATTATTTTGGAAATTGATCGTCATGATATCGAACTGATCATAACGGTACATTTCTCTCAATCTTGTATGATTTGTGCCTGTAAAAAAGAATTCCTTTAAATGTAGAATAAAGTATAGTACAGTATATTAAATTTTTTATAAAATACTGACGTGTTTGGTTCAGATTGCGGTTAATAAAAATAACGGGCCGTTTCTAGTTAAAAAATTGAGTTAATTTTTACCTGACAGCTTCAAGGATTTACTATAAATTACAGAAGTTTCAGAGTTACCTATCAAAAGATCCATTTATGATGTATGCGGTATCTTGGTACAGTATGGTCCAGTGAAGGACTTTACTTGATAACCAATCATTTCATAGCTCATAGGGGGTAAAGAGTTACAGAATCATTCAAGTCCTATTTTATCCAACATTTTCAATTCTATGTAAAAATCTATGAATGAATTATTTAAGTAAGATTATCGCTCAGATAGCCATACAAAAATATTTTCTATTGAAAAAGACCAATTGATTTGAACAAATTCGACTACAACTCGAAAAGTCAACGTGTATATCCAATTTCCGTCACTACACCATTTACAATCCCCAGGGTTTCACCTCTGCACGGCTAACAAGGCATGCACGTTAATTTGGTTGCAGGTTTCTTTCCAAGCCTTAAATTACGAGTTGCGAGCTAACCGCATGGCACAGCCTGCCTGCCTATAATCTCAAAAGCGTTTCCTAGTTTGCGGGACCAGACCGGCTATTCATCCTGGTGTAATAATATAATCGTCACGGTCCCGACTTGGCCTATCTCTTGCCTTCACGAGCCGACTTGTGTAAGGAACGGATTTAATAAATGTTTTATGTTGGTAAGCCTTTGAAGCAAACAGCCAGCAACACGAAACTGAATTCTTTGCGTTACCCCCTGCAACCCTCTCAATCCTACAATCACAAACGTGTTGCGTGTCTGAAGGTCGTAATTGAAACTTGTGTTCTTCCAAAAATTCTCTTTCAAGAATTGCAGCACGACTTGTTGAGGTACGGTCTTGCTTTCTGTTGTTTTAGCATAATAATTCTGGCCGAGAATATCTTGGTCCACTTTGTTTTGAAGGCTTATTATAGCTTATAGGGGGCCCCGAATCAGTCGGAGGTGCATCTGACTGAAGGGAGGTATATCGTCCTATAGTGAGGTACACGTTATAATGGCAGTGGTGGAAAATAGGAGAACATCGTTGCTGATTCTCTACCTTGCCACTGCCATCTATAGAGGATAGCTGATATCGGTATATCTGATAGCCTATAATATTAACTACCTATTATTTTATTCTTGTTTCAATTATATTTTATTCGTCAAGAGAATATATTTTCAATGATTTAATAATATTTTTATTTCAATATTATTATTGAGTTCAAATATTTTGGTAATTAATTATATTTCTAAAAACCGATCTGTTAAGCCGTATCCAAACTGAACAAATGTTCGACAAACATGTTTGGGCAAATTATAATATGTCTGATAAACAATGTACATGGCCAGTGTGGACGCTTCACCAAACAAAATGATTCTAAGTGGCGAGAACAACCTTTATGTTTTTCAGCTGTCAACACTGAAAATGTTTGAAAAAACATTAATTTCTTGTTTGACAAACAATGATTGTCCAAACTTTTTACAATGTTTGTCCCTGAGCTCCTCAACAATGTTTGCCGAAAATGTATGTCGAACATTTGTTCAATATGGACACGGCTTTATATTGGAAAACATAGTTTTTAAAACCGATCTGGCAACGTTGCGGAGCTAGAAAAGGATAGTAGTATCTGCTTTTTCGAATGATAGACGAGGATAGGAATCCAATGTTAATCAAATAATGCCATTATAATGTGGAACTCACTATAGTGATGTAGGTGACGATTTGAAATGAAATGAAGAAGTACCTTCTTGATGGTATTCAAGCTTGAATTTGACCAGTCTCCGAAGTCAAACAATAAAATCAAAATTGAAAATGTAAATTAAAAAAAATGTAATTTTATTTAGAATATTGCCATTTTTAAGAAGTGTGATTTAATTTTGTTTTCTTGTAAACAGAATACAATATCGGAATCTAATGTTATTCAACAATTCAATATTTTTATTATGCGTTTTCCTAAGACACCCTCCGCACCCACAATACTAGATACCCACACGACTAGTCTCATCAAGATTTTGATATTGTACACCCCTTGGAGGGTTACAATATTGAGTGTGGATTGAAATACGTTATTGTAGTAATATTACACTGTATTTCGATTTCGCAGTCTATAAAAATAGTTATTTTTCAAAATCTATGCTGATAAGGATATGAATTACAGTTAAGAATTTCACCAATTTTTAAAGATATTGTAATATTCCTTAATACGATAGAATAAGTAAAGCAATTGTCGATTGTGTAGGTCTGTAATAGCATAGAGAAAAAAATACTTTATGAGTAACATTCAAGTAAAGATGCAAGTATTATTTATTTAATCCCTTGTAATAGCCTCAAAAATTTGTAATAATTTAATTGTTTAAGAGACTTGATGGTACAAAAGCTACATTAGGGATTGAATGAATATAGAAATTGTCAGAATATGCTGTACGTTCGATATAGTCTTATCAATGACTTTACTATTTATTATGACTTTACTGGATATTTATTATGAATTTGGGCTCCAGGGACAAACAATAGAGGAGAGATAAGCATAAGTATATACTAGATTATCTTTTCTCTATGGTCAAACTAGATGAGATGATCCTGGTATTAATATTTAATTATTGCTACTTCTGGGAAAACTGAAAAAAGCCAATGCAAATTCCAAAACTTAATAGTTATTAGTTTCAATTGTTTACCTATTCATGAAAAATTAAATTGAACAATCATCCTAATCATTAATTTTATATTAAATTTAGGCGATACGGTAGGCTATAAATGATGGCGCAGTTGACGCCTTAGCATTTAGAAATATATTAACCAAATTGTGAAATCTATGATTCATGAAATGATACAAATACTTGAGCCTATTATTGCATCGGTACCTGATATTATAACTTCAAGCATACTCATACTCTGTGTTTCAGAAACAAATAGCCTATCAAAATTAGAAATAGATGAATGAATATCATAAACATAAAAATTGTACAGTGTCTTTTTACAACTAGGTCTACAGTATCTTCTTTGTATATTATTCAAATACATTTCAAGAGTACCCATTTTTGAAAGCAATGTAGCTTACTGGAATATTTGAATTTTCCAAGTGAATAATTAGATTATTTCTGAAACAGAAATTTATAATCTCCTTCAATTTAATGTAACAAAATACTTGAGCAAATAATTATATAATAAAGTATTTTACTCTTCAGAATGCATTGCATATTCCATATTTAGTCATCGTAAATTAAAAGAAGCACTTGTCACATAAGTAGGCTATTCATGACTGAGATTGTTCATCAATAGATTTGATATTTTTTCAATGCCTCTCAAAAAATAACAATATAATAATCATAATTACACAGGCAAACTAATCAAAATAATAATATTTGTAACAAATGAAATGAGAATTTATAAATGAGGAAGTTAAACTTTATGTTTAAAAAATACTGATCAAAACGTGTTGGAGATAGCCTTGGTAGTAATTCGGCTCAAGTGGGAATGAAATTTATAAAAATAAAAATTGATTTACAAATGAGGTACAGTTTATAAGATTTAGTGGAAGAGGTCATCAAATCTATTAATGATTGATTGATGAGAAACATCAAATTTAAAACCCTAGAAGAATCAAAGCCTTATCTACTACATACAAATTGATAAAAGATCTGACATGAAGTAATGAATTGTTTTACTATAAAAACTAGATAAGATAAAATGTTTTGGACATTACTAAAAAACTTGTTCCGGTTTCATTTAACAAAAAAACTACACCATTCTGTCATCTAGAAAACAAATGTATGGTCAACATTAATATTGATATTGGAAAATAAATTTCTATGAAAACAATACGACGGATACAAAACTGTAGGTTACTGCGAAATGAATTTTTTGTAAAATTGTCAAGAAAAAACTATGTAAAATTAGCTAAATGATTACAAATCAAGGCTTTCACTTCCGTTCTTAAAATTAAATGCTGAATTACAATCTAGTAGAATCAAAGTAGAATTTAAATATATGGAAAAAATATTTGAAAATTACAGGAAATAATTTTCTTTTTTTAAACGAAATTTATAAAGGCTATGCCATAGAAAGCTATGGCAGCGTTTATTTTTCTTATAAGTTAACTTGCCGGCATATTAGATATTAGTGTAATTTTTTCAATTTAATTAAAAAAAAATTGAAGCAACTTATTTAGTTTTTGATTAGAAAATCTAATACGGTACAGCATCTATAACCACGCTGAAAGCCTGTATTTTGATAACTTGTGGGTTTTTTTATCTGATAAGATAATTTTATTAGCCCAAGAATACTACGGTACTAAATCATTGATTCAAACACCTGAATGTTTAAGATTCCTCAGAGAAAAATATCGCTTTACTATTTTCTTTGTAAATCGAATAGAAATCAAGGAAATGATGGTGAAACCCTAGTGAGCGCGATTGGCCCGCCGCAACACACAATCATGGTAGCCTAACCTATACGGATCAACTTTCATCTCAATCAATCAACTAAAAGATATTGTTTTTAATTTGAAGCATCCAAAAATTACTGATTAACAAAAAAGAAACATTAATTTCACGGTATTATTGGTTGCAGTTTGAAGTTTTGATGAACCGAAGAGGTTAGGTTACAAACATAGATGAGAGTTTCTGGTTGTACAAAGCTACTTGGATCACATATAGCCGTAATTGCGTAATGTTTTGGGGCCTTTGAATTGGGTTATCTGATTAAAATAAAATTTTTGTAGAAAAAAAAGATGTTCTAGAATGTAAACACAACACATGTGGCGTTCAAACAAAGAAAGCACATCTCACCTGGCTTGAGCTTCGTCCAAAGATTGGTCGGTGATGTTCATAATTTGTTGCAATATCTCGCCAATATCCTGCTTCCTGGTCTCTTGGTCCGGGGTAGCCGGGGCCCCGTGATTCGGATCCACAGGTTGCATTCCGTAAGGAGGTTGAGGCATCATTCCTACTTGACCACTTGGATGCATCATGCGATTCTGCTCGTCCATACTATTTTAAACCCGCACTAAAACACAAACATCAACAAAACCTTGTAATCCGACTAAAAGGTAACCTAACCTACAATCCGACTGGCAGGGCTAGCTGGTTCCGACACAAAGGATCGCGACTGGAGTAACCTAACTTGCACAAACAATACATTGGCGGTTAACGTAGCCGATCGACGACACTCTTTCAAAAACTGTCACCGCACTCCTGTCGACGTTTAGCTCATTACGCGACACGCGGATCGGACGATAGCAGCATGTGCTCTATCGCAAAGTTTAGTGCACTAATAAATAAACTGAGAGCTCGTCAGACAGGGGCAAGGCTCGGGGTGGTGGGATGCTCCTCCGTAATGCCACTCAAAGTCCTTACGCCATAAAACCTTGGGCCCAAGTGCCATTTAGCCGAGCAACACTTCAAAATCCGACCAATCGCAGCTCGAGCTTGCGCGTCAGTTCCTTGTTCAAGCGCTAGTAATCATAGGAGGCGCCACCTTCTTGCTACTAATTCTGCCGGCTCCAATCGCTATTTTCCCGATAAAAACACAACAACATGCTTGAAAAGCTTGACAAACTCCTTCAAAATCTTGTTTTTATAATCAAAAATATATATCCTATTATTAAAACCTTTCAGACATCTACTAAAATTCAATTTAAACTTTGAATTCTTCAGACGGCCCACCGAACTCGACTGTCAATCACTCAGCTTGGCTCCGCCTCCATGAGAAGCTACAAGTCCAAGAAAATTGGAAATTCCTCGCTTTCCAGTCTTTCAAATATTGAAAAAATTACTGAAACACAGTTTTAGGTATAACTGCTTCCTATTAAATTGGCTACAATGCCACAAAATTGCTCTGTTTCAAAATTAAAGTTGTGGCGCTGGATGATTTACGTTGTGAAGCCATTGAAGAAAAACATGGTTGCCAGCTGCGCAGAAACGCTATTTCGTCCTGATTCAAATGCAGTCGAAGTCGATATATGAGCACTGCAACGCCATCTCTTATCTCCAGCGAAAAGCTTCACTTTGACCGGAATTTTCAAACTGAGAGTAATTTCTGGTTCTTTCAGAACATTAAAATTTATGAGATATAAATACAAAACAGACTTAATTAGAACAAGTATTATATAGGTTTTATGAAAATAATGGATGCTGAACTGGAAATGCAGCAGACCTATGCAGACATTTAGCCTGATAATAGGCTATTACCGGTATATAGACTCAAAGCTCAAAAACTGGGAAAAGTAGCCTTTCATAGATAGCCTTTTAGTAGTCTTTCATAATAATTAGTCTCTATCCTCTTTCAATGAGAGATTAACAATTCCAAGTAAGCACCTATTTAGCATCAGGTTTATGCGCGGATCCAGAAACGACCCAGCTTCCATACTTATCCAAGTGGTGATTGAAAAAAGTTGAGGGTGCAGAAATAACAAAGTATCGAGACCTTGTCATTTAAATAAACAAATCCAAAAATCTTATCAATATTTAAAAAATAAAGCTCTCAAATGCTGTTTTCGATAAAAAAACTTCAACAATTTTCCAGGTTGGGGGAGTCTCCCGGACGACCATCCCCCTGTATAGGTCAGAGTCTTGGATCGGCGCCCGATCAGCTTCACTATCAATCTCTCTCTCTCTTCTATTGTCAGACACAACAGATAACTTCATCCTTACTCACTTTTCCTTTTAGGAGGGCTACTGAAATTATTCAAATTCAAATTTATTGATTCTCAAAAAAATATATACAACACTTTCAAGACAAAAAAATATATATATATATAAGAATCTACACCTGCAAAGAAACCCTGTGCGCAGATGTGAGTTGCAATATAAATGTTTTTCAAAAATATTTAACAAAAATGATCCAAAAAAAATTTCTTGAAAAAAATACAGAATAAAAACTAGTACTTAATAATAAAGAGGATACAAAAAATAAAGGAACGGAAGGAGAAAAGACGGAAAAGGCCAAGAAGAAAAAAGAAGACGAAGAAGAAGAGAAAGGTAAGAGGTAGGTAAATCAACTGCAACCATGGAGTAGACGAAAATTAATTTATTTAAAACAATTTTTCCTCGATTTTATTTGCTATTATCCATTTATCTATGTCTGATCTAAGCCTTTGGTTTATGTTTGTTTTTTTCAAGAATATTTAAGGGAATGTGGTTTATTAATTTATTGGAAATATAAGAAAACTGTCTCCTACACACATTCAAGTCCATTCTGACAAATTGGAAAATGTCTCGCGCGGGGCGCAAGCCCAAAAGAGATTCTCGTGGTTCAAATAAATTTTTATTTTTATAATATATAGTACCAAATTTTTTATGAAAAGTTGTCGAACTGTTAAAACCTTGAACTCCCTGAATAAATCTTTTGTTGGAAAAAGTCTGGGTTTGCCTAAAATAGTTTTTAAAAGATGTTTTTGAATAATGAAAAGTTTTGTGAAATGCGCGTATATTGAAACACTATAGTTATCATAATTACCCTTTTATTTCATCACAACACATCAACTAGTTTAAACTCTTCAAGAGTCATTTTAAAGGTAGGCGCACACAGATCGTCATCGGACGGACGGCACGCATCGGACGATTAGATTTGATGCATTGTTTTCAATTGGAGTGCGCATACCTATCCGCAACGTAGATCGGAAATGCCGTCAGGAATCCCGAGAGGAGCATTGAAGCCGACGGCTCCGTTCGGATGTAATGGCTCAATCGCACGGCAGTAAGTGGTGTTCAGTTTAAGGCTGTTCGGTAGCCTACACTTTTTTTATTTAAATTGGATAATCTTTTTCAATATAACTGTTAAGATCATTATAAGAGTGAGAAAAAGTGGCAACTGAAATTTGCTAGTGGTCTAATAAGCAAGTTATGGGTTGTTGAACGTGCTAACTCAGTTTTCTTTCCAGATCATAAACAGTTTCGAATTTTCCATTGGAGTTTTTTTAATACATTCAGTATATCATTGGCTTTGTTCGAATATGCGTTTTTCGCCAAAATAAACAAGTGTTATAGATTTTACAAAAAATGTTACTTGTTTATTTATGAACGATATGGGCATATGGGGAATAAAATGTTTTAGTTTGGAAAGATACATTTTTTGAATTTTCAAGAGAAGTTCTGTTAATATAGTCGAAACCGTTTATGATCTGGAAAGAAAACGGAATCTGGAAAGTTAGCACTACAACAACCCATAACTCGCTCATAAGACCACTTAAAAATTTCAGTTGCCACTTTTTCTCACTCTTATAATGATCTTAACAATTATATTGAAAAATATTATCCAATTTAAATAGGCTACCGAACAGCCTTAACTATGGTTGTCTGCGCTAAGGACATTCAAAAGCTCAAAAAACATTACTTGCGACATGCGGGAGTAGCTAAAAAATGTTACTTCGTCTTCAATTAAATCAGGGATATAGATGATTAAATTCTCCGTATTCTATCCTTTTGTGATTAATTCTATGAATGCAAATTTTTCGTTTTCTCTTCTTACGTCGCTGTACCTCTTCTTCATCTTCGGCTAACAAACAAGTAACAATTATCACTCCTTCTTCTCTACTGCTATCCACTTATATACTGTAATATTAATTTTCACACGACTCGACATATTTCGCAATGAACTAAAATGTCAATGCTCCGATGACGATTATTGTGCGCAGCACCTAAAAAAGTACGAACCGTCCAATGCGTGCCGTCCGTCCGATGACGATCTGTGTGCGTACCTACCTTTAAGTGTAAATCAATGTGCAATTTACACACTTGAAAATGGCTTTATTTTATTTGAATATTTATAGCGTTGCTATACCCTCTGTATGAACCCTGTAGACTATAATATGTTGCATTATTATATAGAAATAAAATTCAATTAAATTTATATGGCTCTTGGGTTGTAGAGTTGAAACTAAATTTAATTGTCTTGTGATAAAAGGGTACCGTAATTGATAACTACTTTTATTGCTGTTTCAGCTTCATCCTTTTCTATAGCTCTGCACCGTCGCTAAATCGTTTGTAGGCTACGAAGAAATATAATAATGAACTTACTAAAATATTTCTTATCTCAATTGTGAAGATGTATTAGGTACTAAATCATGAGAAAAATTATTGATGAATATCATAGAATTGAGTAGGGTATCGGTACCGTATTGAGGTATAATTTTAGGAGGTCCACCTATTGCATTTGAATGAAAATCACGGTATAAGAATAATTAGATATATTTGACAATATTTCAAGTTCAGTCACAATGACAATATATAATATGATTCTCACTTTTTAGATACCGGTACAGGAATTGTTCAAGATATTGGTGGATAATACATTTAATGGCACAAACATTTACATGGTATTCTATCTACCTGAACATTATACAGTCATATATTATGTGCATACATTTTGCATTCTTTATTAGTGATGTATAAAATACAGTAAATTTTTATATTTAAAAATCACAAGATTCTGTTCTCTTAAGCTGGGTTTTCGTTTGTGCGTAAATGCCGTCGTCGACCACGACAGGGTGAGGATCTCAGATTGGGTACATTTCAATTTGTCTACATAACCTAAAAGATTATGTTCAATTATGTTTTAATCGAGGAGGTTGAGTTTATACTTTTTTATAATTAAATAGTAATATGTTGATACTGTTAGAAATGTTTTTATTCTTGAATAATTATCACAAATAATAAAAAGTTAGCACACTTGAAATTTGGACAATATGAATGTCAACAATGCTTGCCGTCGTCGACTGCGGAAATTTACGCACAAACGAAAATGCACCTTAACAGTTTTTGGCTAACCAAGATACATCACAATGTACGAACTTTTCTGCACTACAATAATTCACTATAGAAAATCTTACAACCACTCTAATTCACATAGAAAAACTACAGATCTACCTGAACGTATGAATGAAAAGTTATATAAAATCAGTTGCAGTTAAAACAAGACAATTTAAAAAAAAAACATTAATTCGAGATAAGTTAAATTTCTCAATTTACAAATTTGAGTAGACGTGGCTAAAAAAAGCACAGTTGAAAAAATTTAAAGAGTACTATTTTAAATACTTTGAACATTCTTTAACACAACATTAGAAAACACTTCTACGGAATGATTTGTTATTAAACATATTATTAATGAGCCTTATTTTTTCTGTCACTCTCCTCACTCAATTATCAATCACTCATTCATCAATTATGTACATTCAACAAGTAGGCCTTACTTAGTACTGTATAGGTAACACAATCTGATATAACTTAAATGCAAGGTTTATACTTTATTGAACAGTTAAACTTTATAACTATAATCACGTCATTGAATAAATATCAACGATTACAAAACCGATAACTAATTTGATTGTACAAAACTGGTAACCATTTATTTTGGGAACAGCCATGATAACTATTCAAGCTCATTAAATTTTTCTCAACCACAAAACAAAAATTAGAATTGATAAAATATTGAGGAAAATTGGGTTTCGACATATAATTATCCACTAAAGATTAATAAAGACTCAAAACAGTTTGTTGAAAAAACGTTTATACAAGACAATAATGATTCTAGTATATTAATGTTTTGTGTCAAATGAAGTAAATAGTTGATCAAAAAGGATTGTGTTGGAACTAGAATTTTCGAGAGTAAAATATTATAGAATTTTGGATGAAAACGCCAAGAAAAGTACTACACCAATTCAGAAGCAATTGAAAAGAGCTAACACTTTTATTATACAAATTATATCTCTCATGAATTCCAGGTTCGTCAATTGATCGTCTCTATTCACTCATCAATGATATCCCTCTGAAATTGTTTTCTAAATTCGACGCAGTAGAATTAGACGAATTTCATTCCATTCACCTCATTTAGAAGTTTGCCAATATTTCCGAATCAACTTGAGAAAAAAATTATCTTTTCACCCACAACTTCTGTTTGGAAAATTTCAATTTTCTATTTAATTACTAATCGTCAATCCTATCTCTAAATTTGACTGTTGTCGTTGATTAAATTTGATTATCTCTATTTAATTCACTCCATTTACAAGAATTACAGCTTATCTGAATCAATGTTCCGATTATCTCATAAAATTACCCAATACCCACGCACAAGCTATAAAGTTCATGTGGGCATCATCCAAAAAAATACAATGTTCTCGTACCAAAAACAAATAATTTTTCGTTCCAAATTCGACTCTTGCCACTAGTAGAATTTGACTAGCTCTATTTCATTCACTTCATTTAGGACAAGTATTACAGAGTCTGAATCAATTGTAAAAAATCAATGTTTTCGTCCGAAAACAACTCCTGACTAAAACTGCATACACCTCATTTGAGAGAAATCCTACAACATTATCCAACCAGTTGTAAACCCTTAATGGTCTCGTTATATCTCTTGTTCTCAATAGAAAGAATACTGTTTTACTTATCAACTACATTTTCATCAATTTATGGAGAAGTTCCACAGAATCAACAATTTGACTTGTCAACTGCACATTCATTATTTCCTTTGGTTTTTCTTGTGAAGGAACGAAAGTCGCATTTTCATTACACTTACGGTACTTTTTGAATAAAATGTTTGTAGTTTCTTCCAAAATGTACCTGTAGTTGTTTTAACTAGGATTTTCTTTCGCCTATCTGTCTGTATGTATGTAAGTGACGCATCAACGGTCAAACGCGTTGATAGAATTCTATGAGATGTGGCAGGACTATTCTTTTTTTTTTTAACTGTGCGTCGATGTATACGCAAGGTTTTTTGAAATTTTGCATTCTAAGGATGGTATGAAAGGAAAAGGAATTTCCTCCATACTCCGATATCACTATTATTGAACGAGCAAAATGAGGTCTAAGATTCAAGTCGACGGTTTTGCATTTCTCTTTATGTTCATATTTATTTATTTATGTTCCACATTTACAGTGAAACGCGGCAATAGATTTTCATGGAATTTTACAGGTATGTTCCATTTGAATTTCGCGTCGACGAAAATAAAAGATTTTTTGAAATTTTTTATTTTAAGGATGATACAAAAGGAAAAGGAGTCTCCTTCGAACGCCAATATTACCGTAAAAATCAGACTATAGACTAATTATTATGCATCATAAAAATCAGCTGTCAGATGGATGCAATGACGCATGCAATTAATATGCCAATGTAACTTGGTAAAATATCAGCTGTCGTGTGGACTATTAATTGCATGCAATAATTGACAACTCGAAGTAGCATAGTAATTTCTCCCGACTTTCTCTGCTTTCAACTCAGTAAGCTTTTGATGATAGTAGCATAGTTGTTTACAACAAATTATTAGCATTGTCGATACAACAACCCAAACAGCACATTAGTTGTTTACACACCAATATCTCGCTGATACGTCAGGACAGGACAATTTACTCTGATGGACAGTATTAGAGGAGGCTGTGGTTTATAACTGCGCGAGGTCTACTGTTCACAGAACCTCTAGTATATTATTCAATATAACTAGAATACATTCTAGGAACATTGGATTTATTCATAATCAATGAGCTGACAAGTGGACTATTCATTGCTTACATTACACATGTCTGGAGAAGCCAGTGAACTGGTGAAACCAGATACTTGTGGATGAGAAAAATGCGTGAAGTCTACTGTTCACAGAACTACTAGTACCAACTCTGTTGTGTGGTTTTTGGTGGAGGGATTTATTGTGAATGGAATGTTTGATGTGTTTCAGATGCAGTGGTCACAAAGTGCTCCTAGTAGAGTTGATTAATTGAAGCTGCCCAAGGCATAGCCCATCAACTTCAATCTGTATGGCAACCACTCGAGCTACCAGTCACAGCTCACCGTCCTAGCGCAACACCAGGACACCAAGAACAGAAGAAGGACCACAAGCCCTGTCAGTACATCGTCACAAATGGACAATCCTCCCCCACAAATCAGTGATATGGAAAATTTTCCGATTGTAGAAAACGAGGGCAAAAGCCCACAAAGCATGGTCAGCAAGAGGAAGAGTGCCACCTCCAACAAGCCGGCCAAGGACAACACCAAAGGTCGCAAGTGGGGTCGTCAACCCAAGACCACCAACAACAATTTGCCTAATCAGCCAAACAAGGAAGGAGGGGAGGAGCCTCGGGGAAAGAAGCTGCGCAAAGAATTTCCCACGCCGCCGACGCCATTCCAGAAGCAGCTGAAGAAGAGGGAAGAAAGCTTCCTGCAGGATAGACCCTGCTTCGAGGTGGTGCCAAAGCTGGCCAAGTGCCACGAATGCAGATCAACTCCGCACAACATGCTCCACATCTTGAAAATGAACTTTATTCTGCCTTTGATCTATTCTTCTGTCGGTTCTACGCATTCTGCCACCTGCGCTACACCAACATTGGTCACCTGCTCACCGCCGGCTTCTTGGATCCTCACCGCGATGTCTCGCCCAATGACTTCAAGCTGTGGCTGCTCGAGGCTAATCCCTCAAATCTACCACCTGCCTCCGACCTCGGCATGTAGCACTGCCTGCTGTCGCTACTCAGCGATCCCTTCTGTCAAATCATTCAGCAGGAAAACAAAACCTTATCGGTCTACATGTATAAAGACAAAGTGATAACATAGAAAAAAGTAGTGCAAGGAGTGCATGAGATGAGTGATGTGTGTCAGACCACATTATTCAATTACCACTGGGCCTGCAAGAAGTGCGACTTCATTGTTTGTTAGACTGTTATAAGGACTGCAAAAACAGCTTAGTGAAAGAGTGGAGTGGAGCAGATGGAGTCTGCGACAAGGTGTTGCGCGATTGCAAGGAGTCCGCGATGGCATTGAAGTTGAAAGACTAGCTAGCCGCTGACTGAGGATTTTTCTAAAATATTACCAACCAGATTTGATGACCTGATGAAGGAGCTGCCGCTCAAGGAGTACACTATGAGAGATGGTTGCCTAAACCAGGTGTCCAGACTGCCAGACTGCTTCGTACTGCCCGACCTGGGCCCCAAAATGTACACTGCATATGCCTCGGCCGGCCAACACAAGGGCACCACAAACCTGCATCTGGACATCTCTGATGCCGTTAACGTGATGATCTACGTGAGCATTCCGGAGGATGCTTCGGAGGAGGAGTACACAGATGCCCTGCGAACCATCAAGAAGACTGTGACATCTTGTGACACCACGACCCCATTCACGGCCAGACCTAGTATATTGACACCGAGCTGCAGAAGCGCCTCTATCGGGAGTACAATGTGCAGGGATTCCCCATCATACAGTGCCAGGGTGATGCCGTCTTCATTCCGTCCGGCGTGGGGATGCAGGGGTTCCCCATTGTACCTGCCGAAGGACCTGTGGAGTTGAGCCAAAGCTGATATAGAGCAAATAAAATTGGAAAAAGCTGAAGTCAGTCAAAGATAATGGTAACAACAAACAGACCGATCCCCTCTACTGGCTAAGAAATATTGTGCTATCAAGTGGGGACATAAAGCATGGAGATGCAGGTAGTAGTGAAAGTGACAACGACCACTCGACTCTGTGAAAGCTGCTCATCAGAAAACCATCAATTAATGGTGGGCACACCTTGCCACATAAGAACAGGAGCAGCTCACCCACCGCATCTGAGAACCGCACAATGCTGCCTAAATTTTATGGGAATAAAAATGCAAAGGAGGAGCTGATGTGGACAAAGAACAAGGAAATTGGTAACAAGAACGATACCATGCTCAGGTGAAGTCAGAAAAGCTGGTGCACTATGTGAGTCGGTACATCAGAGAATCAATTATTACTTGCACTTACTCAACACTCCGGCGACACAAAGTCCTCGTCCACCTTGATGCAGTTGTGCAGGTTCTTCACCTGATGTGGAGCACCGGACGGAATGAAGATGGCATCACCCTGGCACTGTATGATGGGGAATCCCAGCATCCCCACACCGGACGGAATGAAGACGGCATCACCCTGGCACTGTATGATGGGGAATCCCTGCATCCCCACACCGAGCGGAATGAAGACGGCATCACCCTGGCACTGTATGATGGCGAATCCCTGCATCCCCACACCGGACGGAATGAAGACGGCATCACCCTGGCACTGTATGATGGGGAATCCCTGCATCCCCACACCGGACGGAATGAAGACGGCATCACCCTGGCACTGTATGATGGGGAATCCCTGCATCCCCACACCGGACGGAATGAAGACGGCATCACCCTGGCACTGTATGATGGGGAATCCCTGCATCCCCACACCGGACGGAATGAAGACGGCATCACCTGGCACTGTATGATGGGGAATCCCTGCATCCCCACACCGGACGGAATGAAGACGGCATCACCCTGGCACTGTATGATGGGGAATCCCTGCATCCCCACACCGAGCGGAATGAAGACGGCATCACCCTGGCACTGTATGATGGCGAATCCCTGCATCCCCACACCGGACGGAATGAAGACGGCATCACCCTGGCACTGTATGATGGGGAATCCCTGCATCCCCACACCGGACGGAATGAAGACGGCATCACCCTGGCACTGCATGATGGGGAATCCCTGCACATTGTACTCCCGATAGAGGCGCTTCTGCAGCTCGGTGTCAATATACTAGGTCTGGCCGTGAATGGGGTCGTGGTGTCACAAGATGTCACAGTCTTCTTGATGGCTCGCAGGGCATCTGTGTACTCCTCCTCCGAAGCATCCTCCGGAATGCTCACGTAGATCATCACGTTAACGGCATCAGAGATGTCCAGGTGCAGGTTTGTGGTGCCCTTGTGTTGGCCGGCCGAGGCATATGCAGTGTACATTTTGGGGCCCAGGTCGGGCATTACGAAGCAGTCTGGCAGTCTGGACACCTGGTTTAGGCAACCATCTCTCATAGTGTACTCCTTGAGCGGCAGCTCCTTCATCAGGTCATCAAATCTGGTTGGTAATATTTTAGAAAAATCCTCAGTCAGCGGCTAGCTAGTCTTTCAACTTCAATGCCATCGCGGACTCCTTGCAATCGCGCAACACCTTGTCGCAGACTCCATCTGCTCCACTCCACTCTTTCACTAAGCTGTTTTTGCAGTCCTTATAACAGTCTAACAAACAATGAAGTCACACTTCTTGCAGGCCCAGTGGTAATTGGATAATGTGGTCTGACACACATCACTCATCTCATGCACTCCTTGCACTACTTTTTTCCATGCTATCACTTTGTCTTTATACATGTGGACCGATAAGGTTTTGTTTTCCTGCTGAATGATTTGACAGAAGGGATCTCTGAGTAGCGACAGCAGGCAGTGCTACATGCCGAGGTCGGAGGCAGGTGGTAGATTTGAGGGATTAGCCTCGAGCAGCCACAGCTGCTTGAAGTCATCGGGCGAGACATCGCGGTGAGGATCCAAGAAGCCGGCGGTGAGCAGGTGACCAATGTTGGTGTAGCGCAGGTGGCGGAATGCGTAGAACCGACAGAAGAATAGATCAAAGGCAGAATAAAGTTCATTTCCAAGATGTCGAGCATGTTGTGCGGAGTTGATCTGCATTCGTGGCACTTGGCCAGCTTTGGCACCACCTCGAAGCAGGGTCTATCCTGCAAGAAGCTTTCTTCCCTCTTCTTCAGCTGCTTCTGGAATGGCGTCGGCGGCGTGGGCAATTCTTTGCGCAGCTTCTTTCCCCGAGGCTGCTCTCTTCTTTCCTTGTTTGGCTGATTAGGCAAATTGTTGTTGGTGGTCTTGGGTTGTCGACCCCACTTGCGACCTTTGGTGTTGTCCTTGGCCGGCTTGTTGGAGGCGGCACTCTTCCTCTTGCTGACCATGCTTTGTGGGCTTTTGCCCTCGTTTTCTACAATCAGAGAATTTTCCACATCACTGATTTGTGGGGGAGGATTGTCCATTGGTGGGGATGTGCTGACTGGGCTTGTGAGCGCTTCTAGGCATTGACAAGGAAAATGGCGACATTCTGACATGAAGATGCATGCGTGAGCCAGGCATCCAGCCAGGTGCTCTCTGGCACATCTACCTGGCATGCAATGCTGACTTGATCCACAACTTCCTGAACAAGGTGATATTGGAGCGCGGCGCCCACCTCAAGCCCCACCATGAAACCATTCTCGGCCAGACCTAGTACATTGACACCGAGCTTCAGAAAATGAACATCCTCTTTTGTGAGTACAATGTGCAGGGATGCCATCTTGATTCCATCAGGTGCTCCACATCAGTGAAGAACCTGTACAACTGCAACAAGGTGGCCGAGGATTTTGTGTCGACAGAGTGTTGAGTAAGTGCAGTTAATAATTAAAAGTTGTTTTAGTTTATAAAAGTATTATAATCTTTTTTCATCTATTCAATCACCCTGGAATAAAAGTTATACTGGTTACTATTTCCTGTAATTGCTTCAATCAACTAAGAAAATTCCATTTGATGATGCAACCTGATCTATAGTCCATAGTGATAACTTATTTATGAAACATCAACCATACATTGATACTCCTGACTTTTGTCTCATTCAATAATTATCATATATTCTATTATAATTCAGAGGTATTGTGAAATATTTGTCGGCGAGGGCGTTTTAAAATATATTTAAAGTTCATTATCAGACAATTAAAAAAAATGTAATTGATTTTATTTTCATTCTCGAATTTAGCAGATCGCAATAATTTTTTTGTTTGTACTCGAACAGATATCTTATGTGGGAGTAATAACATGGGACATACGGTAGGTATGTAGCTGATATATTTATAGAACAATATCAACTTTTTTGATTGCTCAAGAAGGAAAATTAAGGTCATCTGATTGCTTCATTTGGAGGTTCATCGATGGCTCATCAGTTTAATTTAATAACTTGATCGGTAAAGTTTTGTTTTTAGTATTGAGTGCTCTCTTCTAAGTATTTTGGATGTGAACTACTTGGTATTAGATTTGTTTACTGATTCAATTCTATAAACCAAAAACAACAAATTGCTGAGTAATGGCAGATGAAATAGCTATTACTGATAATGTACAAGTAATATGTGAATAGAATGTTTTGACAGCTAGAAGAATATTGTTGATACACATTTTTCCTCACTGATGTGATAATAGTGCAGTATCTATCGATTGAAAATTTGAATTAAAAATTATGTATATTGTTGAAATATTCATCAATTCATGGGGAAGTTGCACATCATCAACAAATGTTATATTGTTTTGAAAGCTGAGTCAATCGTCAATGATGACCCGATCCTCACGACTGTTGTTCTCGGCTATACAGACATGCACAGCGGCCAACACAAGGCCTAGCCGGCGGTCCAAGGCCTGCAGGTGGGCCTTGCTCAACACCGGATGCAAGTGACTACTGCGCATGAGTCGATCCAGCCACTCGCCCAGTTTCCCGCCTTGCAGCGTCCACAGCTGGAACCACGTCGATTTGCGCAATCTGAGTACACAAATGCCTTTCTTCAGGTAGTTATTTAACGTGTCATGCACAATTCAGGCAGTTATGACTTCTCCGTAAACTACTGGATATGGTCTTCGAAAAATGGAAAAGCCTTCTTTTGCTATTTGTAGCATGCATTAATGATGTGCAAATACTATTGTGATATTTAGTTTCATTCATAATCCAGACGAGTATCAAAATTTCAATTTTACAACAGTACTTAGGCCTCGTATGCGTTTTAGAGTAGTGGACCCCATCTTCAGTGGATAGCGAGAAACTACTTAGGGAGTACCAGTTACTATAAAAGATTATAATATAATATCATAGGATATTATCCTATGTGATTAAAAAAGGACCTAATGCTTTGAAACAAGTTGGGGACTCACAAAATATATTACTATAGTCTGTGCAAACCTTACATTGTAGTATTGCTCTAATGGAGTTCAGTGCTGCCAGATTTCACAGAAATCCTTTGAGGTAAAAATTGTGTGAGAGAAAAGGCGAAAAGGAGAGTGTAGTTCATTTAAATAGAATCAGTATAAAAAGCATTGTGCTCCTACTCTCGTAAGAAATAGCATTGGACATGAAGCTTCGTGCTGCAAACTGAGGTTTGCACGGACTAAAGTACTGCTGTGAAAGTGAAAAAGTGATGCAAGATTGAATATTGTTTCATTCTACAGTAGCTCATTCCAAGTCAATTATGTAATTGTGATTTCCGGTTCCACTAAATTGTAAGTCATAATAATTTCTGAATGTAAATTCAGAATTTCTACTAAATAACTCAAGTGTTTTCAAGTCTTGTTGAACTTACTTCCACACTATTCTTAGTGAATAACTTCAAATGGAATACATTAGAATCGGACAGAGAAACCCATTTGGTACAAAGCTTAAATAACAAATAGATGAAAATAATAAGTTAGTAAAATCAGCATTTATTCTAATGACGAACTTTCCACAAATACAAACTGAGACAAAAAGGCCTGAAAGAATAGACAATAGACACACTCTCATCAAACCTTGATCGCTAAGATCAAACAATTTAGATTTAGTTCAAATATAACAATCGAACCATTTCGATTACGGCAAGTATCAATGATCATGATATTAAGTCACTATAGCCTATATTGAATGTGGTATTCAATATGAATGAGTTCTAAAATGAATTCTATTCAATGACCTACATCAAATACGAAGGTTTATTCAATCGAATTCTATTCTATTGCACCATATTATGAATAAGGTAGTAATAGTTGATAAAATATAATGTAATCAAATGAAAAAACTTACCTGCAGCATTGATAGAGAGGTGCAAGTATATCTATGTGATCCACTTTTGGGTTACCAAAGCTGCAATGAAATAATACATTGATCATTATTACATAAATTTGAGACGATCAACAAACTAGTCAACAAGTAGCCTACAATAGCAAATAAATTAAAAATATAACATCAGCTAATATTGTTAACCAGATAATTTCACGTGGATTCAAAGGGAAACTAAATTAGAAAACAGTTCATCCGTGATTAGTAAGAAAATACACACAAAAAAAGACATACAAAAAATACGATTTCGTTAGTAGGCCTAGAGCTTTTCAAGACGTATTCAATGGCACCATAATAATATTTCAAGGATAAGTGATTTTGTAAAAATAGATTAAAAAATATAATTTTATATCGTCGAAAATTAGTTTTGGAAGGTTATAAAATTCTAGTCAAGATGGGTAATATATTCTCATCAATATTGTTTAGTTTTTCACTCAAAGATTTGCTCTACTACTGAAGAGCTGGTAACATGTGATGCTAATAATATTATGTTCAATCAGCTAAATACTGTAATTCTGAAATGATTAAGGAATTCATTTGTGTATTATTAGTCAATAAGAACACATTCCAAATTTTAGTCTCGAAACAAATGCTACCTCTTACAATAATTAAAGATCATGAAAAAACAGAAGTGATTCAATTTCATTGACATACCTCTTTCCATTGTCGAGCAGTAGAACTACAGAGTGGCCAAAAGAGGACAACACCTCGTAGTGATGTCTGTCTCCGTTGTCTATCAAAAAGTCGAATATTGCTGTATCTATGATATCCAATAGCCTTGGTCCCTGCGAGTATAGCGTGTTTTTTCGGACTGTTGAACAGTAACTTGACGATATTTCCCATCTGAAAATGATACATTAGTGTTAATTAAAACAATTGGAATCGTGATTACTTCATAATCTTCATAAATATGTAGAAATCTAGTAAAACAGGAAGAAGTCTTGGGACTGTCTGTCCCAGACTTGGGACATATGAATGCATTTCAATGCTGGCCATGGCCATGTTCATTTGTGTAGGGTGTGAACAACTTTTCCTCTATTTAAGGTATTTTAAGAAATGCGCCCCTGGAAGATGGAATATGAATTTTAAAAGAGTTTACATTACTCAAATAGGCATATTCGATGACACATTGAAACTTCAATAACATAATTATCGATACTACAGTATTCATATATTATATTATTATTTATTGAAATTTGGAAGAGTAAAATTTCAAGTTGATTATTTCAAATCAAAAAATCAATAAATCATTTATTTTATTTTCAAAACATACATGAAAAAGTACATGAATAAGACAAAACTGAAACTAACTTAAAGCTGAAGAGAAAAAGTGACAATTTTTTGTGTTGAGGGCGTGGCAGAGTTTGCAGGTTTATCCGTTACTGAATTAACACTGGTAGTGGTTGCTATGTATAGGCCTCCAGGTGGTGATGTTAACTTGTTTTTCAATAAGCTGGAACAATGCCTGACCTATTTACTATCAGCTGGCCTATTTCTTCTTGTTGGCACAGATCATAATTTCAATACATTATACTCTCCCAATGAAATGAAGGACTTTATACATTTGATTCAGGGCTTTGGCATGCATAGCACAGTAGAGGAGGCGACTAGGGGAAATGCATCTCTAGATTCAATCTTGACCAACCTCAAAAATGGCAGCTACTCTGTTAATGTTAGTGGTAACCAGATATCAGATCACAAACATGTATTTATGAATGTCAAACTGGCATATCTGGATAATCTGCCTAGGATGAGTACCCTAAATCCTTCAAGTTTAGGACTATGAGTGAAAGTGCTACTATATTATTTGGTGCTGCATTGCAGTCCAACATTGGGGTATGGTTTAATATTGTAAGAGAATTACCAGGCAAGGAAATGTTTAAGATTTTCTTTTTTAAGTTTAATGAATTATTCAACTCTTTTTTCCCACTCAAGTCAAAAAATGTGAACATAAAATATAGTAGAGCTCCAATGAAATTAGGTAGACCTAGCAGACCAAAAGTTGACTGGTACAGTCCCGAGATGGCCAGACTCAGAGATTTTATAATGATTGTAAGTGACTTGGCAAAGATCAATCCCAACTTGATGAGCCTGATGCGTAACCTTAGGCGCGAATATCGCTTAAAAATAAAAATTGCCAAACTGAATGCCAATGCCGAGTTTATTATTGAATCATCTAACCAAAACAAAGCTGCATGGAGTCTAATAAATCAGCATAGATCTCCCTCAGAAATGAAAGATGATTCTTTTGCATCAGCTGACGAATTCAACAATTACTTTGTTAAATCAGTGGAAAAACTTGTTAATGAAATACCATTGAATTTAGATGATACTCCTATAAACCATGCTGTTGTCTCGTGTTGTCTCTTCATTTAGTTGGAGTCCAGTAAGCGATCAGGATGTAATAGATGCAACCAAAAATTTGAAAAAAGGTAACAGTAGAGATATATATGGAATGACACCTAATTTTATGGAACAAATAATACCGATTCTCGCTCCCTTGCTGGCATTCTTGTTTAATACATGCATTTCAGAATGCATTTTTCCTGACCAGCTGAAAGTCTCTAGAACAGTACATATTTTCAAAAAGGGTGTACGAAATAATACTTCTAGCTATAGGCCTATTTCTATCATTCCTATGATTGCCAAAATATTCGAGTACATTTTATTTTACCAATTGTACAACTACCTTGAAAAGCATCATCATTTGGTATCAGCTCAGTTTGGTTTCAGGAAAAATAAGTCAACGGTGTTGGCTGTTGAATCCCTTGTCCAGCATATTTTAAATTGTTTTGAAACCAGGGAATCTACCTGCGCCTTATTGTGTGACTTATCGCGTGCATTTGAGTGCATTCCACATGATATTCTCCTCTTGAAGTTAAAGTATTATGGTCTTAAAGATGATGCGCTCAGGTTGACTGAATCCTATTTGGCAGATAGACAACAGATAGTGAGCTGGAATGGTGTTGACTCTCTTCCACTGCCTGTTAGAAGGGGAGTTCCACAGGGTTCAGTTTTGGGGCCTATACTTTTCATTGTTTCAATAAAAGATCTGTTCTATTGTTTATCTGGTAGGGCTTTGATGTTTGCCGACGATACCACTATTTATGCATCCAGTTCCACAGTAGACCTTGCAAGAAACTCAGTTCTTGATCATTACAATAAAGCTAAAAAATGGTTCTCTATTAACAAACTTGCTCTAAATGAAACTAAAACACATTTTCATTAAAAAATGCTAGCGGGACAGACAACCCAGTTAAACTACTGGGTTTCATGCTGGATTCTAAACTATTATGGGAACATCATGTTGAAATGATTTGCTCTAAGCTAAGCAGAAATATATTTCTATTGAGGAGACTAAAATGTGAGTTGCCTGATAATTATGTTAAACAAGCTTATTAGGCTTTTCCCATTCAATCCTGTCTTATGGTATCAGGTTATGGGGCCATTCCTCAGGTGTAAAAAAAATATTAGTTTTACAGAGGAAAGCAGTCAGAATAATAAGCAATGCAGATTACCTAGATCATTGTAAACCTCTATTCAAGGAAAATTCAATATTAACAGTCTTCAATGAATTTTTGTATCAGTGTTTGAAAGAGATAAAATTGAGGGAAAATGTATTGACGGTTGCCATTGATATTCACAATTATCCGACTAGGGCCAGTGGAGATCTTCACGTACCTAGGTGCAGACTCAGCAAATCTCTTTCGAGTTTTCCAATAGTGGGGATAAAATTTTTCAACCTTTTACCAGCCTCCTTCCGTACCCTTCCCCTGCCTGTATTTCCTCAGACATTTAAGAAAATGGCTCATAGAAAATCCATTCTACTCTTTAGAGGAATTCAGGACAGTGGTAGATAGAATAAATTATTAATGTCAACTATTACATGAAATAGTTAATTATAACGTAGCCCTATTATGGGTGAACTATTGAATGCTATTAATTGATATTGTTGTATTTACTCATTTTAAGGATTTTTATTATTGATTTTATTATGTATTTTGACCTAATTATGATTTTATTATGTATCGTAATTTTATAAAATATTTTGTGACGTAGCCGTATGTACTACTGTATCGCCAGGCTAAATAAATTGATTGATTAATTTTTTTACTGTAAACTCGCTTATACTGTAACTTGCTTACTCTATTAGCTATCAAATTGAGTATGTTGAGACTTCAGAAATTGAAAATTAAATAGTATGAAAAATCTTATTGAATACGATAAAGGTGACTTTCCTCTTCATCTTTATCGTTATATTAGTTGATTGAGAATATTCAAATCAAAGGTGTATGAAAACAATAATATTGAGTACGTTATAGCTAAGGAAATATCAGATAAACTGATTCGCATAAAGTGTGTTTAATGAAAACCATTGTGAAATCAACTTGAAATAACTCAAATTTGTTGAATATAGAAGTCATATTGAAAATTTTCGAATCAAATAACGCCAATTAATCGAATGTGACAGATATGTCATCTATAGTCTACAGATATGTCATTTATAGTCTGTTCAGGAAGTAGAAAAACGATGTAAACAAACATGCGCGTGTGAGAGTTGATTTTGGAGCAGCAAGACCAATTCACAGTAGTCACCTAGAGTCACAGACTCCTGATCCCTGGACCGATTTCCCCTTCAACAGCATCGAGACACTACTAGGCATAGCAAAAAATTTGATCAACCAGCTGAGTTCATGCCAGATTTTTGAGTCAAGAGCCCAGCACGCCTCAATATCATAATTAGGAATACAGCAGTCAGGAATGCCCAGTTTACTTATTTCAACTTCCACCCGCCCCCGCACCAAAAAATAGGGATCTTCTCATTAGACCATATCTGTAGTATCTTTGTCATCGACTGAGCTGGAAAATCACAGTTCATGATTCAGTATGAATGAAAGTATAGTAAACTGGTATTAACGAGTCCAGCTGATTGACAGCTGATATGAGTTATCACTTTGAGGATCATTTTCTCCAAAAAAGTACAACTAAAATTCTAGTTTAAACCGTCAGCTGACTCAATTGAAACACATTAAAATAAAAATGCAACCACACATTATTATTGAAGTGGCTTAATAGTTGGAACAACACCCCAACACTCGATTCAAGATGGCGCCGGTCGTAAATAAATACTGCATAATCCAGGTGATAAAATTTGATCCGCTGATAGATTGGGTCAAATGGGAGTTGGGTCAGTTGGTAGCCATTTGGATTATGCAGTATTTGTTTACGACCCGGTCTGTTGGGTGTTGGGGGTCTGTTAACTACAGTTGTCTTGGTTGGACCAACTTTTGAGAAAGCGACCCTTATGCGCACACAAGCGCACAATCTATGTAATTATTCTATCCTCTCGATGAACAGAATATACCAATTAGTTTGTGATGCACTGCACTTACTTGGCTGGCGCATGCGCCCTGTATGTTCTCTGCCAGGGGTGGCGGTGCTTCTTGAGCTGCAAGTGGTCTGGCAGCCACAGGATGACAGCGCCCTCCATCATGTCCCTCTTGGCACACACCGCGTCGTCAGGCCTGCAGTAGTAGCACACCCCGTACAAGCACGTGTTATTGCCTGCAAAGTAAACAGTAATGGAAATTAAATTGAAAAATAGTGTGTTAATGAGAATATTATGATCACCCGACACATAATATTATTATAGTGAGGTATCATAATTAGGGATCAACAATGTCTTGTCTTATTCTACTATGTGTCAGTCAATAAACTAACATAAAGTTATTCATCAGTATTCTTTATTTCATCGTGAGTTTACAACACATATCTGAGAACAGTGTTCAATTTTTGTATTTTGTTTTTGGCAAATAAATTTGTTTGTATATTTGTAATGTAGACACTTCACCAGTTTTCAATTTGATTGGATACTTATAGGCACAAGAAACCAATGAGAGAAGCTATTTTAATCAGCGAGATAAACAAGGTTAAATTTAAAAGACGTGCGTGCAACCGGACCTTAGTGATTTTATTATATGATAAAACAAGATTTTCTATCTGATAACAGTATTGAATTTGATAGTATATTTTCAGACACCTTACCATCCTGGAAGAAAGTCTTTGAGAGGTTAAGCTCGGCGACAGGGAGAATTTCTCGGCGCAGGTCGACAGTCCTGCCAACTGTGAGCGGCACTCGCCTCAGACCGAGCAGCAGCGACAGGTGGAAGGCGGCTATTTCGCCGTTGTGGCGGTCCTTGCCCGCGTACACCGGCCCTCCTATTATCTCCTCTCTTTTGTACCTGAAACCACCAGATCAGTCCTTCTGCTTCAGGAGATCATTTCACCAACGATATTCAATTCACTCTGTATAAGTAATTTACAGATACAAGAATAATATTTACAATATAAATACAGGTACAGAAGAATTCAATGTACAAGGATTTAAATAATTGATAAAATGAATTCCAAACCCTCTGAGAATTCAGCACACAGCGAATATTGAGAGTGTTATCAACAATGCTGATTGGAAATTCGAATGAGCGCTACACTACAGCACAAAATATTTCTCTGGGCTTAGAATGGCTTAGATCGGCTCGCCTGGCACAAATAAAGTGAATTATAATATTTTTTATAAACCTCTTTGAAAATAGAAGAAATAATATTGGCTTTTACATACATATTATTTCTCTTATCTCTCTATTCAAATTTGCTTTCACACAACGTCTCTTGTGTCCATTCCAACCATTTCATAACTTTATCCGATAAACTCAATTATTTTCAAATAGGTTTCTCACTTGAATCTAAATAATTAATTATATTTATGTAGGCTATATAAATTGTTATTAGTATTGATTTGTTTTAATTTGATATTGATGTGTTATTTTTTGATTGTCTATCAAGAACATTCTGTAAGGTAGGGAAGGGAAATACGATAGATCAAGAAGAAAAATGAAAATTGTTTGACAAATGACTTGGAATTGTGTGATATGAAAGAGCTAGAGTATAAAATTGAGAATTATTAAAAAAATCGCTTGGATTGTGATCGAGAATCGCTTACCACTGAGGTTTGAAAAGAGCCTTCTGACCGCCCTCCAGGGTGATAAGTATTTTCAGCTGCGTTCCTTTTCGTGTATTCTCTGCTCGAATTATCTTACTAGAGGTGAGTGCATTCAGAACACTTCCGAGCAGCTGTGTCTTGCCATCAGGAATCGTTTCACGTTCACTAACCCACTGCAAGAAAAATTATACAGATTAATGTTCAACACTCTAATGATACTTAGTTCCCCTCGAAAGCTCTGCATGATCCTGTTTTGTCAACTTGGCAACCGCGCTAGTTTGTATGACTCTATTCATTGGTTGAACTAGTTCTCCATCTCTGTGCTCCGCATATCCCTCCGAGTTGGAAGATGTTTTACTTCCACTATAGTTTTCAATAAGTTATATAATGTATATGTGATATGGTGATCACGTTTTCTTCCGGAGGAGGAAAAGGACGGTAATCCGTGATGGACACAACAGTATTAAACCACCAACATTTATAACAGTATTATGATTATTTTACTTCTCGATAATCATTATCAAGTTTTCTCCATATTACCAATATATCCCGCGATCTACCTTCAATTTCTGAGACTCAGATGATGGACACATACGTAATTGGATTAAAAAGTACCTCCAATGTTATTTTAATAAAATTGCATTTAGTTCCTAAAATTTTTGATTTTTAAAAATATTAGTCCCTGAATCTATATTAGTCCTAGTTTAAATGATGTTTCTTAACTAGAATAATTTGAATGTTCATCAACAATCGTACTAACTACTGAGGTAATAATTAACAGCATTAAAACTATGAAACTTGAGTTTGTGTAGAATTGTAGAATTCAAGTTGAAAGCTTTATTTCAGCTTATTGTCATATTGAAATGTGTAATTTGTGTTGAGACTTGAACTATTAATAAAAGGTCGTAGTATAGTACGCTTCATAAAGACCAAGAATACGATGGGAAGATGAGATAAGGGATGATTTGATAAGGATGGGTTATAGAGGATGGAGAGGATTTATAATGGATAGAAACGTTTGGAGGAATGTTGTGGAGGAGGCCAAAGCCCACAATGGGCTGTAGAGCTATAAAAAAAAAGAAAATTGTGTTGAGGAGACAAAAATTTTATTATCACCTTTTATTAGTCATTTTGTAGAAAAGAGAGACATCAATAACATAAGGTTTGCACTTGTGTGAGTATAAAAGTGATGACTCAAATCCGCTTTTCATCTTTCGACTCGTAAATACCAGTTCACAATGCTTACATTTACACTGAATCAGGTAATGTGGTATTCAGTTCGACACAGCTTCGGTTGTTAGGTTGTGGTTACTGTAAATCGGCCTTGCTTCACTCTCGCTAGTGCATGTTTGTTTACATTGCTTCCTGGCTTTTAGAATCGAGTTTAGGCTATTTGCAACTAAGTTATGATTTTCATCTCATTGAGAAATTATAATTATTCTCAGAGAATAGTGTGAAAATGAGAAGATCAAAGTAATCTATAGTGAGTTCCACGTTATAATGGTAGTGGAGAAAGATAGGAGATCAACGTTGCCGATTCCTATGTCTTGCCAATGCCTTCTATAGACGGTAGCTGATACAGCTTTATTGATGTAGGCTATAGTATTTATGTAAGTATATAATGTAAAGTATTTAATGTAAGGTATTTCATATAATCATCATTATTTATAAATTGAAAATTTCTCAATGAGATGAAAATCATAACTTAGTTGCAAATAGCCTAAACTCGATTCCAAGAGTCAGGAAGCGATGTAAACATGCACCAGCAAGAGTGAAGCAAGGCCGATTCAAAGTATCACAGTAACCACAACCCAACAACCGAAGCTGTGCCGAACTGATTATCACATTACCTGATTCAGTGTAAATGTAAGCGTTGTGAACTGGTATTTATGAGTCGAAAGATGAAAAGCAGATTTGAGTCATCACTTTTATACTCTACAGATGTTCAAATGCATTGCATTTGTTCAAATGCTAATTAATGAATAATTATTATTAAACGAAGATCCCAATTAAATGCTGTAAATCACCCCGAAGACTTCTGCTACTGCAATTATTGACAACAGGGTAAACAGCTCATCGAATTTCCCCCTAGCTGTTTAACCTGTTCTCAATATTTGCAGTAGCAGAAGTCTTCGGGGTGATTTACAGCATTTAATTGCGATTTTCGTTCAATAATAATAACTTTTATACTCACACAAGCGCTAACTTTATGTTATTAATGTCTCTCCTTACTATGAATAGACTAAGCTATAGCTTAGGTAAAAATAAAATTATCGTCTCCTCAACACAAATTACACATTTCAATACCATGTGAAGATATAAATTAGAAATAAAGCTTATTTGGAAAATCAAACATGAGAAAATTTTGAAAAACTTGATAAACGTTTGCTGAAAAGACACTTACTTTAGCAGCTGCGTCCCATAAGTCAATTGGAACGGACGACGATATCTTCAAGTTGTTTTCTAAATTTTGCAGTCGGTTAACAGTCTGCATGGAAAACCGTCTGTGGACGTTCTTCAAATTTGATACTGCTGCCAGAATTTTACGAGTAGCAAGAAATGTTGTGTTCTCTTCCGTTGAAACATTTCGAGGCGCCAACCGAATGAAAGGCCTTTTCAATATCTTCTCCATAACTTTCTCCGATTGTTTCATACTTTCCTGCAGAAAATAAAATTAAACATATTAAGTTACATTTGTTCAATTTAAATTGTTCATTCATTACAATAATTGTTAATGATGAGATTCACTGTATTTTTATTTTTTCAAGACAAGTTTTGGCCAATCAAAAAATAAGATATTAATTGAGAATAATTAGAATACATTTACTATAGCATTATTATACAACTTCCATGAATTAGTATTGGAAGGAAATACCTAATAGCACTCATAAATTATAATAGGAAAGAGTATTTATCTTTCTTGTGGTTAATGGGAAGGATGATGATATAAGAGATCAGTGGACTTACATTGGAACATTAGGTGGGTTCCAAGCCCAATACTACACACAATACCCAACAAGGAAATAAAAGGCTTTTATACTCCGTACAAAATTACTTTTGACTTGGAGGGACATGCGCAGCAGAGAAAGTTAGGGATATAGCGGCGCGATGTTGCCGTTCTGAACCGGCCAGCATTCTCTAATTTCCAATGAGTGATCAGCTGCTCATGATACGCATACGAATGTTTCCTCTCTGGAAGCACTGAGTCGACTGAGTCTTATCGACAAATTGGCAACTGCGCTTCTACGTATGACTCTATTAATCACTGTAATTGGTTGATCTCCTCCCTCCATTTCTCTGCGCCGCATATTCTTCAAAGTCAAAAGTAATTTTGTAAGGAGTATAGTCTTAGTTCATTAATAATTTATTGTCAAAGTTAGAAATGCGTTTTCAAACTTTCCACACCAGTTGACAAACAAATCATTTTAGTCCTGTTAGGGCCTCTTAGGTCTACAGTTAGGATTTTATTAGAGACCCCTTACACCAACATAATATATTTTTAATAAGGTTAGATGAATATGTATGCTATTCCATCAAAACATCGATTAGATGGTAAAAAAATGTTTGGACTTGCATGTCTATGCACATGATATAATTATAATTTAATGAGAAAAAACATTAAAAAAATACAATACTGGGGGCAATAATTTGTATTGCGCTCAATATACTAGGCTGAGGTTACTATTCGAGACACCAAGATTTGGTGGTAGTCACCAGAAGCCCAACTCGGGTCACCATCCCGGACACCGCTGGGACTTCAATATTGTCTCACTGGAGTCCCAGTTAGGAGTGCTTTACACATAGAGACAGTTTTAGTACCGGTATCCAACAATTTTTAAGTAGTCAACTAAAAGTCCAACTACAATTTTTAAGCGATAACTGTATTAAATTTAAGACACCACAATTTCAATTTGTAGAGACTACGATATTCTGCACCAAAGTATTATATTTATCAAAAGTACGGTAAAAACGTAAAAAATAGGTGATAGTTTAAATATATGTTTAATGTGTATTTTTAGAGATTAAAAAAATTGATTAACTTATGAATCTATTATGAATAGTTTTCGAATTTATCATCTTAAGCGGCTCACCTTTAAACTGCTTAAAAAATTAATAGGTAATAGTTTAATATAGGTATGTTTAGTGTGTATTTATAGAGATTAAAAAAATGATTTACTTATGAATAGTGTTAGAATTTGTCATCTTAAGCGGCTTACCTTTAAACTGCTATCAATTTCTTTCTCGTGAGAAAAAATCACTGATAAGAAATATACATTCAAAAGAAGAGCGCATAAAACTAAGGCAATTAAGACCTTAGCAATATTGCTGGAAATTGATGTCATGGTGGAAATCTTGCAGAAATTTCCCGAACGTTAGGAGCTTTTGAAGAATTTACCTCAACAAACATTTCTCATTGCAAAAGAATAATTTCTCAAATACTGTGAGTGCTGCTTAGAAACGAATTTCAGTTCCTCTTTTGAAATTCATCTTGTAATCCCAAAACAAAAACAGCTGCAAAAATCATGACTGTACAGCATAAAACAAAGAAGACCTTCCTCTTTGGTCCATGTTGTCTACAAAAATGGTTTTCTGTTCCATGTTGTACAGCCATCACAGGCACAATTAGGCTACAGTTATCGGTCATATTCAGTTCGATCTTGTTTATAAAAATACGGTATTTCAATTTCTATACCGATCTAACTTATTAATAGTTCTTATATAAACTCATAAAGTTTTAAATTGATAAAGCTCAACATAAAACACAAATTATGCCGATTTTGTTAAAACGGTGTTTAGGCTACTACGGTTAGATAGGTTATGTCACCAGAGTTCAATATTCTCAAGTTATTATGAATTAATAAACCAACCACTTCACAAATAACTTTACCAACCTATTACCTACATTATGGGTGTGTTGATGAACTGCATTTAAAAACTAATTTTAAACTAATTTTGTTGACAATATGCATTTTACTTTTCAGACCTCGCACTCGCATGTTTGGGTTTGCAAAAAAGGGGCAGGAAGCCAGGAACCAGGCAACCGGAAACCGGACAACAGATAAACAGCTGATTTTAATGTAATTGCGCAATGCGCATGTCACAGCTTTATTAATAGTAGCGCAAAGTTCAAATTTGAAGAAATCTTTCTACCCTTCTTCGGCTCGGTTGCATTATTTTAATTGAATCATGGTTAATTTCACAAGACTTTTTCGAAAAAACGTTTCTCTGATTGTTTCTCCTGAAATTAATCACAATTAAAATTTAACCGGCTTTTGAGCAACCGTCACTCTGCCTTTCTCATCGAACACCTTACGCATTGGTTGAGTAAAATTTCATTTGTGGGCTTCACTTTAGTGATCCCTTTTATGGGCCTAATTAATTAAATACTAAACATTGATTTCTCTTAACAAAACAAAGGGCCTCCAGAATGTAGACACTAGGTAAAGGAAGATTTTTTAGACTTTCGATATGGGGTCTACAGCTATTCCTTTGTGACTCCCCAACTATTACCCTAATAGCCCATTTTTACTTTCCTTGCCCTATTACCATAGTAATCGCACCGGAGAAGACAAGGAGGCGCGAGAGGATAGCAGCGATCCAGGAGTGTCCTGGATCTACAAACTCCACCGGAATGAAGCAGTGGAACTAGCAGCGACAGCGGGGCTACCTACAACGGGTACAATGGCGGAGCTGAGGAAGGTTCTTGTGGACCATCACAGGAAGACGGCAGGCGAAACCAGCAGTCCGAACCAGGCTAGCAATGGAGCTAGTGCAAGCTATTGCTTTCCGAGAAAAATTAAGGTACCCCAATATCTAAATAATTTCTATACGTTTCAAGGTCCCCTGAGTCCAAAATAGTGGTTTTTGGGTATTGGTCTGTATGTGTGTGTATGTGCGTCTGTGTACACGATATCTCATCTCCCAATTATTAACGGGAATGACTTGAAATTTGGAACTTAAGATCCTTACAATTTAAGGATCCGACACGAACAATTTCGATCAAATGCAATTCAAGATGGCGGCTAAAATTGAGAAAATGTTGTGAAAAACAGGGTTTTTCGCGATTTTCTCGAAAACGGCTGCAACGATTTTGATCAAACTCATACCTTAAATAGTCATTGATAAGCTCTATCAACTGCCACAAGTTCCATATCTGTAAAAATTTTAGGAGCTTCGCCCCATCTATGCAAAGTTTGATTTTAGATTCCCAATTATCAGGCATTAGATACAATTGAAACTAAAAAAAATCAAGTGGAAAAGATTGAGCATGAAAATCTCTACAATTAATGTTCATTAACATTTTTACCTAAAATTAAAAATCTGGTGTGGCGCACTCACACAACTTTCCTTGCCGTTATGAAAATTGATCACCTGACGCTAGTGTTCCCGCGCATCTATCTCAAGTCTACTATTCAAATATTTGAGCCAGCTGGTGACAGTGCAATAACGCTGGAGACACACATGAGGTCTGCTATCTCTTCATAGTGAATGATTTAATAGAATCAACAATAATTTGCAATTGAATAATCACATTTTCTCGAATTTAAAGCTTATTTTCAATTTTAGGTGAAAATGTTACTGAACATTAATTGTAGAGATTTTCATGCTCAATCTACTACACTTGATTTTCTTTGTTTCAATTGTATCTGAAGCCTGATAATTGGGAATCTATCTGCATTGATGGGGCGAAGCTCCTGAAATTTTTACAGATATGGGACTTGTGGCAGTTGATAGAGCTTATCAATGACTATTTTAGGTATAAATTTGATCAAAATCGTTGGAGCCGTTTCCGAAAAAATCACGAAAAACCCTGTTTTTGACAACATTTTCGCCATTTTAGCCGCCATCTTGAATTGCATTTGATCGAAATTGTTCGTGTCGGATCCTTATAGTGAAAGGACCTTAAGTTCCAAATTTCAAGTCATTCCGTTAATTGGGAGATGAGATATCGTGTACACAGACGCACATACACTCATACACACACACACACACACATACAGACCAATACCCAAAAACCAGTTTTTTGGACTCAGGGGACCTTGAAACGTATAGAAATTTAGAAATTGGGGTACCTTAATTTTTTTCGGAAAGCAATACTTTCCTTACCTATGGTAATAGGACAAGGAAAGTAAAAATAAGCTCGAAATTCGAGAAAATGTGATTATTCAATTGCAAACTGTTGTTTCTATTAAATCATTCACTATGAAGAGATAGCAGATCTCGTGTGTATCCAGCGTTTTTGTCCTGGCCCCAGCTGGCTCAGACCTTTGTTTATGAGTAGACTTGAGATGCGCGTGAACACTAGTGTCAGGTGACAAATTTTCATAACGGCAAGGAAAGATGTGTGAGTGCGCCACACCAGATTTTTGAATCATGAAATCCTCAACAGTCACATGAACTACCTCAAAAAAACTATTCCATAAGACAGTAATGAGTGAAAAAGACCAAAATAGATCTCTCTAAGGGATTTCAAATTGAGAAATTGGTTTAATAACCTTAATGCAAAGAAACTATTCCATAAGACAGTAATGAGTGAAAAAGACCAAAATAGATCTCTCTAAGGGATTCCAAATTGAGAAATTGTTTTAATAACCTTAATGCAAAGATGACTGAACTCAACCTTTTTTTCAAATGCTGAAGATCTGGCTTCCACCAATGTTTGTTATGGAAAGTCAAATCAAATAAAATAAAATTCTTTTATTCCTCATCCAAAAAACAATACAACAAATATAAATAAATTCTGTCACCCACACTATCAGAAAAATGTTTACAATACAATAATGTTACTTAAAAAGCATAATAATAAGCATAATAACATAAAAACTTTCTATTCTACTATTAATGTTTATTATTCTTCTAATAGTGCAAGCTGACAGGCCGTACTTAAAGGAATTAATCCTTGCATGGACCTAAGGTCTGTGAGCAAGGATGAGCTCCCATCAGTCAGCCTGACGAGAATGAAATTGTATTATTAATTTACATATAAATTCATTAATTTATATTGGAAAAGGATGTTGACGTATCCTAAGATATTGAGAGGAGGACAGGGAAAACCCGAAATGAGAAACAAAGCACAAACCCCGACGATGTTGGATTTCAATTAGAAAAAAAACTGTAGAGCTTTTATAGGAATGATACCTTAATTGAAATTCTAATAAATAATTATGAATTGAATGAGGAGCAAAATTTACCTTAAGTCTGATGCAAGACACTAAACTCATAAAAAGATTATGAAAAAAAACTATCTGTAGGATGAGTTTATAAGTTCCTCTGATTCATCCAGACCGAAGACTGATAATAACCAGTGTGTGTTCTTTTTGAATGTGTCAATAGACAAATATTCAAATAAGTTCAAGTTGGAAAATCTACTGGAAATGTTCCTATAAAGAATTTGTGAAATATATGAAGGGTTGGTAGTTGAGTAAGTTCTGTGCAAATAAGTGGATGAGACAGTTGTATTCTGTGAGTAACGGGTGTTATAAGAGTGTGAGACTACTGAAAAAATTGAGTTTTGATGTTTGTACATGTGAATAAGAAGAACTTTCATGGAAATTTGTCTTACTGTAAGAATAGATGTTTCATTAAATAATAAATCTGACGGATGAAATCTTGATTTCTTGAAGGCTACCTTTATGACTTCTCTCTGTACCACAGCAACGGGTTCGAGAACCGTTTTATAAGCTCCCCCCCAAGCAATGATGCCGAAAGCCAGTATTGATTGTATACCCTATAAGCATAATAGGCCATCTTAATCTCATTTGGATTGAGAATGTCACTCAACATCCGAAAAGCATAAATTAGCCGACGAATTCTGCATTTTAAGTAGGTGATGTGTTCTGACCATCTCATACGTCTGTCGAAAACAATACCTAGATATTTGTATGAGTGTACTCTTTCTATACGCTCACAGTTACATACATTGCTTTGCGGATCATCACAGTTATGTATTTTGATGTCTTCAAGGTTGTAGTCAGTAATGGGGCGCAGAGATATTGGCATAAACTTTGTTTTTGTTACATTTAGAGAAAGGGTGTTCTGGTCAAGCCACTTTTTCACCTGTGCAAGATCATGTGTTGCTTTATCTTTTACTTCCTCCCAAGAAGCACCTCTCAGAAAAATAAGGGTATCGTCGGCAAATAGCAAAATCTTTCCATTCAGGGCAAGTCTCGAAATATTGTTAATGTAGACGAGGAAAAGCAGGGGACCCAGAGTACTGCCCTGGATCACCCCGTAATCCACGTCAGCTTCATCACCAACTATACCCGCTATGGAAACAGATTGCCTCCTGTTTGAAAGAAAACTATTGAACCAAGACAATGATGTGCCTTGGATGCCTATGTATTCTAACTTTTTTAAGAGCTTTCTCCTATCTATAGAAGTCTAAGAAGATCATCATGGATTTTTGGCTAGAAGATATAGAATTGTTAATCTCTACATTGATATCAAATAGGGCATCAGTTATTGATTTATCTTGCCTAAACCCATACTGAGATTTACTAAGAATATTGTTTGCTAGAAGATAGCTCATCAGTTGTTCTTTCACAATTTTTTCTAATATTTTAGAGAAAACACTCAAAATGGATATAGGACGGTAGTTATTCATATCATTACATGCTCCAGATTTAAATAGATGTATCACTTTAGCTAATTTGATTAATGAGATGAAGAAGGGGTTTTGATAAAAGATGAATGTTATATTTAAGAGAGGATGCAGAGAAATTATCATAGCCAGGGGCAGAACCTCCTCTTAAGCCGGACACGTGTCGCAAGATAACTTGCTCTGTGACAGGCTTCAAGACAAAGTTAGTATGACTTCTGTATAAATAGTCATCTATTAAAGGTTCATCATCTGAAACAATAGTATTAGCCAACCTCCTGCCTACACTAGAGAAGAAATTGTTGAATTCATTGGATACATCCTTATAGGGGAGTTCAAGGAGAGGTTCTGTGTACTTGTATTTAGAAATTTTTGTAGGGGGAACTGTTCTTTATTCTTTGTACGGCCTGTTCAAAGCCTCTGTACGGCTTTGTTCTTTATGGAAAGTTTATACTGATAGACTACTGTGCTGATACCGTTAGTAGTTGGTACCTCTTGGATAAACCAACAAGATATTTGGAAAGAGAGGAAGAAGAAACTTTACTACAAGAACTATTTCAAGCTTTGGACAGTAAAATATTGAGTTATCAAATTTACAGATTTTTCTTCTAAAATATAGCTTTCTGAAAACTCACGTACGGTACCTACAGTACTAATTATATTACTTTCCACTTTTGTAACACAGAAACAAACTGTTATTTAGAAAATGATGCAATAATAACATAAAACTAGGAATCTATGCGCTTTATAATGTGTTATTCAAATTTATGTACAAGTTTCTACAGTAGGCCTACCTACTATAGCTTAGATATAGGTAGTATTAGCAATTAGTGTTTTTCCAATAAAAGCACACAATTCTGGGATTAATAAAGATTGTGTCATGGAAAAACTACTGACATGTGCACGATGTTCTTAAGCTGTTACAATAAAACAATTTCCATTGATTTAAGTTCTATTATTTTTTATTAGTGAAAATAAAGAAGTTGAGCACACATATGAAATTAAACAGTGAGCAGATCAATGAATTACCTACATGTTGAGAATAATTAGTAGCTCTTCATTACTATTAAAATTCTAGACCTTCATTAGTGTGAGCAAATTTAATAGCATCTTTTATAGTGAAAACATGTCACGAAAGTAAAGCAAGTTATCCTTATGTCCCAACTGTTTTTAAGATATTTATCCTTTCTTTAGGAAGGATCTTTTCTCCTAACTATACTAGTTGACACATTCTGTGGAAGAACTACTGCCTCAGATGGTGGAAGAGCTGTCATGAATTCAAGTACGTCCCGAACAGTTTCAATGCCGAGGAGGACAGGCAACGGATCGCCTCGTTCGGAAAATGTAAGAGGCTTCTTGTTCACAGAATGGATGTGCATAACAAATTTTAGGCGAAATAGACATGCTGTCTCGACAGACCGACTAGAAGCTGAATGAGGATAGTCATTGTGCCAGTCAACGCAGAATAGAAATAGGATAAACTGGTTAACTGGCCTATGAATATAATACTATAGTTGTCCAACAGTTTGATATAAAATATCATACCCGGCTAAAACAAATCATATTCTCAAAACATTACTTACTTCTTCAGTTAGGTAGGTGTACAGTTACTGTACAGAGTTTATACAGTATCTGTAAGTAAGCACATTGAATGATCTAGGTACCTTCTTTTCTGCAATCAGTTCCACCCAATCGTACGGCATACAAGTTGAACAAAAATTTCTGCACAATTGAAGTGATAGGTGAATCAGAAGTAATGAATACTGTCACAAAGTAAAGGTAAATTTCATTATTCCGTGAGTACTTCCTTATTCCGTGGTTCTGGCCATTATAGATGCATCAAATTTGATTGGAGATCATTAAACGGAAACAGATCTGCGGGTCGTCAGGTCTATAGATTATGGACTTGAAGTTTTGAATTTCAGGTGGCTGGCCATCTTACGTTTTATGGTGATGGATAACCTTCCGGTGGCAACCAGGTGTCACCTTTATCAACAACAACGATTATGACTCTAGCTACAATCATTGGTTCTTGGAAGACAACTTGATCAACTATTGTGTGATGACAATAAACGTTCAAGTTGAATAGTCAAAAATAGAAATATTGATAGAATGATGGTCTTATAATCACGGAGAAGTTGTGACTTTATAATACAGTGTATGGTAATGATATGAGAAATAATTTCAAAAACATAGAGTTCAATCGTTTATGCTATGTATTTTTTAAAAAAAGGTCTACAATAATTTACTTACAAGGCGACATTCAAACTTTATTAATACTCAAGTTCTGTACCGGTAGTGTTTCAACAAGGAATGAGTGTGATTTAGTAACAATGCTAATAAAAAGAATATATTAATATTTTTGTGAGACAGATGATCTCTATCGAATTGTATGAGATCAAATAAATTAGAAAACGATACAATAATTTTCACATTCAATGACAAGGTTCATTGCAATTTCAAACATTGCTCATAATTAATGCAGATTGTATTTGAAAATCCAACGAATTCATGTCGAAATAAATAAATGGCTCGTTTTCACGGAGCATTTACATTAAAAATAGAACTTCAATTTTTAAAAGACACAGTTAGTAGATTTATAAGTGAACCGATTTTTATTAATCACTGTTTGTGCCATTGTAATATTTATACAACATTCATTACACTCAACAAATACAGCAATATAACGATTTGTCATTTAGACCGCAGCCGCACTCGCGGTTTTGAACAAGTAAATATATATATATATATAGTCGATACATACAAAGATAGATTACTTCGATAGATTTACGGCTTTCTAATTGTAATTTGGTGACAGCCACAGACACAGTCTGTTAAAGATCACTGATTCTCGTACAGATTTCACTGTAATAATATGACAAATTTGCTTCTTAATTTGATTAAGCCAGCAGTCAACCGAAACCGCGATCGATGGTCGGACACTATGACAAATCACAACAAAATTGATTTATAATATAAGTTTTCAATTGACTTTCACTAACTTATAGAATATTCCAAAATTCATAACAGAGACAACAAAAACAAGAGCAAAAATCAATTTCTTTCCTAAACTTTCTTTTATATATTATCTATTATTTATGATGTACAAAACATTATTCAAAGCGCAAAATAAAACATCCAACATTTCACATATAGTCACCACTTGCAATATTTATCTATTCTATAATAGTAAATACATACATATAAATGAAAAAGTAAACATTTATCGATAAATTATAATATAGAACCGTAGCAGTTGTAAAGATGAATACCTGGAGTATCACTGCACTTAAACAATATTGTTCATTTCAACCAAGTGAATGTCTTTCAATTAATATTATTATTGTTACTAGATCCGTTGTTTTATAATGCACAACACAAATAATAATGATTTTCTGGAAGATATTTTTTCATTATAGAAACACACACAGCGAATATTATTATTATTCGACATTGTAATCATATTATTTCAAGTGTTGAAAGGATCAACACTTGCATTAAAATTGTATAGACTATATAAAACACTTTCAATGAAAACAGTTGGTTTCATATATATATTTCAAGCCAAATTTTAGGGTATTAGACACATCTTACAACTCACAGATTGACGATAATAATGTAACATTTATAATATGATGATACAATGAACCCTCGCGTTAATCAATTGATTATCCACTTTGCACACCATAGGACATTTAGTACTAAATTGAAGAAATGATACACATACACAAAGAGATGATAAGTTCAATTTCCCTTATCTCATATGATATATTATATTCACTATAGACCGATCACTTATTAAATGGATACTCAGATTCCACAATCTGCTGTCAAGAACCAAAGTTCAATGGAATTCTCATCCTTTTTTGTATAAATTTATCCAGTACACTATCACTCCAACACTAAACCATTTCCACTTAAATTAATAACACTTATCCATTGTACACCGTGATGAGTAGAATACACATATATTTGCTCAAAATTGGCATGAGAAGAAAACAATTCTCTCAGAAACTGCCACCTCGTGAAAGGCGGGTTTAACATAGTTATTATCCAATAGGCGATAGACAATACCAATAAGTTAGACGACAATGTACACATGTAACAAGGTACTTGCAATTTCAAGACAGTTCACAGTAGAATTACTTTTAAGTTACATGTAGCTCAAGAAGTCTACAAAAGTTTTGAAGTTCAACTCGTGTCACACAGATCTTGAAAATTACATATACAGGGAATAAAATGCTACCCAATGTAAATCATGGGCATTATTTTCCATAACGTCTGTAGTAATGCACCTTGTAAAAATTACAAAGAGAAGGGAAATGCCACAGAGTGTACTTTTTAGGCTTCAGAGAAAGTTCAAGCTACAAGGTTTTATACCTTCTTTCAAAATATTAAATAGAGTACAAGATATTACACAGTTTACTTGTCAGACATAATCATGAAAAGATCAAGTTAATAGATGTTAAACTGTTTTAAATGATTCTTTATCAAGTGAGAATGTATTAGCCAGGCATTACATTTCTAACACAGAAAGTTCAAGTAATAAGGTTTTATACCTTCTCTCAAATTATTCCACAACAGGATAGAATATTGGAACATGTATTAAACATAACATTTTCATCATCGAAAGTTCAAGTAATAAGGTTTCACACCTTCTTTCAAATTATTCCTTCAATAGGACAGTTATGTTGGAACATGGTTGTAATGAACAGATGTAACATCTCCATCATAAAGTACAAGCTATAAGGTTTCATCCTCTTTCAAATTATTCCGTACATATAGGGTATGAAATGCTACACCAGACATGATAGGATATTCAAGCCGTGAGGTTTACCTTCTTTCAAATCGTGTAACTAGATTTCCATAATAGAAAGTTCGAGCTATAAGGTGTCATCCTCAAAGTTATTCCTCACACAAAGGGTACAAAATGCAATAGATGCCTGACATGATATGAATAAAGGTTCACCTTCTTTCAAATAATTACATTTCTGTAGTAGAAAGTTCAATCTGTAAGGGTGTCCTTCTTTCAAATCTAGAGAGTTCAATAGAAAGGTTGTGTTGAGGGATGCACGAATGCGGCAAAACACTGATGAGGGTGGGATTAGTAGAAGTGGAATGGAGTGAAGACGGCTGACATGGATCAATCCGTCGCTTCATCCTTGGTAAGGTCAGCCTTTCCAGCTGAATTGTCCGCCATTTTGTCCGTCTTCGACTCCACCGACGAGTCCATTTTTACGCTACCGCCTGCAAACAATTCATAAATACCAATACAATGAAATTTCTCACTTATCCAATAGAATACTCATCACAAGTAGGGTTGTTCCGATACTGCAGATACTTTATTTGTATCGCAAAAAAGTACCGAAGCCAAGAACTTTTTGTATCGATACATTTTGGGATATTAACTTTTGTTGGTATACTTATTTGCACAACATTTTGAGAGTTGAACATTTTTACTGTTGATAGATCTATAATTTAAATTTTTTACAATTTTCCGTTGAAAACTGTATAAATCAACAATTCATTAGAAAACTGTAAAAATCAACAACAAATGAAACAATGCTGCTGGAACCGTCAAATTAATCACAAAAAGGTCTGAAAGCTGAAAATATAAACTTTTTTGGGCCTTAAAAAGTATCGAATTTCGATTCCTACTCATATCAATACCCTTCTTCCAATACCCAAGTGGTATCGATACTTTTGTTTCGATTCGATGCCAAGTACTGGTATCGATACTTCTGTGGTATCAGAACTACCCTAATCACACGTATATTTGAGAATTATAAATACAAAATAATTTTTCAAGTCATTCACTAATCATAGATAATGATAGTATACATGTTTTTTTGAATATTTATATTTGTTGAATTTCATCATACGTATGAACCATATTCATCAATTCATTTACAGGAAGCAAAACTGACTTGAAGAGTAGAAATTAAATAATTATTGCCTTTAAGGCTGTGCAAAGGCTACAAATAAACTTTCTACTAGTGATATTTTTCAAAGTTTTTCGATTTTTACACTATCAAGCTATCAAAATGAAAAAGTTTTCTCATGAAAACATTTTTTTCCAATCGTTACTTTTTAAGATATGAGCGCCTAAAGTTTAAATTTTTGGGACAGAACATTTCAAATTCGGTAAGAGGTAAATCCATGAGATTTATAGGATAGATTCTTCATGGTTTTGTTGATCTAGTAGACCAAAAATTTTCTGAAAATATTTTTGAAAAAGTTATTCAATTTACCAAAAATAAGTTTTAGTTGAGTTATTTTTGAGCAACTTTCTTGTTTTACTAGATCAACAATACAATGAAGAATCTATCCTCTGAATCTCATGGATTCATCTCTTACCAAATTTGGAATGTTCTGTCCCAAAAATTTTAACTTTAGGCGCTCATATCTCAAAAAGTCATGATCGAAAAAAATGTTTTCCTGATAAAACTTTTTCATTTTGATAGCTTGATGATATAAAAATCGAAAATATCACTAGTAGAATGTTTATTTTTAGTCTTTGCACAGCCTTAAGACCAATTATCTCCCTCTTATATGTACAAATATGTACTTCAGTTTAAATGGATAAATAATTAATATATTTTCTTGTAAGATGTACTGGTAATAAATAGAATCAAATTTATTATCAAATTATTATAAAAAAACACTAAATTAACAAGATTAAATTATTATCATTATTATAATAAAATGAATGATCATCACAGATACATGTTACTGGGGGCATTGTGTTTGAATGACAAAATACCTGGCTGCTGAGGATAGTACGAGTTGGCATTGTTTGGCGCCATTTTGGCGACGTAGGCAGAGCCCGGGGGCGGTCCCCCCGGCCTGCCGCCTCCCTGCTGCCCAGGGTGTCTGTTCTGCGGGGGCGGCAGTCGGCCATTGTTGTGATGATGCTGCTGCATATTGCCGTTGTTGTTGTTGCTGTTGTTCATCTGCTGTTGTTGTTGCTGCATCTTGGCAACCTAAAACAACAAGTTAAGAGTAGATAATGTATTTAATCAACACAACATTTTCACAATAAACAGTAGCTGAATATCGTCTTAATAATCAGATAGTAAAGTTGATAGTACAATAAATTAGGTCTATAAACAGAATTTTCACAATGAATAGTTATTTCAATACCGTCGTAATAAGCATAATAAAATAGAACATTCAGTTCTAAGTTGATAGGAAAATTGGGTCTATATACTATTGAAAAGAAATTGAATGGTTCAACTAAGTGCATCTAAAATATCCACATCTAAGGTATTCTTATTTAAAGAAAACAGAATATATAGCCTATTATCAGTTTTTAATGAGATTTGAAATCCTGCATATTTTTTTGTAGAGATGAATATGTTGATATCCAGACTGAAACATAAATTGTCACAAACACAATATTAATTTTTAGTGAGCAAACTGTTTTGCTGAAAGCTTACTGGAGATTGATAATGGATCAACAGAAACTAGCTTCTCATTTTTTCCCAAAAAGTGGCAATTTCAAGTTATTTTATTCAATATTCTGATATATTTAAAAAATAAAAGAATCTTACAAAGCAAGATAATCTAGAGATAAAAATTGCTTAATCTCAAAAAATAAAAAGATTATGCTAATTACTGATGATGGAAATTTTCATCCGAAATAATTTTGGAAAGAAAGTTGAATAAAATAAAATAATAGGAGGTTGTTTACTGCAGTTTTAAAATATTCATACTTTCAAAAAATGAAAAGCTGATAATGATTACTGACTGATGATGACATTTAAAAACACTTTTAGAATGAGAATTAATAAATGTGAAATTATTACAAAGGTAAAATATAAATGAGTCGGAGCAATAAGAAACAAAAGAAAAAATTTACGGCTAATAATATTCAGAATTAAAAATTATTTAGACTTGATCTTATAAATCGCTTTAAATTATGTTTTCTCTCATTTGAAGTTTCACTTTTTTGGAATTTTATTTTTAAATGAAGAAATGATTATTTTATATTCTTATTTTCTCATAAAAAATACAATGTAAAGAACATTTTTGGAAATAACTAGAAAACATTCTCAGCAAATAAATCTGTTTAGTATAAAGAACAGTAAATAAGAAATTATTCATCTCTTCATTTTGATGAAATTGTAATTTCTTTGTTTTCACATAAGTATACTAATGTACCTGATAGTTAGCCGGGGGCCGTTGGATGGGGGGCTGGATGGTCGGGTTGTAGCGATTGGGCTGCTGGGGGGGCGGCGCCACCCCCACTCCCACTCCTACCGGACTGGGTCTGCCACCCCCCATTTGCGCGACGGCTGCCTGGTTGCGTTGCTGCTGGGCCGCCACCTGCTGCATTGCCTACAACATCACAACAGTGTCTTAAAAAAATAAAACAAACATAATAGGGTATCAGCAATTATATGAAAACCTTATAAAATGTGCTATCATTTGCACCTTTCTGTAAATCATACAAACCATCGTTGGCAAAAAAGTAGACAGTGGGATAATTAGGGTTAGATTATTGATAATTGGGATTATTTTGGTAATCTACAACTCAAGTTATGTTATTCAAGAATTCGTTAAGAGCCTTATCTCCGCACAGGTATTAAACTACAGATAATATTAATTCCTATAGAACTAGAAACCCACATCAATATTCAACATACGAGATTGTCAAAGTCATTTAACAGTTTTGAGATTGAAAAAAATTAAAATGAAAAAATTCTTTATTAGGCGGAGTTAGGACATATTCCACTCAACCTTGAAATTGTTGGCAAAAAGTTTACAATAAGATACCACTTGAACTCCAAATTGCGCCTCTCAATGTATTCAAGGCAAATAAGTGGTACAAAACCCACTTTATAAGCTGGACGAATTCTCAGAGAGAAAAATTAGTGTTTCATGACTCATTTTCGTGTTTGAGAGTAGTGTAATGAATATTATGTATTATATGTAATAGACAGGTACTGTTTATGTATTTTTGAATGTAGATTTGTTGACGTCTCTTTCCTTCTGACAAAAAAATATTATGTTGATTATTATATGACTGTTGGTTACAACCTAGACAACAAGGACAATAGTGGCGTTCACTAAGAGCCGCAACTCTAGTGACAATCACCCACAGACTTTCCAGCGTCCGAATCCATTCTCCAGAAGCGTTGAGCAAGCTATACACAGAGACACTAGTAGCGTCCACCAGCTGCTAAGGGAACGCGGAATCGGAAATGTCGGTAACTAAAATATACATGACAATCCCAATTCCACTTTCCCGTAGCAGCTAGTGGACCTGTGTGCAGAGTGCTTTACTCCTGGTTCTTTGACTCAATCCAATCCACAACTTTGTCACACACCCACAGCCAAGTTGAAGATTGAGTGCCTTCTTGTCAAATATCAAAAAGTAAAGAAAATTGATAGAGTAAAATAATTATATAGGTAGATAAGATCAAATAATTGATTAATAAAATGAAGTAGGCTGAAAGTAGATCAGGGTTATCAACTTTCAGTAATATACAGCATTATACAGTGGATAATTGAAATAACATGAGTTTATATATATATATATATACAATTCGTTCTATAACATGGTTTAAAGGTTTGTATTTGTGGGATGGGTGGGGATGGATGTCATGTGATCGCTCTAGGGCCGGACAGTTTCAGTCATTTGTTCCAAAAGATGTTTTTTAAAGTTAGGATGAAGCTCGCTCGGCTCTCGATGGACCTGATAGAAACAGGAAGTGCATTCCATGCACGACAGGCACTGACTAAGAAGGATTTTGTGAAAATAGTAGTTCGATGATTGGGTATCCTTAAAGTACTTTCTCCGGTTCTAGTATGTGAAGCATCTATCCTCCTACCTTCAGAGACAAATTTGAAATCATCTTTAAAATAGTTCGGATTACCGTATATCAAGATATCTCTAACAAGCTTGACTATTCGAAAAAGCCTCTGATCGGGAAGCTTTAATGTTGAACTAGCAATGTGGGCTGGGGTGATATGATCATGGCGTTGGAGAGAGTAGACGAAACGTAGACAATAATTTTGGCAACGCTGTAGTTTATCATTCAGAGTGACTTGCATATCGTTAAGAACAGAATTACAATACATTAAATGTGGGAAGATGAGAGATTGAACCAATAATAATTTAATGTTTCTAGGGAGGATATCGTGCATTTTCTTCAATGCATGCATGGCTGAGAATACCTTTTTACAAGTTTGTTCACTTGTTCTGACCAGTCAAGAGTATTATTCATAATAATGCCTAAATTTTTAACTGAGCTACAGTAAGCAATAAGAAACAAAAGAAAAAATTTACGGCTAATAATATTCAGAATTAAACATTATTTAGACTTGATCTTATAAATCGCTTTAAATTATGTTTTCTCTCATTTGAAGTTTCACTTTTTTGGAATTTTATTTTTAAATGAAGAAATTATTATTTTATATTTTTATTTTCTCATAAAAAAATTACAATGTAAAGAACATTTTTGGAAATAACTAGAAAACATTCTCAGCAAATAAATCTGTTTAGTATAAAGAACAGTAAATAAGAAATTATTCATCTCTTCATTTTGATGAAATTGTAATTTCTTTGTTTTCACATAAGTATACTAATGTACCTGATAGTTAGCCGGGGGCCGTTGGATGGGGGGCTGGATGGTCGGGTTGTAGCGATTGGGCTGCTGGGGGGGCGGCGCCACCCCCACTCCCACTCCTACCGGACTGGGTCTGCCACCCCCCATTTGCGCGACGGCTGCCTGGTTGCGTTGCTGCTGGGCCGCCACCTGCTGCATTGCCTACAACATCACAACAACAGTGTCTTCAAAAAAATAAAACAAATATAATAGGGTATCAGCAATTATATGAAAACCTTATAAAATGTGCTCTCATTTGCACCTTTCTGTAAATCATACAAACCATCGTTGGCAAAAAAGTAGACAGTGGGATTATTAGGGTTAGATTATTGATAATTGGGATTATTTTGGTTATCTACAACTCAAGTTATGTTATTCAAGAATTCGTTAAGAGCCTTATCTCCGCACAGGTATTAAACTACAGATAATATCAATTCCTATAGAACTAGAAACCCACATCAATATTCAACATACGAGATTGTCAAAGTCATTTAACAGTTTTGAGATTGAAAAAAATTAAAATGAAAAAATTCTTTATTAGGCGGAGTTAGGACATTTAATTCCACTCAACCTTGAAATTGTTGGCAAAAAGTTTACAATAAGATACCACTTGAACTCCAAATTGCGCCTCTCAATGTATTCAAGGCAAATAAGTGGTACAAAACCCACTTTATAAGCTGGACGAATTCTCAGAGAGAAAAATTAGTGTTTCATGACTCATTTTCGTGTTTGAGAGTAGTGTAATGAATATTATGTATTATATGTAATAGACAGGTACTGTTTATGTATTTTTGAATGTAGATTTGTTGACGTCTCTTTCCTTCTGACAAAAAAATATTATGTTGATTATTATAGAACTGTAGGTTACAACCTAGACAACAAGGACAATAGTGGCGTTCACTAAGAGCCGCAACTCTAGTGACAATCACCCAGAGACTTTCCAGCGTCCGAACCCATTCTCCAGAAGCGTTGAGCAAGCTATACACAGAGACACTAGTAGCGTCCACCAGCTGCTAAGGGAACGCGGAATCGGAAATGTCGGTAACTAAAATATACATGACAATCCCAATTCCACTTTCCCGTAGCAGCTAGTGGACCTGTGTGCAGAGTGCTTTACTCCTGGTTCTTTGACTCAATCCAATCCACAACTTTGTCACACACCCACAGCCAAGTTGAAGATTGAGTGCCTTCTTGTCAAATATCAAAAAGTAAAGAAGCTGATCAGGTTCCTAAGGTTTGTGAAAACCCATCAACAATATTTCGATTAAAAACCTTGGTTATCACAAGGCGTGTGCACAGTGGATCCCGTATAATTATTTAGAGTTACGAAATTGAATTGAACAAATTGAAATTTGCAGCAGGATCTTACAAGAAGTGTATAACTAGTCAGAAAAATCTGGCGCCTATGTAGAAAAATGCAAGCTTTCAAATGGTATACCTAATTATTGCAATAAAAAATGTTCCACCTCTGAAAAAATATGGGCATCTTACAATTTGCATGCCTTATCTACCTAAAACACCAATATATCAGAGGCGATATACGAGGATGCTGAAGCTCGAATAATTAGGAATCCGAGTTAATGGTATAATCTGCCATCAGCTACGAATAATCACTACAATTTGCTGTATTGCACAACTCTTACTTCTTTATTCTTGCCTGACAGCTTCTATGAAATATTTCAGTTATAGTTATTTTTCACCAAGAGGAGAGCGCTGGTTTTCATAGTTGACATTGGTTTTCAAATGGCAGCCAGAGCTCTTCTCGTGGTCAAATAGCGTGGTCAGGGCGTGGGCCCTATTGCATAACAAAAAACAAGCTAATAGCTCAATAATTTCCTATTTTATTCACTAGCAGACAACTGTTGGTATTTTATTATGCAAAAGGGGCCAGGAGGTTGTATTTATTATAGTACTGTTCAAAGGTTCATTTCCATTCTATTTAAACTCATTTTATGATTCATTGTTGAAAAATTACAGCTCAAGTTAGTACAACAGTAGAAGGGCCCTGGTTTTCATAGTTGACATTGGTTTTCAAATTAGTCAGAGCTTTACTCGAGATGAAATTCCTACAGTATAATTCATTCTGAAACCAGAAGGTTGATTTTATTCTTGTTTGTTTATTGTTCAAAGGCACAATATTAAGTTAATTTCATTCACACATTAATTAATTAGTTCAATGATTTCCAAATGGCAGCCAGTGCTCTTCTGGAGTTTATCTAACTATAGTGTTATTTATTCTGTAACCAGGATATATTTATTTATGTTTGTGTATTGTTATTTTTGTTATTGTTTGTGTATTATTATTTTTTTATTGTTATTATTTCAACAATATAATACTGATTTATTTATTCATATAGTATTAATATAATATTCAAGTTCATTTCAATTCTATATTAGCAACTCATTTATTCAATAATTGAATTGAATTGTTTTGTGAAAATCATAGAGTGAATCGAATGGTGCCTGAAACTTTTGGACCAACAGCTTTTGTGATTTAAAGGTTCTGATATAAGAGCTCTTCGCAGGTAGATTCATGTGTGTCCAACGGGTGGTTGAATATTGTCCTTCAATAGGCGATGTAAGTGATGACGTAAGTCGTTGCTACGCCGCCATTTTGGTTTCTAAACAAACCGTTGCTATGGAGAGAGAGCATGTTATTCAAATGGGACTAAAACATCACCTTACATTTACGAGTATATCAATGAAATAATAGATTTCCAAGAGTTGAGAATATTTTTTTCAAGTTCTACACACTCAAATCATCAACTCTCAGTATTTATTCAGTTCAAATAAATTTTTTTGGGACAGCCAAAGCAGAAAGTCTCACGAAGTAGAGCTTATAGTACCATGTCTGTAGTCTGCTATGGAAAACCTACCTGTAGAGAAAGTTGAAGTGCAATTTGAATTATTACCTAGAATTTCATTAGATTGTTATAAAGTTGTAATTTAAAAATTCATATGAATATATTCTGTTTTCCTATTGTTTAGTGTAACTGTTAGAGTAGACTAAAGCTTAAATATATAGGTTAGGTGTTTTGGTTTAGCCTAGGTACTTACTTATAAGTTTGGTGTTGAGGTTTTCTGAAGTATATAATTGTTTTCAATTTACGTGAAATAGTAAGATATTGAATGAACTCAACACAGTAAAAAGATGTAGATGCTGTGACCACTAATCATGTTGTATACTTCCTACATTCTAACTGAACGGTGATGATGTTTACAAGAATTTAAAAGGGGTAAGTGAACATGTAGAGTAAAGCAAATAATTATGTATTTTATGTGCTACATTCACTGTAAACATAATTGTATTTGAATTATTGTATTAATAATTTCACTAATGTAGTTATTCTAGATAAATTTGATTTTTATTAACAATAACATAACCTAAATAGTACAGAACTTATAGAGGCGAGCTAGACCTTGGGATTTTCAGGAAATCTAAAAAAATGGTATGTAGCCTGCCTTTTCACTGTAATGTTTACAGTCAGGAACAAAGAAAATGTTCGTTTGCTTCAAACCATTTTCATTTGTTATCGAAATCAGACTGTATACATTTTCAAATAAACATTTCTAATGTGAAACAGCAGACTGTAAAACTTCCAGCATATGCTGTGAAAGTAAACTTATATTGAAAACAAAATAATAATTCAAAATTTCATGTAAGAATTCATGTGGCACTTTAACTTTCTCTTCAACAAGGCTTACCATAGCAGCCTACATACATAGTACTATGCACTACTTCATGAGACTTTCTGCTTTGGCTGTCCCAAAAAATTTATTTGATCTGAATAAATACTGGAAATTGATGATTTGAGTGTGTAGAACTTGAAAAAAATATTCTCAACTCTTAGAAATCTATTATTTCATTGATATACTCGTGAATGTAAGGTGATGTTTTAGTCCAATTTGAATAACATGCTCTCTCTCCATAGCAACGGTTTGTTTAGAGACTAAGATGGCGTCGTAGCAACGGCTTACGTCACACTTACATCGCCCATACAAAGGCGTTAATCACATATAGAATTAGCAATTCAGTTGCAGGCCTATCCATCTATATAAATATTTTATTCAATATACTTTATATATTTATTCAGATTTATAATTTGAATTATTTTCGCTACTTCAATAAGGTAAATATGAATTTCTAGTTTTAACGGATGGTTATATAAACGACTGTTAATTGAAATTATTTTTAATGATCTGTCCAAAGAGAAAGAGATTGATTGATTTTATTTTGTGCTAGGTCTAGACAGACCCATTGCACATCAGAGCATAGTACACAAGAAATTATATCTAGCATAAATAAAAATAATACAGAATATAATGATACTGTATCCTGTATAATAATACAGAAATAATATACAGGATAATAATTCATGCAAAAAAGGAGAAAGAGAGAGAGTATAGAACCTGTCGGAGCGACTATTGTTTGCTGATCACCTCGCAGGTAGAGACGCCAGACTTGGTGGCCAAATACCCAACTTTTCCTTGATGGTGGCAAAATACCTCCTTTTTCCTAGATAATGGCAAAATACCTCCTTTTTCCTAGATGGTGGCAAAATACCTCTTTTTTCCTCGATGGTGGCAAAATAGCTTCTTTTTCCTAGATGGTGGCAAAATACCTCCTTTTTCCTTGATGGTGGCAAAATACATTCTTTTTCCTAAATGGTGGCAAAATACATGGCCCGGTCACCAATCTGATGTGTGACAAAAGAAAGATGAATGGTTGAGTGTTGACGTACCTGATAGGCGGAGTACTTGTGATGCTGTGTCTGCGTGGGACTGGGCTGTTGCTGGGGCTTGCCACCTCCACCGCCCCCGACCCCGACACCCACCGCCCCCGCAACCGGCCGCGACTTGGGCGACTGCATCGCTGCTGCTGTGCACATTCACAATATCTCAACAATTGCCCAAAATATGCCCATCCCATAACAATACATTGGCACATATTTGTTCCCCATAACACAACATTAACATGTATTTTTTCCTATAACACTAAATTTCCATTTATTTGTTATCCATATTGCCAAAGATTTGTTTCCCATAACAAAACATTACCAAATATTGGTTTCCCCAAAACAAAACCTGGTCATATATTTGTTTTCAAAAACATACGGTTTTTTATAGCTGTAAGTCTGAGATTCTTTTCAAGTTTCAATTAATGTAGTATTTTTCATTTATCAGTGATGATTTGGTGAAATATTTTTATTTGATTTGGTTTTCAACTCATCTAGATTCTTAATTCCTGGTTTATATATATTTTGGGCAGAAATTCTGAAGTGATAAATATAACCAATTTTGGGGGCTATTTCTATGAAATTTTCGGAAACAGTTTTTAGCTTTAAGCCTGTTGTTCCTTTCGTAATGAGTTAAGAATGATATTGAATTTATGAATTAATAAATACTTTGACAAATAGTTGGTTAAATATTTGTTTACCACAGTCCCGGTTCTAGGACACTTATTAAATCTAATGGAGCATTAAACCTATAGATTTTAAGGTCAATTCGATTTAAATAAGGCCCGGTTTTCAGGAAAAATTTGATTGACCATTAAACATACATATTTAATGATCCATTAGATTTATAAAGTGTACTAGAAACCGGACTGTAAACAAATATAATGATACATTTTGTGAGCAATTAGTATGGGATTTGTAAATTCTGTCAATTTAGGATTAGAGGAAATTTTGTAATTTACTAACTTAGGAACTTTGTGAACACACAAAAAAGAGAATCCTTCTCGATAGATTACACAGCATTACATGAAAGAATTAATATAAGTAATGATAAGAAGATTAAATTGATAGAAATTTAGTTTGAAGTTGAAGAAATGTTCAACTGTTTTCCTTTTTAATCGATTACAGTGCTCATCAATGCAAGTCGAATACAGAGTTTTCTGGAGAATAATTGTCAGTAGCACACATAGATTTGATATTGTTGAAAGTGTTAGTTTCTTCAAAGCAAGAATGCAATTTGAATTATGTTTTGCCCTGTTCTGAAAATTTGAGATTTGACTTAAAACTCAATTGGCAAGAGCCAGCCAGGTTCATACCCATGCGACTTTTTAAATATTAATATGCATCACTAGCTAGTTGTGATTTAAAATTTTGATGTCTTAGTATAATGTGATATTTTTGAAGCTGACATAAAATAATATAGTTTCAAGATTAACGATATTACGGTTTTCAAAAAGAAGTGATAAATTATTAATTGCAGGAGCATTGGTAAAATAATATTTAAATAAGCCAAACCATTGATTAATCTATGTTAAATAATGTGAGTGAATTCTTCAATCAAGATTAAAAGAAGCTTCAAATTCGAATGATTAATAACAATTCAAAATGCATGTTAGATCAATCATCTATTTTTTTGAGTTGACCATCTCTAGTTAACCATCATGCACTGTAAGCATAAACTTGTCGGAAACTAAAAAAACACTTCATAAACATACTTTACCAGTCAACTTACTAAAATATCTTGAGAGATTTGACCTGTAATTGTTCGTTTAAAAAGGATCGAGAGAGGTAGGATATGTGAGTATAACACATTGGCATTATTTATCACTGGTCAATCTCATATTAAATTATTACGGTTGCTTTCGAATTATAAATGAAGACTTGAAAAATTGCTTCTTTTCAATTTCAAAATAAGAATAATTAAATTAAATAATTTAACAATCAGTAGTTTCAATGAGTAAGGAAATTAGTTATTTTGTTTAATTAGTTAAGTTTAATTGAGAAAAAGGGTTATCTAGTGTAATAAATAAGAACCAAACCCTTCTATTATTACAAAGTATAGGCAGGAGGTTTTCTTACGATGTAATAATGATGAGCAAGTTATTAAGATGGGAATTTAACGGATTAATTACTACGGCCTAAAAAGGAAGTTATCTAATTTTGCAACATGATTAAAATAATAGTACAAAACCTAAATGGGATGAAAGAGACCCCCCTTCTTAACATCACCATTAAAAATATTGAAAGTGACTCGATAACTGATTTTGTTGCAAGAAACAGAACACATACATAACTAACAAAAGATTAAAAATGTGATTCTAACTTAACAAGATTACAGATTTCCCAAAATTCCATACCAAATTTGAAAATTGTACCAAATTAAAAATTTTTATCAAACACGTGCACACATATCAGTTATGAGACAGTTGAAATTTGGTTCAAATAAGTTTTGTAAGACAATTTGGAAAAGTTTTAGTAACACAGACGAAGTGTAAGTTACACTATAACTGACGATTATAAAATTAAATATTAATCAGAAATAAACAATGAGAACTCCTTATAACCAACAAGATTTATTCGAATGAAAAAATAGATGAAAAAACAACTCAATTGACGGGGAAATATGAATGTGAAATTGTGAAAAGTTACTCATTGAAGAAACTCATGTTTATTGAATATTTTATAAAAAGATGGTATGAGTTCTGAATCATGAGTGCAACAATGTTTACAATTCAATTATAATGCAAAATGAAATTAGTTTCGTGAATTGAAAAAAAAAAAATTTTAATTGGAAGATACTGACTGATTTGTTGACAAATGAAAAGTTGTACACAAAGGAGTCTGTGAAATTGGAAAGAAGCAGTTTTGTTTCATTTTGATGTAATCAATATTAATTTGAAAATGGAAAAGCAAAAACGTTTTTGAAACGAATGAGAAAAAATTGATGTAGTAAATCAAACAATGCCAATGAGCTACTTTGATATGAAAATAAAACAAAAATTATTTAAAAGATTCATTTATTACGTATTTCTACAAGATATATTATGGATATCTATCTAAATAAGAGCGTTAAAAGTGTAACTTACAATTCCTCACAATGTAGATAGAAGGATAAATATTATTCAACTATAACAAAGAAAATCTATCACGGATAATCTATACTGATAATTATCACATGATTTATTCAAACTAACTAATAAATTAAGCTAGATATATAAATTTTCGCTATAAATTGGAATAATAAATTAATAATTAATATAATAACTATATAAATAGTACTAAATCTTGTCAAGAAATAATGAATGACAGAAAAACAATTATGATTACTACATGGGACAATTAATTATTATTACTTGGCAGTTTTTTTAGGATTCAGATTACAATTAAGGCACCAAGTTCAAATAATCTAGATAGTTTCTAATAGGATAATATAGGAATTCTACTCCCAATCAACATAGATTATGAATTCATGAATAATATGAAGCACACCAAAAATCTCATCAAGATAATAATACACAATGTTTTTTGTCTCCTTATGGAGGTTTCCAATAATTTTTACACTAAATAATACAACATCCAAGTTTTAAAAGGCCAGCAGATTCAACCGCTGGGGAAAATATGATTGTGATTTGTGTGCACCGTGTAAGTTGACAAACCATAGTTGTCTTCTTCCAATTTTCCACTCACTACAAGAATAATACAACATTTAGAAAGGCCAAAGGATTCAACCTCTGGAAATAGAATCATTACATGATTTGTGTGCACCGTGTCACTTAATGTGCGAATAGCTATTACTGTTGACAATGTATTGCACACCTTGGAACATGGAATTCATGACGTCATTCTGATTGGTGGAGGGGGACTTGGAGGGGTCACCCGCCCCTGCCCCAGCCCCCATCAGCTGCGCCGGCGTGAGGCCGCTCGATTTCAGGTAGGACGAAGGCGTCGGCTGGCGAAACAACTGCAACAAACAACAAAATATATTATTATACTAAAAGTTGAGTATAGTTCAAGTAATACAGTTAATATAATAGAAGTTGAATATAGCTTAGCTTTCAATAATAAGGTAATTTAGTTGGCAACTTCAAACACAGTAGATACCAAATAAGAGTACAATCAGATATCACCAGGGTGCAATCACACTAATTATACTGACCATCACACTATCTATTTTTTGCACCATTTACTTTTAACAACAGACGACAAATTTGAGCGTTGGACCGGTATTTAACTCAATCTTGAAAATATTAGGCTTTATACTGTTTCACTTGGTTTTTAATAATACTCTGCGGTTCACCACAACTATAGCCGTCTTTCTACATCTACGTATGTAAATTTATAGTGGCCGTAGTCGAGTGGATTAGATGCTGGCTTTAAAATTCAGAGACCCTAAGCCATCGGTCTCGGCTGCTTCATAACAGTCGTTAGGTCATGTCAGAGGCCCTGAAATTGATCAGATGCGACCTGAAAACTCTGACACCAAGACCTGAGCCAGCCAGGTCATTCGATATTATTATAGGTTACTGGTAAGAATGATAGCGATGTTATGATGAAGGCTGAAGCGGCTATGCATCACCTCAACAATTGGTTTGGTCATAATGCATTGAATTTGAATATGACTAAATCCTACTCAGGTTTGCCGACAATCAAATCAATTTATTGCCACAGACAAACACTTTACAATTTGTATCGGCCACGTCAATATTACAAACTATATTAGAGATCATACAACAATAGCAATTACCTAAAAATCTATATAGACTCCATGTTAACATTGAAATATTCATCCATACTATAAAAACAATTTTTTATAAAAAAATTCTTAATTCTTAGTTCAAATACCCTGAGCGTCAAACCTCAAAAATTTGATGGTAAATGGTTATAGAACTTTATTGAAAAGGCCTTAAAACTCATATGGCTGGATTTGTAAGAGCAGTACTCATTCCTCAGATTCGATTTATTCCTTGTGTTATAAGAATGAATGTTGTCATGAGTTGAGAATAAATGTAGATTTGACTTTACAAAAAGCAGACAATTAAACATAAAAATAAAAGGTAAACTCATGACTCCCAATCTAATGAACAACGGTTTACAGTGAGTTAAAGGAGGCACATTACAAAATGTAATGTAATGTCCATCATAATGAATCCTCAAACCTGAATGTTGCAGTTGGGAGGGAGTGCTTGTCTGTTGAGGAGACTAGTTTTCTTGGAGTGGAATTGCAAAAAAAAAAAAGAAATGGGATAAACAATTCAATTCGATTCAATTCAGTTCATTTCCAAAAAACATAATACACGAATAAGAAATACAATATACAACATATTTTGGAATCCCCCTACTAGACTATCCATCTGTGTGTAGGGGGGGAGTTCCACTTTATACATAATAAGCTTAATCTGCTCATAGAAGTAAATAATAGAGAATACACTTATATTATGGATGTATTATTAATATTCTGATTATAAAATAGATAATATATTGTACTGATGTATATTTAAGAATGAGTATGTAAAAATATGTATGTAGGAATAAGTATACTTAATACATTGATTGATTAAAAAGAATAAATAAAGAAGAAAAAACAATATTTTATTGAAGACCGCAGTGGCAGGGATTCCAGAAATTCTCAGAAGAGAGAATGAAAAAAAGCATAAACCAGAAAGGCAAAACAGTCAAACCGGTTATATCAATGATAAAATAAATACCAATAATTTGTCTGGAAACCTTGAAGTCGTGTTGGTCACCAAGCATAACGAGATTGGAGTAGTTCTTCTGAAGCTTCCCAACCAATCTGGTACACTTGGCAAAAACTTATAAAACAGCTCTATCATGCACTTTTTGCGTTGAGAACTGTGAGAACTGCATCCACTATAAAGACAGCCCAGAAGGTGTATTTTTTAGCTCTAATACGCTACAGCATCTTCTTTTGGGGAAATAGTAGGAATAACTTATATACAATATTTAAGATGCAAAAAAAGAAAGCTGTTCATGTTTTGGAAGGCTTGCGGCCATCAAATTCATGTAGGCCCATTTTCAGAAAATACAGGTTTCTCACGGTCCCAGCATTGCACTTCCTTGAGACTATACATTTTTTTCAAAACTTCAGAGAGATTTTAAAGAAATCACATTTGCCATGGTTATGGCACAAGGGGGAAGAGTTCAGCTGTATGTCAGTACCCGGCTCACAGACTGACACTTTTGGAAAAAGGACCATATTATTTAAGACTCAAGCTCTTCAATTGTCTGCATGAAAGAATAAAGTTATGTGGTAGTCATACCTCCTATACTACGGAGGAATGTTGCAGTGCCTTTACAAGAGTTGATACAAATGCATCATACCACTTTGCATAGAAAAATGTTCATGACATGTTACAAGCCACTTGAGTTGTGCTCAGATTTGTGGCTACACGTTAAAATCAATAGATAATATGTATTAGTATACGTACCGGCGATCCGTAACTCTGCATGCCGGAGGCGGCGCCCTGCGGCGACTGTCCAAACTGGACGGCGGCAGCGGAGGCGGCACTGTACTGCTGGCCGGTGGCCGCATTGGGCGGCGGGGCGGCACTCGCCTGCTGGTAGTAGGTGGCCGCCGTCTGCTGCTGCGGGGGCGGTGGGCCTGGGGGCGGCGGCCCTGGAGGGGCGGTGCCCGCTGGCGAGTAGTACGACGTGGACGCCAGACTGGCCGAGCGCTGCAGCAGTGAGGAGGCCGACATGAACGCTGCCGGCATCGATTCGTACGCTACAAACAACTGCAACACAAACAGTGAAAAATAAATTATACAACAGTGAAAGTTCTGGAAAGCATTTGAGTTTTTTGTGGAGCAAATAAGCTGAAGGTTAACATTCAGAAGACCTGTTATATGGACTTTTAATAAGTAGTTCTAACCGTCCTGCAATGTCAAATCTTGGGATTTCCAGTTGGACACAGAGGGAATCGCCTCTACAGATGTTTTTAGCTTATTGGGAATCAATGTTGACTCTCGATTGAGGTGGAAGGATCATGTTGAAGAGGTTGTGAAACGACTTAGTAGAGCGACATTTGCCATCTCAAGATTGACAATGAGTATGAACCAGAAAGTGGTATTCTCTGCTTATTACAGATACTCCCAGCCTCTGATAGCATGAATTAATATGGCTTGATATTTTGGACTGCTTCAGCTGAAATATCAGAGTATTCAGGGCACAAAAGCGAGTACTCAGGACATGACTGTGAGACATCCAGAACTCCATGCCGACAACTGTTTCGAGACGCGAGAATTCTCATTCTTCCCTGCATGTTCAAACTTGAGTGTTCACTCTACGGATTTAATCATAGATCTTCGTGGACAAGAGGATCATGGCTATAATACGAGAGAGAAATGGTTCGAGAATAGATGCTCATGAAACGGTTTTTAATAGGGTAGTCCAAACCTCAATAGTAAGGAAATATTCAACTCTCTGCCATATAGTTTATTAGAATTTATGAGCAAACCTAGGTTTAGGACAAAATTACGTAAAAGACTGGTTGCTCGTTTAGTGTTTCTACAGTGCTACAGAACTTTTTGAATCAAGACGTTAAACTCATGAATGCTGTGTTTCAGAGAAATGAGTGTATTAATCTAACTTAATATTTATGTTACATTTATTGTATACTAGCGCAGATGTCCCCTGCTCCTCAAGGGTCTAATTAAAAACTTGATAAACTGAATGTTTGACCTACTGAAATCTCGACGAATTTGCTTTTAACCATCCTCAATGAATTAAGAATCTATATGCAAAGTTTCAAGTTTATCAGTTGCATAGTTCAGACGTGATGATAGGAAATCGTAAATTTAATAAGCCCCTTCTTTCCATTATTATAGATCACTAATTATTGTGAATTTGATTGTTATGATTACGACTGTAAAACATACTCATTTATGTACATGCAGAAATAAAGTATAATATTATTATATGATAATTATTAAAATAAATTATAATGCATTAGAATAAGAACAATGCAATCTCTTATTTATTTCATGAACTTAATAACTTATCCTGAAAGTTACAGTATTATAATTATCTACAACAGTCTCCAACTTATTCAAGGGTTCCCATACATATGACTCACTCTGTATATTTGACTATGGTCCGAGAGATATTACTTTTAACATGAAGAGGGGAAACCAGTTTGTCCCTGAACAGTAGTGGAGAGGGGTAGCCTAAGCATGCTGCACATAATTGGATGATAATTACACAAAAGTAGGGAGAGTGCAGCTGTTAGAAAGTAGGAGTGATTAGTGAAGGAAAGAGCATCGAGCCGTGTAAGAAGTAATATCTCTTGGACTTTATCTCAAAAATACAATAATTGAAAGGGTGACCAATAATAAACTTAAAGTTACATCGCATGAGTAGAGTGAATTTGAGTTACCTGACTGCCAGTGGTCTGGTAGGCCTTATTGCCAATGGTGCCGATGGGCTGCTGCGGAGGCGGCACCTGCTTGGGAGGCGGGGGCGGCATAGCATGCAGCTGCGACGTGCTGCTGCTGGTCGAGTGCTGGCCAAAGGCGTGCGTGGGGGCGGTCGGGGGTGGTGGGCCCATCTGCCGCCCCATTTGGCCATAGGACTGGTACAGTTCAGCGCCCGGGGGCGGCGGCGGCGGGCCGGCGCTCGATGGGGGCGGTGCCGCCGTCGAAAAGTACATAGACTGGTAGGGCGAGAACGGCGAGAATGTCGACCGGGATTGGCTCAACACCTTTACAAACAATTCAATACAACACTAACCAAACAAAAATACCAATAGAATACAAACATAATTCAACATTAATGAAGAATGTTACAATAAGGGTCAGACCATATTGAGCGTTTTTTGAGGAATTTTTTCATGCGCCAACCCAATCAGCCAATTAGGGAGCTTCCTGCCCTGTCAACTCTATAAAAATGCCTGAAAAACGCTTAATATAGTCTGGCCCTGGAAGTCGATGATAAATGGATGCACATCTATTAATCGCTTAATGGCTTCCTTTGGTGAAGACCCAAACAATAGATGTTAATAAAATGATGTTATGATTGTAGGTGTTGATAGGGAAATCATTCAAAGTGAGGCATTTGAGTAGGTTCAATTTTTTCATATTTAAGTGATTATGTTAGTGTCTTGTTATTAGATATTTCAATTGATCAAATGGAGGAAATGATTGGAAAGAGTTTGTCAGGTAAAAGGGGGGTGAAGATTGGAGGGAGAAGGATAGAATGTATCAAGTTTGCAGATGACATGGCTGTGCTGGCTGAAAATGAGCGCGCAATATGTTAAAACATATCAATCACTGTTGTGAAGAGTATGGGATGAGAGTGAATGTGAAGAAAACAAAAAGTATGGTGATCAGCAAGACTCCAAAGAGAGCAACAATCAACATAGGATTGCATCACATTGAACAGGTGTCATCATTCAGGTACCTTGGGTGTATGATTAAAGAGGATATGCGATGTGATTTAGAAGTGTTTTGTGTGGAGCGTGGCTCTCTATGGAGCAGAAACCTGGACTCTCAGAAAGCAAGAAGAGAAGAGATTGGAGGCCTTTGAAATGTGGGTGTGGAGGAGGATGGAGAGGATCAGCTGGATGGATAAAGTGTGGAATGAGGAGGTACTGCGTAGAGTAGGAGAGGAAAGGAATATTATGGCAATGATAAGGAGACGAAAGCGGAACTGGCTGGGACACTTGCTGAGGCATGGCGGACTACTTGTGGAGACAATGGAAGGGACTGTGCAAGGAGGGAGGGTGCTGGGACGAAAAAGAGTGAAGTTGGTGGATGATATCAGGGAGGAGGGAAAGTACTCCAAGATGAAGAGAATTGCACAGGACAGAGAGGAATGGAGAAGGAGGAATCATGTTTAGACCTGCCCTAGGGCAGAACACCAATATATATATTGATCAAAATGATGTGTCTATCTACTATCTGCCTTTCTTGAGTAACCATATTGTGTACTATAGCTTCGAATCTATTAAATTCAGTATCACGTTTCTAATATTTCAAGGAATAAAATTGTACCAATTTGATGATAGACGATTTGATTAATATCTCTGGTAGAGACATGATAATAATGTATATAGTAAACATCTATTTTTCAAACCATTATGACTGTTTGCTTAATACCATAAATAAAACGTTTTCATAATGGTATTCATTTACTATTTACTATACAAATTTTTCCTTCACCTCATTACAATGATTCAGAGATAAAAAAAGAATAATCTTGTTCAGTATCCCTCCAAAATTTAGATAAAATTAAAAAATTCAAATAGTTTATTTTCTAACACCAAATGAAATTTCATTTTAAACTGGATTAAATCCATATACAGTCTCATTTGTTATTATAATGTGGTTAATTTTTAGTTCAAGCCACCAGCTGTTTTAATTCAGTTTGAGCTTTGAGTGTGTAAACGTCCCTAAATCAATTAATTAATCATATTTGGATACCCCAAGATGAGTTTCATGCAATGTCCCTATAACAAGTTTTCTCAAACTACTGGAAAAGTAATCAGAATCTTCATATTTGTTGTTTAGATATTATGTAACCTTGATTAGAAGTGAATGTGTTGATTGATAAGGCGGACTTACAGGCGGATTGCTCAATTGGAATGTAGGTGGGAAGATCTCAGCCGTCTGACTGGGCATGGGCACTGACTGCGAAGTGTTGTACACTACAGTCGGTGGCGATGGGATGCCCGACATCCCTCCAGCATACTAACAAACATCACAAACAATTTTGTCAACAAATAACACACCACTAGCAACAAAACACCCTACACACACATCAATGGTTGCGTTCAAAGCCTCTGATCAATTCCATCGTGTTTTTTTTACGTTCAGTAAAAAACCTGATCACAGATGAACCACAGAATGGAAAGTTGGCTAGTATCCTGACGCCATAATCCGCCATCTTGAAAGAAAGTTTAGCATTGTAATATAGCGGTAGTTCTAATTTCTAACAAGTTATCCAGTCATGTGTCGTGACTATCTTGGTGCACTCAAATCTTGGTTAGATTGATACCTTCCATTCTGTATGTATTCTGTGGCTGAACGGTTGCTCATGAGTCATGACTGACAGATGTTTTTTCTGCTGCTTATATTTTTGTAAACAAAACTAGACCTATCTCATTGTATAATCAATTGAAATGAAAAACCATCAAGTGATTAGAGTTGATCAAAATGCTTTGGATGATATTTTAAATGTTATTGAATTTATGTAATCATGCATTATTTCTGTGCTCCCAAATACATTATAATGGAGTCAATTATAATTGTAAACAACCTCGTATTCAGCTGTGTCTGTTTACGTTCAGCTACTCTGTTTACGTTCTTTTCCATCGGTGAAAAGTAAGATGAGCTGATCAGTGAACGAGCCAGATATGACGTATTTCTTTTTCTTATCAGTTAGACCAAAGACCTTGAAGAGGTATAAATCAACAATGCCTATGCCTTCCTAATGCTAGCTCTTACTTGAAATTAAAGGCTGCCATTGAGGTATTTTAGCGCGAGATATTATATAATATATATATATTTTTGTAATATTATAGATTAAAAATCTTCAAGATCTTTAGTATGTAAAAATCTTCAAGGTTGTCCCCTCAATGGCCGATTTCAATTCCAAGTACACTAGCGCTGCATGTGAGTCTAAGTTCTTGAGACCTTGAGTTTGACCAAACAGTGCCTCGTTCTGAGCCACGTTCACTCACCGGTCTCATCGTTCACTCACCGATCAGTGGTTTGAACGCAACCAATGTGATCTATAATCGCTCAGATTATATAAATATAGATTATATAAATAACGATAGATTATTTAAAAAACGTGGTCTCAATACTCCCGTTGGAAGGATGACTGTTCAGGGCCAGCTTCACTGACAGATGTCATATTCATCAAGTTAAGCATTTTCCTTCTATTATCATTTTTCATTGAATATCATATTTTATTTTATAATTATTATTTAACGAAAATCCTAGTTAAATGCTGTAAATAGCCCTGAAGACTTCTGCTGCTGCAAATATTGACAACAGGGTTAACAGGTAGATGGAAATTCGATGAGAGCTTCTATCCAAAAATTCTATTATTGTATATTGTTTAACTACACGTAGGATTCTGTTTATTTACGTTTTTATTAAATGTTTAATTATGAAATGCTTTTGTGCTTTCAAATGCAATATTGTAATGTTAATTTTATTGGTTAAATAAAACACTATTAATATTTTTATTTTATGGTGTAATTTAATTCTATCTGTAGATATTTTATTTTTATTTGAATATTCTATTATTGTATATAGTTCAACTACACGTGGGATTCTGTTTATTTACTTTCTTATTGAAAGTTTAATAATGAAATGCTTTTGTGCTTTCAAATGCAATATTGTAATGTTAATTTTATTGGTTAAATGGTTTATTATTATTATAATTATGCATTATTATTTAATGGTTTAATTGAATTGTCCTCTACTTGAATTATTGTTTGTAAGGCAATGATTTTTACTTGAAATGTTTTTTATTGGTTTCAATTGCAAATAATTCGTCAGATTTTTCAATTGATATTCAATAGCATTGCGGTAACATTTCACATTCAGAAGATACCCACCGGATAGTTATTTTTGTGTAAATAAATTTTGAAAGTAATACATTAAGTAGTAAGAGTAGAAAAGTAGTAGTAAAATAATACATTCTATGGTCTTGAAACGTTTTTTTCATTAATATTTGTTTCCTTCTAACTATATTTTCAATAATACTAAATCCAAAAGTATTATTATACCATGATATGATACATGACTCTTCAACTTTATCTTAGAATACACAGAGCAAAATTTTAGCAAATAATAAGTAGTGGAGTAGTAAAGAGGAAAATTCTTGAAAGGGCTATAGATAATGTGGTTGTGTACGGAGAAAAGCCTGACTCAATCAATTATAAGTTGTAAAGATGAAGCAATAAAAACATGAGATAAAAGGAAGTTATAATAAAAAAATAACTTGATTTTTACATCTAGGAAAAATAAAAATAGATATTGTTGATCATATATATTTTTTATTATTATTCATTTTTTATTTCTGATCTTACTTGTGATTGATTTGAAATCTAAGTTACTCATTATACTTCTCTCATTAAAACTTCTATATTGTTCTTGTTCAAATGGCAAATGAATAGATATTGATATGGTGAGTTTACCTGGAATATGTGCGAGTTGGGTTGCTGCGTGTTGGAGCTGTATCCGCCCTGGGTGGCGTGGGAGGGGGGCGGTGGCGATAGCGCATGCGCAGCAGATGCGACTGCGGCCGCTGCAGCTGTTGGTTGCGGCTTCACACACAAAACACACAAACATTGTCAACAATGCCTCCACTACTTATCACCATTAGAGCTCCAATCCACAAACATAATTTGTAAATGGTCAAGCCGGGTACGATTTACAAGAGTGCACTGGAATTATTGACAGTAACTCAATAGAAAATTATTTATTGGTTCTTCAAAACAAAAAATATTTAAAAAAAACAACATATCGCCATAGAAATAATATGTTTCAGTGCAATCGTTATAAAGCGAACATGATTTAACCATGTTCAGGGAGCTTCTCAATTTTTTTCCAATATGATGATTCAATTATTTTATTTGAGACAGCAAATACATAAAGTAAATTAGGCCATGTCACTACAATAAGTATCAGGCACCAAAAACGGCTTCATGATAATACCTTGTATATTCTTATTTGCCTTATTTATCATGTGTTATCAATTCATTCAAATGAAATTCTCCGAACGAAAAAAATAAAAAAGAGTAAACATATTTTATTACAGAATTTACAATTCTATAATGGAAGTAGTTATTCCAAGATTCGATATAGAATATTTGAGATGAAATTATCACTTGCAATTGACAATCTGAATTTTGAAGTTGAACAACGTGAATCAGTTTACGTTTTGTATTACCGGCAGAGTGACCCTACTAGACACTATTTGAAAGAACTTGAAACAACGGAATCAAACGTCCTTTCATTAACTACAATGTTTCTTAAACATAATTAATGCACATGCTGTACATTTATTTAAATATTTTGTAATTGACTATTTATAGAAAATTTTTAGTTATTAAAGACGTACGATTCGGTTGTATCAAGTAATTAACAATATCACACTTCAAGAGACGTGATGCGAGCGTCAATAGAACGCTAATTTGTATCTACTAGACATAATATTCATCAAATAATTAATAAGGTTGTTGTCAATACTTGATCAATCAGTATAAAATTTATTAATTTATCAGTCATTTCAGGCGAATATTAATTAACTTGCATCTACACTGATACGTATTAATAACCCAAACTCATATTCATATGAGGCAAATAATCAATATAATTTATTTGTATTTGATTAATATGTTTTATTTTTCGCTAATGCTTTGTGTCTATATATTAGTGATTAATATAGATAGGTCAAATTCTCAACTCCTATTGATCAATATTATCTTTTCAAATATTAGTGAATTTTCGATTTATATCAAACTCATATTCATAAGAATGCACTCACATGAATACTAATGAATGCATTGGTATTCGAGTGATATATTTTTCATTAAATAAGTTTTACCTTCTAAACGCCAAGAGTGAATCCACACGAATGTGGCATTTCAGGGGCTTATATGATGAAAAATGCAAGGCTTGACATTTAATTTACCTTGCAAACTGGGCTAGAAACTGAGTTGATAGCATCAGGTTTAATCATGTTTTGCACATTCACGTAGCTATTGACACCTCCAGACACAGCATGGCTTTGACTCACACTGAAAAACAAAATATATTCATCAGATTAATATTAATCTCTATTTTATTTTAGTCAGACGTTTTTTATCCAGAGTTATTACAGTTGGATAGTACAATTACAGTGAAACCTCACAAATCCGTTCCCCATGGAACCGAAGGCATGATCAGAACATAAAAACGCCGGAATATCGGATGTACTCATCTATCAACATTATAACATACTTAAACTATATTTTTGCACTCATTATCTGTAATAAATCATCGACAAGAACCAAACTGAACGGAATGATACACCTGAAATGTTAACAAACATTGGTTTTGAGGATTTCACGTTCATCTAAGCTAGCTTTTGGAAATCTATAAACTATAAAGCTCAATTTAAGCAAAAATGAGTAACTTTGCAAAACTCTCACACATTATTTCCTAGGCAGTACCAGTACCTAATTTCATTTATGAAATGCAGAATTGCTCATAATAATATTCATGATTATGATTGATTTGTTATTATTGTTACCTTCATTTACTTCAATACAACAATATATTGTGAGTATTATGAAATGTTTGAAAAGAGAAAACAGCTATCAAACGAGTTTACTATCAATTTATTCACTCATTAATACAATAATTCCAATTCATATGGCTAGACTAGGGGAGAGCAACAGGCTTATCCCGAAACTGCTCTTCTCCCAAATTTCATCAACAGTAAAGTAGGGTTTTCACTAGTCAAGTTTCCTTGAATTCAAGAAAACTTGAAACAATAAAACAGAAACTTGAATCCACTATACCAACGTAAACTCTTCTCCAAGTTTTCTTGAATCAAACTCTACTTAACATTACCAAAAGTAGAAATTGGAAGATCAAACAATATAATACTTGGAAGATTAAACTCTATAATACTCTTTGTGTAATGTCATCTTGTAATCTAGGCTGTTATATGAGCCTACCTGTAGACAAGGGCGGCAGTTTCAGCAGGCGATGGATGGTCGTTGTCGTCTGCGGCCGACTTGCCGACCTGGTAGGGCGAGGGGTCGTCGCAGTTGGGGTTGGGGTTGGCAAAGGGGTTGGGCGGGAACGCCCCCGTCACCCCTCTGTCCTCTTCACCACCACCGTGGTGGTGGTCCATCACCGTTGAATCCCACACCTGTAAACATAAATTGTCACATTTACACAACCGAGCAAACAGATAGTTACTATCTATAATCGTTATTTACTCAGTGGAACAATATACAATAGTACAACTTTTTCCTCCAAGGGTCTAAGGCCTGGTATGATATGTGTGATCACACATGACTCATCATAGTTTTATAGCAACCGTAAACGAACATTCAAGTCACACCTATACTGTACGACACCATTCATGTTATACTCGTTCTCTACTTGAGTTGATAAAAATATTAATATTAGAAAAGGTGTTTCAATTCTCACTACAATTACAATTTTATTAGCCCAAGAAGAGAACGAGACATACAGGTAAGGTTTCTATGACACTTATTATATCCAATGAACTATTAAACCTATAGTTTTAATGGTCAATTACATTTAATCTGTCCCTGAAACTCACAGACTCGAAGACGGAGAAACAAGATTGACGGGAAAACATTTCAAAGTGTTGCCATATTACTCACGATGATGAACTTGATGATGAAGATCAGGTTCAATTTTTGGGTATTTTATTAGATAGGCGACTAACTTGGACTCCTTATATTGAAAAATTATGTGTCAAAATAGCATCTGGAGTATTTGTCATGAGACAGCTTGCAAGGCTCAAAGTAATCTACTAATAACAGCCTATCATGGTATCTTATTGTCGCATATAAGGTATGCCATCATAGTGTGGGATAACTCGTCAAAACAAAATATGGATAGAGTATTCAAGATGCAAAAGAGAGCTGTTAAGTGTATAGGAGAAGCGAATAGGCTAGCTTCTTGCAGGCCACTGTTCGGTCACTGGGTCTACTAACAGTGCCTAGCTTGTTCATCTATGAGGTAATTTTATTTGTAAGAGCAAGTTATTTGAGCCAAACTCTTGACGTTCATGATTACAACACGCGAAACCGATCTGACTATCACTTGGTGAGGCATAATAGTAGACTATTCGAGAAAAAACCAAGCTATACTGGTAGATTATTCTATAACAAGCTACCGCTCATGCTGAAAAGAATTGAAAATACCCAGACATTTAAAAACCAATTGAAAAAGTATTTAATTGATGCAGCTTTTTTTTGCTTACAAGAGTTCCTGTCAGATTGAACAACTTCAAAGAATTAAAATATGACGAGTAATTAGAATAGGGCTGTATTATCCACTTATATGTTCACTTGACTATTCCGTATGGATTGGTGATTTATACACTTTGACTGTTCTGTACTGTATGGAATTGTGTATTCATAAGAATGACTTGTCTTATACTCCCTCCTGGAGTCTCCCAGACGAAATCTTAAAAAAACGAAGCTATCTAGTGTTGTGAAAAAATCCCTAATCTAGATAAGAGAAGAACTCCAATAAAATTTAGGTAATAAGATCGTGTGACACTATTTTTGAATTGTTATTGATGAAGTTGTCACAAAAATGCATGTAAAAGTTTTGTAAGCATTGGAATTAAATTTGAGTCGATTCGAGAATTAAGACAACGCTTTCGAAATATATGACAATTGTGAATGATATTCTAAATGACCTGTGACATGTATAATAAATGAAAGTGTTAAATTTAAGATACTGAAGTTGATTCTTCATCCACTGGACACTGGATACAAGCAAATTTTACAATGGGCTAAATCTTTACCTACTCAATTCAAATTGCAACTCAATTTGCAACTTATTGCAAATGGGCTTTTATAAACTTGGCTTCTATAATTTATGTGTTAAATTGTAGCCTAAAAGAAATCAAATTCTCCTAATTATCTGAGTGTTGATCAGTAGATGCTCACAGCCAATAGTTTTACATGTCCAATAGGGAATCAAATATCTATGACGTATTTATGTATATATGTATGTGTAATGGGGCCTTAATCAAGTATATACTCTCCCCTTTATCGCAAATTGACCTAAATCTTCATCCACATCTAATATAATACAATTTATGATGAGGACTGTGAAATGGAGCTCACCTTTCTGACAGATAGTATCTTGAGGTCGAGCTCGGCGGAGGACGAGGGCGCCGACAGCTGCTGTTGCTGCGGGTGTGCATGCGCATGCGTGCGTTGCATGAGCTGCGACATCTTGGCGACGGCGGCCACCTTGGCGTCGCCCGCCGCATCAGTCGCCGTCAGCTGCGACAACTCCAGGAAGTCCAGCTTAATGTCGGCGCCATTGTCGTCCTTGCCGAACGACAGCGGCATCTGAATGGGGTCCGGCTTGGCGTCGTCCGCCACTTGCTTGTAGCCGCCCATCGACTCTTCCAGACCGTCCAACTTTCTGTCTGCAATCGCACACAATACAACATTACACTTCTTCCTACATGTAAATCACTATGCTTGTTTATATACATTGATGCAGAAAAGTGATAGTAGTTTTAAAACTTGTCGATTGTCAGTCGACACTAAGAATTGACCTTCAATTGGCAGAGATTATGTTGTCTGTGTGAGAGTTTTTCGACTGAGTTACTGTGGCATATTGTTGATGGTGTTAGTAGTATTGGTGTCTGCTATTATATACTGTATTATATTCACTGTTACTAATTGTATTTTCGGTCTTTGTATAAGCTATTGTAGAAAATGACGTTGTTTGTAACATTTTTATGTTTCTTGACAATAAAAGATTGATTGATGAGAATTAGCCTATCCGAGGACAATATATTTTCTGAGTGTCGGCCGACAATCGGTTAGTGTGAAAATGATCATTAGATTTCTTCATTTATGTACATTAAGAAACGTCCTGACACAAAACATGATAATATGTAGATAACTATTCAATGAATTAAAAAAGTAAAATTACAATACGATAGTTACCTCTATTTTTGTTTATTCTAGTATCCTTGTATTTCAATTTTCCAGCATCAGCGTTGGTTTTCAAATTTGTATTTTCAAATATCAGAGAAGGAACAGGACTTGATCCATCTACAGCTGATTTCTCAATCGCCTGAGGAAATACCAAACAAAAACAGATTAAGATAACATACATCTACAAATGTAATACGATAGCTTATAGATTTAATACATCATGTAAGTAAGAATATAAATACATTCAACTTATCTCATTTCATAACTTGAAGATTTTGAAATAATTTCAATAGTTGGCAAAATTATATAGTAGCTAGCAATTCTCATAAATAAAAATACTTCGTTTTGAAAATATATTCTTATTAATGGATTTGAATGTTAAGCAGTTATATATTCCCTATGACATTCATCACAGTATTGTAGCAAATATGAGTAGGTTTTAATTCATAAATAATCGATGCAAAGAATATAGATGGTTTGATGGCTTACCTCACGACTCAATTTATTCAACATTTTCTCACTAGACTGGCCTCCCATACCTCCAGGACTACTCCTCTGACTGCTGCCTCCTGAATGGCCGTGCTCTCCAATTTCAACACTGCAAAAAAAACGTAATTTTCAATCAACTCAAAACTACATCATTGTAGAGTAGTGCAGAACAGGTAAGAATAGTGTTACCATGGCTGCAGGAGGTGAGGAGCTCTCTATATCTATTTCATCTATTGCTATTTTCAACTCATCTTTCCTCACCTCCGCCCGCCGAGCATGCAACTCCCAGCCCTACCACCTCATCCAATCAAATTCATTGGCTTGCTTCAACAGGAATCTGTTCAAATATTTACTGGATGGTGACTGGGCTATTGTCCTAATGTTAATTTCATTTCTCTGCGTTCCATTCATCATTATTCAGTTAAATTGATATTCTCATCCTTATTTCTATTCATTAATTTTATTTGCTCTATTTTCTTCAATCTTTTCATCAATCTCATTTAATTAATAGTTTGACCGTGGTGCTGCCGGTCTAAAATAGCAGGCCTAGTGTCCCAACAACCCAAGGTGCTAGAGTGATAGAACCCCACCGAAAATCCGGGTTCCTTTATATCCATAATCCTCCATATTCTACGTCCTTACCCCTCTCCAAGCCCACTTGTACCTTTCACATTTTCACTTCCCTGTGAATTCTGCCCATCCAATAAATTAGCCTACATTATTTTCATCATTTGTATTAATTTCCACTAATATTTTTCACTATGTATTGTATTTCAATATAGAAGTGTTATTTTTTTGTTTTGTTCAATATGGCAAACACTTTGTTCAAGTGTTTGCCATAGGTCTAGTCAGACCTGGCAATGTACAGCCGGGTCCAGACGCTCAAGCAAAAGGCGGATCGTTTGGTTCAAACAAAAGACTGATGTAAAATTGCGTCCACACGCATCCGTCTTATGTCGTCCGTTTTCCTATTTTTGTGCTCACAAGTTCAGTTCTTGATATGTTTATTTATTTATTCAATCATTCAGAATTATACAACTTACAGAGAAGTACCACAGGCTAACTTACGCCCAAAACGGTTACAATTCTAATTTTTACAACAGTCCAAAGTAGCTAGAGGTTATGTGTCACTTCAATATGAATTGTGATATGGCTCATTGAGTCTGAATTGTATACGGTTGACATATATCCGGTAGATGAGTAATAATTATATCATATTTTTTCGCTGATTCAACTGGATAATGCTATATTTAACAACATAATTACAAAAATATTACGGTTAATTGCTAAATGGCTTTGTTTACATGTCATATCTCGAGACACAGTGATTGTAAATGGATTGAAATTTTGTAAATAGTATTCTTATCAACAATATACCGGGTGCTTCAAAAAAATGTATACACACTTTGAACTTTCATAGAAAATTTATTTACCGTTCTACAAAGTTAAATTTCAGGAAAATAGAAAGCTGAAAGTCCAATGTAAATGAAACATAAATAACAAATAATGTTAATACTGTTCAAATTGGTGACCTGCAGCATCAATACAATTCTGAGTACGAGTCATTCTGTACATCGTATCAAAACGTCCAATGAGATTTCTCTACACACTGCTTGAATCTCATTCCAAAGAATGTCTAGGTTACGTGGTTTACGTTTGTACACCTCATCTTTTACTGTGCCCCACAAGAAGAAATCCAGTGGTGTAAGGTCTGGAGAGCGTGCTGGAAACTCGTTTGGCCCCCTGCGTCCTATCCACTGGCCTGGCAAATTTTGATCCAGGTAAGCTGTTCGAGGCCGACCTGAATGACCTTTATGCACATCACACACTGTTCCATGAACTTCGAATTTGTCTCGTATGCGTGTAATTGTTAATCTTGAAGGTGGTTCTGTATCATACTCCCTTCTTCACTGTCTTTGAACTTCATTTACATTCTCAAACTTCCAGTACCACTTAATAACCTGCTTACATTCTTCAAAACTCAAACGTATGTTGATATTACAAATTCCAACTAAAAATATAACATAGAGGGACGATTATGCTGCCACCTGGCGAAGAAATATAACATTAGCCTTGTAGAGCGGTAAAACTACGATTGTTTAAAGTGTGTATACATTTTTTTGAAGCACCCTGTACAACTTAATATATCATGATAGTAAATCATAATATCAACATCAAATTCTGAGAGTATCATGAGAATCGAGAAAGAAAAAAAAAGTGTTGAATGGCGTTATATACAATCGATAAAAAACTTGCTTATTTTCAAGTACTCGCGAGGCATTTTATTAATTTGAGGGCGCTGAATCCGAATCTGAAATCACAATTTCTCTATCTCCATTTTTAAGCGATTTAGGTTTTGGTGGATAGGCAAACGACGGACGGTTTGATGGAAAAAGATTCCCGGCCGATACATTTCAAGTTTGACGACTAAAGCTTGAAGACCAATCCGTTTTACCGTCCAGACGCAACGACTTACATGCTCCGACTTTTGCTTGAGCAAAAGACTGAAGCTAAACTTGAGCGTCTGGACCGGGCTTAAGACGAATTGAATAAATATCAAATATCATCAATGGTGCAACAAAATCTGTGATTATATTTCTTTTCACAATCATAATAAATATTAAAACATGAAAATAGATTTATGGAGAAGAGAAAGAGAGAAGATGGATAGAGATTAAAAATCATCGTTAAATACTTTGTGATTTGTCCAGTTGAGTGTGAATCTCTCCAGACTGAGATACATTGTGAAAGTGTCCGCCTCTGAGGGTGCACAACATTCTAAAGGTGCTCCACTTAGCCCAATCAATAGTCTATTTACATTCACTGGAAGTGCGCTTATTATCTATCATTCGTTCTAAATGTTTTCATATGTATATAATATTGTATATACTGGAGTGTACCAATAATTTTAATTCGTTGTATAAGATTTGTTGGCAATAGCTATAGGTGAGACCTATGTTCAAGTACAGTTGTCGTCCCGTAGCTTTGCCTCAGTGGCCTTGAAACGGCCTATAGATAAGACAAGGTAGGCTATAGTTAGCGGGGTGATATCCATAACTTTGCAAAATCATTAGTCTCAATCATCCCTATAGGTCAAAGATGTTCTCTACAGAGCCATAAAGACCAAGGAAGCTACCTACACAGCTACTCAGCTTACTCGAACTCTTTCAGCGCCTACTTAGCGTGATACATGTCTAACGCTCTTCAAAATTTCAGCAAAACGACCCAGTCTCACGATATATATTTTTTAAAATAAATTCAATAAATTCTCTAAATTTCATACACAATGTGTAAACACGAATAATCAGAAACAACCATTTTTCTTGATAGTTTACTTTCTCATGTCACGAAAATTTCAAGTTGTAAATTTCTCAAATTAAGTACCCAGTTTGCAAAAAAAAGTTGATCAATTTTCAATTCAATTGACACAATTGGCATCCTCCAACAATTTTCATGGTCATTCCAAAGTTTCATCAATTTCTGATGGTTAGTTTGTGAGTTTAATGTGTTGGAAACAAAAACGGAGCACCAATGACAAATCAAGTCTGATTCTTATCAAATTCTATTCATCTTCTGAATGAGTACGCTCAAACTTCGAAGGACAAAAAAGATGAGTAATTATTAGTTTTATATGAATAAGTTTCTTTTGGGGAAATGTTGGAAAGTTTTGAAAAATGGTTAATGTTTTTGAACGGGAAGTATTGAACTGTAGTGACCCTGGCGGGTCTATATATGTTACAAAATAACAGTATACTGTATGTTACAAACCCGGATATATGGATAACTGTATGTTAGAAAATGGTGAATGTGATGTTGCTCACCAATTGTCCATGATAACATTGCTGTTGGGTTCGACCTTTTTGTAGCCGACTGTTGCCATTTGCAGTCGCTGGTCGACCATAGTGATGGACGGCGACATCGGCTTATCCCATGCATTCACCGTAGGCGCAGCTGCCACCGAAACTTCTGTCAACAACCAATCAAACATATCTTAATCCACATAATCTCTTCATATCAAAACAAATTTAAAAATAAATTGTCAAGTGAGACAGTAGAGTATTAGAATGTAAAAAAAAAAATAATTAAGAATAGTATCATCTCAAAGAAACGATAGCATAAGAAGATATCCCATGGTATAGGTCGTTTTTGTTACGAATTTCAAGCCAATTTTCTTAACCCTGCACACACACACAGATTTTTGTTCGTACGATATTTTTCCGTCCTTATGAATTCTATCAGATTAAAAGGAGCTAGACAAATATCTTCTGTTTGAAATCATCTGTTTAATATAATAGAATTTATAAGGACGGCAAAATAACGTACAAAAAAAAATCTGTCTTTGTAGCTAGCGTATGAGAGACTACCAGCATCATATAACTTCGCGAAAAATAACTACTAGGATTATCGGATTGAGTCAAGGTTGAAATTTGGAACATAAACACCCTATACCATTATATAATATATCTTCTTATACTATCTTTCCTCTATGGTGCTATTCAGTGAAATGAGTTAAGCGTTGCTACACATAAAATAATAAAATACAACATAGACAACTTTATTTTGTTGATGTTCAACAACTCATAATGATTAGTTGAGGTATTATTTCAATTTATTAAAACTCGTTTCTTCCTCAAAAGCATTAATCCATGTGAAAAACGTCCAATGTATTCAGCCTACGTAATTGTATTCTGTTGTAAAATTTTCATCACTTTATTTTAGTACAATATTCTTCATGCTGTCGTGGCGAGGGAAGTATTCCATGTCAATAAAATGTAGGGGAGTACTGACTATTGGATTGATTTTCTTTTCAAAAATCAGATACATCATGATTGGGAATACTGTATTTTTCTACGAGAAAGCGAGAGTTTAAATACGGATTAAAAACATCCAAATTATGTAGTTTGATTTGTCCAGTAAAGCTGAAGAACTTCTGACACATTGTGAAGGAGTGCCCTACAGTGAGGTCCACGTTATAATGACAAGATGAGAGAAATATGGGAAACAGCCGATTCTCTGCCTTGCCACTGCCTTCTACAGAATGTAGCTGATACATCAATTCGATAGACAACAACCTTTTTTTCAAAAAACGATTAGTTTCAGTTATTATTACATTTTCAAGCGTGAAACAAAAAAATATATCACAAATATTTTACTGTCCAATCAATACATTCAACATTTGCATCTATCAACTCATATGCTAAAACTTTAATAAACACGAATACATTTTAGTTGTTTTTCCGGTGTGAATAAATCCTTTAGATATATTTGAGATCATTATTAACAAGAATCAATAATCAACATTAGAAAACTGGGATGATTTGATTCACAGCTATCTACTATAGAAGGCGGTGGAAAACATAATATGGAAAACGTACGAGCCTTCATTCCATTTCCACTGACATAATAACGTTAATCTCACTCTAGTTTATTCAGCAAAAAAACAAAGAACAGTTGTCCTTTGCCGGTAGTGCCATATTGCAATTCAGAATATTTATTTTATCAATTTGTATAAAATTTTATGGAAAATAAAGGAATTTGAATTTGTACAAATGATATCTGTGTGAAGATATCATGAAGCCCATGTGAAGAATATTTTTAATCTCTGCACCACTGTTTCGCTAATGTTTGTAGTGTATATTAGAAAAGGAAACGAATTTAATATGACTGATGAACTGACCTTTAACATTGAACATGGACACGTTCTGATTGATCTTGTTCATCTCGCTGACGTCATAGGGCTGCTGCTGTTGTTGCTGCTGATTGGTCTGGAACCTGGGGATGACGACCTTCTTGCGACTGTTATAGGACTTGCTGCCTCCCGAGGAGGAGTCCCTGTTCTGTCCACCACCTCCGCCGCCGCCGCCTCCACGCATGGCCGGCCCCTTGCCGCCGCCGCCCCCGTCCTGTGGGGTGGGCGAGTTGGACGAGTTGCCGCCGCCTCCGTAGCCACCTTTGTTGGACTTGTTGTAGCGGTCGTTGTTCTTGGCGCCGCCCCTTGGTTCCCTCTCCCTCGGTGGCTGCTGTTGATCAGCTGACTTCTGGTTGGTCATCTGTTGGCGTTGCTTGGCCGCGTTCTTCTTGTTGCGCACCTCGTTGAAGCCGGCGCCCGAGTCTGCGGCATAAAGCGAATTGCCTTCATCATCGACGCCCCCCTCCCCACCCTCGTGGTAAGCGCCACCTGGCTGATCGTCTACTACCACCACACCTACAATCAACACACGCACCATGCACCACTCAACACAAAACAAAATAAATAAACAAAACCATCTTGTTAAATCAATAACTAAATCAAATAAATCGTACAACAAAAGAAGAATTAGCCGAAAAATATAAATCAACAATAAATTAACAAAACTAATAATGAATACTGAAAGAATATCAACAATGAATTGACAAAATAAATAATCAAGTAAGTCGATTTGAATTTTAACTTGAGTAAATTTAATTTTGTAACTCAAAATTAATAATAAGTTGATAAACGAGAAAAAAATATTATAATTTGATTAAATACATTCGTAAAACACCAAATAATAAGTTAATCGAAATTAAGCTATAATCTTGTAAGTAGAAGTAAAGTATAGGGTATGAAGGTTTTTCAGCAGTGACAATGTTGGTTAAGTCAACAAAATAAATAATGGAAGAACGAAAAATAAGTGAAAGATGGTACCAGAGAAAATTGATGGGTACATTGAATAAGTTGTGAAGGCTCTATTTACAAGGAAATTAGCAGCGGCAATATTGATGAATGATAATAATAAACAAGATGGATCATGATTAGGCATAACAATGAATATTCCTACTAGCTTGGTTGTATTAATAATTGTATTAATCACCCTACTAATTGGTTGTAACCCTACTAAATTGTTTAGTTAATCAATGAACAAGAAAATCATTCTAAATTACTTGACACAAAAATGAGAATTGAAAACACGTGGAAAATGTAGACTTTTACTGTAAGTTGAAAAAGTGATAGATGTTTGAATTGGAAAATAGAAATGTCGGTTGGAAAGACTAATTGCTCTATTTTCCCTATTGAATAAATGACATGATATTCTGTGCTGCCTGTCACGACCTTATGTGAACTATGAGTAATATATGAAGTGATAAACGTGATTTTTTATGAAAATGATACTGATACACTACAATAAAGATTCTACAACTAAGATTATGAAACATTTGATGCTCGTGAAATAGAAAATAATATATAATCAAGAATCCAGAAAAATGAAAAATCTTCTTTATCCAACAGTACACTTATCTGCATTCTTTACACTTGAGCTGTGTAAAAGGATTGATTGTGTTAGTGACAGAAAAAAAAATAATAAAAAAATGGAATAACAGAACACAGGTGAATAGCAAAGGTTGAAATGAAATCTTGCACAGGTTTAAAAAGCAATGAAATAAACCTTGCACTCACTCAGACCATCACATTCAACCATCTAATTCTAATAGAATCACTATCTACGTTATAGTTACTTGACTTTTATTATTTTCAAATTTCATGGAACAAATAGTCTAATTCAAGTTTTGGAACTTCAAGTCTCGTCTTCAAATCTAATGTAATATTGGTTCAATTCTCTAATTTCAATTTTTCAAGTAATGACTCTAGGAGCATTATTATATACTACATGTATTGCATATTTGACTGAAAAATATACAAAGATTTTCATTATTCAAATATGCAAAGTAAAGCACTGACAAGATTACAATAGAAAATTTGAGTTATTGATTAATAATATACTTCAATTGAGTTATTTGTTGGCAATAAATTAACAGCTACAGTAACATGTTTTATGGAACAATTCTAAAACCAATCTCAAAACAAGAATTGAATCTAGTCAACAATTGGTAGAAGGGGCTGAGAAATCGAGCTGAATTTATTGTTTTATGCTAGTTGATCAGATTAGATTTTCTGGCAAGGAATTGTTGGTGTCGTTATGAATGATTTTATTCATTTATAATAAATATTACAATATTAAATATTATATTTATTTATAATATATATGTAGGTTACAAGATTCATAAATGAATTGCCTTTTCATCTGGAAGCAAGAATTGATTACAAAATACTAAAAAATTGAATAGAAAACTATTTCTTTTCAATTGAAAGCATTATCTAATTTTTAAAACATATTTTAAAGCGTGGATTATTTTTTTCTCTATTATTGTATAAAAACAGGAAACAACCAATGTAACAAATTTATTCAAGCATAACTAACTGATTGCAACTCTCACCAGCGGGCAAGGTTTTATTCCTTTTGCTGGTGATGCCAAATTAGAAATGAAAAGTATCTAATTATGATTTTGGTATTATTTATGCTTACTTTTTATTTTATTATTTTCTACTTTTTATTATAAAATTATGTATTTTCTTTTATCTGTTTTGAATATGTATTTATTGTATGGCAAATAAATGATTTGATTTGATTAGGGTACAAGGGAAGACCCACATCATATTTGTTGATAATTAGAATGTTGCACGATACCAGTTCATCTCAAATGAACACTTATAATTATTGTTGACTGACGTTATGTAACAGTACAGTTAAAATAATTTTGAACTGAAGGCATAAATAACAATTTAATGGAATGAAACTCATGTTATGTGACAGTAGAGGCATACTCACTGGAGCTCAACAGATCAATGCCATCTAGATTGTTGGTCTTGTCTTTGTTGGAGTCGTTGCGGCGGTTGGTGGCATCGGCGAGGGCGGACTCGTTGCTGTTCTTGTCAGCCGCCCCCGACTCCTTGGCTCCGCCTCCGTTACCCTTGCCGCCGCCCCCGACGCGGCCTCCATTCATCACCTGCTGGCCGGACCGCGTGTCCGAACCCGACCGGTCGTAGCTTCTCTTGTCGCCGCCTCCTCCACCACCTCCACCCCTGGACACATGCATCACATTTCAAATACATGCAAACACATTATTATTATGATTATTACACAAATTTATTTGAAATTCAATTCAAAAGAAATGTTGAAACACTGTGTACAAAAGCTGTCGCTCAAAAAAGTTGAGAATCATTCGCCTGCTACTCCCGTTGGAAGGGTGAGCACTTGAGCCAACTCCTCTGAATACGATTCATTGTTGAAAAATCGCTTCCCGGAGGTAATTAAAAATATTCTAGTTTCCAAAACATTCCATGTACGACAGATGTAAAAAGTTTTTGAATAAATCACTGTTTCAAGAAATGTTCTTAATGTATTAAACTATCCATGTCAAACAAGGCAACCCATTGTTTCCATTTCATGAAATGAGTATTTATTGTAAGTAAATTTTATTTGTGATGACTATATTCTATTGTTGCAATTATCGTTGTAGGAATTTTGTGAAGATGGGGAAGTATTACTTGATGTTCTACTTTAAATATTTGGTTGTTTTGACATACGTATCATTTTTACAGAGTATGTAATTGCATTGTTTGTTTCGAAAAATTGAGGAAAAACTCTAACCTTCGGCCCTCAGTCCTGCGCGCTCCACGACCCGAAGAGGTTCGCGACGAGTGATACGCGTTGCTGCCTCCACGCTGCTGCCGCGAATCTGCCGCCTCCTTGCGGCCGCCTCCATCCACATCCTGGCCCTCGTCCGACATACCCTCCTCCCACATCTCATCCTGGTCCTGGTCTCCCTGCCGTCCCCGACCACCGCCTCCACCCCGTCCCTTCCTCGGGTCGCCGCCTCCACGGCGTTGCTCGTTTTCCTTGGCGCCGCCTCTTGACTGGTAGCGGCCACCATCTACTGCCGCCCCCGCTGGCGCCGGTTTGCCGCCTCCCACTTGTCTTGGACCTGGGTTTATAAAACAACATTCGGCCTGATTACTCAAATTCATAAAAAAATGAAGCTGCAGCCTGTTCTCAGACATAATAATACTAGTAGTTCAGAGAACAGTATAATTCGCTACACTCACTAAAATCACTATTGACACACGCCCGCCTATTCACACACAAACACACATACAAATTGGATTTAGAGTATGATGATAAATAAAAATGCAATAGGATCGGTGGAGGACGCTGAGAAATAGAAGTTCTTTACATTTTTGAGCTTGGATGCACGGTTAAAGAGATAAAAAATCTGAAACTTGAAATGTGGGTCTTGATGGTTGGGGGGGGGGGGTATGATTGAATTATAAAAAAATTCAACATGTAATGTATGAAATAAGACCGCCTTTAAGCGCTAGAAAATAAAAGTTCGCTACACTATTGAGCTAGGAAGCACGCCTAAAGAGATAAGATATCTGAAATTTGGGACTTTGTGAGGGGGGTATTATCGAATTTTAAATTTTGAATATGTGATATATGAAATAAGACAACCTTGGAGCGCTGAAGAATAAAGGTCCTCTACACTTTTGAGCTCGGAAGCACGGTTGAAAAGATAAAAAATCTGAAACTTGGATTGGGACTTGGAAAAAAATCGAATTCCAAACATTAGAAAATTTTCAACATGTGATACATGAAATAATACCGCTTTGAAGCGCTGAGAAGAATGAGCCCAATTTGAACCTGATCTGATAAAGTATTGAAAAGTTAGGTTGATTTTTAGGGTAAAATTTCCGAATAAAGGGCCGCCATCTTGAAACGGGGATGAATTAAAAAATTTTAAATACATATCTTTCTGCGCCTTGTTTCAAAGTACTTGTATACCAAATTTTATCCAAATCAGACTATAACTGCGGTACAAACAAACAAACGCCGATTGACTTGAAACATAGAATTCGCTTCGCTCATTCAATTAGCATTACAATTCAATTTCATCAGAATACTCAATTTGATCAAAAGAGATGATGTTCATTCAACAAAATATATTATTTTGCCAGTAAAATAAATAAAATGGCATATTGTATGAAGGATAATCTCAAGAACATTGGAACCCCAAACTATTATAGAGAATCAAATTTTCATCAATCTCTGATTCAAGTTATTAAATTTTTTATTTGATCTACAGGTATTTGCGAATTCTAAATTAATCTGAAAGATCTTTTCTTAGTTTATTGTTTCATTGATTAGTTCAAGATTTTGCTACAAGATTTCAATTTTTTTAAACGAAGCCTTTCTTTATACACTTACGGTAATCTTGTTCCAACTCTAGGAGGTTTCCTTATTAATATTATTATTCATTGAATTTTCAATATCCACTTTTATATTGACTTAACTATTTATCAATAACGTTATTTGTTATTGAAATGTTCTGAATATAATAATTATGTTGCTAGTATATATCATCATTATATATTCTACATAAAATATGTGATAATCATGTGAATTATCTGATGAATCGTGAATCTCATATCTATTTCATAAATGAGAAAGATTAAAAATGTTGATAAAATCAAGATGTATACACAACTGCTTAGTTCTATCATAATGCTCACCTCAGTCAGACATTTCTCACCAAGTATCCATAATCCTCTTGATCAAGATTAATTATTCTTCAAAATCTTCAACTGATTTGAATGAATATATTTTTTATGGAATTGATTAACATCAGCAAAATATGGACATCTGAATTTCTCGATTTTCATAAATCAAGGCGTAAAAATTTCTAGATCCTCAACTGAATGAAATACTTGCTCTGTAAAATTTTCGATTTCTGTGAAAAATATTCTTTGGGGCCATGAGGCAAAATAATGTTCGTCTTTCAAAATTTGAAAGTCTTATTGAATGTTCTAAAAGTATTTATTGGAGAGTTTTTGTAATTGAAAAAACAAATTGAAGTTCAATTTATACAGACAATTAAAACGAGAATGGGATATAGAAAATATATTTTTAAAACGATTACACATCTCTGTAATACATTATAAATACTACTTTTCTATTTTATCGAAGTGAAATATGAATCTCAAATAAAATTAGGAAATATAAAATCAAACTAGAATAAAAAGCGAACAGAGATGTGATAAATATATACATTTTGAACTTAAAAAAAATGAATATATACAGGATTTACTTTCATTAAAAATATAAAATCATAAAAAGTAATAAAATTGATTCAAAGTGAGTTATGCGATAGAAGCACTCATCCCATTAATTAAATATTATAAGTTGATAATCAAGAGCTTCATTGAGAAATGTTCTTTGCGCAATAGCAATACTTTCAAAGACAATGTCACAAACGGAAGTTTCTTGAACGACTGCTGAGTTTCTCAATGATTCGACCAATAAATTCCTCAATAAAGTTCAGAGTTTAACTAATTTTCGTTTTTCATTATTCGGTGGCGAATATTATTTTTGGTTAAATCCAGAAATTCAGAGTTTATGATTCGATCAGGTATTTTTCTTTCAACAAAATTCAGAGCATTCAACTTGCAAGATATCTTGAAAGATTGATTAGTTTCTTTTCGCAGCAATATTGTTCCAACAAAATTCATAGATTGGGTAAGATAAGTTTCTTGACTGACTGAATGCGCACTCTACTTGTAGCATTTATAAAACTTATTCGTACCTATAGCGGAAGAAGGTGGTCCCTGGCTGCTGGTCTGACTCTTGGACTTGTCCATGTCGTTGTGCTGTTCTTCCTCCTTGGAGGGCTTGTCCTTCTCGTCCTGACCGGACTTGAACTTGGCCGAAGGCGGTCCGTAATTGATACTGCCGCCCCCACTGCCCCCAGTCGACCGACCGCCTCCACCGCCTCCGTGGCTCATGCCTCGGCCGAAACGCGATGGTTCACCGCGCGGTACAAAACCTTCCCGTCCGCCGCCACCCATACTTCTGGGACCGCCCTCGTATCCGCCGGAACGCTGCTTGTTGTCCATTGGACGTCTCCCCCCTCCTTCTCTGTCACCACCGCTGGCAATCTTCTCATCTCGTTGCTGCTTTGTGTCTCTATCTCTATTGTCTCTGTCTCTATTATCCCTTTCTCTATTGTCTCTGTCTCTATTATCTCTTTCTCTATTGTCTCTGTCTCTATTATCTCTTTCTCTATTGTCACGCTCCCTATTATTCTTCTCATCTTTTTCGTTTCTACGGTTACCTTGCTTTGGCGACCTGTTAAAAAAGAAAACAGTTACTATAATAACATCTAGTCGACATTATTTGGACTTAAATATATATATATATATATATATATATAATATATATATATATATATATATATATATATATTGACCTGATACTATTAGTGATAAACATTAAGCTACTCATTCATTAGTAAATAAATTCATGAATAATTATTATTAAACGAAAATCCGAATTAAATTTTGTAAATCACTCCGAAGACTTCTGCTACTGCAAATATTGACAACAGGGTAAACAGCTAGATGGAAATTCGGGGTGATTTATTATAGCATTTGATTAGAATTTTCGTTTAATAATAATTATTCATTAATTAGCATTTGAACAAATGCAATTTGTAATTTATTTGCATCTGTAAATAAATTCAGTACCTATTGATTCCAATGAACTGAATTGATTAAAATTGCAATTTGTATAGGTCACTAGTATAACATGAGCCTCAACCCCTCGAACGGTAAAAGAGTGACTGACGTAGTATGGATATAGTAAAAGCGAGATTGCTTCTTTCACAAATCTACCCTCTCACTCTGCATGAATATGTCCAGTGTGGAGAATGTTGGAAGTAAAGATAATGGCCCATATGAATAAAACCAGAGCAAATGCTCATGAGCAAGAGCATGGAGCATAAGGTTTTGCTCATGAGCAAAAGCATTTGCTCATTTTTATATGAATAAGCTTTACCTTATGCTCCTGAACTCTGGAGCAAATGCTCACGTATTTTAGAAATTTTTCATCAGCTGATTCGCTTTTGTAGCCTTAGTTTGTTTTTATAGCTCACGGAAGCGCTAAATATGCAAGTAGAGTGCACCGCTTGTGTTTGCGTCGTCTGCTCTGTTTTCTATTTATGAATAGAGTTTTAGGTTAGTTGAGTTTAGAATTTTGAAATAATAGTGTGAAAAAATGTCATCTCTATAATAATCTTCAGCATATTCTTATAATATCAATAGCCTTCTTATAATCGTCCACACTCTCATCTTCTTAAATGCCTATCTCCTATTTTGTGATGGCTATCTTTATAACAGGTAGCTAGCTATCTTTTGTATTTATTCTTTTGTAGGGATAATGGTGATATATATCATGGTTGAATCTAATAAGAGTTTTATAGTTCTCAACTACTAGTTGTGATCGTATCTGGTATAGTTTCCTCTTCCTCATACGGATTGAGCCATTTTACTATGAGCAAAAGGTGATAAGCTCCTCTAGACTAGACTCACCTTTTTTGAAGCATTTGCTTCAAAAGTTGAGCAAATGCTCTATTTTATTCATACAATTTTGAGCAAAAGCTTTTAATTTTGAGCAAATGCTCAAACTATTTTTTTGATGAGCATGAGCAAAAGGTTTTGCTCACGTTTATTCATAGAAAATGAAGCAAATGCTCCATATTTTAGAAGTATAAGCAAATGCTCAACTTTATTCATATGGCCCAATGAGGTGGCTGCCGAGAACAGACTGACCAAACTCTTACCCCAACCTAAAAAATCAGAGTTGAGTCTCATGTGATGGGGGCCGAAGGTTCATGTTATAACTCGCGGGCTCTACAATGTTATCAATTTTAAACTCCTCATTCATTTTATTAAGAAGCAAGGAACGACTCAATTTTAGACAAATTTCAAGCAACAGTATTCAAAGTTAGGCAGGATTAATATCAATAATATATTAACAACAGATATATTAATAATAAATTTTGTTTTTCATAGTTGAAGATTGAGAGAGCTATTGATTGCATCAAGTTTTTATACAGCAAAAACGAACCTCTTCAAATCGTTAAGACTTCTAAACGATAATGACTTCATTTTTCATTTATCTTATTCAATAAACAATGGGCATCTACAGCCAAAACATATTATATCATAAGGGTTTTGTGTGAACATAATATAATAATATTATAAAAATTCTGATTGATTGGAAAATCTATAAATAACTGTTGAATTGAATTAATTTATCATTCATCCATTTGATTCAAATTATTCTTATTTTAAAAACAATTTTATATTATTTAATGACAGTTGAATATGAATGAATGATAGTGACCTAGGCGCATTGCGACGATTCTTGTCATCCTTGGCTCCACCTTGCAGATCGGTGGAGGCGGCAGACACCTCATCGGCCGACGCATCCGACACATCCGAGTTGCCTCCCGGCCCCGCCACCGCCCCCGGCCCCCCCGACGACCAGTTGCGCTGCTGCTGCTGTGACCTGGGACCACCGCCCCGGCCGCCGCCGCCTCCACCGCCTCCTCGTCTGCCGCCTCCGCGCGACTCGCCGCCTCCAACACGCTGGCTGCTCCACTGGCGTCCTCCTATACACGATAAACAAGTCAATAGAAGATGATGCTAGTGTGTGAATTACATCATTGCAATAAAGTTAAGTAGTTTTTCAAGTTTGTACATGGTAATCTCATTTTTACATTATAAACAAGTAGTAGGCATAGATGAATTCAGACAGCTAGGAGATTTATCCTCAATATATTTACTCAGTTTTATCTTATAAACTAATCATTTGAAATATATATTTTATCATAGGAGCACTAACAGCATGAATTTTCTCAATATTCCAGAACCAGATCGGCCAGAAGAAAATGTATCTTCTACCAGAAGATAGCAAGCAAGCACCATAACTTTCTAAATTGCGTGATTGAATTGAAAAATCTTTTACAGTAATATGATAAAATAAATGCAGATATTTTCAAAGAAGCTCTTTTACCACATCGAACCGAAAATCGTCATGCTTCATCATCGGTCTTCAGAGAAATTGAATTAAGGAGTATGAATGTTTGCGATAATGAATTGAAAATGTTCCTTCTACCAACTACTTCAAAATATGGAATGGGATTCAGTAAGGAGGGAGGTGGAGCTTACGTATCATTTGACAACAGTTCTCGCAGATTTAGAACCAATGAAAAATATATTATGGTTAGTCGAGACACTCAAGTGATGCTTAATGAGGAACTGTTGGATGCTGTTTTGAAAATTGATATATCTCGATGCAAGATACCAAGATTCAGATGGATTGATGGAGTTCCAGGAAGCGGAAAAACACATCTAATTGTTGATAAACATCGACCAATGGAAGACCTCATACTGGCTCAAACAAGAGCCGCAATCAAAGGAATAAGATCAACTATACAGGAGAAACACGGAAATGAATTCAACTCAATCATCAATTCAAATTACAGAACCGTGACGTCGTTTCTAATTAATGGCTGCCACAAAAAATATAAGCGCGTATTCATCGATGAAGCTGTCCTTATGGACGCCGGCTTCGTGGGATTCGTCTCTGAGCTGACAGGCGCAGACGAGATAGTAGACCCTACTGGTTGGAGACAAGTGGTTTACCAGCAGTGTGCAAAAATATTTCTGTTTTCGCGGATCCGGATTCTCACCAATCAGTAAGCAACAGGTGTCCAATGGATGTGTGCTGTCTGTTGTCCAACCACTATGTGCCGAGCACTCTTTTTAATTCAGGCCTTTTCCCAAGTTATAATAGTAAATTTAATACGCAATAGACTAGAGCCATTATTGTAAGTGAGTTGGCGAAATAAATTATTTTCTCTCTCTATTATGAACGACCATGACTTCGAGTTTCCCATGATAGATATTTAAAAATTGTGGCTCCGAGTCGTCGAGGAATGTAGATTATGGAATTATCTCTAAAACTTAGCCTTCCTGTCGCGACATAGAGTGCGATAAGTTGGAAAACAGCAAGCATTGAAATTATAACAAACTACCGATTTTGCAGTTACTATTTGGTCCAAAGGCTCTAGAAGCCACGCGACGATTGGTCAAATTGATTCCCTTCGCCCAATAGGAGACCTGTTTCTAAATACAGTAGTGGGGGGATTCCCCAGGCGAGAGACCAGATTACGTTTCGGAGGACACTTTGCTAGGAGCACTACGAGAGTAAAGATGTAGTCACTATGTTTCCCCCTTTTTGGGCAGGTTTACAAGTTTATATCATTAGTTAATGTAGGAGCTAGTTTTATTTTTATTAAAGTTTAAATTTTCTAGTAGTGCCATGTCCTGAAAAGTTTAATTGTGTTTCTTCATCATGTACGAATAATTGTTTCTTCAAATAACCGCTAAGGTACGTAAAATAAGGTTAAAATATAATTTAGGGAATTTAATTGATTGAAACTTCCATAAGAGTATTGTATTAACAAAGCCTGTTATTTTTCAAGTTAATAATATTGATTGAGAATAATCCTTTTGATTTTATTAGTGATGGAAGATAATTATAATTTTTTTTCTAAAGAAGTATAGAAAGTTTTCAGTTACGTTACATTTGAGTTATTGTTTCTGGAGATATATTATCGTAGAGTATTGCTGAAAGTCAGGAAGATAGCCTTTAAATTGGAATGAAATTTTTAAGATTATGTTCATATTGAGTTTAAGACTCAATTTTATATTTTTCTGACTGTGTTTTCTCATGGCGTTAAGGCTTTTAACTGAACGCTAATTTATTAAATTACTTATAACAGAACTTTTGAATTATTTGTGAAGAAAGATCCATTAATTCTGATACAAAGAATCAGTAGTTTAAAGATAAAAATCTATATAAAATGAGGATTCAAATAGAATGAGAGAATTTAATTAATTGTAATCAATAGATAACTCCTGTTTTAGCTTTTGATGAATTGTAGGAAGAGTTAGAAATTAATGCTGTAATACATTTATTTACAGCGGTTCATGTGTGTCCCCAAACCAACTTCATGTACCACCACTTTGGTTCCGCAATTTTATGTAACACCGCTTCAAGACACCCGTTCAGACGACAGGTCTAGGGACGTAGGAGGACGTCGCCGTCAAGCCAAATTCAACCGGTAAAAGTTCACCGCCAAAAACAAGGTACTGTAACCCCGACGATAAAGCAACGTACAGACCAACGAAAGTGGAGTGTAGTGAAACAAAGGTTCATTCGAGAATGTCAATCAAAAGTGGGGATTCAAAATTATTATGAAATCGACGAAATTTGGGTTCAACGGGCTTTTCTTTCTTGAGTAATTTCATGTTGAAATTAATTTGTTATTTTATGACTGATATTGTTTGGTTTTGTGACGTATTGCTATCTAAACGGGGATAGTAATGCGCCCCCGAATCAGATGAAGAATGTCAACAAAGTAACATGAAATTGTTGTTTCTGTTGTTCGATTTTAGTTGCCAATGTTTATTGAAGCTGTTTGTATTTTTCAATTATTTCAAATTGTAGTGTTATTCTATAGTATAAACCTATTAAATCAGGCATGGCAAGATTAATTGAAGTTTTCTTGACTCTAGCCCGTTCACCTGCATGAATTAGGTATAGACTCAGGTATTTTCTAGATGTGTCTGCCTATTTCTAAATTTCATTCAAAATTATCTTCTTTATCATCTTTTAAAAGGTCAGGCACAACTACAATGATATCTGCACTACAAATAAAATTGTAGAGCTAAAAGCTAGAGGTGCATTATTAAATTTGAACTATGGACATGGAAGAGAGGAAGAGCAGTGGATTTGTTCAATGTGCAATATGGGGCAGAGGGAAAATATTAAACATTTCATTGGAGTATGTCCAATCCTAAGTGGAGTTCGAAGAGCCTTTTTGGGGAAAGTTGAATTGAGTGACTCAGAGGTCATTGATTGGCTCAATGGAAGTGATTGGTGGAAGCTGGCACGGTACGTGCAACAAGCAAGCAAAATAAGAGAGTCACTAATCAAAGAATTCAATTATTGAATTGAGTAGGTCATAATAGTAGTAATTAGTAATTTGGCTATATAGTGGCAAAAGTATGACATTCAATTAAAATCATTCAAGTATTGTTTTTTTTCTGTTTTGTTTTGATGAAGGGAAAAGTTTATTTATTCACTATGTATTTTCTATTCATTATTTTAATATATTGCATATTATTTTTATTTCTAGGATACCAGTATCATAATTATAATTATCAAATTGTTAACTTTATTTTTAGTTTTGTTGATCGAAGGATATTAATCAGTTAGGATAAAGCATTGTAAAAATGATTCAGTAGATACCGACTCCTGACAGACAACCTTCCGGTTATGTCAAATTAGTCTTTTATACAGTTCACTAGGTTTATTAAGAAGTATTTTTTTGTTCAAATGTTGTATGCTTGATGATTCGTTTGTTTTGTTTTTTAAATAAAGACGCTTATTATTATTATTATTACAAATAAAATTATTAGATCAATTGAACCAACAATAACTAACGGAGAACCTCACAAACTACAACCACAAACTTTAATCCTTCAAACATTCACGCAATCAGAAAAACAAATGGTACTAGAAGCTGTTAAAAACAAGGCTCCCGCTGGCTCATTAACAATACTAACTATACATGAAGCTCAGGGTTTAACGTTTAGAGATGTTATCCTAGTGAGGAAAAATACTAAACCACTCAAGACTTACAATAGCATTCAGCACATAATACTAGCACTTAGTAGGCATATCAACTCATTCAGATATTTAACAGTTGGAGAGCAAGATCTCATGCTGTCATTAACTCAAAAAATACAATCAGTTGAGGACAAGGATATCTACAATATTGGTACACAAATAATTATAAACACAAAAACAAAAATGGCTGATTTGAGGAGGATTTGGATTTATTAGACATTGAAGACTTTTCGATTCCAAATGCACAAGATGTCAACAATACAATCCAACCTTTCATCTTGAAAATCATCAATTTCAACATCAGAAGCAACAATAAAAATTTTGAAGAATTTCTTATTCAGTTTGAAGACCTAAAAGTGGATTTCGACGTGATAGTCTTAACGGAATGCTGGATTGCTGGTGGTGTTCCCTTGAAATCAATTAATAATTATACCTGCCACAAAACAGAAAACAATAATCTACAGAATGATGGAGTTATAATTTATGTCAAATCCGACTATTTTGTCGTAATAAAAGAAATTGCAGTTAGGCAAGCCAACTGTTTGAATATGCATTTAAAAATTGGGAAAGATACTTTTGTTATAACAGCGTTATATAGATCTCCATCACACTTGGACTTGACAGAATTTCTCATTGATATGAGGCAGATTTTGGATGATGATTGAAAGTATTTTCACATCGTTGTAGGAGATTTGAACATCAACACAAAAGAACCAAATCAGCACAGGCAACTAGAAGACTATGATAATCTACTCAGTGAATATGGATTCCTACATTGTATAAAGCAGGCAACTCGTATTGGAAATAATAGCGCTTCATGTATAGATCATATTCTGATAGAGTTTAAAAAAGATATAATACCAATAGTTTTCCCAAATTCTATCACAGATCATTTTATAACTATTCTGGGAATTAAATATGATGCGGTGGAACACAATCACAACAGAAGAAAACCCTACTATGAAAGTATTGATTATAATAAACTTTCATTAGCACTAACGAATGAGACCTGGAATTCCGTGTACCTGCAGGAATGTGCTGAGAGTGCTTTGAAGAGAATGTTAGAAATACTAAAGAAATACACAGAAGAATGTAAAGTTATTAATATCGCACACAAAAAGAAAAATTAAGCCTTGGATTACAAATGGATTAATTACATCAATAAGGAAGAGAGATAAATTACACAGACAAAGCAAGAATAATACAGTGAATCTACAGCTTAGAGAGTATTATAGAAGGTACAGAATTCTACTAACAACTGTAATAGAAAATGCGAAGAAACAATACTTTTCATGGCGATTTGAAACTTCCAGCAACTCTAAGCAAACATGGGAAGTAATAAGAGAAATAACTGAAGTGCAACGGTCAAGAACACAAATCCACCAAATCAACTTGGAAGGGAGAGAATTGAAATTGGGAGATGATTATAGAGATATGGCAAATTCTTTCAATGAATTTTTTATTAGTATTTGATCAAAACTGGCCCAGGACATTCTAAATAGCGATTGTAATGGCGCAGATGAGCATGCGGCAGCTGATCAGATAGTCTGCTAGTCATTATTCTTTACACCTGTCAGTGAGGACGAAATGATAAAAATCATAAATAGTCTTGAAGATAATAGTGCACCTGGACTCGATAATTTAAAACCAGATTTTTTCAAACAGAATAATCCTATATTTGCCAAGCCTTTAACACATATTGCAAACAGAATTTTTGAGGAAGGTGTTTTCCACAGTGTCTTAAGGAAGTTGTCATTTGTCCAATCTTCAAAACAGGAGATAAGAAAGATATGAATTGCTACAGACCCATATCATTACTCAGTTTGAAAAGTGTATCAAAACAAGACTGATTAGCTTTCTTGAAAAAATAATCTTTATCGCCAAACCAATATGGTTTTAGATCTAGTCGCAGTACAAATGATGCTATCCACTATGTGACCACTCAGATTGCCGATAAAATAAACACTGAAGAGAAACCATTAGCAGTATTCTTAGATTTAAAGAAGGCTTTTGATACGGTGTCACATGACATTCTTCTTTCAAAGCTTGATAACTATTGAATAAGAGGAGTCGCATGGAATCTCTTCAAGAGCTACCTATCAAACCGAACACAATGTGTCAGAGTCAATGGATGTATAAGCAACAAGCTGACTGTAAAGTTTGGAGTGCCACAAGGAACAGTACTAGGACCAATTATTTTTTTCTCTACATAAATTCATTATGCAACATGGAAATTAATGGATCAATCACCACTTCTGCAGATGACACTGTTCTAGTGTTCTCTGAACCGACCTGGGAGATGACCTGGAGAGAAGCTCCAGACTGGGCTTCAGAGGGTGTCTCGCTGGTTGAGTGAAAATCTGCTAACATTGAAACATGAGAAAACCTTCTTTCTGGCCTTTTCGCGACTCAACATGAACAGCCAACAGGAGATGAGATAGTAATCAAGAATCAACGAAATAACACTTCATACACAGTTCACAAGAAACAGTCACAGAAATAACTGAGAGTTACAATGGACTCTTTTCTGCGCTGGGATCATCATCTCAATGAATTATGCGGGAGACTGAGGAAGACCATCTACAGATTCAGGATTCTGAGGACACTGGTCGACAAGGGATGTCTAAGAGTTATCTACTTCTCTCTAGCACAGTCCCTCATGCTGTATGGGATTGTAGGATGGGGAGGTACAAGCTTCTTGCACATCGAACCGCTCCTCAGGGTACAGAAGCTAATCATGAGGGTCATCATCCAGAACGCTATTCTCAGACCAGCTATTCAATGAGTTTGACGTGATAAATCCAGGACAGCTTTACTCCAAGGAGATACTAGGAGATACTATGCACAAGAATCCAACAACATTTCAAACCAGAAACCACAACCACAACACCAGATAAAGGAATCTTCTCATCACCAGTGTTGCAAGGAAGGCACTATACCACAGAAATTTCAATCATTTAGCACCAAACTTATATAATCTACTTCCTGCAAACTTTAAACAGATTAATCATCCTAGAAAGTTCAAAACAATAGTACAAAATTGGTTGATGAGCAAAGGAAGACAGAACATAGAAAACATTAATTCAAACAACAACTAACCACCTAATGACTTGACTTACTAAACACTAACTAATTAATAATACGCTTCAATAAAAGTGGAAGCCCTCTATAACAAATTTAATTTTTACAATGGCTTATAAGGTAATTTGTTCTCATTGAGTAGATCGCACTTACCAACATAGGAGCCGCCACCCCACGAGCTGCCGCCCCCACCGCCTCCACTGCGACCGCCCCCGCGACCGCCTGCCTTGTTGTCCGCCCCCGACGATGGCCGGTGATTCATGCTCGACGAGTCAATGTCATCAGACTTTTTAATACTAGTTAATTCCTGATTATCAGTCTTTTGTTGATTGGATAGAGGTGGTTGCTGATGAGACTGCTGCTGCTTCTCACTTGAAGCACCGTCACCGTCGTTGCCACTGTCGGCCACTGTAACCACAACACAAACAATACAAATTCCAAATTATTATATTGGAGTAAGTGATACCGCGCCGGTCTAATAATCAAGAGAACCCGAGTTCGAATCTCGACCGGGGCAGAATTTTTTGACCACAGCACAATCATATAGATACGGCCACCCCGTCTTTCGGAGGAGACGATAAGCCGTCGGTCCCATCTACCTAAAAAGTAGTCTTCATCTCTGTCACTCATCACCCACGCACAAGTTTAAGAGCTTATGTGGGCTTTAAAAAAAATCACTAAATTACACACAATGTTTATGCCTTTTTCAAGATACAATCATTATCACAGCTAAGCTAAATACGATAACCGAATCCACTGCAAAACTCGTCATGTCTAATTATTTTTATGGCAAATGAATTAATGAAAAATGATAATACATCAAGTGCTAAAGTAGTGTAAGATAATATTACTATTATTGAGTTATTTATTTATCAATCTTCAAATGACTACTGAATTGAATTTCAACTTCAATTTTAATTAATATATTAAGTAATGATAAAGACAATAAATTAACCAATGATAAAAGACAATAGATTAACTAGGTAATGAAATTTTGAGCATAAATTATTCTTCAAGATATGTATAAAATGATATGCTATTTTTCAGAATATCAAATTTACGGAAATTCTTCTCAGGTTTGAAAATCAAATGAATTTATTAAAAAATAACTGAAATTGAGTTTTGCAAATTTGACGAATTTCCTAATAAGAAACGATATTCTGAAAAATAGAATGTCATTCAATCAAAAATATTTTGAAGTAGTCATAATATCATTAATTCATTTGCTACCAATTCTGAACTGAATCACCCCAAAGATTTCAATGTTAGGCGTTCATATATAAAAATTTAAAAATTATAAAAAAGTTTTATCTAGCATTCATTTCATTTTGGTAACTAAATCGTATCGAAATCGAAGTACTTTGACCAATGTCACCAGTAAAAAGTTTCCAAAACACTGTTGCACAGCTCCAACAACAACAACTACAGTATATCATGATGATAACCACAGTAAATTACAATGGTAACCACATTAAGCTCGACAGAAAACTAAACTAACACCCGGTTGCAAAAGAGGCTGTAACTTCTAATCCCGATTAAATTTGACACGATAACCAATCAGAGAAACATTCTTCTAAAAAAACCTATTGTTCTCGTGGAATCAAATCATGATTGAAATATGACATGCTTTTGTGCAACCGAGCCGTGCATACCTTGATGGACATCGGCATCATCCTTTGCGTTGGCATTTGCATTGGCGTTGCCGTGATCAGCCGCGGAGTCGGGCGAATGGGGGTCAGCAGCACTGGCAGCACTGCCACTTGCATTAGCACTGCTCCACGATTGGTTGCCGGGTGACGTACGCTGCTGCTGCTGCTGCTGTGTCGTGTCGCTCTGCGGCCCTGTCGCAGTCGCAGCCGCAGCCGCCGCCGCTGCAGCCGCAGCCGCATTGCTGCGTGCCGACCAAACGTCGTCTGGGGCGCCGCCCTGTTTACCCTGCAATCATTCGTCATTTGTCACTCCACATTGAATTGCCTGTTTTCAAGATAGATATCTAAACCGAACTCGATTATGCACCGGAAATGTAAAGACTAGGCTGTGAGGAGGCCACGACGAGAACTGAACAGCCCTTCGCCAATTGACCCGACAGCAAGGATGGATGGACTAAAATCAGCAGTTTTCACACTTACCGATTGTCGGCCGACACTCAATTATTCTCTGATTGACTGACAAATCACCTGTTGGCGAGAATTAGCCAGTGTTGGCCGACAATCGGTAAGTGTGAAAACAGCCATTCACTGAAGAGATTTTCTTGTATCTATTTTTTGAACAATCAATTTTTTCAAAAGGAATATTTTCATTTCAGTACTAGATGTAAATAAAATTGAATTACAATACAGTGACAATATAAATTTCCAAAAAGAACTTTATAGCAATGAAAGAATATTCAAAAATATATCAGGGACTGGAATAAATACGGTACTACCGCCAAAAAAAAAGATTTTAGTAGTTCGCGAGGTAATCGAACTGATACACTCATGGACAATTCAATATAATATAAAAGTGGACACATCACACATACAACGGAATCGGTGATAAAAACAAATATATTAGTGACTTGATATTGTATTCACTCAAAAATGTTGTCTAATTATGAGTATAACTTATTTCATGAATACTAAAGTTTCTGTGATATTACTTTTAACATGAAGAGGAGACCATTTCTCCTTCCAGATTGTAGCAGACACAGACGGGCATCCTGCGCACAATTGGATGCGCCGTGTCATTTCACTTTACGTTCTTGTAATGAACACATCTCCGTAACATACACAAACCAATATACCTGCTGACCAGTAAACGATTTGGAGCATTGCCAGCAATAGCTGGAGGGGAGGGGAGTGTTGCCGCATCGCGTTACAAAGCTCTCTCACACAGACACAAAAGAAGGAGAATGCTGCTAGGTAGTAAGAGTGATTAGTGGAGGATAGAGCATCGGACCTCTCCGTCTTCCAGAAAGAGCCGTGTTAAAAGTAATTTCTGACGGACTTTACTTTGGGTAACATTTAGCCTGAGCTCGGTTTTTGATGGTGTTCACAGGAAGTGTGTAGTAGCAAAAGAAACATAACAACATACCTCATTTTTCTTATTAGATTGGTCGCTTTTCTTTCCCAATTGTATAAGGCTGCTGCGTTTCATATCAGATCTGGATTCAGATGCTTCCAACTTTTCTTTTGTGATGGGGCCGGGAATAGGACAAGTACGCTGCTGCTGCTGCTGCGAGTATGAAGACTGTCGACACACAAAACACAAACACGTTGAAATCCAATTCAACGATACTTTCACTGTTTATACACACACAGAAGCAGAGACCACAATGTACGAAAAAAACAAAATAATATTCGATCATTTATTAATACAATTACAAATCAGCAACAGGATTAGCTCAAAACTGTTAATGTTTTTCAATTTCAATTTAATTTCAATTAAATTACAATTTATTTTGAAATAATAACAATAATACAAAAATATGAAATACAATATACAACATATTTTGTATCCCCTACTAGCCTACACTATACATCTGTGTGTAGGGAGGGAGTTCCACGTTATTACATAAGCTTAATCTGCTCATAGAAGTTAGAAGTAAATAAAAGAGATTACACTTATAATGTAGATTTATTATTAATATTCCGTATATAAAATAGATAATCCAATGTGCTGATGTATATTTTAATGTAGTAATAAGTATACTTAATACATTGATTGATTAATAGAATCAATAAAAAAACAATATTTAATTGTTGACCGCAGTGGCAGGATTCCAGAAATTTTCAAAAGGGGGAAAAACATTAACCAGACAGGTAGAACAGTCAAACCGGTTATATTAATGATAAAATAAATACCAATCAAATTGTCTAGAAACTTTGAAGACGTGTTGGTCACCGAACAAAACGAGATTGGAGTAGTTTAAAACTATTAATGAACAAATTCATTTTCAATCAAGACAGACAACTAACATATTTCTAAGCAAATTATTTAGATTCAACCAAAATTATTGATCAACTCAGTATTTAGTTGATTAAAATTTTAATCTCATCAAAGTAATAACAAGAAAAATATTAAATCTTACAAGCAATAATTCAATAGATAGAATCGTAACATGAAAGAAAAATAAGACCGTATAATTTAAAACTAATAATAATGTTCAACTTATATAATGTTTTCCATTCGAAGAATGATTACAGTTTAAAGTGAATCGGAATATGACTGAATATTTCAATAAGTAATTTCTACTTATATGTTATTGATCATATATATTGTGCTATGTTGTTTGTGATAGTTGATTATTGTTGGCTCAGTAATATTTAACACAGTTTGCACGGAAGCCTGTTAACTTTAACCGTGATTAAATGTCACGATACAAATCGGAGAGCCTTCTTTTTAAAAAGTCTTGTTTGATTGATTTTCGAGGCATTTAATCAAGGCTAAGATTTTCCTGATTAACATAACAGTATTTATTTAATTAATTAGTATGCAATATTTTTCATCTGACTGAGCTGTGTGTTTTAGTTATCTTCCTTCCTGCTTGTGATTTTAAATATTGTGGATTTGTATAGATATCATTTGAACTCAACAGGCTTCTGTGCAGAGTGCAATTGGTCCTTAGTATTTTAACGAGGCTGATACAAATTTTCAAGTGTTTTTTTTTTTACAAATATTTGAATGTGATTGTAACTAATAAACTTACATGCATCATATCGCGACTCTCCTTCCTTCTCATTGGCTGCTGGCGAGTGTCGTTATCATAGCTGTCGTTCCAGTCGCCCTGAAGCATGGCCGAGTCGGCGGCGACACTGTCGCGCGAGTTTCGCGAGTCACGCGACGCCCGACTGTCACGGCTGTCGGGTCGTTGTGGTCGCTCGCGACGACTGCCGACGCTCTGCTCGCTGGACGAGGTGTCGCGATGCTCGCGCCAGTCGCCTTCCAGCGACGACCGTGTAGTCGGCTGATGGTCGCGGTCACCTCGCTCTCTGTCGCTGTTGCCTCGGTCGCTGCGGTCGCTACGCTCGTCGAACGTGTCTTGCTGCTGCTGCTGGTGCGACGATGATTGGTTGCCCTACAAAGCAAACATTTCCCTATTTATTAGTATGCAATATTTTTCATCTGACTGAGCTGTGTGTTTTAGTTATCTTCCTTCCTGCTTGTGATTTTAAATATTGTGGATTTGTATAGATATCATTTGAACTCAACAGGCTTCTGTGCAGAGTGCAATTGGTCCTTAGTATTTTAACGAGGCTGATACAAATTTTCAAGTGTTTTTTTTTTTACAAATATTTGAATGTGATTGTAACTAATAAACTTACATGCATCATATCGCGACTCTCCTTCCTTCTCATTGGCTGCTGGCGAGTGTCGTTATCATAGCTGTCGTTCCAGTCGCCCTGAAGCATGGCCGAGTCGGCGGCGACACTGTCGCGCGAGTTTCGCGAGTCACGCGACGCCCGACTGTCACGGCTGTCGGGTCGTTGTGGTCGCTCGCGACGACTGCCGACGCTCTGCTCGCTGGACGAGGTGTCGCGATGCTCGCGCCAGTCGCCTTCCAGCGACGACCGTGTAGTCGGCTGATGGTCGCGGTCACCTCGCTCTCTGTCGCTGTTGCCTCGGTCGCTGCGGTCGCTACGCTCGTCGAACGTGTCTTGCTGCTGCTGCTGGTGCGACGATGATTGGTTGCCCTACAAAGCAAACATTTCCCTATTTATTAGTATGCAATAACATCTCTCCGACATTTTGTTTACTTCACATTTATAATCTGAATAAATATTAGTTTTAATGACGATGTACTATAAATGTTCTGATTAGCTGTGTTGAATAAAGAAAATACTCTATTCTATTGACTCAGATAGCTTGGAATAATCCTCAATTTCAATTTATTTTGCCACACTATCATACATCACAAGATTTCTTTCATTAAAAGCTAGTTCAAGGAATTATAGTTCCAGGAAAACTAAATCAAATGAAATAAGTCTTTTCTCTACAAATAGTTCAAAAAGTGTGTTGTACATAGGTCAGAGTAATAAATGTCAATAAATAATTTCATGACACGCTAATATACCTCATCAATAAAGTACATCCGAGCTAACTTATCTTCGCAAATAGCCTAATTTACCGAACGTAGTGAAGTCTATGTTTTAACTCAGATTTTCTTTTGTCTGTCTGTATGTAACGCGATTACGGCCAAACGCGTTGATAGAATTTGATGAAATTTAGCAGGAATATTCCTTTTTCAACTGCACGTCGATTTATACACAAGGTTTTTGAAATTTTGCATTTTAAGGATAATATGAAAAGAAAAGGAATTCCTCCATACTCTGATATCAATACAAATATATAATCTACTTTGAAGATAGGACCAATTAGGCTGGAGCTTGAGAATATCAATTGATCAGTAACTAGTAGAAATTCGATGATTGTAAAATTACGATTTTATGATAACCTACATACAATTTTCAGTGCCCTCCCTTCCCATCTTATGCAGCCAAGAAGTTGCAATTGTTATGTACTTCAAGAGGTACCTCATCAAATTCTCACAAATTACTGAGAATATTTCTGAAATGCATGAATGAGCTATGTAATATGTGTTTGTAGATGAGTAGGTCTTCGAAAAGCAATCTCATTAAATACGTTTTCAACAGAGTACTCAGTACTATCTGTCCACTACTTTCAAAATTAATAATCATCGATTGCACTTGTACACTTATACCCAAGTTTGAGACCAATATATATATTTAATTCATGCCTAATACGTCCAATGACTCAATTTATATAGCAAAGTTTAAAGGGTGTTACTCACGTGTGACTTGTAGCCATCGTTTGACTTCTTGTTTTCTGGTTCTCTGTGTGAATCGTAGAAATAGGACTCCTTGTGTTCTCTATCTCTATCACCACCGCGATTTCTTTCTCTGTCCATTTTTCTTTCCCATCGCGGCTCTCTGTCTGCCTCATTCCAATCGCTGTCAACAAAAATGGAGTAAACAGATTTTTTCAGCATTATAACATAGCACAGATGTTGACAAATTACAAAATTAAACCACCTGTAAAGAAACACCCTGTTCGCAGGTTGGAGTTGCTAATATTAAATAATAGGAAAAAGAAAACGATGAAACCGTAAATCAAGATTATACTTCATACATAATGAAATAAACATAATAATTCATAAACCGAAAACATATACTTCATACACAAATTATTCCAATCAAAATAATCAAATAGGAGTTGATGAATAATCATAATCAATACAATTAACATTGAAGTTAATCAACATAATCATAATTGAATTTATAAGAAGTGAAATTTGAATAATATTATTAGATTATATTCATCAAATTTCGGAAGAGAGACAGTTCCAAAACTGCTGCTCCTTTCCCAATTCAATTATTTATTACTAATCAACATTATTTGAATTTTATGCTTCATTGAATAAATACTTGTAGGTACGCCTTGAAGAGTAAAGAAATATTAAAACATTGTATTGCTGTATTTCTGAAATACATGGCATAATAAAGCTCATTTTCATTTTGAGATTTATCTCATTCATTTATAAGATCAGTACATCATCAAAATGATAGGGAGAGGAAAAATAAGGCCCTTTGCACACTGGGCTACCATGGAAGCGCTTCCACGGAAGAGCCACCACGTGGTAGCATTGTCTCTTATCTGTCACTGCACACTAGAGCCACCAGCCACCAGCCAAGCTTCCAGGAATGTGGTGGCTCGAGCCGCCGATTTTGTTGGCCACCAGACTGTCGCGCCACCACGTCATAACATTGAGTATTATCTGTCATTGCACACTAGAGCCACCAGCCACCAGAAAATCATCTCAAGTTCAGTTTCAATTCAAATCAACCTTTTTCATAACCTCAACGTTATGAGTAACTTCTAAGAGTATCCTCTGGAGGTACAGAATCACTGAGCTCTCTCTCTGTACTCTCTCCTGTAATTTTATCTCTCAAACACACGAGAAGTTCGTCAAAACTGAAAACACTCATTCTTGTGTACGACTAGAACTTATCGTGATTGTTTCTTAAGTCTTGATAATGGGTGAAAAATGTTCCCTTTGCACTCCTGTCATGTAGGAATGGATGAATACAAAATTTGCTATTTCTGCAACGACGTATGCCAATAGTCCTGCTTCTTCCACGTCCATTCATCAACTGATCATGAGTTAACTATAGTGAAGTCCACATTATAATGGCACTGTTTGATTGGCAATGGTATTGCTATCCTTGTCTATCATTCAACAAAGCAGATAGCGCTATCTCTTTCTCGCTTTGCTCTGTTGCCTGATCGTCTTTTAACAATGTAGAATTTATAAATAATTATTAACATAATATTTCATCTTAGTTATCAAAATTCATTATGAAATTATTGAAAAATATAACTTCTTGCTTAATAAAGCTACCGTCTATGGAAGGTGTTGATAAGGCAGAGGATCGGCAACGTTTTTCTCCTATCTTTCTCCACTGCAATTATAACGTGAACCTCACTGTGGTGAACTGGAGTGATGAGTCAAGTGGTGGCTGTAGTGTGCAATGCTATCAAATTTTTATGGTGGCGCTTCCGTGGATGCGCCTCCATGGTGGCCCAGTGTGCAAAGGGCCTAAGGTTACCTTGTGCTATTAATCTCCAAAATTTAGATAGTCCGGAATTGAGAATCTTGTAGTTCTTCACTTCATACAATTTTCAGTCCATAAAAAATTGAAATTCTACATGATAAAACAGCATCAAATTTATACTTTTCATCAGTATTTCTATAAAAAATTTTATTACGAAACAGGCGATCAGGCATTGTCTAGAGTAAAAGCCTCTAATTCTATGATTATTTTTTGAAGGGTGAAGAATTTAATTGACTATAATGTAGGCCTATAGTTTGAATAATATTGAATCAATAGTTGGTTACCTTCTGGACTCATAGTCATGATTGCGACCGCCATAACCGCCGCCTCCGCGACCACTTGCAAACTCATTTGTGCCGTTGTAGTAGCCGCCTCCGCCTCCGGACTTGCCGCCTCCATAGGATGGCGCACGGTCCCTTTGCTCCCTTGGCGGTGCCGAATAGCCGCCGCCATCGGGCGCCGCCCCCGTCGCTGGGCCGCCTCCACCTCCACCCCCGTAGTTATCGGGTGGCGTGTGGCGGTCACTGCGTGGCTCACGGCGGTCGTCGTCTCGTTCGCGGTCCGACGACAGCTCGCTTTCCGTGCGGTTGCGGCCTACAATGTCAAATTATATTCAATTCACAATAATTACAAATTATAAGCAAAAATATAACAAGATCACACAGCTAAACAAGAAGAAAAATAATCTAACATAATCTATGTAGCCTACCTAATAAATATTTAACAATAATCTTATAGAAAAAACTTTGAATATGTTATATCAGGGATAATTTGAGTAATTTAGCTAATTTTTTTCTAGAAAATTCATCCTATGAGAACGTGAGACTAGGGTCATTGTGGGTTATCTTATCATAAACGCTAAGCAAAAACAAGATCCCCAATACTTTAAATTCAAATAATATCCATGATGTTTCCTTATAGGATTACTGCTACTGATAAAATGAAATGAAAACTCACTACTACATGTTTCAACTATTTATAGCCATATTCAACTGGAAATGAAATAAAATAAACATTCAAATGCAAAAGAAAGAAATTAGTTGTCTTTTTTAAAGACGGAAAAGAGAGACTCCCTCGGTTTTTAAAGTCAGTAGTGAACTGAAATGCACTTCTGCAACTCTTCTAGTTCTAAAAATATTGTAAAAATCTGAGAATAATTTTTATTCTATTTTTTTACCACACCAATTATATACAAAATTTCCTTGCTTTAGAATTATATTCAATTCAATTCGTGCATTTCCTCTCCAATTATACAAACATGTTTGAATAATTGTAATAGTAATACACAGAATAAATCTTCACATGGGCTATAGTGCCTGTTTGGGAAGATGAGTCTGAATCGATAATCTTATTTGTGTAGAGGAAGTGATAAAAAAATGATTTACTACTGCAACAGTTAATTGTTTTCTGAATACCTGTATTTATTAGATGTCTATAGTGAGGTTCACGTTATAATGACAGTGGATAAAGATAGAAGAATAGCGATGCTGATTCTATGCATTGATTAATTATATTTCTACACTGTCAAAAACATAATTGACATCGTTGTGGACCTAGAGAAGGATAGTACCACCGGCTTTGTCGAATAATAGACAAGGATAGCAAAACCAAAGTTGATCAAATACTGTCATTATAACGTGGACCTCACTATAGAAAAGCATCACTAATCATCAATGCAGGAATCATAAATAAATACCACCTTTTAAAGGACACCGCCTCAGTTCGAAATTTCTTCCGATTCATTTATCTCATAAAATTACAAAAGAAATCAATAAACTAAACAATATACATTGCACTATTACATTACATTGCACTACTTGTTGAAAAGATCAAGTTGGATTGTTCCGCTTTGCTCATTTATTGTATGATAGTTTAGCTGAACCTTGTGTTTAAAGCTACAGTATCAAGTAATTTTTTAGGTTTGGAATAGTCTCAATCATAATTATTATTTTCTATTTTATTGTACATTTGTTGATTGCCGAACGATAAAGACCATGGCGGCAGCAGCAGCAAACTATGCCGATCAACCCGAAACCTTACCTCAACATGTGTACCGGTAAGACTGTTTTAGTTAAATTGAAGTGGGGCCATGAATACAAGGGACTGTTTGTTGCTACGGATCCATACTTGAACTTGCAAGTAGCTAATGACGGGTGTTTTGGATGAAGTGCTTATTCGGTGTAATAGCGTTTTGTACGTTAGATGTCTGGAGGAAGATGACGAAGAAGGAGAAATGAGAGACTAAAATCAATTGTAAATCAGTAAGATCTTTTCCTTTAATCTAACTAATGTAATGCTAAGAATGTTGGTGTTGTAAATACATTTTTGTACTGGATACTAATAAATGTTGACTTACCAGGCCTTGTACCGCCTCCACTGCTGCCCCCACTGGACCAGGAGGTCTGCTGCTGGAAGTACCTGTGCTGCTGCTGTTGTTGCTGCTGCTGCTGCCGCTGGAAGCGGGGCGGCATCTGCTTGCCAAAAAGCTTTCCAAACATGGCGCCGCCTCCACCGCCTCCATGAACGCCGCCTCCATCCCTCTCGGGCCGCAGTTCGCGGTCTCTCTCGCGCTCCCTGTCCACGTCCCTATCCCTGTCGCGGTCCCTATCTCTGTCCCTGTCGCGATCGCGCAGTCTGTCTCGCTCGCGATCTCGCTCCCAGTCTCTGTCGCGGTCTCGCTCTCTGTCGCGTTCGCGGTCTCTGTCGCTCAGGCCACGACCGCCAAAGTCTCTCCTTCCACCAATCTGTTCAACATAAAAACACAATTAGATTGAATTATTTAAATATTGATTTGAGATTATTGTGAGTCTTCTTATGTAATGTTTTTTTGCAAATAAATTATTATTTCTCGATCTGTTTTAAAAGTTGAGGTGTACCATCACTTAGGGTGAATTTCACCAAATTCACGTAACTTAGTAATCTCCAGTTAACACTAACTGATGACTTTAACAAAATATTAAGAAATTTGATATGATTTCACCAACGAAAACTAATGTTACGTTACGAAACGACAGATTAGAGTGGATCAGGGTAGCTGTGAGCACCCTGTGAGCAACGTGTGTTTCACGTTGTAAGCATGTAAAACCTAACCTAGAAAATCCAACTAGATTCCAAAACCACTAGTTTTGTTTACCAAATTGAGTGGATATTAGCCTACAAATTTTAGTAATTAATAATAATTATAGTGCAGTTTTTTTCTAGTTGCATGATTTATCAAACTTAATTTGGGCTGTAGTGTTTTAATAATTGTTCTATAGATTGTTTTTTTTTAAAGTAAAATTTCAAAATCCACAGGATGTCTTCTAACCATTCTGTCAATGTTGTGTTGCCTAAAGCAATCAAAAGAAAAAGAGACCCAACATTCACGAACAGTGAAAGAACGCATCTATATAGTCAATCTTATAGAAAAATAAGTCGATTTCGTCCAAATTATTAAAATCATCAACCCTTTCTCTTATCCATCTAGGACGGCGAGAAACACAATCATCATCACTGTCACTCTCAAATGCCAATTCGTATGCTCATCTTCTAGCATTTGGAAGTATGGGAGTTCCACAACCTTGAAGTATTAGAGAGGGCTCAATTACAATTCTTGAAAAAGCTATTCTTTTTGAGCCAATGCACGCCGAGTTGGGGTGGGGAGTACGTTTAGAGACAAATAGAATCAAACTAAACTTTGATGTACTTTTTAGAGGCCTGAAATTTCTTAGAAGAGTGCTGTCTATACCTAACAATAGATAACCTTCTATTTGTATAGACACTGGCAAGCTTGGCAGCAGATGAGTCGACGGAGGCAGCTAATACATCGGATAACTGGTTGGTTCAGATAAAAATACATATATCTTTGTCCGGGTATCAGTTGGAAATAGCGAATGAGTTTTCTCTTGATGGGATACTTTTTGACTCTCTAACAGATATTTTGGAGGGGTATGCAGGAGTTCTATTTCTTGAAGATCAAAGATTGACGTTGGATTCAGCAACCTGTCCCCTTTATAGAAAAATAAATCCTCTTTTAAATCTAGGAGAGCAGCTTAGGATGAATATACCATTTCCACCCAGCTGCGACTAGCATCAGACAAGGGAGAATACCTGTTTAAGAATAGAGGAGTTTGGATTAACTCTACTAGAAACTGCCCTATTTGTAATTACGGGGAATTAGAAACTCTAGAACATTTTTTGTTGCGCTGCCCCATGTATGGAGGATGTAGAATTCAATTTCTGGATATGTATTGTCGTAATATAGTGAATAATGAGGACAGGTTAATGGTATTACTGTCGAATCTCTCGGAGGAAAAAATAAACAGAGTTTTCGTCTATGTGGTTAAAGCATTAGAAATAAGACAAATGATATGTGATCTTGTTTGTGAGTGATCAGATGCTATTTAATTCTCATAGGAAATATTGTATTAAAACCTTTACCATCAAAATTGTGTGATATTGTTGTTTATTATATATTGTTATGTAGAGAGTTTATTTTTCTACTATGTTTGTTGGCTCAACTCTATTTGTATGATTAATGTGAACAAATAAATTTATTATTATTATCTTCTAGCATTTCGCCTTTCCATATTGTAAAGACAAATTAATTAAAAATAATTGTAAAAACCGCGAATGAATAATTAAACATAACCTCAACAAACTAAGTTCAACATGACAGTAAACAGAACGCCGCCATTTTTTCTTAACGACAGATTACAGATGTTAACTGACCAAATTTTGCCGGTAAACTCTATAACGGCTCATTAGCTCTAACGGCGTGTGATGGAATCCGATTTTGTCAGTTAAGGGCTAATTGGAGTTTACGCTTCCTGAAACGACACGTTCAGTTCCTGGTGAGACCCGACCTTAGTCATTCTTATCGATTGAAAACTGTAGGAAACCAAAACCCAGTTTACCTGTGTCATTTGTCTGAAATTGTCAGCGGCTGCTGTAGCCGTGGACTGCTGAGGTGCATCCTTGCGACTGGAGGAGCGGCCGCCCCATTCGTCGGCTGCCGCCTCCGCTGCCACCATCTCAGGTGCCGCCCCCGCCGCTTTGGCCGCCTTCTCGTTGAGCTCTAGCAGCAGCTTGGCGGCCGCCTGCTTCGTCTCCTCGTAGCGCTTCTCTTCCACCTCCTTGCGCTGCTTGGCGCGCTGCTTCGCCTGCTCAACCGAGTTCGCCACCTCCTCTCGCTTCAGCTGGCTCATCTCATCCTCCTCTGTGCTCATCATTCGACCACCCTACAAACACAACAACAATAATCATTATTAATAATAAGACCCAAATTATCAATCAATCAATTCATTTATTTATTTCACTAACGAACATAATATAAAAATATTGAGGGACCGAGCTTCACTCTGGAGCAGGGCTCTCCAACCTATGGCCCGCGGGCCACATCCGGCCCGCCGAGAGTTATTACAACAGATTTTTCAAAATATATTTTTGACAACAACTGTGAGTTCAGTACTCTTCTCTTACTAGCCACTCCATTTCTTAATAAGTGTAAAATTAGCTGTAAACAAGCAGCGATCAATCATTGCGAGATATTAGCTAATGATCTGCACGGACTGTACACGTCCCTGTTTGAACGCTACAAAAAAGGTAACCTACTTCCATTTTACTGTTCTCTCCCAGAAAAAGACTTTAAAAACATAAAAAAACCATACTCGAGTTATGTTTTCTCTTTTTGGATCTACCTACAAGTGCGAGCAGACATTTTCAAAAATGAAGTTTGTTGAATCCAAATACTTCCTTGTCAAATGAACATTTGAAATCAATTTTAATGATCGGAACCACAAAGTTTGATCCTAAATGGGCGGACATTCTAAGTGGAAAACAAAATATGCAATCTTCTCACTAAAAATAAGTATTCTCTTTTAGCATGGTAACTTTTTGTGAATTCATGTATTGTCAAATTGTCTTATTACTATTAAAAAAAGTTATTATTTTGTTTTACTTGCTAAATTCATGCATTTCCAAGTTTTCTTATGACCTTTTTACACTCAATAAATTGGACTTGGTATTAAAATGGAATGAGTTGGTTTGTTTCTTCCTACTTGGAACTCCTCATATTATTTTAATGGAAATATAATAATTTGACACCTTCCAAATGCCCCGTCGTGTGTGTCCCCACAAGTCAAATTCCACGTACATACTTGCTATTGGCTCTCTAAGCCTCCCAAGAATTAACAATGTGGCGCTTGGACAAAAAAGGTTAGAGACCCCTGCTCTGGAGTACAAAAGCATATGTTGATCATATCAATTTATTTCTTGTCGAATAATATTTCTCGTGAAATCAGCGGATTGAATGCAATAGTTCAACATCTGAGGCATGATTTTGTCCCACTTCCCTACATGCACTCACTCACTCACTTCCATTATCGACAGACGACGAAATTTCCAGCTTTTTTTCCAAGAATGAATTATCCTTTTAATATCCTTCAGCGAGTTATCCCAGGGATTAGACCTAGTGCAATCGAATTTTTATATCATAAACCTACTTTGTTCCAAATTTTGTGAGAATCTAGAGCAGTATTCGAAATCCGGTGACTAGACAGATAAACATTGAAACAGAAATTGCTCGCTTAATATTACACAATAACAAAAAAATATATATATAAAAATGTAAAAGGAAAGTGGACAACTCTAGGCATAAGCATGAGTGGGGTGTACTACTCCCAATAAAACAAATAAAAATACTCAGAGAAGTAAGGTCGCTCCGCAGTCTTAGATTGTTTCTTATATCTTATCATTTTCTTCCCTGTATTAATAATAGTGAGCTTACCGGGCTGAAGAACTCGCCATGAACTGATTTTGAAATCCGCAGCTATTATATGTGAATCAATAAAACTTTATAGCTTACTCAGTATGGGTGAATGAATGAGTCAAAATCAAAGACAGACACCTGAAATTACGTGTCGGCATATAAAGGTAAGACAGTCTGTGTGATAGCTCTCAAAACACAAATCAACAATCAGCGGAATGATAAGTAACTACAATTATATGTCACTACAATATCCTCAAAAAGGATGAACGAATGAGTCGCTAGCCAACGAACTCATTTTTTCCTAGTAATTGAGATGAATTGATTTTAGACTGACCTGGACCGGAGCACGCATAAGGGGCGGCGATGTGAAGTTGCCGCCTCCACCGTGATAGTCGTTGGCAGGAGGCTGCCTGCCGCCTCCATGCTGCTGCTGCTGTTGCTGCCATTTGCGCTCATCGTCATCCCCGCCACGTCGCGGCTGCTGATCCATGGCGTCAGCAGCACGTGAAGGCGGCGGGCCACGGTCGGCATCGCGGTCCGTGTCGGCGGCGTCGCGACGACCGCCTGCAGGCGACTGTTTGCTGCGCTGCTGCTGCGACTGCTTCTGGGCGGCACTGTCGTCGTCCGCGTTTGTCTCGTCGTCGCTGAATGCCAGGTTTTGGATTCAGCAACCTGTCCCCTTTATAGAAAAATAAATCCTCTTTTAAATCTAGGAGAGCAGCTTAGGATGAATATACCATTTCCACCCAGCTGCGACTAGCATCAGACAAGGGAGAATACCTGTTTAAGAATAGAGGAGTTTGGATTAACTCTACTAGAAACTGCCCTATTTGTAATTACGGGGAATTAGAAACTCTAGAACATTTTTGTTGCGCTGCCCCATGTATGGAGGATGTAGAATTCAATTTCTGGATATGTATTGTCGTAATATAGTGAATAATGAGGACAGGTTAATGGTATTACTGTCGAATCTCTCGGAGGAAAAAATAAACAGAGTTTTCGTCTATGTGGTTAAAGCATTAGAAATAAGACAAATGATATGTGATCTTGTTTGTGAGTGATCAGATGCTATTTAATTCTCATAGGAAATATTGTATTAAAACCTTTACCATCAAAATTGTGTGATATTGTTGTTTATTATATATTGTTATGTAGAGAGTTTATTTTTCTACTATGTTTGTTGGCTCAACTCTATTTGTATGATTAATGTGAACAAATAAATTTATTATTATTATTATTATTATCTTCTAGCATTTCGCCTTTCCATATTGTAAAGACAAATTAATTAAAAATAATTGTAAAAACCGCGAATGAATAATTAAACATAACCTCAACAAACTAAGTTCAACATGACAGTAAACAGAACGCCGCCATTTTTTCTTAACGACAGATTACAGATGTTAACTGACCAAATTTTGCCGGTAAACTCTATAACGGCTCATTAGCTCTAACGGCGTGTGATGGAATCCGATTTTGTCAGTTAAGGGCTAATTGGAGTTTACGCTTCCTGAAACGACACGTTCAGTTCCTGGTGAGACCCGACCTTAGTCATTCTTATCGATTGAAAACTGTAGGAAACCAAAACCCAGTTTACCTGTGTCATTTGTCTGAAATTGTCAGCGGCTGCTGTAGCCGTGGACTGCTGAGGTGCATCCTTGCGACTGGAGGAGCGGCCGCCCCATTCGTCGGCTGCCGCCTCCGCTGCCACCATCTCAGGTGCCGCCCCCGCCGCTTTGGCCGCCTTCTCGTTGAGCTCTAGCAGCAGCTTGGCGGCCGCCTGCTTCGTCTCCTCGTAGCGCTTCTCTTCCACTCCTTGCGCTGCTTGGCGCGCTGCTTCGCCTGCTCAACCGAGTTCGCCACCTCCTCTCGCTTCAGCTGGCTCATCTCATCCTCCTCTGTGCTCATCATTCGACCACCCTACAAAAACAACAACAATAATCATTATTAATAATAAGACCCAAATTATCAATCAATCAATTCATTTATTTATTTCACTAACGAACATAATATAAAAATATTGAGGGACCGAGCTTCACTCTGGAGCAGGGCTCTCCAACCTATGGCCCGCGGGCCACATCCGGCCCGCCGAGAGTTATTACAACAGATTTTTCAAAATATATTTTTGACAACAACTGTGAGTTCAGTACTCTTCTCTTACTAGCCACTCCATTTCTTAATAAGTGTAAAATTAGCTGTAAACAAGCAGCGATCAATCATTGCGAGATATTAGCTAATGATCTGCACGGACTGTACACGTCCCTGTTTGAACGCTACAAAAAAGGTAACCTACTTCCATTTTACTGTTCTCTCCCAGAAAAAGACTTTAAAAACATAAAAAAACCATACTCGAGTTATGTTTTCTCTTTTTGGATCTACCTACAAGTGCGAGCAGACATTTTCAAAAATGAAGTTTGTTGAATCCAAATACTTCCTTGTCAAATGAACATTTGAAATCAATTTTAATGATCGGAACCACAAAGTTTGATCCTAAATGGGCGGACATTCTAAGTGGAAAACAAAATATGCAATCTTCTCACTAAAAATAAGTATTCTCTTTTAGCATGGTAACTTTTTGTGAATTCATGTATTGTCAAATTGTCTTATTACTATTAAAAAAAGTTATTATTTTGTTTTACTTGCTAAATTCATGCATTTCCAAGTTTTCTTATGACCTTTTTACACTCAATAAATTGGACTTGGTATTAAAATGGAATGAGTTGGTTTGTTTCTTCCTACTTGGAACTCCTCATATTATTTTAATGGAAATATAATAATTTGACACCTTCCAAATGCCCCGTCGTGTGTGTCCCCACAAGTCAAATTCCACGTACATACTTGCTATTGGCTCTCTAAGCCTCCCAAGAATTAACAATGTGGCGCTTGGACAAAAAAGGTTAGAGACCCCTGCTCTGGAGTACAAAAGCATATGTTGATCATATCAATTTATTTCTTGTCGAATAATATTTCTCGTGAAATCAGCGGATTGAATGCAATAGTTCAACATCTGAGGCATGATTTTGTCCCACTTCCCTACATGCACTCACTCACTCACTTCCATTATCGACAGACGACGAAATTTCCAGCTTTTTTTCCAAGAATGAATTATCCTTTTAATATCCTTCAGCGAGTTATCCCAGGGATTAGACCTAGTGCAATCGAATTTTTATATCATAAACCTACTTTGTTCCAAATTTTGTGAGAATCTAGAGCAGTATTCGAAATCCGGTGACTAGACAGATAAACATTGAAACAGAAATTGCTCGCTTAATATTACACAATAACAAAAAAATATATATAAAAATGTAAAAGGAAAGTGGACAACTCTAGGTATAAGCATGAGTGGGGTGTACTACTCCCAATAAAACAAATAAAAATACTCAGAGAAGTAAGGTCGCTCCGCAGTCTTAGATTGTTTCTTATATCTTATCATTTTCTTCCCTGTATTAATAATAGTGAGCTTACCGGGCTGAAGAACTCGCCATGAACTGATTTTGAAATCCGCAGCTATTATATGTGAATCAATAAAACTTTATAGCTTACTCAGTATGGGTGAATGAATGAGTCAAAATCAAAGACAGACACCTGAAATTACGTGTCGGCATATAAAGGTAAGACAGTCTGTGTGATAGCTCTCAAAACACAAATCAACAATCAGCGGAATGATAAGTAACTACAATTATATGTCACTACAATATCCTCAAAAAGGATGAACGAATGAGTCGCTAGCCAACGAACTCATTTTTTCCTAGTAATTGAGATGAATTGATTTTAGACTGACCTGGACCGGAGCACGCATAAGGGGCGGCGATGTGAAGTTGCCGCCTCCACCGTGATAGTCGTTGGCAGGAGGCTGCCTGCCGCCTCCATGCTGCTGCTGCTGTTGCTGCCATTTGCGCTCATCGTCATCCCCGCCACGTCGCGGCTGCTGATCCATGGCGTCAGCAGCACGTGAAGGCGGCGGGCCACGGTCGGCATCGCGGTCCGTGTCGGCGGCGTCGCGACGACCGCCTGCAGGCGACTGTTTGCTGCGCTGCTGCTGCGACTGCTTCTGGGCGGCACTGTCGTCGTCCGCGTTTGTCTCGTCGTCGCTGAATGCCAGGTTTTGGCTGCAAACAAGTCACACTTTTACTTAATCATTCATAGTAATTATAAATGCAGTTACATGGAATATGGCTTTCTCGCCTACACCATATTCAATTCCTTCAGAGATGTTAGAGATAGAATTGGATTTTTAATTGAATTGAATTTTAATTATTTCGATAGATTACAACAGCTTTTGGAATACTGATATAATTAAATACTATCTTTATAATGAATTAAATTAGTATTACGGTTTGTATTATAATGAATAATAATTATTTCGTTCAATTTTACTTTTCAGAGTTTACTGTCAGAATTAGATGAGAGGGACTGGATGAATACGGACTGAATCAGCGCCGATAACCGATGAACGTTGAAGAGGTAATAGATTAAACTTTGAATCTTTAATATAAGGACTAATAAATTATTTGAGGATAAAACATACAATCCATATAAATTTCAACTACTGTTTCTATCATCACAACCACTTATCTATTCAAAACATTTTCAAAAATGTTAGTTACAATGTTTTTTGTCAAACTGTCACATGTAAAATGAATATCTACCAAATCAATACTTTACCACATAGAAAGCATACAATTCTTTTTTTTATCAAACAGTATTGATAATGTAAATAGGTTAATAATAAGTATATTAAACCTAGAGAAAAAATATATTTAGGACTATTTTCAAATACAAAATGAATTATTCATGAATATTATCAAAACTGGGAATTATTTTACAAAATATCCCTATAACTACTATACTCGGTACATTCAGAATGTTTGTGCAAAATTTGAAGTTTATCAGTTCGGTATTTCAGGCGTGATGGTGCGTCAAACAGCTCAACCAAAACTTATTTCATTATAATATTAAAAAGGCGATTATAAAAGAAGTAGATAGATGAAGATAGTTTATTCATTTATTGAAAATCATAAATCATTATGATTTATATTATTATTAGAACAAGACAACGTATAGCCCAAAACTGCCTTTCTCTCAAATCTTTATGAATAGAAGTTTCGAAAATGAATGAGGTAAAGTTTTCACTCCAAAACTAGTGACTAAAATGAAAATTTTAAATTTTGATTTTTAAATACTAAATAAAAATCAAACATATTCTACTCAAATCTCTACTAATTGGACATTTTTGAGTGATTTTGGAATATTAGTGATAGAAGAAGAAGGTAGGAAGGAGAAGTACTGACTTGTAGTCGATGTCATCTTGAGTAGCCCATCCGGTATCGCGGGCAATGTCGTCCATCCGGTTGAGATCCTCCTCCTTGATGATCGGCCGCTGAGCCACCTCCTCAGCATCATGACCGCCGCCGCCACCACCTCCGCCGCCCCCACCCGGCCTCGCACCACCGCCTCCCGGTCCAGCCATCATCCTAGCATCAGGCATGTAGGGGTATCGTGGGCGCGAGGGCCCATGCACGGGACCCCCGGGGCCACCTTGAAACGACGGCGGAAATGGTCCTGCTTGCCGCAACATCTGTCAGCACACAAATACCAGTATAAAATTCATTCGAAGTTATCAGTTTGGTATAAAATAAATTATTCAAAAATATGGAATCAAAATCACAATATTCATCTATCTCAATTTTCACGTAATTTGGTTTTGTTTATAGGTTGAAATCGGCCTAGTTTGAGCGTTTGGACAGCCATAAGAGGGTAAACTGGCTCTTTAGAGCCAGTTGTCTTTAAATTCGACAATATTTCACAGGAGAGCAAAACCGACAGTGAAAAACGTCTAGCAAGTAGTACCGTAGCATATATCATTAGTAATATATTGTTGTAATTCAATTTTTACTAGATTGTAGTTTAATGTTATACAAAAATGAGGTCAACCAGTTGAAACTTGGATGACGAGATAAGAGTAAATTTAATCTGCTCTATCCTTAGTTAAAGCATACTGTTGTAATAGAAAGACTTGTGTATTTTTCCCCGACATTGGAATGGAAAAATCGTAAATAGATAAATTTCCATTAAAAAAGAAACTATGTCTTAGCCTTAGTAATAAGTATAAACTGAATGAACAATTTCCTGAGTACATGAAAAATGAAAATGTTGAACTTACAAAAGGCGGCAAAACTCCGCGCAAATGCGACATCATGTGAGGGGGGCCTGCCTGGGCCCCTGCCACCCCAAAGGGGGCCGAGCTGCTGCTGCCGCCCCCAAGCAGGGGGCCCTGGACAACTGCAGATGGCGTCTGGCTGCCAACTCCGCCGCCCCCCGCGCCCCCCCGGCTCCAGTTCGCATCGCCGGTCTGTGGTCGCAGACTCGGTCCGCCCGCCCCGAACGGGTTTGTGAGGTCCGGTTTGCCAGGCCCGGTCGGGCCTACACTCACACCTCCCGGTGGTGTCTCGCCCGGCAGTAAAGGAAATTGTGCCTACAATCATTCAATTACTCAGTCAAATAAATAACGAAAAACTTCCAACAAGCAAGAAATAAAACAATAGAATTTAGTATTTAATATTTTATTTTATAAAATAGATACAAGCAAGAAGCAACAATGTACTTTAATGAGAATTTACCATCGGCAAACAACAGAATAACTGGAATAAATTGTTTTGCCATAATCAAAGTTATAAACTTTTATAACGGTATGTTATAAAACTAACATATTAGGACATATGGGTTAGTAAGTTATTCCTAATAGGACTATTCATACTCGTTGGGCTGGGCTGAGTGGGAATAGTCCCATTAGAACTTATGGCAATAATATCTTCATTGTACCGGAAACGTACCATCACACTAATATGTGCGAATCCAGCTTCAATTCAAACAAACAACTAAAATTTGCACTTTTATTATAATCCTTTCATCAAAGAGAAGATATGAATATTCTAATTGACATAGAATAGTAATGGACACTATTGATATCCAATAGTTACTTCATACTTATCGTAATCCATTCAATTTATTGAAAAATGGGGTATTTGAGATACATAATTTCTTTATGGTAGTTACCACATGAAAGGCGTCTATTATAAGCTTTTCACAAAACTATTCATAAATTTATCAACTTCAACTCAACTTTACTGTATAGTATTTTCCAAGGTAGATTGGTAGAGAAGATTTCAAAGTCTCAACTCCGCCTAATAAAGAGTATTATTTCATTTGCATTTACCTCAACTTGACCTTGACTTTACTTTACTTTACCACAATAATTATAATTCAACTTAACTTTGATTCAACTCAACTGTACTTTTTAATTCATCTTGACCTTGACTTAAAATGAACTAAATTGAGACAGATGTGGTTAATGACCTGGAAGTGCGGCGACTGATGTGCCAGATAGCTGGGCACCGCATCCGGGCCGCCTGGGGTGGCCGTCGACGTCACAGCACTCCACGACTTGTCTGTCGCCGCCGCCGCAGTCGGCTGCTGCTGCAGGGATGCACTGGGGGCGGTGGCAGGCGGGGGCAGCGGTTGGCCGGGGCTGGAGGCGGCCAATGTGGAGGAGGACGAGGGAGGCAGCACTGCGGCTGCTGGGGCGGCACTGGTCGGTGCCACGCCGCCTCCGCTGACTGCACCGCCGTTCGTCACAGCTGCGTTGCTGCCGCTCGATGCTGATTGGACTGCTGTTGTCTGCTAATCAAACATCAAACAATGGAAAATCAGACATAGAAAATGATCATTCAATACAAATATATATGTGAAACCTATACGAAATCTATAAAACTTATGCATGATATCGTATAATTATATTAGGCTTGAAAAAGATTTGTATCAAGGCTATGATCACATTTGCTCCACGTTGCGCAAGTAATTGAGCGAAGCTCTGGCTACGATTCACTGCAATGAGAAAGCAACCTACTCACTATCCACCACTCCTCCTTCGAGAATAACATTGTCATTATAGGCCGATAGACTACCGATCAGAATGAGATAGCTTTGCGTAGGCTATAAGGCCTCGTTGCGCCGCATCGCACACGCTAAATTTTTGAGTTTAAGCTTGAAGCAACTACCGTATTTACGAAACTTTATACTTCTTTGAATCAAACATGAGCAATAATATTTTATTAGTAATTTCTTAAAACTAGTTGGGCTTCGCAGCTAGCCTAGCCTTGCTAAACATAGTAAGGTTGGTGACCAAAGTACTTGAATAATAATCCAAAAAATGTACTGAATCATTGTTTGTTGTGATAATAGATTTTTCATCAGCCATTAATTGACGCCATTGATTGAGATAATAATGATTAAGCAATAATATGGTCATGCATTTGTTATTTTGAGTTGAACTGACAGTGTTTGGTGAGGTGTGGTTCGGTTCGTGGGAGCCGCCCCCAGGTGGCGTTTGTGGGGGTGGACCTGTCTCGCCGGGCTTGCTGCCCCATCCTGGGCCGCCGGTGGGCACGAGACTGTAGGCGGGGTCTAGGCCGCTGTGCTCTGACTTCAAGCTGGGCAGGTTGGCCGGCGCGCGCCGAGCTGCTGGTATCTTACCCAAGTTCTGCATTCCATGTTTGCGTTGGTGCGGCACATTTTTCTGCTGGTGTGTTTCCAAAGATTCTCCCTGTTCACACACAACACACACACATTATTGCCATAGTTCACATTATAATACATCACAGTTGACATTAAACACGAATACACATTATAGAGATAATTCACATTATAATACATCACAGTTGATTAAATCAATATTTTCAAGATGAATCATATCTATAGTCCGAGAGAGATTACTTTTAACATGAAGAGGGGAAACTCATTTCTCCTTCCACAGTTTCTAGCATGGACAGACTGGTGGAGAGGAGTGATCATGCTGCACATAATTGGTCGCTGACACAATAGTAGGGAGAATGTTGTTAGGTAGTGGGAGTGAGCACCGAGCCACTCAGTCTTTGAGAAATAGCTGTGTAAAAAGTAATATCTCTCGGACAATATCACACATCTTCGGCATTTCAATTTTGTTTTTTCAGATGTACATAACATTCTATTGAATAAAAAATAAATCTCAGTAGCCTTTTAAATTATTTTATAACATATTTAGGACATTAATGCATTTCAAGACTTGAAAATGGCATTAATGTCCGAAAAATGTTGTGATAAAATAATTTAAAAGGCTACTGAGATTTATTTTTTATTTATATCAGAAGTAGCCCTAAAGAAAAAAGACATTCTATTGAAATATTAAAGATATTTCAAGAATCAAATACATATATTTACAATACATAGTTCACATCTTACTGTAGATACTTAAGTTACTGTTGTTTAAAAGACAACTCTATACATAATCAAGAGAATAGAAACTGAAATGAAATATGTTTCAAATGGTAGAGACGTGAGGACAAATTGTAGTACTCATGCGCTCTGCTTCTCTTGCACTAAGCTACTTATTCTCAGGTTTCATTTCAGCTATTAATCATCTCTCTATTAATCCATTCATAAAATCATCACTAATAGACACTTTTGTACTGCATTATCATTCATCCCCTCATCATCACCAGGGCTTAAAAATACTTGTGGAGTTGCTTTTGTAAATAAATAAATAAGCGACAGAGCAGCGTCCTCTTCACCAGTCAAGCCTATTCTTGTAACTCTACTATCTGTAATAAGTTTATTAAAATATTGCCTTCCAAACAAATGTTAACTAATATATAAATCTGTGCACACGATATTACATAAGAAATAAATTCAAAGATGATGGAAATTAACCCACTCAACTATGGTAAGGTTGGTAATATAAGTATATGTACTTGAATAGCGCTCAAAAAATTTACTGAATGTTTGTGTTGATGAAAGATAGATTATTCATCAGATACTGGCCACCTTTCAGAGATTATAATTGTGAATACAAATTTTTTATCCGATTGTCAAAATCTAGTGACGATCACAATAATCCTCAATTAAAGCAGTTTGAAGTCAGTTGCACAATTTTTTATAGCAAATGAAACATTATTTAATAGTGCTATAATATCGAATTAATCGCATTTACGTTTGTATTGATAAGGGGATGATGACTCAATGTAGGTTAGAAGAGCACTTCTATTAGTTATCAAGTAGTGTGACACATGTTAAAACCACTTTGCTTGTAATACGCGTGTCACTACTGTAAATAGTAACTTATTTGTTTCCTTGAATCCTACTCTTTGTCATTTATTGTGAATTAGTGTATAAGCCAGCATATCTTATAACTTATACGAATAAAGAAATATAATCTAATCTTCTATCACAACCTACTATCTACCTAACCATCTTCCTTACTAACCTAACTTCTATCTACCTAACAAATCCTCAGACAAGAAACAACAATTAAATATTTTTTCTATAGACCTAATGATAGTTATTGGAAACATATGAAAAATTAATAATAGAACAAAATAAAACACAGTTTTCAGATGGTATAGGTTCTGAAGAATAAGGTTAAAACACACTAATTCGAATGAGAATAGTAAGGAAAATTACTCACTCTATACAAAGTATTTATATTTAGTGATTGAAATTTTGGCCGTCCTTTCTCCCCCTTCGGAGCAATCCCTGACAATGTAGACATGCTGTCTGCAGGGCACCATTTAGATGAAACAGTACCCTTAGAACGAACCCTATTTCTGCAAAACAAACAAAAATACACACAATTAGAAACGGAATTGCTGTTTTTTCGTTATTTCAATCAACAGATGAGCAGGTCAGTTCTGTTAAAAATTACATCAACCTGAGAGACTAATCCCAGTTGTGACAACTTGTGGGAAAAAAATTAATATGTGGGATAAACTATTTAGCATTGTTTCATCACTCATAAATATTATTAATATATCATTTATGATGGATCATTGATTCAACTTTAATTAAAATACTTCATTTTATTTTGATTTAGCGTCTTGAAGTGTCTGGAAAGCTTTTAATGAAAATATAACTTCAATTATGAATATGAAGAGAACTTTCGAATTATATCTCCATTGAAAAGTTTAAGATTTTGAGTTATAAAAAGATGAAGAGTAGAAGGTTATAACTAGGCTTGAAAAATAATACTGTAATGTGTTCATAGTATGCTTGTAACAAAACTTTACCTTATACTGTAGTAAGATTATTTATTTTATGGTACATTGCAAATGAATTAAGTTACTATTATTGCTTCATATTTTGATTTCAATGGCATAGTTTTCATTAATTTGCAATATTTCAATATAACATCAGTATAGAGATTTATCTACACCTATTACCGGTAGGTATATAACTTTACATGTGAAAATTTCAGTTTTTCAAACAACCAAAAAAGTTTATTAAAAATAATAAAGTGGAACATTTACATTCCTTTGATTGATTAACATATCAATAAGAATTGATAAATAAAACAGAATCCAGTATTTTCACTAAGTATTTCAATTGTGAATGATTCTCGAATTGAAATAATTCTCGAATTCAAGTTAAAGTAGACTCATTATTCAATAAGGCGAACATTGTTAAATATTTGTTAAACGGTGTATTATTACTCAGTAATTGGAAATATTACACTGATAATGTATTAAATTCTACAGGTTGTAATAATGATGTTTTGTATAAGATAAGAGAATCAATGCTTTATCCATTTTTTGCACAATAAACTATTAATTATTGTACGGTACCAAACATAAAAAATCGATTAATTACATGTTTGACATGAGATAGTTGACGAATGGAGGAGTAAAATCACAATACAAAACACAATTTCAAAGCGAATAAGTTCCGACTTGAAGACGATGGATGAAAACTGATAATTCAATCAAGAATTGATCATTCTATTACAGTATTAAAATTGAAAAAGATAAGACCACTTCCAATAATGAATCAGATTTAGTCTGTTTACTGTAAGATGAATATATTTAGTTCAAGACTGTTGAAAAAAACTTTTACACTGCAGATATAAACATAAATAAATAGAAGCAGTTCTTCAGTCAAAACAAACAAGTCAAAAATAAGGATAGTGGGAAATGAGATAATTATTTCGATAGCGAATTATCAACAGATAAAGGAACTCCAGTGGACTGGAGGTTCATTGGCTCAATTTACTTATCAGTTAATTTTGAAATAAATCAACTCATTTTCGATTGTTTACTATCTCAGTGACTCGTTCACGTTATCATCAACTGTTGGTCAGTGCCAATGGAGATAAGATTAACCTAGAGTGAAGTGAAATTGAATGATTCATCGTCTTGAACACTTTTGTAGTCAATAGCTTTTGCACTATTCTTTCAACAGCTCAATCACTAAAAAATTTCCCTCTCTTTTTCATACCTCAATAACTAAGTTACATCACTGAATAAGATTTAAGCAATAAAATATGAAAAATCAAAATGTCTTTCTAGTATGAAATGGGATTATTTTGATAAATTAATCATTTGCATGATTGCACAACATGCTATGAGACTTATATTATTTTACAAGAATTACTTCATTACCTTTATATCAATTTATTAAAAGAAACACAAGCTATATACAACGTACGGGAGAGGACAACAGTGACTCTTCTTAATGTTGATGAATAATACTATTTATCCCTTAATACAATAATTTCTATCCCTTGATAAAGTATTATTTTCACTGTAAAATATAATTACGGTACGAGAAAAATGTATTGGCTCTTTACAACAATCCTGAAGATAAGAGTTTAGGATTTTACTCATATCAAGGTAAGATCAATGTGTAAGATTTTCCAACAATATATTTAGTTCCTGACAATGATTAGACTTGGTTTAATTGGAGGATTGAGTAGCCCCTATACTTGCTCATAGTTTTAAATATAATTTGATTTTCTTTTTATACATAGTTAAGTCACACTGAAAAATGGCCTCAATAAAAGATGTTTATTCGTGGGTCTGTTTTTTCTTGTAACTTTTATGAATAGTTCATAAAATTACAGTGCTCTTTTGGTAGTTTGAAAAACTGAAATCTTCACATGTAAAGTTCTGATGTTATATTGAAATATTGCAAATTAATGAAAACTATGCCATTAAAATCAAAATATGAAGCAATAATAGTTAATTAATTCATTTGCAATACAATAAAATAAATAATCTTACTACAGTATAAGGTAAAGTTTTGTACAAGCATACTATGAACACATTACAGTATTGGATCATAGCTTAGATAAGCAGACAGTAATATTCGAATTCAACAAAAAATTACTAGACGATGACTCATCACTGACATAAACTGACTAAATTAACCGGTTTTATATCGGAAAACGCTACTAAGATAGACCTATTATACAAACTCAAAACTACTTTTCTGATGGCTATACCTAATACATTTTGATAAACCGTAGCCTACAGACTATTGATCAGAAACTATAAATCGAATTAAATAATTTAATTGTAACTAAAGCAGTGTGTCAGTAATTCGACAAAAAATTACAAATATATTAAAATCTATATTATGAACTTCAATCAAAGGCTGAAATACAAAACTACCGTATCACACATAAAATAACAAAATAAATCCCAGCTATTCAAAGAGTTAGATATTATGAAACAGGTTATAGTCAAAACTAGTAAATAAGAAAAATTGATTTATCATTAACTAATGTATATTTTCAGAAAAAGTTTAGCTTTCTTCCAAGCAGACTGTCAAAGGTCGAAAAGAAAATTGATTTTTTTATTTCGAATAAGTTAATAATAAAATACTACCGTATTTAGAAGAAATGATAATTCATAATGAGATAAGAGTTCAATGATTTACCCAACTAAAATCAAAATAGGATTATTTGCTAAATGTCAAGCACAATATATATATTTACTAAACTGTAACTTGTAGTTAATTACAAAGTAGTTTCATAATAGCAAATAGCTAGGTTATGATGTAGCTTGGAAGACAGTTTGATTTAAAAAGGGGTTTTCAAAAATGTGAACAATTTTATTGGATAAATCATATCTTATAAGATGTAATAATGTTGATAAAAACAAATTCTTTACACGTTAATACAATGCACTATTGATAACCTACGACAGGTAAGGTTGATTATAACCATAACAAGCCTAAACTGAAATGACATAAATATAAACAATTCCCTTAACTATATTAAAGTGGTTCAAAGTAACATGAAATTTTAAATAAAAGAAATTTTGATTTAATCTTCTTCAAGTAAGTCAATAAAGATTTAGAATAGAAAGCTATTAATTTGATTGTCTACGAAAGTAGTTTGTCCTATGTAATTATTCAACTCAAAACCTAAATTGATAATAAAGTTTATCACTTATATCGACAATTCTCCATAAAATAGACTAATTCCACAGCATAAATCACTCACTTTTAATACAGCACAACCCAATTCAAACAAAGAAATGGGTCAGATATTGAATAAGACATCAAAGATAATAAGTAGGGAAGTAAGTGAAACGTAGATAAACTGTTGAACGATAATTGGAAGAGTAATGCAATAGATTCACTACTTAGAAACACACCAAATAAATAATAACATATTTATAGCGGTTTGAAAATGTACCGATTTTCAAGGAAGACCGACAAAATACCAAAAAAAATTAGTTTACCTACGATTCGAATAGAATAGGCTACTACACCCAAAACTTAAACTTGTTTAATTGATAATCAATTCATTGTAAACAGAAACAAATACCCAAGATATTGTTCTATCTAGATATTAAACTGTATAAAACTTAAAAATCCCGACAAGGTTACAAACAACTGATGAAAATAGTTTATACGAGACCAAAAACCAACTGTTCTTGGTCCAAAGAAATTGAACAAAAGATATGCAGGATACTAAAAAATAAGCCAGTATTTACCTTGGTCCGTTCGATTGGGTGTACAGAAGAAAGAAAAATCCTTCTTAAATTGAGTTGAGGACGGATGACTTTGGATAAAATTAAACTATATTTAACTTCTTTCTGTTCACCTATCGCAAAATGGCGACTTTACAAGGGGTTTACTTTATTTCTTCTTCACAGATCAATACTGTGACGTCACATAGGAGATTCCTTGGCAATTTCATCACTTTGAAATTCACAAATTTCAAAGAATAAAAAATGTGATATTCACAGTAAATTTCACATCACACATAGGTTTAAAAAATTAAGAAATATTCAATTAAACTTAATTCTCGTAGAAACATTCTTTGATAGAAATAGATTCCAAAGTAATACCTGATTACATTACATCGTCGATTGAAATTTGTGATCAAACTAGTATCAATTTCCAGGAAGATATATTCCAATTCAATTTGAATATATATTTAAAAAGCAACATAATGCATATTCACGTAAAATAAGAATAAAAAGCTATTTATTGAATCTTGAATAACCTCTTACTAGTTGGTACTCTGACTAGGAATTAGGAGGGAGATTCAAACATTATAACATACCTACCAAGAGTACGGTACAGTACCGTGATAGCTTTACATTCTACAAAAGAATAGGACATTTTAGATTTCAAGCATGGATGATTTTTCATAGTTTCCATCTCTGTAATAAAATTTCATTTGAATTTCAGTTCCTCTAAAAATATAATAATAATATTATTATAATTTAAGGTCATATCATAATGGTCAGATCATATTATGATTGTTTATGTCCGCATATGCCTACAAATAAGTAAATTTCATTCTACACTTGAAAATTGCTGTATACCGGTTCCAAATCCTATCAAAATCTATAATATTTTTTAATCTATTAAATTATAAAGAAATGAGTACCTAATTACGATTGAGTTGATTATCACAAAGATTGTTCTATTTTCAGTTTCCTCTACCTCTTGAAACAGAATTGCATTTTCATACCGTACCGTACTAAAAGAATTCTATAAGAATTTAGCAGTTTGGTATGTAACGTACCGGTAAGTAATTTTGACAGTTGAAAACTTTCAAACGCGGTTTTTAATATGCGGTAGGCCTACCTTATTGTCTATACTGTACTCTTGCTAGATGGTTGTCTATTAGACCTACTCTATTGTATTACCGTAGTCTTACCAATTATTATAGTAAAGTAACAATTAGCCTATATGTCGACAGACATCATCTAGTAATTATTTTTACAAAATATAAAGTAAAAATTTCTACTATAAAACCAGACAGTCCTCTTTTAAAATAGGTACGATACATTTGATTAAAATACGGCACATAAATCACATTTATACAGTCTCAATATAAAATCCACCTTTAGCGTAGAATACTTCATCAACCCATTATTGTACATGTAACATGAAATTCATTAGCATATTCACAATAGGTACGTATAACAAATCATAACAATGGTAATGAATCTTCTGCAATATTAGTAGGTAACATATTTCTATGAAACTTGTAGAATTTTATTATGGAAGAATTTATCATGTCGAATTTTTCACTACCTACTGTTCCGCCATATAAAAAACAATTCTGTATCACTGTATAAATATAATAGTTGTTTTCTTCGTGAATTCAATTATTAAATTGAATTTATCATGATGTAGATTTTTTTACTACTGTTCCGCCATATAAAAAATAATTCTGTATCATTGTATGAATATAATAGTTGTTTTCTTCGTGAATTCAAGCAGTTATTATGTTACCAAGAGTTTCTCATCATGCATCTTCATCCTTCATTTTTATTGATCCATGCAAAGCCTGAAACCTATGTGGGCATCACCACCAGCAAACAGAAAATTATTTCTTGTGTTGCTTTTGAAGCAGATTTATAAAGGAACAATAATTTTATCCATCCATTACTAACATTTCTGATCAAATGAGATTTCGAAATCAGTGGATAAGAAAACACATTACATGGTATATCTACATGATCAACCAGTTTCCACCAATAAATTGAAAACTGCTCAATTAAGGTACAACTTGCAAAAGTCATTTTATCCAACCCACACTTGTACGGTAGGCAACATTCATGTTATGGACTATAATAAAATAATGATCATTTTCATATTCTATAATATTAAGTGTTACAGTAGTGTTAAATATTACTACATTTAATTAAGTGAAAAGTAAATATTTATTCAAACAACATATTTATTAACAACAAATATACATTTTAGCTTGATGACACAAATCAGCTTAATTTCAACACAAACTTTCAGCCAAGAATTACAATTACAAACTAGAATAGAAATAATACTACAGGTATGCTTAACATACGGTAATATAATACAAAAATGAAACACATAAATAGTATATAAGTTACTAACTTATATTTATTACTACTAAGTAGTTTTCAATCTTGATGTAGGCCTAATTCAATTTTTTAAGCTATTAAAATAAATATGATTCGTATTTTTTAATGTGAATTATTATAAAAATTGAAAGAAAATAAGTTTTTCGTCAGAAAGACAGGGTTATAATCGATGCGTGTAAACCTCTTTGATATCTTCATCATCCTGAATAGCTGCGTTAAACACTGATGTGATCCAAGCATCAATGTCATCTCCCGGCACCATTGTAGTTACATCATCTTTCTGTTGACAAAATAATATTCGTTACCAATAACAATTTTTTAAACGTAGGTGCACTACAGGACCAAAATGGGAGAATTCTACCAAATGAACAAATACTCAATAATTATTATGATACACAGTATTAAATTTATCCATTGCATTTATAAAATAGAATTATAGTAACGGTACCCTTTGAAATTAATAATATAATAGAATAAGAATACAAAGGGTACTATCATTTTATTTTTAAATACTAGAAAGTAGCCCTGAGTCCATAAATTTTATCCATTGCAATATATTCTAATGTTTTCAAAAACATTATTAATTTTGAAGTCAACGCGTTATACATTGAATTATAATGAATTTTTTAACACATTTTCAGGTTATTGAAGACGAATGTTGTATATCTTTTAGTACTTAATTTTTATATAACAGGGAATGATGGTCAATATTCACACAGAAATTTGTTAAATATAAATGTACTGTTGAAGTACCTAGGAATCAAGAAATTTATGAGTTTAATCTCACCTTTCGAAGGTCAAGCATTTCTTTCACTTTCTTCCTTTCCATGAAACCTTTGCATCTTGCCTGTAATAATAGTTGTTTTCGTTAATCGAGACGTTAACTGTACAGTATAAGTAGTCTCAAGACACGAAAAAATAGTCAAAATAATATTTATACTAACAAAATACCTTTGAAAAAAATATACTTTAATATACCAGAAAAAAGAGATTTATTACTTTTTATAAATATATAGCTTTATAGTTGAAGAGGCTACTATAATGGAAGATAATAATCTAATATTAGTGTAAAGTAGGTGAATATTGGACAATCTATAAAAAATATACTATTTAATAGTGACCCCCTGGGTTGGAGAACTTGCTCATGAACTGCTGTATTGTAATATTTGAAACCCGCAACTTTCAATTATATACGGTTAGTGAAAATTATGGATAGGTACAGATAAATATTTCTTTTACAAGAATAATTTCACGGTAGGTTCCATTGGGGATCCTATTTGAAATGAGAAATAAATTACTCTGTCGCTTCAACATTTTTGTCCCTCATATGAATCCAAACTCATTTTTTTTAATGATAAAGTGGTCATGTGATACATGATTTCGATACAGAGTTCCAAGAGAAAATGAATGGCGAAATAGCACATTGATATCTCAACCAGTACAGTTTGTTGATGTAAAAGTTGTAAATTATTTGTATATTAACCAGCTGAAATCATGTGTCAGCGCATGAAGGAGTGTCTGTGTGATATTCCCAAATAGCCTCGAATGATAGCATGAATGAATGAATGGAAAACCGTGGTAATTGCATGCAACGAATTCTTCAGCTGACTAAATCACAACACATTTTTTTCTTAAGCACTTCTAATGTTATTTTCATATCCTGAAAAAGGACGAAGGAGTGGGTCAATTTTGTTGTCCAACGAACTTGACCTGTAAAAAGGTTTGAAGAATACGTGTTAATAATTTGAAGCTGATTGATCAACTCTTTCTAAAAGTTACTGTCGAACATACAAATAGACGGACAACGACTTTAGCCTTCAGTAAGTCAAACGTGAGAACTCACTAACGCTCGTTCAATCATTAAAGATTACAGAGTTCATAATACAACAGTGGTTCGTTCCATTTTGAAATTTACAGGAAATTTTGCAACCTTTTTCTTATACAGGTTTCGAATAAAGAGTTTGAATTATAATAATTATGAATTACCGTATTATAGTAGAAGAATAATTTGATTCAGACATTCTTCAGATTGATGAATGATTTTATTGAATATGCAAACTCTTATTAATTATACCTGCCACCCCACCCTATTTTTAAATTTAGTTTCATACCATTGAGGAATAGACGCATTCTATTGATATTGTAAACTTCACCCACCTGTAACCTAATAACGAAATCTCGTCGGGAACGGAAGGTTTCAAATAGAATTTTCGATTTGATACATGCTTGAAGACGCAAGACTCCGCTTAGCAATGCTAAATATCTTCGACGTTCTTTCTTTGCTCTCCAATTACTCTGTATTATTACGGCTGACCTTCTCAATTCATTGAACCTGAAGCAAGTGGAAGAAAAGTACTTAGAATAAACACAGGTATTGAACTATGATGCTGTGAAAAAATATAATGGTTGAACTAAGATAATGTGATAGCATATGTAGTACATCATAAAATACAGACATCAATATTATTGGTTTTTCAATTAGAAATGCAGAGAAGCCTTTAAAATATATATTATGTACTGTACCATAAAGACAACTAGTTTTACTCGTATCGATTTTCCCACTATACAATACAGTTGTATAAATCTTTATAGAATTATCATTTTCTATACACGTAGTACAATTTTATATAGATTTTTCAAATTTGAGTTGAACGTGAAAGCTCATATGGATTTCAGATACCTTTTCTTCTCGGCAAACATTCTCCAGTTTTTCTGAATGGTTACAATGCTCTTCCACAGCACTTTGTTCTTCGCTCGATCCAAACTGGCTTCGTGTTCACATTTTAAAAAGATTTTACTCTTTCCAAATTGGTAATCAGAACCAGACAATACTTTCAAACAAATATCTTCGGCCACTTTTCGACAGCTTTTCTGAAACACATTAAGTTGTCAGATTTAGTTGATACCTACTCAGATTCTGTACAAGTTATCCTTGCTCAAAACGATTCAATACAAGAGTCCTTGTATTGAAAAAATGCGATAAAAGTTTTAAAGCATTCAAGAATAAAAATGCTTTACCATGAATTGGCCCTAAAATTGAACACAGGAAGATTATAATTCTTACTGAAATTTTGGATTGCAGGTCAATAATGTATCTGTATTTCTCAGCAAATTCTTCATATTTATAGCGTATTTGGTATCCATTCTTCCTTATCTTTGTGGTAGCCATGAGACCGGCGTATCGCAGTTGTAGGCAACAAAGAGAATCGACAAACAGCTGTAAAAGAGGAATATAATTATGAGATTAAAAGAAATAATGGAAATATAAAATGAACTAACTTTACCTAATGTAAAATATTAAGCATATACTAGCTTATAATAGAAGTACCTACCTAAAAGAGAAATATGAACTTCTTAAAAAGATTTCTCCAAGTTGTTTTCTACACTTGTAAAGGAAGAGTACATTCAACATTATTCCACATGAATTGTAAAATGCTTTCATTTCCTGTGACTTGTATTTGTAACTGTGTGCTGTGTCTTTTTTGTTCGACCATTTAGATTTTTTGTCAAGTTGCTGATCCCCCTGTTTACTTGTTTAGGCGGGCAGTGAACGCTATTATTAATCCATCTATCTATCGATGGTTTAATAATAATTCATGATGCCTTTTATACTCTCTCAAGAGTATCGAAGGATTTCCTATAGTACTTAGTTAACCATACAGTAGTTGAAAATCCTAGTAATCCATCCTATTTTAGCTCACCACAACTAGTAGCCTGTTACTTATTCTGTGTTTTCGTTTTTGAATAGATTTGAATTTGAAAAATTATAACTTAAATCGTATTGTCATTTACGGTACTTTATAAGATTCATTGTCATAGGCCTATTGTGTGAAATGAGAAAAAACATATACCCGTATCAAGAGATTAAGCATTTTTTAATGATTTCCTGATGAGATTAAATTGAGTCTAAAAATGGTTGCGATTGAAAAGTTAAGTTTCCAGTTCCAATTTATTTAGTGAATTTATCTGAAAACGTACAATTGTTCGGAAAAGTATTATTTCCACTTTAATATGTCAATTAAGTGCCGGTTGCATAACAACCGGTTAAATTTCAACCGTGATTGATTCCACGAGAGCCAATCAGAGAAGCCGTCTTATCAAAAACTCCTTCTCTGATTGGTTCTCGTGAAATTAATCATGGTTAAAATTTAACCGGCTGTTGTGCAACCGGGCCTTAGTATTTCAAGAATATAAATACTTACCGTACCGTATTAGAATGTTATTTGAAAAATCCAAAGTTATTGAAATTATTGTACTAGTAATCATAGAGAATAATTCAATTATTGTAATTATTGATTTAATGAGTAGGCCTACGGTAACTTATTTTCAAGAAATGATTTTATTGTATTGTGTCAGGAGTATGAACAGTTGATGAGCTGCAGACTTATTGAAAATGACTTACGTCAGATTTTTTGTGATTATTAGGCTTGATACAACGAATGAAGTAAGGCTCGCTAGCCTTCAGTGACGTCATCAGTGAATCCAAAGACCGTTGATACTGACCGGCGACCGTTTTCAATTTGGCAACATGCTTCGACTTTGACAGATTATTATTTGCTGCCTGATCTTCCTTGAAAAGATCTTTGATGAAATTGTTTTTAGATGAGGAAATCAGTTGAAGCCAGTTACTGCTTAATGGATTTCGATTTTTCTCAAGAAATCCTGAGAAATAGAAGGGAAACAGATGAAATGTGATAACTGATCAACTTAAAAGTTTAGTAGAGAAAGAATATAGAGTTGGCATGTCTAGAAACAGTAAGTAAATTAATTTTCCAATTCTATGATATTGAGTATTATAATCAATCAACAATAGAAAAAATGATGGATTATCAACATCGTATAAAGCTGCGTTTACACCAAAGTTATTAGCAAAATGTTAATAGCTTAATCCTTATAGATTCTATTAGATTGAACGGAACTTGACAAACACATATGTTCATCATGTGTATGATAAGTTATTTTAATTCTAATAGAATTTATATTGGTGTAAACGCAGCTTTAATAGTGTTGAACGAAAATACAAATGAACATTACCATAGCCTACTATAGATAGAGGTGATCTAAACTAAGCCATGACATTACTATAAATTAATTAGCATTTGAATAAATGCGATATCTCATTTCTTTACAATCATATAATCACAGAAGAATTTTTTTAACTGAGTTTTGAGAGTAATATTTATGTGCAATTCAGATATTGTATCCACAAATAAATGAATAAATATTATAATAAAATAAATATATTCATGCAATGCATAAAATTAACATCAGCTAAGTTGAAATTATTTTCAATAACAGCTTGACTATGCTACTCGATGATTTGATTGAAGTATGAAAAAAATGGCAATAAACATGAACAAAATGCTAGGCTATTTGAAAAAATTAAGAAATATAATAATTTACCATTAACTTCATAGAAGACAACTCCTGCGAAATGCAACACTCCAAAGGAGAGGTTTGAGCCTCCGAGTGAATCAACAAATGCTGCACTCTTTGAGTGAGCTTTGGCTGCTTTCAACAGAAACGTTTCATCAGATCCCTGAAATTTATTTATTTATTCAATCATTCAGATTTACACCACCTACTTCTAGAAAAGAACCGCAGACTAAAGCCCAAAACAGTTTCAATACAACAGTTCAACAGTTAGAACCGTAGTATGCATAAAACTTACCGTCATTAAATTGGCTTGTTCGTCGATTAATTTCAACAAGCAATTCGGATGCACTCCTCCAATAAGGTTGAGTACGTTTTCATTGTCCTCATACTGGATGGGAGTCCATTTCACTCCTTCCTTTATATGCTCTTGCTCTTCCAGTTTGAAAATATGAGCGAGGAAAAACTGCTGAAGACATTCGTTGGTGTAGTTGATGCACAGTTGCTCAAAACTAGAAAAAATAAATTATTACAATATAAACATACAAGAAAAGAAAAACGTGACAATAGGCCTATGTGACGGTACATTTGATGGATGAAGTTGTATTGAATATTTACCTATTGATTCCGACATCTTCGAATCCATAGATATCTAGAATCCCAATTGAGAGCTCTGTCTTCACGGATATATTTGATAGAGTTGAATTTATTTTATCGATTATGAATTTAAAAAGTCTCTCATATAAAGTCTTGGAGAATCCATCTTTAGTCATTTTTGCCTGGATTTTAGTTACAGGTGAGACCTGAAAATTAAATCATAAAAGATAATAATTCTTAACAGAATTTATGAAGCATCAACCAAACTCAATAGACTTATATTGATTTTGGTCGCACCAAAACCAGGATTAATTTTAATCTTGATCAGCACCTATCCTACAAAATTGTTGATTCAGATCCAGATAGCTGATCAGTCAGATAACCACCTATTGAAATGCTAGCACCAGCATTCACACGACAGGAACATTTTATTTTTATCAAGGAATCTGTTAAAACAGTGAATTATTATTTTCATGTTGGCATTTAAGCTTTAATGACCTGAGAAGAACGAACGCGCTAATCCACAACTAGCCGTCAGTTTTTTCAAGTAATTAGATCAAATATTCACTAGAAAGATTTTTAATAAAATTTAAAGAAATAAATGAGTATGTAAGATATGCAAGATATGTTGAGAAATGAAATTAATGAAATGTTGATATTCAACGATTGAAATGTAAGAATATTTTCAGCGCAACTATTTCAAAGGTAAGATATACTTGCTGTTTTCTTGCCGTGAATGCTAAGAGTTTTCCTGCTGAGGGTATCGTACAGTATTGTTTTATCTACTTGTAGAAGTTTGTACGCACTTTCCAAACTGGTGTCATCTTTAACTTCTGTGTTTTCCAAATTATCTGCAACAATACAATTCATTACAATTTAGTTATTTAATAATACTTAGTTGTATAATACCTTCAATACAATAAATATAAATAGAAATACAAATCTCAGTACCCCTTTTAAATTATTGAATCAAAAATTTTATGTGATGAAATAATTTAAAAAGGATACTGAGATTTGTATTTCTATTTATATTACAAGTAGCCCTAAACAGAAACGAGACTTTAATACAATATTTAGTTGTATAATAATACCTTATCCTTTACAAAATTATATGCAACAAAATATTCATTAGGTACATTAGTTGTATTTTTATTAATAATTAATATTGTAACTTTTTGCCAAAATGAATAAATCATATACAGTATGAGAAACTGTCATAATTTTTTGTAACTGCAAATAGTGGTTGATAATTCCTCATTTGATTTTCACAATTTTTTACGGTATAAAATTTGTCTAAACATTTGAATTTTTTCAACAGTTCATTTGTTATCTAGGTCTACATTATTTGAATCTTATGGAACTCAATTCATTATAATATACGATTCCGTAAAGGTAAACCAAAATTATTATTTACATTATTAATATAGTAACACTTTACCTACGGTTATTTTTAAAACTGATTCGTAGATCATCAATATTTCTTGGAACAATAGTAATAAACAAAGGTATTGTAATAGCCCTGAACTTTCCGAAGAAATAGTTTTATTACTACCATGAAAAAATTTGAATAATATTTTTTTCAAACACATTATTTATGAATTACAGTTATTACTTAGTATATATTAATTACATAAATTGATTAATTTGATTTGAAATTGAATCAAATTTATAAAAAGTTAAAAGTGTTACTCTGATTTCATCCATTTATTTAACACTCACTACCACTACGCTACATAACATCAATCATTGATGTTACTCCCATTTGACAGGTCATTGATTCGTCTCACCTATCTCCTTGGAACTGTATGCTATATTCCCCAAATGAAGAATGATTGCTAGAGTTTTGTATATATTCCACCGATCTTGTTTGGTAAACTCCAAAGTTTTCATTGCATCTTCTGTCACTTTCAAATCATCCTTTTTCAACCTCTGACGTGAATCTAATGTCTGCAATTAAAAAAAAAAAAAATGGGAATTTCAGCAAGATTATTGAAGGAAAAAATAAATGCAATTTCAGCAAGATTTCGGCTAGTGAATGTCCGATTTCTAGACATGTTATTGTGCATTAGACAAATGAAAAGTTGTTGAAGCTCACAGACTCGATACACAGTTTCAAGTGAATTCCAAACATGAGAATAAATTAATTATTTGAATATATTTCTTAGAAAAATTGATTTCAATAAATTCAAATCAACCTTCCCTACATCAATACTGGATTGAACAAACAACAGCCCTATCAAGTTCATCCCTATCTTGATCTATTACTATTATACCTTCTTTTAAAATGCTGGTAACGCATATCTAGAGAGAAAATAAATTTTGGTATGTGCCACCCAGCATGATAAATATACAATAGTATAATTAATTTATTGGAAATACATTAGGCTACATGAAATACAGCTCAAAGAGGTTTACAGTTATTGACACAAAACAACCTTATTTACCACAAATCTATGATACAAATGTTGTTCTTCAGAAATGAGAATTTTTAATATTAGAAATTAGAACAAAACTAAGTTAAGTAAACAGAAGTACGTTAATTGAGGGAGAGAAACAAAACAAAGAAGATATATTGAACTTTAATATTAAATTATAATTCACAAGATGATTCATTGATCTATATATAAGAATGCGAGCAGCAATAATGTATTCATTCACAATATTAAATAGATACATTGTTTCTTAGATCAAAAAAGTAAATCGTAAATTTAATATTCTCATCTTTTCAGGCACTCACTTGATTCAGGAAATTGTATTTCGTGGATGATGACAGCTCCAACTGTTTTTGTTCGTTTTCATCAAGTCCATTCAGAAGCTGGTAGAATATATGGTAGTTGCGTTCACTGGGCTTCACCTGAGTTACTCTCGACTTTTCAAGCAGGTAATGCTGGATATGAGCTTTACTAAGTACGCCCGCTTCATCATAGCTCATCACCACAAATTTTCCAAAACGGGAAGAATTGTCGTTGTAGGTCGTGGACGCGTTACCAAATGCTGGAATTGTTGGACAATGAAATTCTTATATTGAATTAATATAAAATTTAATGAGATTATCAGATAAATTTGAGTTCTGTTGAATCTGGAAATGTATAAAATATAAATAATCTACCAACAGTATGTATATTATTTAGTTTTGATAAGTCTTCATATAGTATTTTATAGAATAAGAGCATAGCTACGAATAAAATGAATATCCCAACTAAACAGTTAAAAAAACTTGTTCTTGAAATTCAACTTTTAAAATCTTCAATGCTAGTTGACACTAATCAGATGAGTTACTGTATAAGTTTGAGTAGTGAGTAGTCAGTGTTAACTTTTTAAATTAACGTATATTATTGAGATTATTTTTCAACTCCAAATCATAATGATAATTCTTAATGAGTTTATTGCAACTTGGACAGAGTTGGACCTGTATTCTGAAAATGAAAAGTGAGAAATATGCGTTTTATTGCTCCTCTTTTCAAAGTAAAGCTATTCAACACCTTTTTGATTGTCTCTTTTTCTTGGGATTTCTTCTGTAAGTGGAAATAGACAGTATTTTTGTAATGCGTAAGGTTTATCAATTATTTTGAAATTTATTATCATAATTCTTGACTCACCCTCCAGTAGAGGATTTGCCTTCACGAGTTGATCTTCAATTTTATTGACTTGCGATCTTCCTTTGCTTGAAGATGTTAGAAACTTCACTATGAATTTTGTACTTTCCGTTTTTCCAGCTCCACTTTCTCCACTGTTTAAAAAATAAGACAAGAGTTATCATGCAGTAAGGTAAGAAAGAATATTTCATCGACATTTTTACAAATTTATGGATTAAGTAATCTTCTTACTAGTAAATAATAATAATTAATAATTTTCAATACCGTAATTCTATTTCAACAGTTTGTATTGATTTAAAATTTATCTGTAATTTAATAATCTCACCTTATAACAATACATTGACTTTTTGAGTGTGATCTCATTGTCTTCAAACAATCATTGCTGATTGCATAAATGTGAGCAGGAAGCTCTTCCAAGTTATGGTGTCTGTATTTTGTCACGTATATCTCATCATATATTGACAGTGCCTTGTAAGGGTTGACAGCAACCAGCATTTTTCCAACATAGGTCTGTCAAGAGAAATTAAATTGTATGATTATACATTCAAATAAATAATTAAATTACACCGTAATCCAAATACAGTAGTCAATTTCAGTTCAATCTGCGTATTTACATTGTAGTATTCACATATTGTAGTATTTATTATTAACATTTTACGAGATAGTATTTAGTATTTACATTGTTACATTTTATAGCATAGAATATTTTTTATATAGGCCTATTCCATGTACCATACTTTCAGTAACTCACTAAATGTAGTGTTTAGCAAGCTTTTTTATAATAATATTGTTGCAAAAGAAATTGAAAATACATTATTCGGTTGATGAGACCGTCATAAGTAATTAAACACCATCTACCAATGAACTTCTTATAATAGGCTTTACAATGATAGGCACCGTAATCAATTTTCGAGCAACTCCTGCTTCCATTATATAGGAGTAATTCAATAGCTTCAAGTTCAGACATTTAAAGAAAAACGTTCTCGAAGTCAATATTGGTGAAATTCGATTACGATCCTTAGTCACAACTTCTTCAAGTAATGTAGACTCTAGCATGGAGCATTTCGTAGTAGCAGAAATTAAACGCGGTACTCTCTGCTCTGTACGCGGTAAAATGCCCATATATTATTGTCATTGATAAATAAATTCCTTATCATTACTTTTGCAACTAACTTTATCTGAAATAATTTCAGGCAAATCTAGTGATCAATGTCAAAATTATCTACTATGAGAATCTTAATTTCATAAATAAAACATCAATCTAAGTACCGTACCTTTTTAAATTATTTTATCACAACATGTTTCGGACATTAATCGGACAATAAATGACTTGAAAATGCCATTAATGTCCGAAACATGTTGTGATAAAAATAATTTAAAAGGGTACTGAGATTAATGTTTTATTTATATTAAAAGTAGCCCTAAAGAAAAAAGATCTTAATTGCAGTATGATAGATAACTGTATTATAGCATTTTTTACAAATAATAACTTACGTAGATGAGGTTTTTCTTGAACCTTATGTGAAGATTTCTTAAAATAGAATACTCTTCTTGGTCTCCTAAAGCAACCATATTGTCGAGCGGTTGTAGGGAGGATGGGTGCAGTTCTTTGATAACTGACGATTTGCTGATCCAGAACTCCTGATGAATAATAATTTAATAGTATGAAAATAAATTGATAAAAATAATAAAGCGATTTACAGAAATCTTATCGGCCAATTTGATCTACTAAGTGATCGATCATAGTAGCCTTATAGCCTAAATGAATGTTTTTTTTTTTTTAAGATGGATTGCCTTCAAATGAGTATACTGGTAATACCAATCAATTTATTATCATCATAAATTAATTTAAAATGTTCAATTTATTATGAGATGGATAAATTCATTCCCAGTTCAAATGGTCTCTTGACAAAAAGCTTGATTGTTATGAGAGCCAGCAAGCTCGTTTGAATTTAATTTAAACAAGCATACGGTAATATATAGGCTAACAATAAAAACGAACACTAAATATACTTATAATTATAACTATCGGTAACCTACTCAAATTAACCTTGAGTTTAGGAATACCTTAAAGGAGGTTTTGTGTCTTTAAGGCTGGGCATACACCGGTTAGTCAAGACAAGACTAGTCACAATACTTCACATAGTTGCATATGAAGACATGTCTAATTGCAATGACTAATCAGTGTGAGTTGCGTCATAAGCTACAATGTGAACTATTGTGACAGAACGTGTCTGATCAAGTCTTGTCTTGTCTTTTCTAACTGGTGTGCGCCTAGCCTTATATGCTGTTCTGATTCAAAAGTTTCATTGTGTTTGGTAGTCTCTCTAATAATTTAATTTGAATAAATTACAATTATTGTTCATCATTAAGATTTCTTTGAGACTGTATATTATTTGTCAATTCTCATGTTTCTTTGATGATTTTTATAGTATACATTGAATTTTTACTAATATACTACTTGTCAGTCCATTTTATTTACTACACTGATGGTTTTTTTGAACTGGCATTACTTTATGAATCATCTCTAGGCTTTATTATTTAAATTCTTACCTTATCATCGTCGTCAATCACTCTCAACTGTTTATTTGTGACTGATAATATTTTGCATGCTTTCGGTACATCAAGTACATTGTCTGTTATTGACTTGACCCAGACGTGACATCCCTAGAAGAAGACGTTTTCCACATTATGGAAGTTTCAATAGGTACTTCAAAATTTACCCAAATACACAGTGTCCCATAAAGGTGTAACAACCGTAGTCCATTTTATACTTCAAATGAAATTTGCAACAAAATATGTACAGTAAACTTTTCTTATATCGACCTTAGTTTTCGAAATCTATAGATTTTTCTATATTTTTGAAAAACATTAATAACTAGAAAACTATCAGTCAAAATCTAATTCTAAGGATATGTTTGGGGAGGGGAAGAAATGTCCAATAAGATTCTTAAAATTTGTTCCTTTGTTTTACGTTTATTAACTTTTTACGAGCGTTCAAACTATTTGAAATTTGGCTTTGAAATCTATGAATGTAGGCTACCTTTTTCAACTCTGAGCGCTCATAAAATTTTCAAAATCGTCAATGGAACAAGTTATATGAATCTCATTGGAAATTTCTTCCTCTTTCCAATATCCTTAGAAAACGATTTCCAGTGATAGCTCTTTAGTTAAATGACGTTTTACAAAAATATCGAAAAATCGACATATTTCAAAAACTAAGATCGATATAAGAAAATTTCACTAGTCATTGTTTGTTGCAAATTTCTTCTATAGTGAGGTCCACGTTATAATGACAGTATTTGATCAACTTTGGTTCTGCTATCCTTGTTCTATCATTCGACATAACCGGTGGTACTATCCTTTTCTAGGTCCACAACGATGCCAATTATGTTTTTGATAGTATAGAAATATGATTAATTAATGCAGAGAATCGGCATCGCTATTCTTCTATCTTTATCCACTGCCATTATAACGTGGACCTCACTATAGAATCTATGGCCTTCGGTTGTCACACCTTGCGTGGGACACTCCGTATATCAATTGTATAAAATCGACTAAGGTTCATTATTATCATTTTCTGTGATTTACACACAATTTCTACTTAAATTCAACTTTTAAGTAGTTGATTAATAGAATTACCTTCACTTTTTATATTGTTCTAGTTGTTCATAGATAATTGTCAACAGTTTTAAGCTTAAAATTCATACAGCACGTCATGAAAAAATTTAGGGAATACAAGTCTGAAACAGAGAATGAAAAATAATACTGGATATGTCATATATACCTTATACTGGATTGCAAACTCACCACTGGGTATGTTGTAGTGTATTGTTTCACCATTTTATAAACTGTTTCATAAACTATTAATAACACTGCATACTATTGCTGAACGGAGAAGCATCATTTGATGTGATCAATGCTCTCTCCACATGTCCATGATGCTCAGCAAATGAACTTCCACTTTTATCAGAAACAAGTACCGTACCGTACCGTACACATTTCAAAACCAGATCAGAACTGTTATTTTACTCAGTTTTCAGAAATTGATTTTCCCAATCTTAACAACTAGGTAGGTAACTCATTCAAAAGATATCATTATCAGTGAAAGCACTTTATTCAAGTACCTGAGTAGTATTCATTATGGTTCCTACAACTTGATTAGAGTTGAGTGGTGCAAAATGTTTGCCTTCAATTCTAGTCATGAATTTTTCAATGTGAGACAAAATGTGACATCACTCGATTCAAGGTAATTTGGTGGTTTGATAATTTTTTTAGGTTGTTGTCGAACAGCAGTACTTTCAATGAAATTAGACTACTGAGTATTTTGTACTATTGAGTACCGATGATTGTTATGAAATAAATGTGATTGAAGTTAAATACTGATTCTCAAAATTAATTACTGTACTAATTAATAATGTGCAAGTTACTGAGTATTCAAACTATATTCAAGAAAAGTGCTAGTTGAAGCTCTTAACGTTTGTATACGTACGATGTTTTTGAATTACTGAACACTGAACGGACTTTTCAATTACAGGAAATTCTCACATTTTATGCAAGTTAAAAAGAATTCCAATTTGGAAATTATATCTATTGACTTTTGCATTATTAAAGTAGAACAATCATTATTTGCAGGTATATTAATAAAGTCAGTGTTCCCATCAGTGGAATTCGTATCGACTACAGTATTTATCTCCTACAATACTACAATAATCATATTTGAGTCTTCTTCACAACTTATCTATTGAATGGAAAATACTTTTTGATATAAAACTGCTTTCTACACCCATCAACTTTACAACTACATCTTATATAAAAAGAATCAATACCTACAAAGAAATATTATGTTTTTAACTATTTTGACGACACTACAGTCTAATTTTAGAATAATTTAAAAAATCCGAAAGCCTTCCACACGTGAGTAATAGTTTTTAATAACTATTATTCAAAAATTAGACTGTAGTGTCGTCAAAAATAGTTAAAAACGAATTAATAACGTGCAGTTCCTCATGTTTAGTAAAATGGATGAGCAATATTATGTGTGGTATGGAAAGAGAGACGTTTATTACTTCCATAGAAAATTAAAATTGAAAACTTATCTACTTGATGTTTTTATGTGGAATAGAAACTCTATCTCTGTGTACTACAGAATTAATTCCAAATCAGCTTCAGTTTCTAATCTGAGCACACCGATGGACCACCTGTAGCTATACCTACGGCAATATATAGGAAACAAATCTGTGTTCAAAGGTTAAAGAAAAACAACAAGCTTATTAAAGATAACTATTTATTTCTAAAAATTGTTTAAATAGTTACAACTGGATAAACGTTATGTACATATAAATAATTGTTTAAAATTATCCTTATTATGGCTGATGTTATTCAATCATCATATATTTATGTATTTTAATTACACATTTTGTATCTTTGTATAAAACTGAATTTTCTTGAATTGTCAAAATGATGTATTACTATTAAACGTTTTCAGCACTTTACAAATTTTTTAGAAAAATATTTCAATAACCAGTTTTGAGCGATCAACTTTATAATGCAAAACAAAACATAATTCACATTATGCACTGTACATGAAACTATCATGATTCATTATTTTTTTACATTTTAAAGAATTATTATTCTCATTTATTCCTATACACTTTCAAAATAAAAAATAAAACTCTCACAGATATACACACTCATTCACACAACTTACAAAACCTCACAATATTATCATGGTATGGTATGGTATAGGTTTGGAAATAAAGTTTGCTTACATTGAGCTGTTGATTTGTAATTACTACTTGAAGAAGCATTCTTGTTTCTGGAGACTATTGTGGTAAAACGTTGATTACTAAACTGATGAAAACTTATCCTAGTGATTCTGAAAAATATAGCTTAACTAATTTTATTTAAAAAAATATCAATTTAGAATTCTGAGCTCAAAGTGTTCAGTACAATAGCTCGCCTGGGAGGTAATATTGCAACAAGATTAATAAATTACGATAAAAAAATATTGATTGAATCTATGTACAAAGTAGGTTTTCCATCAAACAATATAAATACCATAATATAGTAAGTTGCAAGATTTTCAATAAAGTATACAGAGTCTGAAGTATGATAAACATATAAAAATATTCAATTGCATTTTATATAAATAATCCAATCTAATAACAGTAGAGAGTATTGTAATTTGCATTTTTAGATTTTTGTTAGTTCACAGTCCCTCTAATAAGAGAGCTTACATTGTATAAATGTCGCATTTTCCACCATAGTCGGAAATTATAACTAAAGTAAAAATATAGGTAACACATTTTGTCATAGAAGATGATAATAGGAGACAAGGAATTTTCATCAGTGGTTTTCAACCCTCAAGATCAATCAATTCATTACCCAAAATCAATATTCATATTATAGGCTTATAATATTTACAAATTCAACAAAATGGAATATCTGCACTCTTAGAGAGTAACATGATAGAAAAATGTAACTGATAATACTGAGCTATCAGAGCTAATACATAAGTATGTTGGATTAAATGATGATGTCATCTGCCAAATAGTTTCTTGGTATGGTAACATAATATAAAATTAAGTAGTATAAGATGTGATTGATAATAAATTCGTAATAATATGTGAATACTATAGGGTACAGTTCAATTCTGCCTTATTGTTACATAGGATTCATTTCCTTATAAGACGGTTTAAAAAGTCTTGAAACAGAGAAATTAAAGTGAACATTCAAAGATTAACATTCTACTATCCTCAAGTTTTTCGTCCAAGCATCCTCTTTTAGTGAAAAGTTTCTTGTTATGGTGTTTTTAAACATATTAATAATGTTTTTCCATAATAACACAATTCAAGTCATTTTTTAAAAGTATAAATAATAAAATTTCGAAAACTTTGGGAATTAACATTCTTGAAAGCCAATTTTTCATCGTTTCAGCTTGTTGAGGCAATAAGAAGTAATTAGATTATGGCTGTACCACTACTGACAAAAATGACTCAGTTCACAAGTCTTTGATCAATGCTGCAGTACATTTGGAAGGCTAGCTTCCAATTATTTCATCAAAGTAATTCACAAGACTTGTAAAATACTATCCCCACCTTGCAGCTAATGTATACAACGATTTTAATAGTTCAACGGCTCTACTATCGGGTTCCGTGGGGAAATTCTCTCGTATACTTCCCCTATTTGCTGTAGCCGCGTCAGTGCCTCGCAGTGATTTACTGTTTTGATTTCTCGTCGGCCACGACGTGGACGGTCTTTGTGTGGTTGTGGTTGTAGTGGTGGTGGAGAATGTGGTGGTTGGTGAGGAAGTTGAGCTGATACCCCCACTCTTCGATCCCCATACATCTTTCCTGTAAGCATTATCTTCACCTGAATCTTTCTTACCAGGGTTTCTTAGTAGAGCTTGGATCAGCTGAGACCGTGACTCCTGGACAGTCTTATTCTCCCTGCCACTTCTATCAGCTACCAGCAACAACACCAGCCTCCTAATCGTCATATTCGATTCAGCCTTGTCCATGATTTCCATCAGAGTATTGGCAGCTGTCTCGTTCAAATTCCCGAACATCTCTTCAGCTTTCTTCTCAAAGTTAGGAGCGTTACTAACTATTGCCAACATACTGGGGACAAGCGTGGAGGCCGCGGACGAATAATCACCTACAGACGGCATGGGCGTTGGAGTGAAGAAGTCCTGATCCTTGGACCCTACAGTCGGTGAATAGGAAGGTGTTGATGATGACGACTGCTGTTTCAAATTCTCAACTCTAAGAGCGTCAGACTCCCATTTCCAGCTAGGTCTCTGGTAGTTGCGTGGTGGGATACCTTCAAAGGGTTGACTTGTTGAAGGATGGTAAGTTGTGGGCAGTAAATCACTGGTAGAAGACCTGATGATTGGAGCGTGGGTTGGTGAGTGGTCCACAGCTCTTATAGGTTCTGGGGTGTCGATTATCGGTGACACTGTCCATGTTACTTTGCTAGTACTCCCCTTCTCTTGTTGCTCTTGTTTAGTTTTCTCCAAAGTCACCCCATTACCCAAATTCACCGATTTATACAAAGATCCAGCATCTTGCGAATTATAAACTGGAGCAGAATCTTGTGATTTATATACTGGAGCAGTATCTTGTGATTTATATATGGGAGCTGAATCTTGTGTTTTATACACTGGTCTATTATCCTGTGACTTATACACTGGTACATTATTCTGTACACTGTCTTTCACACTTGGTTTCTGCACCATCTTCTCACCATAACTGTATACAGGAGCCACAGTTCTATACGCATCTTTCAAACTATTTCCCTCTGTTACTCGGTTATCTACATACTTGCTATTGAGGTAGCGTAAATAGTTATCACGAGAAACTAACGATTGACTGTTGGATGCTATGAATAGTTTGTCATGATCTGGGTTGTGTTCAAAATCATCCACCTGGTATTTGACAGTACTTGATGCTGCAGGAACAGGTGTGTTGGTAGATGATTGAACATTGTTGTTGTTGTTGTTGTTGTTACTAGTTAACAGAGTGTTGACATCATAAGCAGGGACAACATTTAAATGTTCAGGGATGGTGTGTATATTAATGCTTGTTTGTAAAGTTGGATACAAAGTAGTAGGTTCTGGTTGAGGTTGAGTTTGAAGCCTGTTGCCATTGAATGGTGCACCAGTCAGAGGTTGACCTGTCAAATTATGAGGCACACCGGCACCATATGGTGAGTAAGCGGTTGTGCTTTCAACTTTCGAATTGTTATGGAAGCCTCCATACCTGGGACGACTTGGGTCGTTCACACCTCCAGCGGTTGGAAACTCAGGGAAATAGTTGTCGAACGACTCATGTGTGTAGTAATCTGGCGATTCAATGTAGGAACGATTGTTGTCAATGCCAAGGAAGTTATTTATGTTATTTGCAATAGATGAGGAGCTGGGAGTTGTGAAATAGTTGAACCGCTGTGAGACAGGGGGCGCTGCAAGGTGGATTGAAGGTTCGGGTGATGAGTTATCTTGGTGAGCCAGGTTGTTAATGTCAGAAATACTGAAAAAGTTGTCCTGTGTTGGGGAAACAGTTGTCAACACTTCTGGTTCTGGAGTTGTGGCAGGGACTTGGTATGCATTGTTGTTAACCGATTTCACATCTGAAAAGTCCAACACTTCATCACCGGATTCATCAGGTGGCATAGTACCATCAGCTGGGGTGGGTTCGGTGGGCCTCACTTCAGACAACACCCTCCTAAACGTATCTGGGTCTTCCAAATATGCCGACAACGCCCGACTGAATACTTGTGCCAGTTCTCTCAGATCCGTAGAATCTCTCAAATGTAAATCCTGCTTGTTTGCAACTGTGGGAGTTGCACTGGGCATAGGCTGCACAATACCCCTACTCTGTTCTAACTCCAAATCGTTACTTTTTTGTTCCTTTACCGTATTTTCAACATTTACATTCACATCTACTTCCTTCAGTTTCTGGTTCTTCCCTTCCCTTGAACTAGGATCAACATCTGTGCTATTAGAATCATCAGTTTTATTTGCAATCTCTGGAAACAAATAGGCATAAGAATCTTTAGTAGTTTTCGTCAACACTGACGGCAACTCCTTGTCATCAACATCAATTATTTCAGTCGATTGTCTATCATCGATCTCCAACTCAGCATCGGGGCTTCCCGAGTGAGCACGCAGAAAAATCTCAGACACCGACGGTTTGTTCAATTTTTGTTGTGATTTGTCTTCTAGGGACGAACTACCAGAACTGCTTCCACTACCTGTATCTGAGTTGGATGAGGCGAAGTACAAGGCGAGTGAATGTAAAGCTTTGGCTCCTGCATCATCAGACAAGTGGTTAGTCTTGTTTCCAGTACTCAAACTATCAGCAATATGTTGGAGAGAGTTCACAGTTTCGGGACTAATCTCAAGCTTCTCCTTATCCTTCAAATTTTTGCCCCTAATCGCATTACTGTTGTACACAAAATAGTTCTGAGTACCTACATCTGTTTCAGGAGTTGTAACTTCATTGTTATAAAAGACCGTGGGTGGATTAGGGTTCACAGTTTGACCAACATTAAAATTGAACAGATCGATATTAGAATCATAGAAGGCCGGTTTAGCAGTGGTGAAGTACACCTGGTCTAATTCGGGCGAATAAGAGCTGGCACTGAAAAACGGCGAAGCGGTACTGAATGGAGGGCTAACTGTCACAAAATGTGCGCTGTCTGACCCCCTCAAATTATTATTCGAACTACCTGACACAGATGAACTAGTAGTGGTTGTAGTTGTAGAGGTGCCTGACTGACTGTTGGGAGTAACTGTTACTCCACTGATTTCAGATATCATAGTTACTGGATGTGATGGATTGTTCACATTATGTGATACTACAGATGGGTTGTTCACATTATGTGGTACTACTGAAGGGTTGTTAACATTATGTGGTACTACTGAAGGGTTGTTTATATTATGTGGTACTACTGAAGGGTTGTTCACATTACTATATTGTGATACTACTGTGGGGTTCACATTAGTATGTGATACTACCGATGGGTTGTTTACATTCTTATATTGTGATACCACAGTCGGGTTGACATTATTATTGTTGTTTGGAGAGAACTCAACAGCTTGGAGTACGCCACTCTTCTTATCAGCACGATCAGTGGTGGTTGTTAGGTTTGTGCGATGCAGTTCAACATAGGAGAAGTTCTTGCTAGGCCGTACTTTGACAGTGAAAATAGGGCTGGAAGTGCTGGCTGTTGATTTGATGTTACCTCTGTGAGGCATCTTCCTTGAGACCTGGGTGGTTGATGAGGGTGAAGGTGAGGGTACAACAATGTTGTTGCGGTTCCTGTCTAATTCGATATAGGATTTGCCCGAGGATGAGAGGGGTGAGGGGCTGGTGGTGCGGTAGTAGACGTGTTGGAAGTACTGCTGGCTGTTGCGGCCACTGGCGAACGACGCGGTTTCGGCGGGGATCTGTCGCTCTTTTTCCGAGGATTTATAGGATTTGGTGGATGGTGGTCGTTGGCGACGTTTGTTGAGTTGTTGCTCAAAGGAGTCAGGACTGTCATCTTGTACCTGTGCACTGGAGAATGATGAGGAGGATACCGATGATGAAGAGGTTTTACGTTTCTGTCCGTTGGGGAGGTAATCGACGGTGGAGGACGGAGCCGCTGTTCGCTCCAACTCCTGACTGGCGGTGAGTGCTGCTCCGCGCTGCATGGCGCGCGTGATGGCGGCTGCGCGTGCCTTGTACACCTGCTGATCGGCTGCCAGCTGTTCGGCACTCTCGGCGTACTGCTCGACCGACTTGCCGCAGTCGACCCGGAACCACCAGTCGCAGATGAGGTGCGACTGCCGGAAGATTGTGCCGTTCGGACACAGGAACGAGATCTTGCGCCCGCCGTCACAGATGTGGAACACCTACACAACAAAAACAAACAACGTTTCAATAAGTTGATTATAGCCGACTGATTACTCGTTGCCATCGCTCAAACTACTTAGTTTTGCTGGTAACGCCAATGATAATATTATAATCGATTTTTAAATGGAAAATATTTTAATTTTAAGTTTTTGTAATGTATTGTATATGAAAATTTTTATATTTTTCACATTTGTGAAGTTTGTTTAATGATTTTGGCAATAAATATTTCTTCTTCTTCTTCTACAGTACAATTATAGTTCATATAGAGACAGTTTTATAAATAAAAATATAAATCTCAGTACCCTTCTAAAATTATTTTGTCTTAACATGTTTCGGACATTCAAAAACATTTTACATGTTGTGACAAAATAACTTTAAAACGGTACTGAGATTTATATTTTTATTCATATTAAAGAAAAAAGACAAAGACAGTTTTCAATATTTTTTTTTTTTTATTTATTTATTTATTCCTTGAAAAAGCATTACAATAATTCACAATTTAGAAATATAACAACAAAATGAATCAATAGGAAATACAAATAAACATAAGGAACTACTTCCCCAAAAGAGCAAGCTCGAGCTTGGGGAATATAATTCACAATAATCGTTGGAAATCAAACTGCAGCGACTTGGGTAGTTTGGACATAATTATCTGTAGAATGAATGAGAACAGAATGCATAAAATAATAATCGAAGAGAGGCTGCATTCCAGAAGGAAGAGAGAAGGACCGAGAATAAGGTGGGAAGATGAAGTGAGAGACGATATCCAAAAAATGGGATGTAGAGGATGGAGACGAATGACAGGACCGAGAAGCGTGGAGAGCTGTAGGGAGACGGCCAAAGCTCATAATATTGCTGGGCTGTAGAAACATTAGAGGATTCCTATATGCGGGCTGTAGTGCTAAAAAATGTATTTGTGAAATAAATTGGAATATGAAAATAAAAATCGTATTATTTTGGAAACTGTTGTATTTCTTTGAGTCAGTAACAACTTCGATTTGTATGAGAACCTACTGTAAGATTGACTTTATACTGTCAGGATTGGCTAGGTGGGAAATTTTTATGCTATCTATGAGTAATGCTTACACTTTGAAGTGGATCTCAACGTAGAAGTTTTATACAAAACACAGTTGTTATTCACTCAAAGTCATTTTTCTAAATAATACAGTTAGTTTTTCATGTGCTTTTGAGTAGACATTAATCATCAGAGAGGTTATATAGTTACTTTGTGAATCAATACTTTGAGATTTAGGTGAAATTTAAAGTTTTGTCATAAAAAAGGAAATCAAATGCATGACTATTCCGTTATTTCTTGTAGTAGGCCTATGTGGAACAAATTTGAATTTCAAAATAGCATAAATCAACAAGATTGATTACTGTACAGAATACATGCAAATCGCAAGAAATTGTCCTTATAGGTAAGCCAGGGTAGAGAATACAAGGTGGAAATAAATGCACTTCAAATCAATAATCTGAAAATAACGCACTAAACCCTAAATTCTGCATTAAGATAACAAACAGTGCCAATACATGTAAACAGAAGACACTAAAATTCGTTTCCTAAATAAATGTAGAGAACATGTAATATATATTTCAAGAAACAGAGAAAAACTGACACTGACTTGATACAGAATAAAGGAAAAAGTCAATAGAAAACTATTTTTCTTGTTCATACAGCACTGGATACAATATTTATTTATTTATTCAGTCAAGTACAATTATTACACTCATGTGAGAAGGCACAACATGCTTATGCCCAAAACTGTCCCTTCTCAAATTTTTACAACAGTTCAAATCAAATTGTAGGTTAAGCTACTATCAATTATTAAAATAAGAATTTACACTACAAAAACTAACAAATCTTCAATCAAAAATAGATATCATGAATAACTATATCTCACAAAATTAGAAACAATTATTATCCAAAAAAATTAAATTTCAAATAAAACTGGAAAATTTGAACCGAAAACTTCACGCATAATATTGAATAAAATATTATTGCAAAATTAATAGAATTAATCTGGTTCTCAACAATGTATTTGGGTTTCAAAGACCTGTACCGTATTGACTAACCAATCTCTATCGCCTCAAGACCTACACGAGTTCGTTAATTCTCACAAGTTTTCTAAAACAATTTTGTCCATTAAAATAATTCCACACTAAGACTAACCGGAGGGTACTGGCGACCCATAAATGTGATCCACAACAGGAAATCACACCAGGAGCATTGCGGTCACCGACAAATTGTTCACCAAATTTATGCTTTTTGTAACATTTCCATTGCCGTAACAATATAATTTCCAGCAAATGGACACATCTACGAGCAGACACAATGCGTTGGCTTTCACACTCACACACGATGTAAAGGGTAATAATTCACGGAAAGATGTAAAAAATTACAGGCTATTGCTTTCCAGGAACTGTACTAAGATTCGAGTTGAACTGTCAGCATTCCTTGCGAATAGCCTCATAGCTTCCCATATATATATATATATATATATATATACAATTCGTTCTATAACATGGTTTAAAGGTTTATATTGGTGGAATGGGTGAGGGATGGTTGTCATGTGATCGTTCTAGGGCCGGACAGTTTCAGTCATTTGTTCCAAAATATGTTTTTTAAAGTCAGGTTGAAGCTCGCTCGGCTCTCGATAGACCTGATAGAAACAGGAAGGGTATTCCATGCACGACAGGCACTGACTAAGAAGGATTTTGTGAAAATAGTAGTTCGATGATTGGGTATCCTTAAAGTACTTTCTCCGGTTCTAGTATGTGAAGCATCTATCCTCCTACCTTCAGAGACAAATTTGAAATCATCTTTAAAATAGTTCGGATTACCGTATTTCAAGATATCTCTAACAAGCTTGACTATTCGAAAAGCCTCTGATCGGGAAGCTTTAATGTTGAACTAGCAATGTGGGCTGGGGTGATATGATTATGGCGTTGGAGAGAGTAGACGAAACGTAGACAATAATTTGGCAACGCTGTAGTTTATCATTCAGAGTGACTTGCATATCGTTAAGAACAGAATTACAATACATTAAATGTGGGAAGATGAGAGATTGAACCAATAATAATTTAATGTTCCTAGGGAGGATATCGTGCATTTTCTTCAATGCATGCATGGCTGAGAATACCTTTTTACAAGTTTTGTTCACTTGTTCTGACCAGTCAAGAGTATTATTCATAATAATGCCTAAATTTTTAACTGAGCTACAGCATGAATGTCATTACCGTCTACACTAATTTTGTGAATCGATTCAGGATGGAGGATGGAGACGAATGACAGGACCGAGAAGCGTGGAGAGCTGTAGGGAGACGGCCAAAGCTCATAATATTGCTGGGCTGTAGAAACATTAGAGGATTCCTATATGCGGGCTGTAGTGCTAAAACATGTATGTGTGAAATAAATTAGATATGAAAATGAAAATCGTATTATTTTGGAAACTGTTGTATTTCTTTGAGTCAGTAACAACTTCGATTTGTATGAGAACCTACTGTAAGATTGACTTCATACTGTCGGGATTGGCTAGATGGGAAATTTTTATGCTATTTATGAGTAATGCTTACACTTTGAAGTGGATCTCACCGTAGAAGTTTTATACAAAACACAGTTGTTATTCACTCAAAGCCATTTTTCTAAATAATACAGTTAGTTTTTCATGTGCTTTTGAGTAGACATTAATCATCAGAGAGGTTATATAGTTACTTTGTGAATCAATACTTTGAGATTAAGGTGAAATTTAAAGTTTTGTCATGAAAAAAGGAAATCAAATGCATGACTATTCCGTTATTTCTTGTAGTAGGCCTATGTGGAACAAATTTGAATTTCAAAATAGCAAAAGTCAACAAGATTGATTACTGTACAGAATACATGCAAATCGCAAGAAATTGTCCTTATAGGTAAGCCAGGGTAGAGAATACAAGGTGGAAATAAATGCACTTCAAATCAAATTATCTGAAAATAACGCACTAAACCCTAAATTCTGCATTAAGATAACAAACAGTGCCAATACATGTAAACAGAAGACACTAAAATCCGTTTCCTAAATGAATGTAGATAACATGTAATATATATTTCAAGAAACGGAGAAAAACTGACACTGACTTGATACAGAATAAAGGAAAAAGTCAATAGAAAACTATTTTTCTTGTTCATACAGCACTGGATACAATATTTATTTATTTATTCAGTCATGTACAATTATTACACTCATGTGAGAAGGCACAAAATGCTTATGCCCAAAACTGTCCCTTCTCAAATTTTTTACAACAGTTCAAATCAAATTGTAGGTTAAGCTACTATCAATTATTAAAATAAGAATTTACACTACAAAAACTAACAAATCTTCAATCAAAAATAGATATCATGAATAACTATATCTCACAAAATTAGAAACAATTATTATCCAAAAAAATTAATTTTCAAATAAAACTGGAAAATTTGAACCAAAAACTTCACGCATAATATTGAATAAAATATTATTGCAAAATTAATAGAATTAATCTGGTTCTCAACAATGTATTTGGGTTTCAAAGACCTGTACCGTATTGACTAACCAATCTCTATCGCCTCAAGACCTACACGAGTTCGTTAATTCTCACAAGTTTTCTAAAACAATTTTGTCCATTAAAATAATTCCACACCAAGACTAACCGGAGGGTACTGGCGACCCATAAATGTGATCCACAACAGGAAATCACACCAGGAGCATTGCGGTCACCGACAAATTGTTCACCAAATTTATGCTTTTTGTAACATTTCCATTGCCATAACAATATAATTTCCAGCAAATGGACACATCTACGAGCAGACACAATGCGTTGGCTTTCACACTCACACACGCTGAAAAGGGCAGTAATTCACGGAAAGATGTAAAAAATTACAGGCTATTGCTTTCCAGGAACTGTACTAAGATTCGAGTTGAACTGTCAGCATTCCTTGTGAATAGCCTCATAGCTTCCCATACAATCAATGCTGACAGTTTGAAGTGAATATCAACGTAGTTTTACAGTGTTAATGCGATCGACCTTTGAAAATCGACTTTCGGTTCCGAATTTATAATTGCTGGCCGCCTAAGATGCAGTTAGTGAATGCGGAAACCATCGATATTTTTTATCGGCTGGAGATGCTTGACCAGCGTCTAGTCATCCAATTGTTCTCGGAGGAGGAAAGGTGAAAGGCCAACCCGGCATAACTCCACACAGCCATCATTTACTGCCACTGCACTGTCCGACAAAGAAAGCTGCACTCTGTTTAGTGTATAGCATACCAATTCTGACAAAGAAAGCTGTATAATTTTTGTGTACATCATTCCAATTTCTGACAAAGAACGTTGCACTCTATATAATATAATGCATAGTATAGCATCTACATTATAGAGAAGTATAGCATGTATAGTTAAGAGTAGTATATCTGCATAGTATATGAGTATAGAAGGTACTATAGAGACAAAGTTAGTAGACAGTCTATCTGTTGCTATAGAGAGACAAATCACTATTACTACTTATACTGAGAAGGAGTAGCTGATACTGATAGTGGTTACCCTGATTTTGATCCAGAAAACGGTAACGATACAATCGGTTTTATAACAATTCTGTTATGTGTGCAAGTGAAAATTGGATTGTGAATAGGAAAGGTAGTAAGGTAATAGTATTGATGGATACCAATTTCAGATAGATTCCTAATTGGAGTAACCGTTATGTATCACTCTTGAATTAAGTAACAAAAAACCGCGGAATGATGTGGGACATGATAGAATATTTTTGATATTTTGTAATGAATTCGATAAAAGTGTGTCTTGGATGAGGGATTTCTTTTGATCGGTTAAATCGAACCATGAGATCATAACTGTAGTAACTCAAAAAAGCTGTTTTGTGGAAAAACAGCTTCTAAGTTTTTACTCTAGGGGAATCTTCAATAAAAAATAAACAAAGTCCAATTCATGTTTGTTTGATGGGTAAATAGATTACTATGGCATTTCTTCCCAGATTACCATTCAATTATAGGCTAAATATTTTTTTATAAAGGAAAATATCAACTTCGTTTGAGTTGATACAGTAATGCATTGAAAGTTCAGTTCAATTTTTTGACTTAATAGGTATAATACGTATTTCATCGAGTAAAATTTAAACTATATTGAATTGGAATTTGGAGATTTATTTATTAGTTCATTGATCTTATTAATAATTAGTTTTTCATTCCATTTCAAATTAAGGGTCAATTCAAGGGTCTGAACTATCTAATTTGTTACTTCCTCACACTAATCTTTCAAAGCAATGTGAAGCATCTGTATTTTAAAGATAAAGGTTTTATATCATTCTTCTATAATGGATGATCATTAGGCCTATTGTCTTTACAATTATTTGAATATTTCAATTTGCTCTTTTCAATAACTTCAATGCTTTACATTGACTTGTTTGCCTATTGTAATTTCAAAGCAATAAGCGGATGGTTACTACAGATTAATGCATGTTCGTTACTATAATTAGACTTGAAGGTTTCAGTTTCACTGACATAGATTCAAAAACTATTGTCTGTATTCAAAATTATTCCAAGTTAAACTTAAACTTATTCAAGTGAGAGCTTCCGTGCCGATTAGTCAAGTTTCAGCTGAGAACTGGCTTGAGAAATAATTGAATTATATTTTATTGATTTCTACTCGAAATCAAGAAGATTCTAAAATCAAGAAGAATCTATGTTTACTCGAAATCAAGAAGAAGGAAACCTTCTATGACATGGAATCAAACAAATGTTGCAATTATTATGATAATGCTTCAAGGTTATGCTCCACAACGTTTCATGATGATTTTTTTTATTCAAAATTGCATTTCTTCTGTAATTTGAGATTCTCCAATAACTTTCCATCTAATTGTGAGAGATATTGAGTATTGAAATTGAAAACTAAAGCTCTACAGATTTAATGACTGCTGCAATATTTATCTCAATTAAGTTTTTAAGTAGTTTTCTTTTAATTTTTACATAAGAAAGTGAAAATACAAAGTAAGACTTTTGAAAACCGATTTCCGTTCAGATGACTTACCAAAGTTTTTACTTTTGACTAAGTTTAAACTTGAAATTGTTTGGTTAGGGCCTATGAAATACTTAGGTTTCACTTAAATTTAAGTTTTGAGGCGTTACCACAAGGGGAGGGGATCGGTTTGACTGCGTCCTTGAAATTCTTGTCTAGAATAAAATTTTTGGGGGGAGCCTAAAAAAGAGCTTGATGATAGAATCTGAATCCATGGTGGGGGGGGGGTTAACCAAGTAAACTAAGTTTGATAACGATGTTGATATGTTGTGAAAATCGTTATTTAGTATCTTATCCTTTCTAATACTCTAATACACTCAAAAACACACAATAATACTAAAATAATAAAATATTGTATTGAAGTATAAGTATTGAAGTCTTTAATATACCTAATAATATACAGAATTATGGCTGAGAGGATGCCAGACGACATGACAGACGACAATCATAAATGACTCAAACTTCGACCGTATATAGAATGTATAGATGTATAAGGCTATCTATACATGGTTGAAGACTCAAGATAATACACTAGAGCTCTCTAGAATCGTCTGCAGTTGGAGCACTACTGGCCATTTAACTCAATTGTAGCTCAAGATGATACAGTAATGACTTGAAACAGTGAGCTGTTTTGACTTAGTGCATTAGTGATTTTTATATCATTTTCTGGCCTCAAAATTTGAAATTTCTACAATTTCATGAATGAAATAGATAGAGTATTACTTCTAGTCTTCAAAAATGTGAATAACTCAAAATCGACAATTTTTGAGTTACTACACTAATGATCTCATGGTGCGAAATATCTCGATTTCTAATGGAATTAATAGAATGACCTACCTGGAAATATGAATAAGAAACAATAGAAAATATTTACTGCGTGATGAAAACTTACGATTTAACTAAATTATATTTTCAATATATATTTTCTATCCTTATCTTGGACTTTGTCACCTATAAATTTGAAAGAAAAATAGCACAAGGACTACCTTATTATTTTATCAACCAATGTTATTACTTCAGTGTCATTTGCATTGTAAATAAATAAGAATAAATAATAATTCAATGCTCTACCCTTAATCTTGACAATACTATAATTATATTCAGTAAAATAACATTAGTAAAGTTAAAAATATAGATAAGCTTTTGACTAAAAAAATGCCCCTAAATGATAGGATATATTTTAAGATACTTTAAAATCTGATACTGTTTACAGAACCCTTTTAAAACAGGATTTTGCTTGTTCAGCCATTATAAAAAATGTGACATTAGAGAGTTTTGTAGTTTACAAAAAGACAAACAAGAGGAAGATCTTAGCACTTAATTTCAAAATTACAGAATATAGCATTTCAAATTTATAGGCTACATAAATAAATTTCAATAAACCACAAAAATGGACAAAATTTTTGATATTTTCGGAACAAAATATTTCAAATTAATATTTATTTTATAGTTTTGAGTATACTAAGTAGAAGAATTTGTTATCAATTCGGTTCTTAATCTTTCTAAATTCAAAATTGATAATTGTTTCAAGTGTTTGTGTTTTGTTTCAATATGGAAATTAGTGAAGAATTGGAAAGTCGCACATAACCTTTATTTGGACAATTTATTTTATGAAATTGGGATGAAAAGACGTTTTGGACTGTAGTCTGTTTCTTTGTCTTTAAGTTGATTGTAAATGATAAATAAATAAATAAATAATAATGCATAGAAGATAGGTGCAAAAACATGATACTGTACATCACGACAGTAGTAGCCTATTCTAATTTTCTATATGAATAAATTGCAATAAACCACAAAAATAGCCGAAATTTCTGATAATAATGTTTAGAAGATAGCTACAAAAGCATTTTACTGTATATCACTGAAGTACCAATCCACGATACCAAAGAACCTTCTCTAGCAATTAACTGATGAATAATTCAACTCCAGTAGCCATAATACAACTATTAAGCAACGTCTGCTCTTATCTTAACACCTTTCTTATATCCTGTACAAACCTAAACAAAAAAGATCCCTGTTTCTCTCATTATACTGAGCAAACAACAATCTAAGCTGAGGATGAGCATATACATTGTATGTTAACATCATCAAGACAAATGTGAAGAGACATCGTTTGACCTCCACTCACCGGTCAGCAAACACACACACATGCGCGCGCAACTAATAACACGAGTTATTCGGATGCAAGTATTGCTCAATTTCCTTCCTTTAATTAAACAGTCGGCCACCTTTCAGGTCACTGTCATTGCCTCTTTAAAGCTTCTTTCCTTCATCAAAAATCACTTTTATCACCTTTCACTGTGTCCTTCACAACCTCGAAATTACTACACTACATTACTGCAATTCTTCTAACAGTAATTCAATAAAATGCATTACGGTTGATGCTTTTTTCTCAATAATTCTTGGTACAGTAATTTAGTAGTATGCATTACGGTGTATCGCCTTATAAATTGGGCTGAGTTTGCTAAATAAGGATTTGCACTCAAGACAAATACTTGGCTGTCTGGCTAAGTAACCATGACTTTCGGACTATATTCAGAGAGTGTTCATGCCTTAAAAATTGATGATTACTAGAAAGTGAATATGGTTTCATTCATTGGAAATTTTTCTAGAATTGGTATAAAGTTTTAGTGTGGAAGTCATCATCGTATCTATGGACATACCGTATGAACACCGCCACCCAAGACAGTTATGCTGAGTGGCACCAACCAGGATCAAATGAATTCAATAATTAAAAAATCAGATAATCCAATAATTTGAATTATTCGAACAATTCAATAATTTCAACTAAAACTATTCATGATAGGAGTATTTGTAAACTAATACAAAGAACGTCACTATTTCAACAAACTTGTACATTAATTTGAAAGCAGTGGAATGAAAAGAATAAAATGAAAAGTGAATGATAGAATGAAAATGATAAAAGTGATTTTCAATATTCATCTAGTGAATATTTTCAATATTGATTTGAAAATGCAATATATATTTTTTTAAATTGGAATTAAAGCCAAGAAATCATTGTTGAACAAGTTATGAGGGTCAAAAAATATTATAAAAATAATTTCATATATTACTGTCAATACCGTGTTATAAAGATTAAGTTATGCACTATGTAAAGTAATTCTGTTGCATTCAACAAGAAAGACCTTTATTAGATTGAATTTAGTCCAATTGAAATGCCAGTAAACCTCGGACTCCAAAAAATTGATTTTTCGGAAACCTTTAACAGAAACATTCTTTAAAAGGAGTACGTTATAAATGTCGGGGATTTGATTTTACATGAAGTTCAACGACTTTGGTAGTCTCAAAATCTTCAATTTTACATGATTTTCTTAAGGAGGTAAAAAATGTCGGGGAGGTAAGTTGACATACTGTTCAACTACAATTTACACCGACCAATATATTACGAGATTGTGTGAAATTTGCACTTTCAATAAGCTCATTCAACCTAATCATATATTCAATATGACAACACCGCTGGCTTTAAACAATGTAGCTTTGTCACATCGAATATATTCAGTCATACGGGCTTGCATGTGAAGTCTAAATTTCACACAATCTGGCAACGCCGATATTTGGTCGGCCGACTCAACTATCAATTTGTTTTATTCAGACTTATAGATAGCTTGTATGTTGCCGATATTAGTCGGCTGGCTGATTTTATTCAGATTGATGCTGGGTAGTTTGTATGTTGTTTTGTAATAATTAGAGTAGAGTAGAGTACCTGACAGTCGGTGTCGAGGTCAGCATAGTAGCCGGGTGCGCGGACACTGCGGCAGCTGAAGGCTGTGCTAGGGATGCCGGGCAGTACGGGGAAGTCCACTCCTGGACGACCCATCACTCCTGCAAACACCGCATCACACCACATACAATCCAAAAACACTCAAATATTGTCTACAAACTCTTACAATAAATCATAGAAATTATGAGAACATTTTCTATTAATACCGTACTTTTGAAATGCCTCTATTATATACCTTAAACAAATTAATCTAGGGACATTTTCAGTTGGAATGTTGTGATTATTGAACAATATAATGATTATTGTAAATCAATTGAAAATACACGCCTGTGAAATTATTGTTTTGATTGCTGCTATAAATTATTCACACAAGACAATTAGTACAGAGTAGTGGATAAAACTTCTCATGCATATATATTATGTTAGAAAATCACTTCATCATTGAGAAAATAATATCTTCATTATGAGTGGAAAAGTGTTCATTTACAAATCTTTTATATGAAGATTATTAATGATGAATAATAGTGGTGAATCACACATTTATTTTCCACATATACTACGTAATATTTACATAAATACAAATAAGTAATAACCTTGTAACGTATTAAATGTTGATAAGCAAGCAAAATCGCTAATGGAAAGAATTTTTATAGGTCTTGAGCAAACAGATGCTCTATTATCGCCAAGTGCGATAACAACAAGTGAAAGATTAGATAATAACGGGTACCATGGCTAAAATTAAAACAACCGAATAGAAAAGAATTTTATTTGCTATTTATTATATTATATAGAATATTGAAATTTTGAGGTTAGGCTATAATACCTACTGGTCGGCAACCTAATAATCGACCAAGCCGTGTAATTTGAAATCTAGCCAGACAAATTCAAATTCAAATTCAAATTCAAATTCAAATTCAAATTTATTCAAGTAAGTTACAATACATTCTGGTTCATACACGAATCTACAATAAATTACAGTACAACAGCCAATTATGCAACAAATTTCACATATTATGAAAACTTATTAATTACAATGAAAATTGAATGCAACATTAGAATATTGATAATATAGTATTGTAATATAACTACATAAATCAGCGGTGTTTCAACAATGAATGAATGATAATTTCAATGAATAAATATACACCCACTATATATTATATGTGTTGGGGTATAAGTAATTAGTTGATTATTGCGTGTAATAATTACTATTTACAAACTTCATTCACTGATATGGGATTAAAGTTTTTTATAATAAAATTAGTAAAAATGTATAATACAAACAAACAAAATTATGGAATTAGTAAATAAATATTAATGTTCTATTAAGGATAATAATAAGAAAGGTTATTTTTAGAAAAATAAAAAACAGTAAAGAGTGGAATGAAGAATAAATAGTTTCAATATTTACAGTCTAACTAAATTTTCACAATTTTCCACTCCAATATCAACCAACCAGGAAAATAAACTTTTCTTGAACCTGTGTCTATTGAATTCTTCCCTAATGTAACTTGGTATTGAATTATAATTTTTGGTCCCAAATATGTGTAGTTTCTTTGCCCAAATGTAGTGTTCATCCTTGGTACTATTGAATACGTGTTTCTCTGCCTTGTTTAATGGTTATGATCTGTCAGTCTTATGTGTTCGTTGTTTCTCCTCATTCGCGTGATGATAGCCTGGATGTAGAGTTGTCTTACACTCAGTACTTTACTGTCCTTGAAAAGAATGTTCGTGGGGAACACCTTGGCAAAATTTTGTTGTAAACAAATAGTATTCAACTAGAGGATTTGGAAAGCACATGGCTACTTGTTGTAGAGGGAAAAACAACTTATAAATTTCAAAAATATTTATTATTCGTAATAAACATATATAAACCACAAAGAAAAATAAATAAAAATATTAAGGAAGTATGATATTCATAGGCGCATGGATACATTTGTGAATTTTGCATGAACCAATCAAATTACAGTAATCGATGGGCGGCAATAGCGAGCCGATTCAAATTCATCTATAAATATTTTTATAAATGATAAGAATTTATAAGTTATCGCTACTCAGTTCATGTAGGCCTATCGGATATGGTCCGAGTAATTATAAAATATTATACCTAAGATATAGGTAATAATTTAGCAGATTGGCATGGACTATTTGATCTTTTTAATGGCGTAGCAACTGAATATTTAAATGTATGCAAATTTGTAAGTCAGAAGTATGATTGTAGAAAATAAGGGTAGGACTTGCCAACTTGCCTGCCAGACGCCACCATGGAACGCCACTAAATTTTATAGAGCACAAGTCCCTTTGTTGAATTGTACTTTTGAAAGACTTAAAGTTTAAATTCATTAATTTATTTGTAGAAGACTTAGTGATGCTGCATTAAAGCATAAGTCATTTAAATATTAATTTATTCCCTTGGAGAAGACGACTTCGGCCACCAAAAAACCCAGGACGACCAGGAAATTCGGATCGCCACCATCGTCTTGTGAAAATTCAGCACGTGAGTGATAAATTATCGAAATATATAAATTTAGGGCACCCTCAGCGCTTCGAGTGAAACAAAAATATAAAAAGCTAGCTTGTCGAAAGGTTATAAATATTGAAATTATTATAAAACTTGTGCAAGTCTTAAACCTTAAAAGGTACAAGAAACTATATTACTAGTTAAATGAATTATATCAAATGCATATGTCTAAGGATACACAGATTAAAGGAATATTTAAATTTAATATTATAATGAATAAATGCTCACTCAATCATTATTTTTTGTTAGCAAATTGTAAATATATAAATGTAGCTCTTGTTCACTGGATAAATTGATTTATCTACTTCCACCAGAGGCCGAAACTTAAGCCCTGAGAGATATTGAGAAATATACTGAAATCTATACATATTATTATATTTGAGATTTATGATATATCAATTGATTATTTTTATGATTTTGGAAAGGAGATATAGTAAGATTTTTAAATCGACAAGCAGCAGCAAGTCGATATCTGAGCTGCATAGAATAAATGCATACGATTAATGATTTAAAAGCACATGGTAACGTTTCCTGCTAAAGAACTAGTGAGCTAATCTGTGATATTTTATTTTTGATATATTTGTTCTTATATTTACTATTTTTGCTTGTTGCTCTATATATTTCTATATTTATTGGTTCGTTGATATTTTTCTATGTAATATATGTATCAAATTTTTTATGGTGTATCCTTTATTTATTTCCCCACTTCCATGCATGACCAATCTCATATTTATTTATCGAGTTATCAATCAATATTGAAGTATTAAGAAAATTACCATCCAACTTTATTATTCACCGAATAAGTTGGTTTAGACAGCGATATATTGCATTGATAATCAAATCTTTGGAAATAATACGTTCCAGAGATTTATATAAATTGTCTCAGAGCTGAGAATTGCGGGAGCTCCTGGGCGAGCCTATAAGAGTTTTGTCTAATTTGTATTCTAAGGACCACAACCAGAGTTATATAATTTTTTACTCATGCTTTACCGACTGCAGCCAAGCCAGGCAAACCGTTATTCACAAAAATAACGTCAGAACCTACACACTTCAAGCTTTCAAGATTCACGTAGGAAATGTGATCATTTCCTGGTTGATTCATTTATCAGGTAAAAGCATGACAAGTTTTTACATATCTGAGTATTACTTTACTTTACTTACTTTATTTTTCTTGTTCGTCACAATTATTAAACTGTATTTTGTACTTTGTATTATTTGGAGTAGTATGTAGTACACCCTACACGGGATTATGCCAAGTGTGTTATTTTATGTTATTCTTGTTTGTTGAAATCGATTGTTGGATTTTCTTATTCTTTTCTATTGTTCTATTTATTTTTTTTATTTTCCTTGCTGTTGGCTTACAATTGAAGTCCATAGAGTAAATAAATTAATGAATTTAATCAGTGAAGCAAAATAGCTTGAATGAAAAATTATAGACTTAATGAAGACAAATTCTTGGATTTGCAGAATTTTCAAAACATTTTCACTCATACCAATATTATAAGCTGGAGTTAACACTACGATTACTATTTAGCTATGACTGATAATTTTTGGGGACTGCTAACCCCTGTCTGTATCAATCTTCGTTTGCACCAACTGGGTAACAGCAAATGGCAGCTTTTAATCTTAACTAGGTACCAATCATTTGACTCTAATTAGGGTAACCGTCCAATGGAGTCGTATTCAACCGATTCGTTCATCCGTTGGATCGGACGAATCTGCCGGCCGTTAATTCGGCCGATTATTGTCGTCTATTGGAACCGTTTACGTTAGTCTAGTTCAGTAGTAGGCTGGTTGTCAATTATTAAATTAACTACTATCATAGCCACCAAAATTTTCCATAAACAATGATCATATTGAGATTTTGAAAACTGAATAAAGAAATATCCACTGAATTAGTTATTCATTATAATAATCTTATCTTCAGATCCTATTTGTTCAGCAATCTTTGTCCACAGATTCCTTTGAACATTACGACTATGATATAGGCCTATGTCTCGCATATCCCACAATTGAAAATGCTCTCGAACCAAACTTATCAACTTTTCATTATCCATAGTTAAAACTTTATAAAACAGAGCAAGTTCAAAAAAACAAATACAGACAAGACTGTGCAACAATTTTGAGGTTAGCATGATGTTGTCTCAGCTCGACTTCGTCCGGATAGAGCCGGAAAATCCCATTCAATTCGGATCGAAAACTTGATCGGCCGGAGACGGCCGTGCACGGACGTATGAACCTGTTGCAATGGACGAGCATCTATAGCTTTCTTTGTTGGGGGATCGTTCGGACGAGTTCAGTAGTTTTCGGCCGATGCTAGTTCGGACGAAATCGGTTCCAGTGGACGGCCCACCTTAAAGTCTTCATTGATCATTATTTTATTTAACAAGTGATTGATAATGGTGTTCAAAAGTAAATGATGTGTGCATTACAGGACAAAGTAATTTTTGATGAGGTGAAAATGTGATTACACAAATATTGTCAAATCCACAAAAATAAGTTTATCTAAAACCAGACTCTAGTTTCATAAATAAACTTATTTTTGTGGATTTGACAATATTTGTGTAATCACTTTTTCACCTCACCATGGAGAAGTTCGACAACATTTCTGAAGACAGTGTTTGTTAAATTTTAAAGTACTTTTTCTCCCTTAAAGCTGGCTCCAGACATGCGTCATTCGGCAAGCAGCGAATGTTCGGCGTTCGGTGAACAATAATTCGTCTTGCTATTTGCCGATGTAGTTTTCATCAAGATTTGAATTATTCATTAACTAGCAGGTAACCCGTGCTCCGCAAGGGTCTATTTTAAAAGTTGACAAACTGAAAACTTGAGCGAGTGGAATCTTGAAGAGCTTGGATTAGGCCTAGAACCATACTCGGTTAATTATATGCAAAATTTCAAGTTTAATTTCAGTCCAGTAGTTCAGGCGTGATGATGCATGAGACATAATTTTTCTATCCCGTACGTGTATAAGCCAGTTTTTTCCTTTATTATAATATAGATAAGTTCTTCAACTTTGTACTAACATAATAAAGTGACAGAACTCAAATGTTGTTTAAAACCTTCCTCGAATTAATGCCAACCTTACCAAATTGAACTGGTTATTAATTTAGTTACCAATATTTTAACCATCTGTTTCGAAGAGTTAGTATCTCTAGATTAGTTCTATATCAACATAATATGGTATGTACATTTCAATAATAATGTTCATGACCCATGAATGAAATTTGAAAATTAATTCTGAAAAATTTAGAAGGAAAATTGAAATTTGGGCTTCGAGGTGCACGAGATTGATATTTTTAGAATCTATGTGCAAAATTTGGAGGTCTAAATCATTTCCGTTTTCCGGAAAAAACGTATTACAAATACGATATTATAAAAAAAATCGTATCTACAAATTAACTTAACTTCAATGTTAAGTTAATCCAAATCCAAAAACAAACAACAAAATAATACAAACACCAAGCCGAATGTGTGGATGAGAGAAAGTTCGCCTTTTGCCGAACACTTTGATATATGAAAAAGCTCGACACTGACCGGGAAAACAACGAGCACGAATGTTCACTGCTTGCCGAATACCAAACATCCATCCACACTATTCGCGATTCGGCGAGTCGCTGCTCGGTGTTTGCCGAATGACGAATGTCTGGAGTCGTCTTAATATTATATTCCATCTTTCGGAGGAGACGATAAGCCGTCAGGTCCCGACTACCTAAAAAGTAGTCGTCATCTCTCATCATCATCCTTCTCACTCATTACTCACGCACAAGCCTAAGAGCTTATGTGAACATCCTCAGTATTATTATTCTTTTATTGATTCAATGATACGCAATAATTTAAAAATTATTTGGTGGAGGATTAACAGGCACAGCCCAAACCTTTTCCTCCCCCAAATTTTGATTCATTACAATAACCCAGAAAATAGGTTTTATTTTCTCCACGAATTGTTTTTATATTTTTCAGGTTTATCAACAGTCTTGATATTTTCAGTATTGACCTAGTCGGTTATATAATATAATTTATATTATATGAATGTTGAAATAGAGTGAGTTTACCCTGATACTCGAGTAAATCGACGCTGACTCCCGGATTAGCATTGGTGTCGATGTCCTGCACTCCGGTCACCAGTTTGCGCTGCACTCGTCTGCTGCCCCCACTGCCGCCTCCGCCGCCTCCACTGCTCCCGCCTCCAGCGTCGCCCTCCACCGTCTCCTCAAAGGTGGCCGCCCGCATCTCCCGCGCCACCAGTGCTATTGTCTCTCGTGTGGGCACCGGAACTGCCACCGATGAGCCCTAAACAACACACAAATCGACATTAAACAATAGAGTAAAACCAGTGTTTCGAATGGACACGTTAAACCGTCAGTCCCGGCTGCCTAAAAAGCAGTCGTTAGATTAAGTCAGAGGCCCTGAAATTGATCAGTTGCGACCTGAAAACTCTGACACCAGACCTGAGCCAGCCAGGTCACTCGATATTATTATTGTTTATTGTTAAGAAGGGACGGATTCGAGGATCCAAAGGTTCAAAAAGCCCCACACATCAACCGGAGCTTATTGTGTTCCCAAGTAGTATGTTATTTGGGCAAACCAATACCTGTGTTCTTTACTTGAACCAGGAGTTTTTCCCTGTACTAACATCCCTTTCATCACCCCGTTGCTTGTTGCAATCCAGTGTGATATGCTTGGCAGACTCTTCAGACTGATTAGTCCTCGTGACCTACGTGAGTTACACTCCTGGCCTTCTTTGAAGGTCCTTCCGCTGAGTTAGGGGTGGCCAAGCTGCCTCTAGGGCGCCTGGCCACCCTTGACTCAGCCCCTTGACCCACATTTGTGCCTGGAGTTTCACCCATCTCTGGTCTCTTGGGTTTTTGTTTTTGCCCCTCCAAAACTCTGCAGGGTCAAAAACCTCACCTCTCCAAGGAGTATTGCCTGAATGGCTGCCCTTCTTTGAGCAGTGGTGAGTTTTGGTCTCCACCCACAAACTCGTGACCCAGGTGAGTTCCACTTCTGGCTTCTTTGTAGGTCCTTGCGCTGAAGGAGGGGTCGCCAAATTGCCTCTAGGGCACCTGGCCACCCTCGACGTAGCCTTGACCTGGAATTTCACCCATTTCTGGTCTCTTAGGTTTTTCTTTTTGCCCCCCGAAACTACCCTGATGGGGCAGATCCCGTGGGTTTGAAGGCAAGGCAACTTCTGGAGTTGCCTTGAGGTCCATTCGCCTCCTACGACAAGCATGGATACTGTGGGTGAATTCTGGTTTTCAACACATTCTTGAGTACGATGATCGACTCAAAGCTCCCTCAACCCACAGGGGGCCGATATTATTATTGAAGAATTTTGAAAAAATGTGTAAATTTAAGACAAAATACCAGAGAAACACGTATTGATTGAAAGAACTATGGGAATTGAGAACAAATATACCAGAACAGAGAAACAGAAATTGATTGGAGAGCCACGTGTATTGAGAACAAGTATACCAGAACAGAGAATCACGATTTGATTAGAAACATATGGATTGAGAACAAAAATATACCAGAACAGAGAAAAATTATCAAACGAAACTTGAAAGAATTAATATGAGAAAGCTATTCAATTGAAAAAAAGAACTTGAGCTTTATTCTATCACACAAATACAATACACTTTTTTGCCAATACTATATTGCAAATACTATAGCTATCTAGTCTGAAGACTAATGCCCATTTTATCTATCCTAACATATTACTTGAGAAATGAAATAGCGAGTTTCTCATAAGAATCTCCTACTGCTAATATTATTAAATTAATAAGTACACTTATTGACTGCACTAAAAGTTAGATAATACGATAGACAACATTCCAACACATACAAAAATGTAATCTTCTAGTTGCAGAATTATGCAAGTAGCGATTTTTTATAGACGTCTCTTTAGTCAAAATCTAAAGATCAGCATCTTTCTGGATCATCCCTAATTCTTCACTAATCGATTTTAAACAAAGTAAACAAGGAGTAAACATGAGTAGCGAAAAGACGAGACCAAAGTAGACGTGATAATTGAATAAACTACAGAATACGTACCGCACATAAATCAGAAATAGTCTTTGTTCTTTCAAATTACACGTGAAATCAAGTGGTGCCTATTTGTAGAATACAAAAATGTGCCACCACAAAAGTCTGATGTCTGGTAGTGAGCAAATACGTAGGTAGGGGCTACTTTAATCTAAATTAATTACCAGACCAGACCGATAATCGAACCCACAGCCAACATTTAAATCCACGTGGGCCTAGATCTGCGGGTATTTTGTGATCGACGACTATCTCAGCTCAGCCTGTGCAACACTAATTATTATTAAAATGTCGCAATCAAATGTCACGAACCAATCACAGACACGTCACGACCGATTTGCTCTCGACACTGGTCGCTTCTTCTTCTCCTCCATCTTCTCATTCTTCTTCATTTCGTCTTTTTCTCCTTCTTCTTCTTCACCTTCTCCTCCTTCTCCTCCCCTTCATCCTCCTCCTCCATCTTCTTCTCCATCATCATCCTCCATCTTCTCCATCATCCTATTCATCCATCAGTCTGTCTAGAAAAACATCTAGCCGATTCACAAATAATTCTAGTCTAGTCTAGACCAAGCCGATATACCAACTACACAAATAGGGTCATCTGAAATTCAAAATGTTTCCGCTATTTCAGCAGATGGTTGTTATTAGCTCGGTTCCAACTATGTCACTCTTGCCTTATATTATTATTGCTTCACAGCATTGTAGCAATCCGGATAAGTGGTCCACAAAATGTCAGCTGATGATTCTCTTGGATGATGATTGATTTTTTTGGAAAATACTTTGTTTATGATAGTTGTACAGTTCCAATTAGGTGGACCGAACAAAGAAATCTGGGTTGGACCCTTCTGTGGATGGTAAAAGCTTATCAGCAGTAGACAGGCCTTGAAGTGAAGCGCATAGTTCGTCTGTTTGACAATTTGTATCAATTTTCCATTTGGAAAAAAAGTTCAAATCACTGATAGAATTTTTTGTTTTCAATTTTTTTATATAAATAGGACCAGTGACGTATTTTTATTGTAGATGATACCCGTTTCCAAGAAAAACGGAATGAATGTTTGGGTGATTGACGTGATGATCAAACATATCCACCACCAGGCATTGCTAGCAGACTGAAGGGTGCAACACCTTCGACCAACCTGGTGGACCTGACCTGGTGGTCAAGTTTTTGATTGTAAAGTTACATTTTCAAACTTAATTTAATAAGGTTTTCCATGCAACCCTATTTTAATGGTTTTGATGATGATTTTAAAGTTTCAGGGTTTTTGAAAGTATTTGAGAAATTGAATATGGAACATAAAATTTATACATTTCAAAGATTCAGAATTTTAAAAGAGCACTCTTTAAATCATTCTCGTATATTTATATCTTCAATTATCTCTTTTTATCATTATCTCTATTATATCTGGTAATAAATGTGCATTCTCATTCTACTGATATTATTTATTTCTACTGATCATATGTATTCCTACTCAAATATTCCACATTTTATATATCCAGGAACAATTAATTCATAAAAAAATCAATAGTTGAAGATTGACCAATCGGTATAATTATTATCATAGATTATACAAGATGACTTATTGTATCTACTTGTAGCTACCGGAATCTGTCGGTAGATACAAGTAGGCTACTTACTGAAGATTGGTAAAAACAAAAAAAAATGTATCTTAAAATTTTACTATGGGTATTTCTATTTCAGCTACCCTATTATATAGTTAAGTCATATTTCATTACCCTATTATATAGTTAAGTTATATTTCATTATAGTATTTACCAAGCACAATCTCTCAATCAGCTACTGACTAAATCAAGCAACAAGCAGCATGGAGCATGGCACGAGTTTGAGAGTTGAAGATAAATAATGAAGTCGACACGCTTCTGTACACTTGTAACCTTCATTCCAGATCTCCAAATCAGATAATTCTGACACTGGATCACGCAAATCTGTCATTTTTCTGTCTGTCTTGTACGACGTTTCACTTCGATTCTTAACCAGGTTACAAGTAGCCAGGTACTTTAATCAGTAACGTTTAGACCAATCATTGGATTTCTATTATTTTAAATATAATTCTAACCTGCGATTCAGCAACCATTGATCATTTTCTTTTGATCTAGTTTGATATTTCTAAATTAAATACTGTACTTCTAGTCTTCTAGAAGAATTTTTGAGATCTGATTTTGATAAATTCAATACGGCTCCGGTATTTGCAACCTTCGGAACCACTCAGGAGACCTTCAATCATTTACAAGCAACTTTGAGAAAGATCCCACTGACTACAACCATAGATAAAATATAGCATAAGAAGATATCTCAAGGTATATGCTCCAAATTTCAATGTTAACTGAAGCTGAATGAGCCCAAGAAGATCTTTTTCGTGCCGTTCTTACATTCTCACCCGGCCAAAACAGTAATAATAGACAGTAATCGAATTTGCTTGAGTTAGCAAAAATTCGACTTGAAACTTGGAACATAAACGACCTATACCATGAGACCTATACCACGGAATAAGGAAACCACATTGGTGTTCTTTACTCCGTGCCTAATACCGTCTTAAACGGTATAGTCTATACCAAGACCACGACCTATACCATCTTCTTATGTTATCTTTCCTCTATGCTACAGCCCAAAAGGGCAGTACAGGTCAAGTATACCAAATTCCTACTTAAGATTAGATAATCTAGCATAATTTAAATTATTTAGTTAGAAAGTGGGAGAGACTGTAGAGTCAAAAAGTTTATATATATTTATACTAGAAATACATAATAATGAATAGCAGGCATTTGAAGTACGTTATGTGATAAATAAATTAAAATCTTGATACAGGATGGAAATCTTGATAATGCGATGTTGATGACATAAAAATGATGATGTATCTTGATAAAGAAAAGCTTGGACTCATGTCCCTTTTAAACGCTGGGAATAGGTTGTATCACAGACTAAGTAAAGTTAGATCTGTGGTTATATTAAGAATTGACAAAATGGAATTCAAAGTTGAATATGGTACGCCTATCAACTATCACATACAATCCAACTAGAGTAAAACGTTTGCGACACTAGTACCGTATTCAATTATATAAATTCACAATATGCTACATTTTGAGTTTAATCAACAAGCTGTTCGGATTTAATTCAACCATGGAATAATAGAAACATAGAGACCGATAAAAAATAAAAACATAGAAACTGATAAAAAATAGAAACATTGAAAATAGAGTACGGTACCGTATTTTGCTTTAACCAAACATTGCATAAGCCCATCATTTATCATACTGTAATTGGAAACTCATAAACACAATATATAAATTTTTAATCACTATTGCTTGTACAAAAACTAGAAGACAAAAAGATCTGAAAATTCAACCACTTCCTATTCATAGCTTCAAAAAAAGGAGCGAATGAGGGTCGTCACTTTTATTCGATGGGGTTACTTCATTTTTTCAGGGTTTTGCCACAGCAGAAAGAAGAGGAGTTTTCAATAAGATATTTGGTTAGTCTAGTCGTCTAATGGTATTGCAAACAAACCAATGACCCAATTTAGGGAGGACACACATTTCCAAGAAATCCCAAACTAGTGACCCAATGAGAAGAGGACTTGAGCCGGCGATTAAATAGAACGATAAACCGATGATGCAATGATGTAGGAGGATGGCAAACCCCCCACCCCCCAGCACCGCTCCCCCTGGGGGGAGACACTCCAGGAAGACACAGTCAGGCCGAAAACAGATCTCTGGGAATCCGGAAACCCGACCACAATCCAAGAACAATGCCGCATCACGGCTCACCTGTTCACTGCATCAGATAAGCCCCTCCCTCCCCCCTTCAGCACTAATGTCGATTAATGAGGTCTTCTCAGGCGGACAATTGCCGATGATTTTTAGGTCGGGGAAAAAATAGACCGCAACAACCATAATACAAGTACAAGATGGCCCAGGTGATTTCGGACAATATCTCTGCTCTCTGCTGTTTTGGCAGTTGGTAGAGAAAGAGGGAGGAGTGAGAGGAAGCAGTACATCATAGTTTGGCAAAATTTAGAGAGGTGGGTATATGAAGAAATGGTATTAGTTTTATGAAGGTCTGTAACAAGTACACAATAAAGTTTGAAGCATAATATTAATGTATAATATGTTTGTATTATATGTACCAATATAATATTTTTTCTCTGGAGATTGGATGACTACAGTATGTACATCCTTCAAGGACATCCAATAAGGTTAGGTATATATGACACATATGAGACAAATACGATAGATGCTACACTGACATTATGATAATATTTTTGCTGAACTATCGACAATCACTGTCAACGGTATACTGAACCAAATTACATGCGATTTGAACCAAAACATGAATGTTAGGAGCCTTGTAAGTGGAGGTTTAATTTGTACTTTCATGAGATACGTTAATTTAATTTACCCGATTATTTGTCATGCATTTACACAGTCCGAGAGTACCCATTGTTTAAAAATTAAAAGTGTCGACGACGGTAAAAATTCAAGACAAGTAAAATTGGACTGAAAAATGTATGCCTCTTGGCAGTCGGTTACGAGGACGGGACCTGGAACTATCTACAGCAGATAATCGGGTTCTACCCCTCTGTCTCGAAACAGAGACAGGAAAGATGTGAAGGAAAAGGGGTGAGAAGGAGAAGTCGGAGAAGAAGTTGAAAAAGAAAAAGAAGAAAGAAAAGAAGAAGAAAAATAAGTGGAAGAACAATAAGAGGAAAATTGAAAAGAAGAAGAAGGGGAAGAAGAAGAAAAAGAAGAGGGGGAAAAATCCTATTATATTAAACGAGCAATTTCTGTATGTCCAACGGATCTCGAAAACGGCTCAAACGATATTGATGAAATTTGCAATATAGAAGGTTCTTGATTGTCTCGAAACAGAAGAGTAGAGCCGGGCCCAATTATCTGCTGTAGATATTTCCAGGTCCCGTCCTCGTAACCGACTGCCAAGAGGCATACATTTTCCAATCCAATTTTACTTGTCATGAATTTTCACCGTCGTCGACACTTTCAATTGTGAAAATACATGTCGAATAATCGGCTACATTACAATTGAGTTGGAAGGTTTCAAATAAGTGATAATGCGAGAAAACGACTTGTACTAAATCGCAAGATTGGGTAAAAATGAAGCCCGGGCCAACTTATCATGCACCGTACCTATCCTCCTCATGTCCGATTTTCCTGTATGGTGGTGGTGAGATAGATCATATGACGGACACGTGTGGCATGCACCATCCTAGGCCGTTGCTGCTAATTACCCTATCGGTTCACACCTTTAGGATAGTTTAAATCTATGAATTCATCTAATTCAAGTTTCAACCAAGGTATTTAGAATACTTCATACCTCAGATATTAAAAGTTTTCAAACCACAAATCCCGGTAGAAGTATGTAGCAGCTTTATGATTAGACCTAGTGTCATCTGCCATCTAAACCATATTTAATTGGAGAAATACTGCTTCGCAATTTCCTCAATCATTAAAAATTTCCTGAATTATCACATAAGAAGTTAGATAGTATAAGTGATGATCAATAATAAGTTATTACAGTCCTAAGAGCCATAAAAATGAGTGGTAATTCAATCTAAGAAATTTCGCTTGAAGCATCCAATCTTCACGCATAAACAAATTAGATGAGTAGGAGTAACTTGACTTTTCTTTCAAATTCATGTGTGATTCATTTGTGCATGACTGTAACAAATAGATAGCAGACATGCAAATTTAAAGTTACCACATTAAGAATTTGCTTAGTCTATGGCTATATTATTACTGTAATAGAGACATTATAAAGCTTGACTCATCATGTAAGTATTCTGTACTTGGCTCACATAATTTAATAGCAAATTCTGTCGAATCTAAGTGGATAAGTATGGATCCCTGTCACTTAGATTGATCTAAACTACTTTTAACCAGAGTTTTATGTGTTTTGAAGATGAAGATCTCCTTTCACATTCTAATAATTGCGGGGGATTTCAACATGTGAAAAAGTTAGTATGTAATGCAATGCGCTATTATTACAGTTATTCATGATTGCGTTGCACGAGTCAAGTAGGCTTTAGGAAACAGATGCAGATATTTCGATACAGTTTACAAAACTTTATGAACTATTAAAGTATTTTACAAAGTAGTTCTGCTTCTTCTTTGTCAGTGATTCGGAATATTACACTACGGCTTCTGTGAGAAGCGACAGATGATTCAAGAGTTTAGATATTTTCGCTCATATTGTGTTACAGGGATGTATAATTTTGTATAGTTGAGTGTAAAACGCCATTGGCTTAAATTTTAAATAATTATATAATTGGTCCTACTATACTCTAATTAGAATATGTTGAAGGTTTATAGAATTAAATGTACAGTATTTTATATCTAGGTATAATATGATCTGTTAATACAGATAGATAAATGGGCCTGTCATACAGTGTTCCGATCCGACTCATGTCCGATATTTCTGTTTGGTGAAGACAGGTCACATGAAGGACTTGTGTGACATCCTAGACTAGACCGTTGTTATCCGTAGTCAGATTGGTACTCTACTTGACGAGCAGTGTCTTCTAGGATTAATTCGTAGGTTCTAATCATCTACAATAAATTCTATACTACTTGTCTATGCTTTATATTTCAAATCAGCTTGATATTTATAGCATTCGGATTTGTTATTATGTATAGTAAATTGTCGAAAGTTGAAATGATAGTAATTTCAATAATAAATATGACATATTTCTGGAAATGTGAAGCAGGGTTTCAGATCTACTTCTCATATGGTACAGGTAGAGCATCCTCATATATTGAAAGATTTTCTCTAAACTATTTTATTATTTTTATTTCTATTGAAACTAGTCAATGGGACTAACCATTAATTTTTTTCTCTTATTTCTTATCCTAAATTAATTTTTATTGCTAAAGTCTTCCAGTGAAGCCTACAGTTCCAATCTATAATTTCACTACTTTCTTTCACTACACTTCCATTCAATATACTTTTTTCACTTCACTAGCACTACACCAACTCGAAGGGCTATGTTCTCTTCAACCTCCTTGGGAGTTCAGTGTTTTCTAATAGTTGGATGACTTCGGTGTTGTCGTGTTGATGGAGACGTGACTCATGATGGGCTGCCAATCGTCTTATCTCACTGGTCACATAGGGGATGTGCAGATCTCGGTTCAAATCACTGTTCCTTATGTACCAGGGCGCATTCACCATGTTAAGCAGTACTTTGTTTTGGAATGTTTGAATCTGATTGATGTTAGAAGTTCTAGAGCAGTCCCAAAGCTGAATTCCATACTAGTCCAGTCAATTTTTATTTATTTTATTTATTTATTCCTTGAAAAAGCATTACAATAATTCACAATTTAGAAATATAACAACAAAATGAATCAATAGGAAATACAAATGAACATAAGGAACTACTTCCCCAAAGAGCAAGCTCGAGCTTGGGGAAGGAGCAGCCGTACTTTGACTACTTACTTATTATTAATTAACCTTATAGTATATACATTAACAACTAAAATCAAATCCTTTCAATAAACAAGATAAATCAGTGATGCTATAATAGATCAATATATTTACATACAATATGTGTTAGATGCAACAAAATTTGTAAATTATAATAAATTATAATAATGACCTGATATTGCCTAGCCTAGTGTATAACATGATATAAGATGTGGTACAAAATGAAATCTATTCAATTGGAATAATTACTATACTAATGTAATCCAGAAATTCTCGGCACTATCCCAGCCATGAGAGCTAACCAGATACTTTTTCAAATGTAGTCCAAAGTTTTTTTGGGCGAGTAAACCTCTCAAATTACTTGGAAGAATATTAAAAAATAATGGAGATAAATATATGAAGCTACGCTGACCAGCAGTAGTCAATAATCTAGGAACAGTAACCAGACCTGACTCCTCCCGTCTTGTAATAGCACAATCCGTTCTATTAATGAAATGAAAAAGTGATAGCTTCTTATAATATAATATGATGTGTTTCAGGTATATCTGTCTAATCGGTAGAACTGAAAATTCCAAAAAAGCCAATCTTGTTGAATACATTCTATTCTTTTTCAGAATAATTTTTAATATTAAATTTTGTATTGTTTCTACTGGTTTTAGAACATTTGTATATGCACCACCCCAACCCACAATACCATATTGGAGCAATGACTGTGCCAGTGCATAATACACTATCTTCATGACTTTCATAGGCAAAACAGAACGTAATTTCACAAATAAATAAATAAGACATAAAAAAGGGGGTGTGCTTGCAATTTATATAGTAGTTCTGACTTCTTAATATATTATTTGGGTACATAAGAGAAGTCCAGAACCAATTTCTTCATGCAAAATTTCCTTGTGCTAGATACAGGGTGGCCCAAAAACCTCGTATTTTCAGCAAATTTTCCAGTTTTCAGCTATTTCTGCCAAATCTTGTTATCGGACAGAAAAATTTGCTCTCGCCTTTTTTTTAGACTATAAAATTCTAAATAAAATGAGATCCTTCGGAACTCTCTATCTCTAATGAGTACTGAGTTATGATTTTTCAAAAATGAGTGAAATTTGAAGGAAAAATCAATTTTGATGAATTTCAGTTTTTGATCAACAATATCTTCCGATTGTTAACATTTAGATGTATGATTCAAAATCCCTCTGGGCGTATTTTTGTGTTCTACAATCTGAGATCAGGGAGAGCGCTCTATCTCAAATAGATTTCCAGGTACACCTGACAACAATGCTCCTTATATTGTGAAAAACACCTAATTTTCAGCTTCAACCATCATCAACAACTACTTGTCCTCACATTGATATTTCGCACAATGACATAAGGTCATGAGATCATGTTCTATGAGAATCACCCGTTAGATGCACTTCATTCCAGTATTTCCTAGTGGAGAAGCGCGCTTAAGGACACCTCAAGGATCAAAATTTCAAACACATATAACTTTTGACACAATCCTCAGATTTCATCGTACTACACTTCATTCTTCTCGGCTCGTCAAGGCGGTCCAAAATCATGCATCATAAGTCAAATTCGGTCGAAAAATGAAAAATTTAGTGTTGAGTGTACGTCAAGGTTTTAGAATTTGTTTGTGAATCAATAATTTGTTGTCCAATGAGAGTTGTGATTGACATCCCAACAGCCAATAGATTTTACTGTATTTGAGTCCTAGCTCGCTCCTTTTCATCTTGATAAGCTCTTTCCATTTCAACTTGGCGTCAAGAGTCATTCCAAGGTATTTTGCTGTGTTTCTGTGTGGTACTACATTCCCATTCAGATTTATTCGAGTCGGATCATTGATATTTTTGTTTGTGAAGTTGATATGAATGGACTTCATCTCATTCAATCGAATTCTCCATTTTTTGGTCCAGTCACTAAATCTGTTGCTAGCATTCTGTAGTTTTGTGGCTGCTTCTTGTACTGTTTCCTCTTCTGCCAGTATTGCAGTATCATCAGCAAAAGTAGCAATTGTCACTGCATCCAATTCAGGAAGATAGCTTGTGTACAGCACATAAAGAACTGGTCCAAGAACACTACCTTGTGGAAGTTGAAATTACTAGTTTCAATAATATATTACATTTTTCTGGGAATGTGAAGCAGACTTTCAGATCTATTTCTCATATGGTAGAGGTACAGCATCCTCATAATTATGTTGAAAGATTTTCTCTAAGCTAATGACAGTCATTAACGGTGTATTCACTACTTGACAATCCCTGTACTTCCAAAAGTAGCAATAAATTTCATAATTTTCTCTATAATTCTTCACATCCATTATTTTCCATATTAAGCAGTTTTCATACGTTAATATCATAAATAGCAATCCATTGTTAGTATCATAGATATAGTTAACTACTATATAAACATTTCACACTTAGCACACTCCCAGTAATCGCCAGAACAATATGGCTCGCTTTTCATCAATCATTTATCCGCCAGACGATTCACATCGCTTATCACAACGGCATTGGGCGTCACTTTCATCTCCCCGGCTCCCGCCATTCTTCTCACCAATTAGCGTGAAATTACAAATTTTCGGTCGCATTAAGCAACATAATTCGACAATGGACAGCGATCACATTCGTCGATTACATTGAGAGAGTTACTCGCTGATAACCAACCATCCAATCACCGCCACGCTTACATGCATGCACAAATAATTATCACCTTTTCGCTATCACATACCCGAGTCATTCCCATCAAGGACACACTACACGAGAACATAATAATCCATCATGTCCCACAGCTCATATGCATAAATTCAGATGGATTATTATAATTATTGCAAATCGAATGAACAGTAGCCAGCGTGTGTAAACTGAAAATACGATCATACTGATAACAAATTGCGCCTACTGACAATAGACGAATTGCGCAACTCTCTGTGAGTGCCCGAGAGGATAGCAGCAATTTTCACACGGGCGCAGCGCAGCGGCTAAGCTCAACGTTTTAGTTAATAAAAATCACACTAACGTACACGTGAATTCTCGCACGCACATACTCATACATATACGTCTAAGCCAAGTTAGTTTTTCTCATATCCTGCATCCTGTTATTCTCTTACGGTAGCAGACAGAATGATAAAGCACACATGACAAAGTGAATATAATATCCTTGACCGAAAGACTACGGTTCCCTTTCTAACTTGTTTATCATTTTTTGTTCACCAAGTACTTATGTACTAGTTAATTAGAACTTGGGTGTTTAGGGGTTTGTTGAACTTGGATGTTGAATGTTGATTTCAACATCTAAAGTAAATCAGAGCAGAATATAATGTTCGTTAGAAATATCACGTCATGACAATGTAAGATTGAGTATCACATTCGAAAACTAATGATAAATTCAATTTATTTAGCACCATAACTATACATTCTATACTCTCTGGCACCAAACTATGGTGACCATAGCCGGAGCTAATTATTATCATTAGTAGTTCTGTGAACAGTAGACCACGCGCTCAGTAAGTTACATTGACCTGTTGTTATGTTTTCTCAAAAATTAATTAATAATTTATACATTTAAAATGTCTAGATAAAATCCTAAATAAACTTAGAGCTTTCTGTCCTATCTTACCGTGACGTGTCGTCCCGGAATGTGGGTGTGAGCGTTGTTATCAGGTCTGGCTGCAACTGTCTACAACGTTGATGGAAAGATACATTTTCAAGATGTTCGATGTTTTTGAACGGGCAGTATTATAGTCCACTAGACAGCTGATTTATGATGAATAATTCTAAAGTCTGATTTTTACGGTAATATTGGCGTTCAAAGGAGACCCCTTTTCCTTTTGTATTATCCTTAAAATGCAAAATTTCAAAAAACCGTATGTATACGTCGAAGCGAAATTCAAAAAGGAACATACCTGTCAAATTTCATGAAAATCTATTGCTGCGTTTCGCTGTAAATGCGAAAATACATAAATATAAACATATAGACATAAAGAGAAATGCAAAACCGTCGACTTGAATCTTAGACCTCACTTCGCTCGGTCAATTATTTATCATAGACAGAGCTAATTCAAGGTGTAAACTAAAGGTGAGTTGAATATTTCTAGCACAAAAGCCAATACAACTCAGTACTGAATAAAATATAATGTGGCGGCTATATTTACAAAAAAAGAGCCACCTAATGGTGGATTCCCACCAAAACGTTGTAAAATGAATATTAATTGTTAAATGAGTTTGTTTATCTATCCTCATTTGAAATGTCCTTTAAATGAGAATATTTACTATTCTAGTGATAATAATGTGTAATATTTCTTCCATATTTGAAACATCTAAATTTAAAAATCTCATTTGAGAAAATATTTTTGGACTGAAAATGTTGTGAAGTGAAGAACTACAAGACTTAACCTAATTCGGACTATGTGTAATCTTATCTGAATTCGGAAGAGGAATAGCACAAGGTTACGTTATTCTTCCTCCCCCTAACCTTTTCATGATGCACTTATTGTGAGAATAAATAATAAAAAACAATAAATTCAACAAAAGCTAGTAAAAGGGTAGTGACATAAACCACTACCCTTTAGTGACACTGTTGAGTGTGACGCACAAAAGTACTTTGCCAATATAAACTACTGTAAGTACTGTTTACAATAATTATAAACTCTTATATGTCTCATCGTTTGAAAATCCAAAATATTCACACTCAACAACGAGATTTCTATATCGTTATCCAATAGAAGAAGGGTGAATTATTACAATGAAAACACGGTTCACGACAAAATTTGAATAATTACTCGCCTAGCATTTAACGCGGCGAAAATTGATTTATAGTTGAATACCGAAATCAACCTTTGCGGTGAGCGCTGTGCTAAGTAAGGTTGCATCACACCTACAGCCGACTTCACCTTTACCCAAACGCCCTTAACTGTGTTCTCATAAGTTACGTCGCACTCAAAATGACGTTATTCGTCAAAAATTGAAACAACAAGATACGTCAATAACCACCAACAATGGCTGGGACATTGTTCAGTTGAGTGAAACAGTAATATTGAGTTGCTCTCTTTGATTGGTGTGAAGACCGTTGCTTATTATGTAAGCACATGCATGTCAATCTGTCATAGGGAGTTCCAGCCTTAAAAATTGATAGAACGCGTATAATAACCTAACGATTATGACTCAAGATGGACTTGAGTCATTATTGCATAAGAGTCCAACTTCAAATGCTTGCAACATTTGTCAGTGATAGGTGTGCTATGATACGATTGAAATATTTCTTTCTCCAACAGACGACCTGGGATTTCTAGGTTTCATAAGGAATAGAAATATTCTCATATCGAACTCTGGAATTTGTAGCACACGGTCGTTTTGGAATAGTAAATTACTTACTGTTCCTTATTGAGTGTTTGAACTATTAGGTATGGTGGGTTGCTTGAATCATGAGAATAAGCAAGAATAAGAGAGAGATTACACTTCTCTGAACTAAAATGAAGTTAAATGAAAAATATGGAGAGCCACTGTAGAATTTAAACTATTATTGAAGTGAATTAAGTGTATTCTATGAGAGGGTTGGACTGATATTAAGTACCGATAGGCTACTGTTATTGAAGGAAAGATTTATTTGCAATGTCAATTTCGATGTAATTAATTTTTTCCGATCCATGACATTATTAATTCTTCCAAATTTCGTTGGTGAATTATCAATTTAGAATACTTGAGCTCCATTTGGTACCTCATCAGTTATCGAGGAATACAAACTCTACTAATACTGTCGAACACATTCTTCACTTCATAAGATAAGATACTTGAAGATAAGATAAGATAAGATGAGATATGAATAGAGTTAATTATTTTTATACTTACTCGGTGGTGTCGTGCCAAGGTACACATCTGAAAAAGGCCTGCAATAAAAAAATAGAGAAATTAGTAAAAATGAAAACAACGGGAAATTGAGAGATAAGAGAATACAGATGAGAGTATATTAAGAGAGACGAAAAAATGATATACAATAATACTGTATGTCAAAAAAGCACATACCGTACTGTTTCATAACAAGACAATAAAATGTGACATTCAAACCCAAATTTATGTACTTGTCTTTTAGCTTGGGGGTTCAACCTCAAGATCTATTGGGGAGAAAGATAATCAATTGTAAAGGTAATCAATAATAATTTTAAGGAATTACCCCCCAAAGATTAAGCATATTTTCTACAAATATAGATCTTTTCATACTAGTAGTTCTGTGAACAGTAGACCTCACGCAGTATTCTCATCCACAAGTACCTGATTGAAACTATAGACCTTATGGAAATACAGCAATAGACTGGATTCTCCAGACATCTGTTCGCTCGGTCAAATATTGCATAAAAATTGCATTCAATGAGGCATGCAATGAAGCATGCAATTTATAGTCTACACAGCTGCTGATTTTTTACCAAGTTACATTGAGATGCATGCGTCATGGCATGCGATTTATAATCCACTCTACAGCTGATTTATGATTAATAGTTCTATAGTCTAATTTTTACTCTAATATTGGCGTATGAAGGAGGCTCCTTTTTCCTTTCATATTATCCTTGAAATGCGAAATTTCCAAAAACCTTGTATATACGTCGACGAGCAATTTAAAATGGAACATACCTGTCAAATTTCATGATAATCTATTACCGCGTTTCGCCGTAAATGCGCAACACATAAACATTTAAACATTAAGAGAAATGCCAAACCATCGACTTGAATCTTAGACCTCACTTCGCTCGGTCAATTATTCTTGTTTGATTTTCACTTTGGGAGTTAATCTACCATCAGGTTTTATTTTACACCTATCCTCAATATTAATAATGTTTGTTTTCAACAAATACTGAACCTTATTCATATTTCTTCATCAAAATGCTGTTACGGTACCAAACACAATAAATTATATTCACACTCTCACTAAAACAAAATGGACATACTTGAAAAGTGCGACTCAATGAAGGGATTTATTGCATGTTTAAATCTCCTTGATACCGGAAATGCAATTACAAATTCATTTTTATTTTACTAGAGTTGAGTTGTCCACTATTTATAATAATTTATAGTAAAGTTCATAAGGAAGATACTATTGACATTCGCCCTAGCTTACTCGTTAAATTACAGAATAATAGTTAAGCTTCCTGCAAGAATATTGCCCTTTTGAAAATTGAATTAACATTCAGGCATGCAAATGCCATGGAGGTCGTAAACAAAATTATTATTAGTTTCCAGCCAATAACTATTGTAACAATATATTACCCGTATTACATAGTCTACAGAAGCGCATCTTCCTGAAAGCAAAACCATTATAATGTTGGAGGATGATTTACGCCTAGGAAGGTATCATAGAAGTCATCACATGCCTGCCTACTGGATTTGCGCATAAATATCACAAGAGAAAGTATTATGCAATAACCAATTCTTATCAGCGAGTTTTGACAAATTTTGTGATTCCAAAGTTGATAACAAGGAACCGCTTGACCTTTTAAAAATCGAAGAAAGTGTGTTTTCAGAGTATCAGGTAAAAACCACGTAAGAAAAAGTTGAATTTGAATGTTGATATTAATCATTTTCGGTCAACAGAAGGCTGTCTAAAATATTAAAGGATGCTGGTGAAATTTATGTTTTTATTATTATGTAATATCCAATATTTTATTTATTTCAAATAACAGATAACAGATTAATTTTCTCATTTGATATAAAATGCCTATTCTGAAAATTTACAAACAACTTGACATTCGACTATATGTCGAGTTGTATGAGCTTGTCGAGTTGAATCTGAGCTATGTGTCAGTTGTTGAAAATTCTGTAGAATAGACAAAGATTGAAAGAATAAAAGATGAATAATATCAGTGAATTATAGAGAGATCATTTCTTTGTGAGTAACAATTTCTGAGATTTCAAATTTGGCTGATAGAAAAAGTAAGTCAGTCAAGAAATAAAATGGAGTGGCTAGCTACACTCTATCCACAGCTGCACGGAACACTTCTGCGGTGTTCATGGAAAACCAGACTCTCGAATATAAATTCTTCCTCTAACGACCTCTCTCCTACCCATTTCTCTCCCTTGCAATATGCACTGTAGGAGATCATAATCGGTGCAATATGTTAGGAAATCATATCGGTTTGGGTTTCTCATAATATGTCCTAAGTTCTGCAACTTCCTCGCTTTTATAATATTCAGCAGCCCTTCTTCTTTAGCCATTCTTCTAAGCATTCCAGTATTAGTGACACGATCCATTCATGAAACCCTCAAAATGCACCTATAAAGCCACATCTCATACATTTCCAATCTTTTCGTTGCAGCTTCTGAGTGTCCATGACTCCACCCCATATAACTGTATGGGAAAAACATAGCAGCGCAACATTTTGCCATTTGTATTAAAACCCAGATTTCTACTTTTAAAGATTGAAGCCATCTTGATGAACATCCTTTCGATTCGGCATCTGATCTCTTGTGAATAGTCCCATTTATTTATTATTTTGAAAAGAAAGCACTGACCGGGAGAGAAAAACTAAGGATACTCCTTTTACTATTTCTATCCCAAATTTAGATTACATTTTAAAATTCCGAAATAGGGTTACGATTTCACTTTTCAGGAATTTAGTCCATTTTCACTCAAAAGCGACAAAAACTAATAATTTTAAATTTCGACGGTTGAAAAACTATAAATGTTCATTTACAGTGGATCCAAGGTATACATAGCTCTACTATAAAACAACACACTCTAGATACCTGGTTCAAATTTGTTCACTGCAAATCCAATCTATAACATAGCATTGAAGAAAAGAATCAATAAAAGAGAGGAACTTTGAATCTTGCACCAAATCCACAATATGATTTCTTTTTATATTCCCAATCCACTTTCATTCCACACTCAGGGTCTGTCAATAACCTGAACAGGCCGGTACAAGATGAATGACTGTACTAGGCCTATACAAACTTCTCCAAGCAAAACTGAATAATACAATTGGACCACGAAAACTGCTAGCCCAATTACCCACTAAGTTCGGTCACCATTCAACATTAGCGACATTAGATGAGACTGGCAATGAAAGTGATGGACATTGAATTCAATCCCCAGACTTCATAGCTAAATTTCTGCTAGTTCTAGATCCGGCCGGTCAGAAATTGATTCACATAACCCACATTTAAATGATGTGGCTTATGATGTGCAGTAACGGCAACGCATCAACCTAGAGGATACATAGATAGTTAAAACGACAGTGAAAAATATCACCATCATTCGTATTATATATATTTACTAGATATACATAAATATAGTGCCATTGATGGCACGTTTGGAAATGTACGGGTTTTCTCCATCATCTCATATTAGACTGTAGTTATATCTAGGCACATCGCTCAATCATCTTCTTGGACTCCATCATTCTCTCACATACACACAGCAAAATACTCTCCTCTCTCACTTCACACAGTTTAAATCAGTTTATTGCCAGACCTTTCTCTCTCTTTCTCTTCAAGTTTCGTTCGAGAAACGCGGACAAAATATCAAACTACAAAGAAAACGTACAAACGCATCTTCTTTTTCTTCTTCTTCTTCTTCTTCGTCTTTCCCTTCTTCGAATAGCGTCTTCTTCTGACGGTTATTGCTATTTGATTGTAGTTCGTCGAGTGAAAAAGGCATGAAATTATTTTCACTTTTTGCTCTTCACTCCTCCTCTTCTGCATCCTACCCTCTCACTCCCTCCTACACAATCACATACACTATATGCTTTGAGCGTTTTTCATCCTGACTAACCTACGTCTAACATCAATAACTTAAGAAGATTACAGCAATAACTAGTTAGTTACAGTATAACTATGACTGCATCCACTTCAAACTCCTCAAGCGGTATTACTCGCATCAGAGCAAAAACTTGGTGAAATAAATGTATAAAAACGTAAAATATAAGTTGTTGACTAGTAATCTAGTATGGAATGTCATAATGCCATCAACCATAAGTGAACAAAATGTTTAGTTACGGTAATGTATTGTTTTGAAAGGTCGGAGTCTGATAGTTATTGAAATGCAAGTGATAGTTCAATTGCAACGTCAATTTTCCGCATATAAAATGATGACATAAAAACGGGGATAGTCCTGGAAATTGGATGTAGCAATATGAAGTATCAAGAAGCTATACTGTACGATTGAAAATGTTGTTGAAAAGTTAGTAAAGTGAGAAAATAATGGAAGATGATCGTTACAGACCTACAGATTTATCTGACATTTCACAAACATCGTTTCCAAAGTAAAATCGTTTCCAGAGTTTTTTTTATAAATGTATTGAAAAAAATTGTTTGATGATTGATTTTCATCTCAAAACCAAGGAACAGTATCGGGATTCTACATTCCAATATTGTAATGTCGGTGCTTCGGAACTCTTCCACTGAAGATCGCTGAGGTCCTCTTCATTATTTATTTATTTCATTCCACATTATCTACGCACAAGCCCAAAACTTATGTGAACATCACTTTCAGAATAAAAATAATAGTAGCAATGATGTTGATTGACAATCATTAACTACTAGTAACAATAACAGAACAAAATTCACATAAAAAGTCATTCTGCACTAATATTTTCGGAGAATTAAATCACCATTTAAACAGTAAGAAGTTCAGCTTTCAAAATCAATACAAGTTTTCATGAAAAATATTTTTACAGTTTTATTCAGTGAAAATACAAGAATTAATAAACGCGTAATTGTTGTGGATCTATTTGATCAATTAACATAGCTATCAATAACCTATTCAATCTAGAGTATCAATAACTATTTTCTGCTCCATTGTTATGAGATCCCAATTTCAAATGCCTTGATTGCAACATTTCTCATCGTTGCAACACTTTTAATTCAACCAGATTTGCAAATCTACACAATTCTAAATAATTGAACAGTAATATTGTAAAAACAATAAAACCCCACGATGTAATAAATACAATTTCATCAGGAACAGAAGCATCAGACCCTTATTAAATTGAAAACTAAGGACACTTTCATACACATTAATGTCTGCAGCATCGTGTAACAAACTACACTAGTAGGCTACCTATAGGTTTTCCATATAGGGTAGCCGTGTACTTGGAAACCTTTCACCTATCATGCAGTCAGAGGCGGATATCGTGTGAAGAGTGGACGTCCTCTAGATCCTGAGAATCAGCTTCTTCCTTCACTTTTGCACTTCTCTACGACCTCTTATTTGTCTTCTTCTTCTTCTTCTTGTTTGTCTTTTTACTTTCCTTGCCCTACTACCATAGGTAAGGAAAGTATTGCTTTCCAAAAAAAATTAAGGTACCCAAATTTCAAGTTTTCTATACGTTTCAAGGTCCCCTGAGTCCAAAAACATGATTTTTGGGTGTTGGTCTGTGTGTGTGTGTGTGTGTATGTGTGTATGTCTGTGAACACGATAACTCCATTCCTAATTAACCGATTGACTTGAAATTTTAAACTTAAGGTCCTTATACAATGAGGACCCGACAATAAGAAATTCAATAAAATTCAATCCAAGATGGCGGAAAAAATGGCGGATAATTACAAAAAAACCATGTTTTTCACGATTTTCTCAAAAACGGCTCTAACGATTTTCTTCAAATTTATACCATGGATAGCTATTTATAAGCCCTATCAACTGACATGAGTCTCATTTCTGGGAAAATTGCAGGAGCTGCGTAATATTCTCGAGAAAAATGGCGGATAATTACTAAAAAACCATGTTTTTCACGGTTTTCTCGAAAACGGCTCTAACGATTTTCTTCAAATTTATACCATGGATAGCTCTTTATAAGCCCTATCAACTGACATGAGTCTCATTTCTAGGAAAATTGCAGGTGATGCGTAATATTCTCGAGAAAAATGGCGGATAATTACTAAAAAACCATGTTTTTCACGGTTTTCTCGAAAACGGCTCTAACGATTTTCTTCAAATTTATACCATGGATAGCTATTTATAAGCCCTATCAACTGACATGAGTCTCATTTCTAGGAAAATTGCAGGAACTGCGTAATATTCTCGAGAAAAATGGCGGATAATTACTGAAAAACCATGTTTTTCACGATTTTCTCAAAAATTACTTGACTGATTTATTTCAAATTCATACTCTGTATAGTTATTTGTCAGCTCCATCAACTGGCATGAGTCTCCTTTTTGGGAAACTAATGAGGGGTTCACCCCATCCTTGAGAAATGGACTTTGTAACCTCCTTCTCGTGCATGAGGTAGGTAGGTAGAGCAGTCTATAAAAATAACACATAGTCGAGACATTTCATCTGTAGAACAGCTGTTTTGACGACTTTTAAAAAATCATCGGATTTCACAATTTACACAAAGGAAAAAGTACTCTGAAAACAATTTATTATATACACACATATACAGTAGTCTGATCGTAGTTTCAAATAATTATGTTGCCGCCAATCGTCATTATGTTATTTCTCTAAATTATTGTCGTTTAAGAATGAGGCTCCCAGTTCAATGAGCAAGGAAAGTTGTGTGAGTGTACCACACCAGATTTTTCTCTATCCACTTCTCCTCTCCTCGGTGACAAAAGCTATCAGAGAAAGCCCATTCAAGTGTGGGAAGCACCCAGCCTATTTAAATATTATATCTACACATTCCACTAATGACAAGCTATATATATACAAATAGCGTCCTGGTGAAGTTGGAAGAAATAAGTGAAGTGCTCCTATCGGTACACGTTGATCACAGCGCATGCGCAAACACGTACGCACATTCACAAACAAGAGCCGGAAATAAGACAAGTGAACGAAAGTGGTTATCTATCACAAAAATCGCCAAATTAATCGTGAATGCCTCGGGGAGAACAGCATGAAGTGCCTCGGGAGTCATGAGAAGGAACCCAGGAGTCGTGAAGTGTCTTTAGATTAGAGTCTAGAGCCTCGAGAAACAACAACCAACATTTCGGGTTTAGCTTTAGACGTGTATGATAGTTGAGTGTTAATTGTGGAAAGGGCTGTTCATATATCTTTACTAATTGAATGAATGTAATAGATAAATAGAAGATTAAAACGAATCGTGGAATCAGGGGAATTTTCTTGTGTACTTCCATTCACAAACTATGCCTTGAAACTCTGTGCTCTCCGTTTTTAGTGCCAGAATCAATAAGTTTGCAATAAATATATAAACCTTAGATATGATTAATTGATTATGTAGAAACAAAAATACATATGGGAAGGGGAAGATTATGATTGGAGCACTTCATGATGTCATCACCTTCAACCCACAATGGAAAAATGACTGCTTAGCTTATATGGGAGATGAACAATTTGTAACATACTCTCCTACTATCAATCTTGTTTTTCTTGTGCACTTCTATTCACAAAATATGCCGTGAAATTCTACACTCTTCTTTTTTAGTGCTGGAATAATATTAAGTTTCAAATAAATGATATACAAACCATTCAAATAGATCATTTCCAATGTCAGATGACTCTTTCCTTCAATTTTATAAATAAATATAAAAATCATTCAAATGGGACAAAGCATTTTCAATCACAGAATAATTAAATGCAACTTATTATAATAATCTAATGGTTAGTAACGATTACAAATCACTCTCTAGTGCTTAGAGCTCCATATAAACGATATATATTTCCTTTAGGTACGGTACATCGATCAACCCCTTCATTTCTCACGCCAGTCACGCTTAAATATAGAAATCATGTGAGCTTCATAATCAACAAAAACCTTCTCTTCTCAATATACTCACATTCTTCTCAAGGTTACATTCGGAAATCAATTATTTGCCAATAAATGTTCAATGGATTCCAAAATCATTCAACTTAGATCAACAATACCATCTAACTCTTTCCTTCAATAAGTATCCGATTCAATAGATTCCATCAATAATAAATTCAATAACGAATAAAGCAAGAGCCTCAATGCTGGAAGGATAAAGCACATACCACACAATGCCATCTCACATGTATCACGACATACCGTACAAGTGTGGTGACACATCATGACACGAGCATCGAACAAGTAGCCACTGATAGAGTGGCCCAGCACCCAGCACTGAAACCACCTTCTGGTAATCGACTTTCTTCAGCACTATTACGTAGCTATATTCATTGGAAATTCAGCATCCATTATTTATTATTTGTCGGCAGAGCAAACAGTGATCGGACGGACAATCGCCATTATTGTCGCGATAAAAAGATGACGAGAAGAATGCCTTTGTCAAGTCCAGAGCTGTGTTCCGCACCACTGGCAATACTCTTATTATTTACAGGGCGCCTCTGTCACCAAACTCAAGGTCTCCGCGCACTGCAAACAAATTTGATCGGCTTTCTTTTTTGCTGCTCACTGATCTTGGATGGTCAACAACATCGCTACATTCGTAATTCATATCCTAACTCAAGTATAGATATCAACCGTGTAAACAGGTCTCTTTGAGGAGGGTGGTCAACATCGCTACATTCAGCGAATAATACTGAACTGATAGCTAGTATTACGAGCTAAAGTATATAATGTAATGGATGTATAACACTCATTTTGTGAAAGATTGGTAAATACTGTTAGATTCGTAACCATTAAATAGAAGTGCTCATCATCTTTGATATGGAGATTGTGGATGAGTTGACTCGAAAACTAGATACAGATCTGTTGATGTAATGGATGTCAGTCAGTTATGAATGAGAACTGATCAAACAGGATTTACAGACTGTCCCATTATTAATGGTAAAGACGATCATTATCTCTAAGAAGTAGAATGTAGAGACGATAGATGTACAAATCTGCATTTTATCTGTAGCTTATTTTTTGATTCGTATTCTCTGATGCATTGCTTATTAAATATTATGTACAAACAGTAACTGTATAGGTAGCCTATAAAAAACGTATATATGTATTTACGTTCAACAAAAGATTTCAAGTGAAGTTTAAAGTTTTCAATTCTTTTCTTGTACAATATCTGTTTGATATTCTTTTGGATTGTCATAACAGCTTTCGAATTATTTCAAAATTGAGAATATAATCGATATGTAACACTATCGGTTCCAAATATTGATTGATATAATTCCATAGATTGATACAATAGGCCTAAATAATTTACAATATCAGAATCATTTCTCCAATTGTAAATAGGCATCACTAATTCATCATCATTTCATCTATTTGTAAGCCAATTACTTTAGATTAAAAGTTTTTCTATCGATATATTTCACTTGTATCATGGAAAGTTGTATAATCAGAAAATGTCGAAGACATTAAAAAAAAAAAACAACCACTCACAAAAAGCAAATAATCGATCAGTTGAAAAACAGCCATAGTCAAGTTCAGTAGAGCAGGATGCGTAAGTTTAACGAAATTTGGAGGAAGCAGAGAAAGCTGAATGGAAATGGTAGACAGCAATTGAAAATTTAATAAGTGTGAACCGATGGAAGACAATAGTGGCTCTGCTCGGCTCGGATGCAGAGCAACATTTTTGTGACCAACGTCACCGGAACTTTCCCAAATTCCGAAAAAATTCAGTGGGAGAATGGGCTGGTGGTAAGAGTCACATCACAAACTAGAGATCTGTGTAAACAGTATCAATTTTATTGTAAACCGGAAATGACTATGTTGCAATAATTGTAATGAATTGAGATTTAAACTGTAATAATAGTACTGAATTATGGTACCGTACTGAGCAAATAGTAATCGTGTTCAGGATAAGATTTCTAATTTAATCTAAAGGATACTGATTTCTAATAATTCTTATCCAAGTTTATCCACTTTCATATACTTTATTTATAGATTAGCGAAATCAGATTGTAGTATAACATTGAAAATTGGAAATGATTTAAAAGGTGGATAAGAGATGATTGAGAATCAAAATGGCCGTCACATGGTAAGGAAGTGATAATCAATTATTTGCAATATTCTAATTGGAATTACATTATTTGTTAGATTTCATTTAATGAAATCTGAAAGTGGTTCAATGGAGATCAAAAACTATTAATACTGTAGTACTAATCTATTATATAATAGATACAAACAAGTAAGTATTTTTGAATGGAAACTAGAAAGATGTGGAACTGCAAGTAAACATGAGCTTGGTGTAGGAAATTGTAAACAAAAACATTCAAATAACTGCTTAGTCAATGCTATAATGGAATAATGCAATAAGGATATAAGGGATATCTCCAATAAAGCATTGAAAAGATAGCTTCAAAATTATATATGGAAAGCTTTAAAAGCTGCATAAGGAATATAGATTGGAAATAGCTTTGGACATGTGTTTATGAGACTTTACAGTCTCAAATAGTTGTTAACAACTATTTAAGTAGAAGTAATAAGCGACTCAAGACGAGAAAGTAGTGCTGCAACTAAAACGAAAACACTCAATACGGTTGTGTCAGAAAGTTAAGAACTATCTCATTCTCATATCCGGCTTAATGATGACTGTATTAAATGTAATTTAAAACCCAATTTCATTTGATGACAATGCATTTCGTACACTCATCATTCTTGTGGTCAGGAAGCTGACCACTTTACATTGGGTGGCTGGACTTGGAAAGTCAAAGTCAAGTGGTAAACTTTATCACATCTTGAAAAATCCATCTTCTAACTACTCAGTTGATGAATATGGTTCATTTACACATTCTACGGAAACTCATTTCCCATGTGGGATAGTACCATCCTACGAGTTCAAATCTTTGGTAATGGATGGTGATGGAGGATGAATGAAAAAACCCGAAAATGATAAATTGAATGACCAGAGAGAATTTAGTGACAACTGTAATTGTTGCAGTTGAGTTTCGAACAATTGGAAGGGGTGAGTTCGGAGTGCATAACTTCATAACACATTTAACACATGATGACTAATAATTGAAAAAAAATTTGCTGAGAATTTTATAAAAGATATAACAAAATGTATCCCGCTACAGTTTGATACTTTGCCTTGATTCAATGTATTAATTAACTTCATTTATACTTTTCAAATTCATTCTTCATTGCCCCAACTGCGGTTCTACTAGATTATTTCTTGTTTCCCGGTAAAGGCGAGGAACATTTTTATCAATTGAATCTTTTAAAATTTTCACTGCAATTTCAAAGTAAAAACTTCCATATGTGAATTATACTGTATTTTGTCTAACTGTGAGTTCATAGAATGTAATATCTGTCAAACTCTCCTTCCACAGGAAAGTTCTCCACTAGTTTGAATGATTGTAGTTGAATAAGATACAACTTAGATAGTTGGAGACAAATTGAATTGAATTGAATCGCTGCCTTTATTAAAAACCTTTGGTATTTTTATACCTCTATTAAAAACCTTTATTAAACCTTTTACCAAATTGATAGATGAATGATTGCAATTGGTTGTCATATTAATGAATGCTTGGTGTATCGAAAGCAAAGAGGATAGAGAAATTTATCTTCCTACCCTCCAAGAAGTGAACTTCTCATCCTCCTTGATTTGAGAAATAGTGAAAAGTTTGTACTTACTTGAGATTACTCGAAATTTAAAATATTTCTGATCCAATCTGGAACTTTGACTAATCTGAAAAATTTGGTTAACACTGTAAATTTGAAAACCTGGGGTGAACTTGAAAACTCTGTGTGCTGGAAAATAATGAATATCCAATTAGATATCCTTCTTATCTGAGTACCTATCGGATATTATCATAGAGATGTCATTCTCCCACTGTCCTTGTCCTTCCCCCGAATAAAGTAAAAGGAACTCATTACCGTAACAAATTTAACTGACAATTGAAAATATGATCTCCCCTTTTGTTGGTGGTCGTGGGTGTCCTTTGTCCTTTCCCAATTCCAAAGAAGACGAAACAGCGGTCTGGAATGAGGGTGTTGTATTTCACGGAGGTTGGGGAAATCGAAATTAACAGTTGGAGAGTACAATTGGCTGAAGAGTTCCATGTGAAAGAAAAAGTAGGAGGAACAGATAGAAAAGTTGTAGGAGGATGAAGAAGGCAACGAGATAGAAGTTGGACGAAGAGGAGGAAAAGAAGAAAAGGAAGAGAGAGAAACAAATTGTTGGATCCCTAAATCTTTAATTAAAATAAAAATGTCAGAATAAATATAAATTACATTTTCAAATAAAAAAATGAATATATCGAGCATAATATGCATATTATGCCAGTTCAGTAATGAAAGTATTTCTTATTGGGAGAGGGTTAGCATCACTGAGGGAAAATATGATTTGAAAGTGAACAGAGAAGTAATGAAAATTAAAATCAAGTTTCACCAAAGAAACAAAATTATGTCTGATACGAATAAATATTATTTCGAGAATTGAATATACGAGTATAATGGAATGAATGGAGAGGCCTTTACCACAATATGAGAATGTCAAGAATAGAAGAAAAACTGATCATAATTGGATGATCAAATCAATAAGTTAGTAAAAACTGGTTAAAAGTGATAAGAATCTCTCATGAAAATCAAGTTGAAACAATTATGCAAAACCTACTCAGTAATATCTCATGTAACGGATACTGATCCGTTATAATATCACTTATAACACATATCACATACATATAACACATATAACATAACATAATATCACATATAGCAAATAACGGATACTGACAGAAATCAGAATAGGCAAGAATACAAAGATTTGATTCAATCAAATAAGTAAAAGATATATAATAGCTGCTCAGTAACTTATAGAATAAATTAATTCTTCAATAGGCCTAACTACACGAGAAGAATTACTTGCAGCGAAGACTTGGAATTCAATAATATTAATGAAAACCTACATTAAAGTACTGGTAGAGACGAGAATTAAAATCCACTAGAAAATCAATCTGCTCTATCTGTCTAGTAATAATTAGAGTGAATAATTCATGGATCAGTACCGTACATAATCACGAGTAGAATTTTTCGTAAAAAAATAAAAATAAAATTAATTAATATCATTGATGAAAACTGTTTGATACTACAAAGATGAAAACTGAAATACATATAGTATACGAGTCCAGTAACAAATATAATAAATTAATTAAAGAATAGCTGCATTAGATTAAGTAAATTATTACTCGCAAAAACAAAATCAGAATTGATTCACCCACGAATAATGTATATGTGCTGTGATAGGATTCTAGAATGAATGAATCTATTCAATAGTGCACTGGAATAGGCCTGAATTGCCCAGTAAAGCGACTACTGCAATTGCGTGAGGCTTGCCGAGTCACAGTCACAGAGGTCAGGGTGGTCAGGGTCAAAATTGTGACCAGCCAGCAAGAAGAAAGCGACAGTGCAAGATGTCAGTTATGCTAATCGCCGAGACAACCCAACTGAACAGAGAAAGAGACTAAAACTCTCCAGCACAACCCAAGTAGACAGAGAAAGAGACTTGCTTCTGCAAGAGACTCTTGCTGCTACTGCTGTCAAGTTCATTGAAAACATCGCTAGAGAGGGAAAGAAATAGAGTGTTAGTGTAAGTGTAAGAGAAAAAGTGAGAGAGAGCTAGTGATGAGAGGAGAATGAATGAGAGAGGAAGACGAGATACGAGAAAGACAGAGTGAATGGGAATTAATTAGAATAATTTTGAATCATTAACGTATGAGTACATAGAATTCTAGTTTTCAACTGAAATTGACAATACAGACGGAAATTCAATGATTTTTATGTATAAGCCCGGTTTCCAAGACACTTTATTAAATCCAATAAGCCATTTAATTTGAAGATCCAATATAGATTTAATGAATCATTGGTCCAAGTGTCTAGAAACTTCATTCAAGTTACTTGAATACTACTATCAAAATTTGGAAAGGGAACAGTTTTGGGCTAGGCCTGTTAGTCCTTTTCTAATCATATTTGATTTGTGCATTGGTTAATGTAAATGAAAATAAGTGACCTAGAAACTGGGCCTGAAGAACTATTCCAAGATATGAAGATTTCTGAAGTAAAGATGAAATGCAATTAGATGATGATAATGTAATGTTGCGCTGCATTTACTTGAAACGACGATGATTGGACGTATGGAAGTATATTCTTCACAATGACATCCAAGGACAGAACCTTTTCAATAATTAGTTATTTTATTATAATTACATATAATGACTAACAGAATTATTGTTAACGAAAATCACTAACTTTAATCAAAATCGTTGAATGGGAGACAGAGAATATAGATGCCAGATGGTTTAGTTAGAAAAAGCTTCTAGGTCCCCATAAGAGCGCTGCAATTTCAAGTTTTTCTCGTTACTATAACAAGATAAGAGAGAGAAAGAGAGTGGATGAGTGAATGAAATGGGAAGAGACTATGACAAGATAGTAGAAAGAGATAGTTGATAGAAGAGAAGAGAGTAAATTGTAAAACTATTGAAGAAGAGAGTGAAACAGAAATTATGTAAATAGAAGAAACATAATGTAGTGAGAGTGAGTGAGTGACGCTCCAACCACTACAGAGAACACCCAGCTATTTACAAGATGGAAATTTAGCAATACAAGATACCTATTCACAAGAAAACCTGGAGACACGATCCTTACTATTTTACTGATCCGATTCTATATAAATGACTATGGAATCTAGTTTCCTTGAAGCATTATTTATCAATGAATACATTTGAAAACCTGTAGGATGAGATTAGATAGACCAGGTGTACGTACACCTTCAGGAAGATAGAATAATAATGTGGAACCTGTTTGTAAATAGATGGTTATTGATTAACCAGATCTGCTGCATGGGAAGGAAGTACTTATTTCCGAGTTTCCTTAGTGGGGAAATTGATAGTAGAATTCAAGATTGATCCACTAATTCATTTCAAATTACTTCATTTTGAATAATCCAAACTTCTTAGGAAACACAGTTTTAGATTAGAAAACAGTATTTTAGGAAGAAAGATTTTAGTTGAAGCATATGAAATCTGGAAGCTTCACGTTTTGACACCACGATGAGCCAACATGTCTTTAATTCCATCGAGAATATTGAACATGATGAGTAAGAAATATGATGAAGGTAGTCAGCATGGAAAAATTAGCCTCTCATTTACAATTATTTATTTCAAATTAATGAACACTTTTTCAGATCATCGGCACAGCTACAACTCTGTGTCATGTGTCTCCAATGAGTCATCATCAGCAGCCATTTAAAACAACTTAAAAAGAGGAATTCAATACATTACAATTCACAGATTACAGTATGAATAAAATCGAATTGGATTTCGAATCCAATTTGAAACGAAGATCCTAAGATACTCTCAGCTATCTGAACTCCAGGCACTGATCAAGAAGAAAGTTACAATAAAGGAGTGACACACCTTTAAATTAGAGAAGAATTTGATTGGTCAATAGGTTGAACAGCCACCATTTTACAACTTCAACCAATGAGAAGCAAGCAGCTCAATAACGTCACAACGTAACTTCTATTTGATTGGCCAATAGTCAAGTAGCCTTCATTTTCTGAGTCTGGCCAATCGGAAGCTGGTAGTTTGTGAACAACACATGGGATCTGAGTATTGGCCAATAATAGTGTTCCTTTCGTTATTTTATAACTACACCAGACACACCAGACAAATTAAAGTTACTAGCACTGGTACTAGTTACTCAATTAAAAATGGAATAAAATATGTTTTAGTTATTGAATGTTTGTGCACAGTAAATAGTTTCTTTTCTATAAACTGGCTACCATTTCCCTTATGATATGGGTAACTTGTGATCTATGTTTTAAATGACTTGTTAATTTTATTTTTGTATTTTTTAAGGCTGACTAATGAATAATAGTGATTTAAAAGGGATGTTTTTTGACGAAGTCGTTGTATTTTTTTGTAAATATTGAATGACTAATAAAATTCAATTCAATATCCAAATTTTCAACCAAATCAATTTATTCATGGATTCATAAATTATATTCGTGTCTTCATTGATATCGGGTTATTATTTAGGAAAATATTATCAGGTTCGTTTTTTTAACACGGGACCAAGTGTGAACAGGTTGACTCTTGATAAACCTGTAGATAACATGTTGGGATAGCAGCTTGTTCTTGTTAAAATATTAGGAAATATCCAAACATCCAATACACAATGAATTCAAGAAAAAAATTTCTCAATCATAATCAACTATATGTAGGCCTAACAGATAAGAGGTGAGTCTAGGTATCATAGACTCGTACTAACAAAAACGTCTTGCCTAATCTGTGCTCCTAACTTCAATATTCACTCGATAGTCTTGATTTGAGTATTTTAGTAAGAAAAGTTTGAGAAAAGTAAAATTTATTGACTGCACATGAAGCATGTTGAGCGAAAAGGTGTGAACACAATAACATTCTGTTTTTGAAAGGAATCTAGACAGAGAGGCTAGTGAAATCTGTCGAATAATCGGTTTTTAATGTTGGTTTTCTGTCAAAAATATGCCCTCCAGTGATTTCAGTTTGTAAACACCTTTAAAATCACACCTCTAACACTAAGCATTTCCAAGTGAAGTCGATTTTAAAAATCTTGGGTATTTAAACGTTTTCCAGAAACAATTAGGAACAAGTTTTGTAAGATAAATACTGTTGATCCTGATTACACTTGACCTTGCATAGTATTAGTTGCAAGTTCATGAATTAGCTTTAGAAACCGAGAGATGCTAGAAAGCAGAGCAGGTTTTTAATCAGTGAAAGAGTGATAATGAATAGTTTCACCCTTGTTACATATTTCAATAAGTGCAAAGTCCGGTAATAGATTGCCTCAAAACTATCGCTTTCATCTGAACGGATGAGACTACATGAAAACGTATTCTGTTGTCATTCTTCGAATTAACTATTCCTAATATCTCTTCTATTTTATTTGTAAATGATGGTATTTTAATATCATCTATGATAAATTTCTTGTCAATAATTATTTTGTAAATCTTTGTTTGTTATAATTTAAAATTTGTATATAAATGGAGGAAATTTCTGGAGGAATCCCAAGCATTCCTGAATAGAACGCGTCGTAAGCACATTAAACACTGTTTATAGACTCTGAATCATGTATTTGTGTTTATCCTTCAAATCAAATTCCCAATTTCCCTGAAAATATTTTATATCCCAATGATGGTATTTTAATGCAATGAATGATATTACTGTCAATAATGTCAATAATTTTGTTGTAAATTAATTTGGAATGAGTTTTCTTGTTTAAAATACTTTCAAATATGTAGATAAATGACCCCAAGAATTCCTGGATAGATCGCGTTGAAAGCAAAATAGACAGTATTTCTTAGACTCTGAATCAAGTATCTGTCAGAACTGCATATTGTAGCAAGATGAATAACAATTATTCAATAAATGCTTCTTGTATTTGATTAAAGATTATCATTACAGAGCATGAGAGTAGGATAGTTCTGTTTCACTATTCAAACAATGTTACGTAACCGGTATATTTCAAAGTTAAAACCAAAATGTCCAAAAACAGATATTGTATCGGAACAAATCCTACAATGTTTATAGAAATTGCATAACAATCAACTTCCGAACTTCCTTATTCGGTGAAGAGGATTAAATAATGCACACTTCCAAACATATGCAGATAACATAACAGGATCTTCTAGGATTTATTTTGAAAACAGGATACGATAGAATTTATTTTGAGAAGTCAAAGTGGACTCACCGAAGAGAAGTACGAAGTGAATTGGATGTGGACCGTGCACTCTCATCTTGACATGGAAGCTGGTTTCAACCTGAAATACAAAACAATATTCAGTAATTAACCCTCTAGCCTGACCTTTCTCTATGTTATGTATGCATTTCTAGTTCTAGCTACTTCATACGATAATCATGATTTGCTTCCTCAAGCAGTATTCTTCTTTTGTAAGCTATCTCATTAGAATGTTTAATTCAATTTATCTATTGATCAATGAACTCCTTTTTACGTCATAAAATATAATATTTTTAAATAAGTAAAATTCTCATTCTTGATTAATCTTCAGTTTGATATTTTGAAGTCATAGTGTATTTACAGTGTCACTTATGTAAAGAATGATCCATTGTGCCTTTTCGAGAAGCATGTATACACAGATCTTTACTGAGGTTCTTCAATTGTGACTAGGTATAATTTAGAATTTACACTCCTTTTCAAGTTGAATAGTGTATTACCACATCCTCCTCTATCAGAGGAGGCTGTACTATTACTCATCTTAATATTGCTCTTCACTGCTCTGAGTATCATCCTTTTATCCGATTCCCCATCCATGTAAACCTATTTTATGAACACTGAAATCATGAATATTCATGGTTGTGTTACTCAATGAACATTTTTCAATCAATCAGTACAGCAGTACAGTCATCCAATTGAGTAGTCCTTTCTCTCCCTCCCTTCACTGAAACTTTGAGGTATTATTTTGGAAAAACAGAAATGATTCAAACAGCAATAATAAATTAACATATGACTACTATAAGAGGGAAGACCTCACTGTAGTTCCATGTATAACTCCACATTTTGGGAAACATGGTAAACCAGAAATTCAGAGATTAAACTGAACGCAAAGCTTTGAACTTCAACTTTTGCTTCAAAAAGCTCTTTACCAAAACGTTTTCTATTTAATGAAATTCAAAACTGCACAGTTCCATAGAAGAAGTAAACCTATAGTATGAATTATTGAAGTCTAAATTTCAGGTCGTTTTTTGTCAACTCAAGCCGATCACTGTCACTTTATAATGTCTATTATCACTATTTTGCCCGGGGGAGAGTGTAAGAACAGCACAGTATGAGAGACTGAACAGCGTCACATAGCTTCACGATAGCTCAAGTTAACAATGAAATTTGGAACATAAACGCCCTATTATACCATGGGATATCTCCTTATGCTATCTATTCTCTATGACAATACATAGAAATCAATTAAAATGGTGAGTATACATCTTAAATTTCAACCTATCAATCAACTCTTCATAATTTGGCAATAATATTCAATGGATAATTTCAAGCATTATTCAAACTTCATGACAAATCAAATGTCATATCATTTGTGAGAATGTATACAGAATTTACTACTCAAAATATTGAAGGAATGATTGAAAATCGTAACCATTACATAAAACTCTCATGTACTACTTCTTGAGTTTTATTCTTTCTTGAACCCTTTTTTCAATTTCCCAGCAATAGCATATTGCAATGTATATTAATGTGGGCAGACGGTTGATAGGAATTGGTATGATATTGACAATTTTATATTTTTTTCTAAAAATGTATTAATAAACAAAAATAACAAGTTTATTTATTCTCTAAATAATATCTACATTTCAAACAATTGTTTGACCCACTGTAGGCCTACTACCATTGGACTTCAACTATTTTGACTTCCGCACAAGAGGAAAACAAATATCTGGATAATAACCTGAATTTTGCGACAGTATTAATCTTGATCGATGCTAGAACCTGTAGTACTTATTCATCCTGATCAATAGAATACCTCTATCAAACAAAACTGTCTTGGGTAATAGGATACCTTCCACCTTAGTACCGGAAGAAAGCAGAAAGCAGACTTGTTCGAGAACAGGATAGAGGAAAGAAACGTGATAAACTAGGAAGACAGCGAAAGTTGATGTTTTTCCTATCTGACAAAAATCCAAGACCGGTTCGTCCTCAACTTAATTTCTGGAGTCAATCAGCTGGTGTCACACTCCCAGTGACCTCCACAGCTAAGTTCAAGGTCAGGTGGGTATCAATCTCCGACAATAATTTCACTTTCTTCTTCCGCGTTTGTAGGAGAACGCTCACGCCAATTAAAAGCTCATCAATTTATGACAAAGATGGTATCATATGGTAAATGGTTGCTTCTTCTCTTCCTCAACTTGAAAGTTGAACTTTTAGTAAGATCACACTTAGAATTACACAGTGTGAATATTATGAATGTGAAACCCCTTTTCGATTATGTGATACATTCGATTCATATTTTGTCATATTGTCATCTTAACAGAGAATCATTTATCAAATGAAATATAAGGAAAATTTGGTTCGTATTGTAGAGATTGTGCTGAGGGATGGTTGTGGAATTACTAATTGTTCAAAATTACTGATGACAAGATATATTTATACACTAACGAATCTGAAATATTAGGATCTTGGGATGATATGGGGTTAACTTCTTTCACTTTGGTACAGTATATACTATTGAAAAAGTTGTTGGTGGCAAAAACCGTTGGTCCTAGCGCTCCTAGCACCTTGGTGAATAGCTATAGACGATTTTATTCCAGTTCAAAGAATTATTATGAGCATGTTAATTTCACTGCAGTAGGATATTTGTAGTCGAGAAATTACAGTATATTGTTAGCACAAGTATTTTTTAATATTGAGAATTCATTTTTATAAGATTCTTTATATCTGTTTTCAAGTGATTTCCATTTAGGACTGGTTTCTAAGACACTAATTATATCTAACATACTTTTATACCTATCGATTTAATGGTTCATTAGATTTAATAAGTGACCTAGAAACCGGGCCCTAGTAAATAACATAGAATTCACAGTTTCGTTGATTACGAATGAAATAATGCTCGAACTTGTCAAGAAAAACCTTCATTCATTTCGACTAAACATTGAAACAGGATCGTCCAATTAATTTGGTTATTAAAAAGATAGAGTATAATAGGGGTTACAATATTGCAATAGAGATCCTAGAAATCAACTATAAGTTCATTAATGATAGTTCATGGACACTAGATTCAGTCAACAAAAAAATAAAAAGAGCTCATCCTGTTCTTAATATCAGACGGCAACCTTGACTGAAGAGCTATCATAGGAAATCGTGTCTTCTGCCTCCTACTACGTTACCAAGTTGTACCTACAACGCACAATAACCGTTAGCATTTCAGCCGAAACAAAACTGAGATGCAAAATTGCGCTTCTGCTCGGATGCTCTGATGTTGATGTTCATGATCATGATAATAGAGATAATGAGATTCACAAAATTCTCGCAGAACGTAACAAAACATGGCTTAAATGCAGGCGCATAGCACTGGAAGTCCTTGTACCGGTACACTGGGCATGACTGGAGGAAGGTTCTGTTCTATTATGTTACTAAACAGATGCACGTTAGTATTTTAAGCTCAACAAGTAAACTATGATTCATAGGGAATGTGAGGTAGTATTTTGCATTTTGCAGTTAGAGGTGGTAAAAAGGTATTATTATTATTCTAGGTTCTAGGTAGCATTAGGTAGCCGTATGGTGAATGTAAAATACAATAAATTACCAATGTACCTAGAATACAAAATGTATTCTAGGTACCTTGTAAATTACTGATTGAATAGAATGTACTGAAATAAAACAGTACAATGGAATTTATATTCCTCAGTAGCAAGGACTTACATTCTCCACCCCTAGGCAACATTCTTGGAGAATATGGTATTTTATATGAAGGACTGTTTCATGAAAAATGGGAGATTATTTTCTTAGTGGCAGTATCTTTCATGGAGTGTACTGCACTAGTTCCAGGAAGTTATTACTCTTATCATAGATGATGAACTGAATGTAAAATACAGCAAAGAATTGTCCTTCACATGTGATTTGAATTTTGTAATTTAATAAGAAAAACTATTCCAAACTGCATGGTTTTTCAATGAGACGTTATTTTATCATGATGTACAGTGTAAGCTATTCGATGATATTATTCAAGTAGAAATCTCTTACAGTGTGACTCCTATGATATTATTAAAGTGGAAATAACTTTAAAAATAATATTTGTAATTTGTTTTAGCTTCTATTGGTGGAGAGTCCCTGACGAAAGTTTCACCTTGCTTGAGTGAATAATTTAAGCCGTTAATAAGCCTTACAACTGTCATACTTCAGCCGGGACCGACAATTCAACGTGCTCATCCGATAACACGGGAGTGACCTGGTCAAATACGTTTGGTTATGAGCGGGGAAATAACTTTAATGTCATGAGATGCAGTTGCCTTCTGGTTGGCTGATACGAAGGACGATGATGAACTATGAGAGGACTTATACCTTTCGGTGGATTCCGAACCACAGGTGAGCGATTAACAATAAACTCATGACCATGTAGTGGAGTCATCACAAAGTCGTGACATGTTCAACGGGAGTTGCAGCCAAATGTCTTTTAAGTTGATAATCTAATCTTATCTGAGCTATTGGATGGATATCAATGCGACCACTTAGCCAAACATTACCCAAAAAGCTATTAAAAGGTATATACACATATATTATTTGTTATACTATTAGTGTTTCATACCGCTACAGGTTTCACAGATAGTGGAGATATCATGCAAATCATGAATTCATACAAATAATAGAACCAAGTACTCTGAGGACCGTATTTTGAGGTTTTCTTTCAACGATGTTGAAACCATAGGAAAATAGTTCCACTTCCCTATTTACTCTTTGGTAAAACACACTACTGTTTAAATGTTTCTTTAAAAGTCGTCAATTTAACGAGAATCATATAAATGACGAATGCTGGATTGCTGGTGATACCTGGTATCCTAGTTTCTATTATTTTTCTGTATTTTCATGATAATGGTAGCTACACCTGTCTTCCAGCGTACCGATACCACTCATGTCCGCTATTTGTGTGGGGTAGAGGAGAGGTGGTGGGATAGATCACATGACGGACATGTGTGGCATGCACCATTCTTGACTGTTGTCATCCGTGATCGGATCAGAGTGGGATCGGAACACTGCAGTGTGTCCCCGGCTGTACTGAAGTATTTTGAAATGGTACTTTTCGTTTTCAGTAAAATCTACAGTTGTGTGAGTGAACACTGAGATAGTTGTAGTGCGAGCATAACCGTTGCCTAGACGACCTTGAGATGTGCCCATCCTACTCTACTAGCTCATCTCAGCCATTTAAACCATCATCATCATCTAATGATCAACAACTGACCGTTATTATCAGAGAAAGGCGCTTTTCGTGGCTTGTCTCCGCTCAACCTTCGCATTCTCGTGCCATCCTATCATCGATTCCATCCTTCTCCTTCTCCTCTTCCTCCACCTTCTTCTTTTTCATCTTCTTCTTCTTCTACTACTACTTCTACTTCTTTCTCTTCTTTTCCTCTTATTTTTCTCCTTCTACTTCGTCTTCTGTAATTCTTCCTTATCCCTCTCTCTTTCCTTCTTCTTATCCTCCTGATGTTTCAAATCCTCTCTATCTTCATTTTCAACCTCTTTACTATTTTAAAGAACAAGCAAGCAGAGATAGGACAAATTTAACAACTAGAATCTCCCATTACTCCAAGCACTGCTGATCATTAGTGATTGACGAGCTAACTTCTCGGTTGATTAAATCTTTGATTATTTGAATTATATCAAATTAATCTCCAATATTCTACAGAATATTCCTTACTAATAATATCCTTCTTCATCATCATCTTCTAGACTTCTTCTTCTTCTTCTACTACTTCATAATTTATTCTCCTCCTTTATATTATCTTTATCCTGCAACTCTCTTTCAAAGATCAACACAGAATTTCCTTCTACAGAATATTGAAAGATTCCTCATTAGCATAAATAATAGTGATATCATCTATGTTGAAGAGGAAAAGTGTACGACCCTGAAGGGTTCCAGTATTCAACTCACTTCACCTAGATTCTCCATGATCGTTAATATTTTCAGATTTAGCCTAGTCTTATTGTTATTGTTTATAGACTCTAGTCTGTGAGCTAAAGACAGCTCTAAATGAACTATACTCGTTCCATTACAACCATTGTTTTTGCTATCTGTTGGAAGTGATCTATAGGCTATAGATCCTTAGTGATCTAAGGATCTTAGTGATCTTAGGCCTCTTTGGGTTACAAAGATTGTTATTATACAAAACTTCAACTTTTACTTGCATTGCTGAACTAACCTTGTTACTATTTAAACCTGTACGCCTACTTACTTTTGTAGTGAATGGAGTTGTTAATGTTCTATTGTAATACAATGATGATCAATGGAGTTTTAGTTTTGATGATCCATTATCCATGATGTACAATTTGAACTATGGATTTTCTAGCTTTGGACGTTGATCTTTCTATTTACGGACACTGTACCTCTGATTTGTTATAGAGCAGACAATATCAAATGATTTATGGTAAAAATAGCGTCAGGTACTTTATTGAATCTTTTTTATAGAGGGGAATGGCATATTTTTACAATTACGATCACATTTGTACTTCCACTACAATTCCTGTAGAAGGGTTCTAAAATTGGAAACTAGACTTACCCTGTGCTTGCTTTTTGAGTTCACTTTTAAAATAATACGTATTTTGCCGAAACCACTAAATTCTCCATGATCGTTAATATTTTCAGATTTAGCCTAGTCTTATTGTTATTGTTCATAGACTCTAGTCTGTGAGCTAAAGACAGCTCTAAAGAAACTATACTCGTTCCATTACAACCATTGTTTTTGTTATCTATTGTAAGTGATCTATAGGCTATAGATCCTTAGTGATCTGAGGATCTTAGTGATCTTAGGCCTCTTTGGGTTACAAAGATTGTTATTATACAAAACTTCAACTTTTACTTGCATTGCTGAACTAACCTTGTTACTATTTAAACCTGTACGCCTACTTACTTTTGTAGTGAATGCAGTTGTTAATGTTCTATTGTAATACAATGATGATCAATGGAGTTTTAGTTTTGATGATCCATTATCCATGATGTACAATTTGAACTATGGATTTTCTAGCTTTGGACGTTGATCTTTCTATTTACGGACACTGTACCTCTGATTTGTTATAGAGCAGACAATATCAATTGAATAATGGTAAAAATAGCGTCAGGTACTTTATTGAATCTTTTTTTTAAACGAGAAGAATGCCATATTTCTATTACAATCACGTTTGCACTTCCACTACAATTCCTGTAGAAGGGTTCTAAAATTGGAAACTAGACTTACCCTGTGCTTGCTTTTTGAGTTCACTTTTAAAATAATACGTATTTTGCCGAAACCACTAAATTTTCAATGATTCCATTTTCTTTGAACTATGAGAACAGCAGTTATTCAATGGAACCATCATAATACTCCAATCATAAATATTGACAACGAGAGATAATTTCGGAGACAGAGCTGAAACGCCGTTAAATCATGCAACCAGTATTTTGACTCTGTTGTATTCTGTATTCCCCATTTTTGACCAAAGTGTGAAATACGCTAATAAAATCTTCACCTGTGGGAACACTAACATTTGTTTTGGCGCTAACAACCAAATTGACCAAATATTAAGGCCACACGGGTTGTCATTAATTCTGAAAGTTCTTCGATATTTGAGTACTTTCAATGTCACTGTATGTATTGCTTATTTATATCTGATACTGAGTAATGAGAAACATCCCAATGAAGTTTTCAATTTCACAGAGATATGAGAAACATCTCATTAGCGTCAAGCACAGCGAGATGATCTTCTTCAATCATGCATAAAGCGTATGACCCTGATTATTATTTACACTTTTACTTTAAACTAACAAGCTTCAGTTTACTGTGGCCTCTACCCCTCTATTACTAAGAAATAAGGTTTAATCAAGTTTCCAATCCCACACAGAATAGAAGTATCATTACTCAAAATCCAGCATGAAGAATAATGGTGAAATCATCTTCATATCATGTGAATGACCTTGGGAGCTATTTTGAACTGTTACTTGGTGCTGGAATATGGCTGATTTTTGCCTCCATTACAATATTCGTCCATCCATCTTGATCCATGACTTCTCCGCTCACATCTACCAGTCCACGTCCTGTTTCATTCTACACTTTCGGTTCAAGCATGACCTTCAATTTTTTCTTGTTAGTTCAGTTCTCTTCAGATCCTTTTGCTTCATTATATGTATTATTCGCATAAATCAATCAATGAATCAACTTTAGTGTACATAACACCACACATTTACTTAAGTCGATTTTCAATTATGTATTTTGCGATGGACAATTTTTGTAGATGTGAAGAGACGTTGATACCACGGATGTCTGTGTTGATACATTATACATTTTCAATTCAGGCTTAATCCTGATAAGTTTGCATCGAACTTTTGAAACCTTGAGGCTCGGTTGCACAGAAGCCTGTTGAATTTTGATTAAATGCCAGGAGAACTAGCCAGAGAAGACTTTTCCAAAAAGAGGTCTTCTCTGATTAGTTCGCGTGGCATTTGATAACGATTAAAATTTAACACTTTTAAGCTTTTGTGCAATCGGGGCTCAAGGTTAAAATTTGAGCTTTTCGTAAACCGTTTCGGAGCACGGGGTATATACTAGTAGATAATGATAATTATACGCAAGATATGATAGTAATAGATATTTCCAGAATTCAATATTATTAAACTTATTGTTGGAAAAGGAAACCCACATGATTTTTCAAGTATGAAATTCAAGGTGTGAACAAAACAGGGTGTGAACATGATTTTTCAAGTATGAAAATCAGGGTGTGAATAAAGATCAACTATAATGTAGAGCATTCTCAGCCACTAGCACTTCATTGAAAAAAAACGCCACTACAAAGAGACAGAGATAGAATACATTATTTAACAACCAGATCTTGCGATTGTGTACTTCACGAAAAAACGCATCCACAACCTAGCAAACTTTATTATAAACAATATTACTGCATTCCACTATGAATGTCTATGCTAATGTGGATGGTAAACCGGTACTTGTATTCATTCCATTGATGGTAACAGTAAAAGTGAATTGAGTGTTGGCGAACCAGTCATGCAAAAGCATATTACTATTACGGTACATATTGTTTGCTTGCTTTTTTCAGATTATAGGAATTATTTTCTATTCTCTAGGGAATTTTCCCATCGGAATTGAGCATGGAATATCAGCTTCAATATTAGAAAAGTTTTACAACAGCCAATACTTTATAGTGAGACTTTGTGACTATCAAATTAATGAAAGCACTACCCAGTTTATCACTTATTCATACATAACACTAAATTATCATGTTTCACGATCATTTTTTTCAAGAGATTTAAGACACAAATAGCGAGATAAGATTCCTTCCAAGGCATTCTTGCACAACTAAACGTGGTATAGAATATTATTTATGAATACTGTAATTAATTTTTTGTACTTTCCAAGAAACATAATAAAGTATCTTAATAACACTATATTAAATTTAAAAAATGAAACCTACATTTTCCTACATAATAATTTCTATTCACTTTGGATTTTTAGTTACTCTTCATATCTCCAAGCTCGTTTCTTAATCGATTAAGGCTCAGAAGAAATAACTGTAAATATTTTTCACCTAAAGGGTTTCCCAACCCGATCGTGATACAGCTACATCACTAGGTATTTTTAATGCTGCCTTGAGATGTAAATTGAGATACTGATCACTCATAAAATTAGAAGACACTTTCTTAGTTGATAAACTTAGGTCAAAGCTAGTTAAATTAGTTATAATCGACATTGCTATCAATTCGAAATTCTGTACTTATTAAATTCATCTAAATTAGAAATTTGTAGTTTTTTGGACTGAGAAGAGAGTTTTTAAATTCTGCGTAAAAGACTAAGCACAAGGATTGCTTTATTATTATTTCTCTCACAGTTTATTTCATATTTGATGTCATCTTTGCAATTAAGAACAAAGAATGAAGAATTGTACTTCGTCACTCTCCTTTTATTTATTAAGAATCTCCAATTATGCAAATGATACCTCTTCTAGCAGTTATTTGGAACAATTTAATGAAAATTCTTTAATTTCATTTAAGAATACATTTTTTGTTAGTCATAGCTGTTACTGAATTACCTCCCATTCAATCTTCCAAAACTATCATACACAGCATTGCAGTATGATAAAAATTCTTCAACAATTCTCCTCAATTATTCACACAAGAGTTGCAAGCAGAGCTTTATGTACTCATCAATTACATAATGCACTCAGATTACCGTTTTTAATGAAGGAAAACTCCACGCCCTTTGATCTCACAGCATCCATTCCCAAAGCAATAACCGGCAGATTATGAGTGCTGTGACTCAGTTTCGTTATTGGAAGACCATACAAATGTTACATTCTATAATCTCTGCATACAACTAGTTGGAAAACCAATTTTGCAACGGCAGGCAATATCGAGCTACGGAAGCTGCAGCTCGGTAATAATTGCCACTATGTGGACTTTCAAATGAGCAATGCAATGACGGGACCCAATCCGAACGGTGATTGCAACTTTTAACGATAGCAAACTCGGTAGACTTATCTTGTGCTAGACTTTTATGTGGTCTGTTGTCTGTTGAAGAGGAGTCTCTGTGAGTAAACCGGGGATTAAATGACGGGCGCAATTGAAGTTAGAGGTGAACGAGTGTGGAGAGAGATGGTGAGAGATGGAGCGAGAGAGAATAGCAGGGAATCTGCCAAGCTGTGGGATGGTGCAAGAGAGAAAGGTCCCAGGCATCCCACGGTTCACTCCAGAGTCTCTCAGCTGCATCTACAACCTCAAATCCAACAGAAATACTTTTTCGCGTTTTTGTCCAATCAGTGCGCATGCGCTAAACGACAATAATGACACGCCTCAAAAAACTGTTTTTTCATGAACACTTTAGCAAAACTATCATTGGAAATGTATGCTATAAAATATTTATTATTTATCCACCAAGTGATTACTTTGCTTGTGTATGAAAATGCTTGCTTGAAGAGTTCTTTTGAGGTTTCATTCTTCTATGTATGATTTGTAAATTAGTGCATATGTGCCAAACCACATGAAGTGTTTTTCAGGCGTTTTTGCACTAACAGCTCTGGATTTCATAACCAATAACTGCTTTACGAAAAAATGTTTTAAGTGGAGCCTTTAGGGCCAAGCCACATGGAGTGTTTTTGCACTGGCAGCGGACAAGTTGGCAGGGCAGGAAGCTCTCCGATTCGCTAATTATCAGCTGATTGGGTTGGTGTTCGGGAATTAGCTGATAATCAGCAAATCGAAGAGAGGACTCGTTTGCCGCCAGTGCAAAAACGCCTCAAAAAACGTTAGCAACGTTAGTAAAGCAGTTATTAGTAATGAAATTAAGAGCTGTTAACTACTTCATAACTAATTATAATAACATAGTACCAATCAATAGTTAAGTTAGCATCACCAGCGTCCTGTACTTTCATTTCTTTGACTTTAAGTTTATTTGACTATAATAGTCTAAATACTATTACCTATGTGAATTAGCTTCGGTTTACTAGCAGAGAGATTTATGATGCTTGAAAGCATTATTTTAAATCTTTATTACTTTTCCACGGATTATTCTTGTTTTCTTTGCTTTTACTAATCAACAATCAAATATCTGTTGTTAATCAATAAGATCAGTTTCATCCTTCCAGACTTCAAAAAATGTCCAGGCTTTCATAGCTTGTTCGTACCTACTGGAATGGGTCCAGATTGGCGAACAGTTTTCAAAAACATCAATCTCGTTAACCAAATTAAAACCTGTACATACAGTAAAACTGGAGCAAATTGATGTAGTGGAAACATTCCAAATCCTATTTGGAAAGTTTATTTAACTTCAAGTTTAACGCAATATGAAGTATAAACAAAACACAACCATGTGCAAGCAAGCATAACCTGAAACAACAAATGACAGCAACAACCAACAGGTCCTGCCCTAATGACAGCTTGACTGACTGACTGCAGCGCTACACTTTCGACTGGTAGCGAGGACTTGAACCAGGAAAACTCGATGAGAAAAATATTATTGTATACCGTGTGTTCAAAAAGTCTTGGAACCATCAAAATTTAACACACCAATGAAGATGAGGAGCTTAATTGGGCAGCAATTGGCAAGCAAGCAATTGGACAACAATTAATCTTTTGCGTTAAGAAGCAATTCCAACCCTCATCCCCATGTGATATTATTTAGGGGTTGCAACTCAAGATTTTCACATGTGACCCCCCAACCTTGTGATACATCATTTCAAAGATCATATTCAGGGAAGTAGCAGTTCATATGTCTCCTATCCAAAAAAACCTTGATAAAAATTCATTACGACATTAACAAAGGCATACCGTAGGTTTGTGTTGAAACATCAGAAGCAATCAAAATATTTGAAGTCTAGAAAGGAGTGAACAGGAATGGAAAACAGATGAAAGTCCATATATAATTATTTCCTAAAGAGCTTGAAATGTTAGTTTTGTAAAGGTGAAAAGTAACCGAAATTAAAAGAATTAATGGAATAATTTTTAATGAAAATAAGATTTCAAAAGAAGTAATACCAAGCACAATGAAGAACAAACAGTTCAATAATTACTGATAGAGAATTCAAAACCAGTGGCAGGATTTATTTTATTTATTTATTTATATGGCTTTTATCGGCAGAGAGATCCTTTTGGATGTTCTGCCTTGCCGTATTACTGCAATGTCATTTCCTATCAGCACTCAAGTTTATAGATTATGTATTGGGTTCTTCATGTTTTCTCACTAAAAATTTGCACTTTGACTCCCTGAGTTTTTATTTTATGAATTTTGAAATCCAGAAAACCTATTTCTAAACACAAATTCACATCCAGCTGCAGGATGAAACAATAAGAGAAGTAATTGATTTTAAACTATTTGTGAATATATTTTTGGCAATAAATTCAAATTTCATAAAAGCATGAGAAGAATATTTGGTTAACTTCTCTTAAAGATCAATCGCCACTTGTTTAGAAAGATTGATTGGAAAATTAGTCAGTTGTGCTTCATGTTATTTCTTCTAACGAAAACATGATCAATTCCATAAAAAATAACGTAGTAATATGAGTGAAATTTTCCATATTACTGCGTTTTTACTTTGTGGATTTCAAACATCGATACATCCATTTTACTGATATGGTTATGATAAATATGGAAATTTCATTTCATTATCTATTTATTTCTTATTGATTTCCCATCATCGTTGATCTATCACAATCTTGTCAAATTTTATCAACACGTGATAGTTAGCCAAAGACCGAAAAGTAGTAAAAATCTACAACGAAAGAAGGGGCAAAACGAAGAGATCTTAACAACTCAAATGAACCCGCACTTGTAGGTAAAGTTTTCGCATTCCTCCCATTTCTTCGGTTATTTTCTCCACACATGCAAGAATTACAGATGGGATATAAGAAGTTGTAAGAGCAAATAATTTAATAATATTTGGAGGTGGCGCACGTTTATTATACAAGTAATATAAAATACAAGGACGAAGCACAAACATACAAAAATGACCGAAACATAATCAAACGAAGAAGAGCGATGAAAATTGAATAAATAGATGAAAGCAAGAGTATAAGAGATGAGATGAAAGAAGGAGTAATAGCAAATAGGTTGATAATATTTGTGTTGTGGCGTCAGGAGCTGAGGACAGAGGAAAGTGAGAGTGGAAAGGAAAGCCGTCTGAGAATCAGTTTCAGTTGTATTCAAGTGCATTGTATTGTTATTTGTCGGTGTGTGAGTGAAGACGCAAAACCAAACTGAAAAAAGTAAAGGGAGCAGGCCTAATGTGATACTGGAGATGTGTGAGATTCACCTCAAACTGACAGCATTGGCTAAATAGGTAGCATTGATGTTATGTATATGGAATTCTGACAGTTTAAAGTGAGTCTCTCCATACAAATCTGTGTATGCATTGCAAGTCATATCAGTTGCACTGCTAAATAAATGCCACATTAGATATGGACGATGCAAATGTCAATGTCTTGCAGAATTTCAGTTGCATAGCGAAATGGCTGAAGCAATAATTTGAATTTTTTTTTGCAATGGACCTACTTTGATTTGTTTGGCAAATCTAGATTTAGAAATTGTTCTACCAACTCTTTCATTTAATTATATCAATTTCTATGAGTGAATAAGATTGACTTTTTATTAAAAACATTATTGCTTAATCTGAACACATCCATGCATGTTTTTAAAATTTCAGTAGAATATTCAAAACTGCATGTCATAGTCGTTCTTTGTTGATTTATTGTTATTGGATTGACGAAGCTGTAAATTAGATGTAAACTAAAAATAGTTTAAGGGTGTTCGGTACACTTTTTGATTATTTAAATTGGATAATCTTTTTCAATATAATTGCTAAGATCATATAAGAGTGAGAAAAAGTGGCAACTGAAATTTTCCAGTGGTCTAATATGCGAGTTATGGGTTGTTGAAGTGCTAACTTTACAGATTCCGTTTTCTTTCCAGATCATAAACGGTTTCGACTATATTAAAAGAACTTTTCTTGAAAATTCAAAAAATGTATCTTTCCAAACTAAAACATTGTATTCCCTATATCGTTCATAAATAAAAGGTAACATTTTTTGTAAATTCGATAACTTGTTTATTTTGGCATAGATCGCGAAAAAACGCATATTACAACTAAGTCAATGATATTATACTGAATGTATTAAAAAAAAAACTTCAATGGAAAATTCGAAACTGTTTATGATTTGGAAAGAAAACGGAGTTCAACACTTCAACAACCCATAACTCGCTTATTAGACCACTGAAAAATTTCAGTTGCCACCTTTTCTCACTCTTATAATGATCTTAACAATTGTATTGAAAAAGATTATCCAATTTAAATAATCAAAAAGTGTACCTAACAGCCTTAAAGCGAGTTCTTCAGCCCGTGGGGTTGAGTTTGGTATCATTACTAATACCATTCATGCTCAAGACATGTTCAATTGAACACATTATCGCCACTGTATAAACATTTTTACAGAGGTAATTTTCTCACAAGGGATCCAAAATACACACTCAGGCTCAGGCACAAAGAGCGGTCAGGCGATCTGAGTTACAGCGTTCTTAACTGGATAAAGAGGATCTATATTTTATATCCTACTAAAACCGCTTTGACAACTGACTGCTCTCTGTGTACACACCCCCTTACTATTGTGTGTTTCTAGTTTCAGTGAAAAGTAAAACTAAACAAAGATACATAACCAAAGGCTACAGTGGGTGGATTGAGCTTAAATTTATTTTTTTAATGGGATATTGGACATCAAATTCAATGATAGTGTTTGAAGCTATTTACATCAAAACCGTCATTCAAGCCAATAAGATCCATTCAATTCTCAAAAATATTTTGTATTCGCATACCACAAGCCCCAACTCACACACCCAACATCAGCCTAGTTAAGTAATAACATGTGAAGTTTTTCCTATCGCAAAACTGATTATCCACTGATAGTTTGTGCAGTAGTATTAGTATAGCGGGTGCATAGTTGGTGCATGTCATAACCAGTGCGCACCATAGTTTAATAATCCTGTTGCAAACTAAAACGTGCGCGCGCAGCTTGCGCAAGTTGGTATTGTTTGCTAGCTGTATTCCGTGTTCGTGCTTCTAATTAGATGCGTCGAAATACTACTGTTGCAGCCCCTTATTAATTAGTATGGCGAGATTCACGTGAATTTGTCAGCATTCACAAAGATTAACATCAATACTTGCAATCCAACCAATGCTGACAGTATGAAGCGAACAGACGTCGCGACGACCTATTCAACCGCTTAATTAATATCAATTCAATTACTTTACTGTGCGAAATTAATTTCATGTTCCATATCCAATGAGTAACCAACTATTTCTCCGCTATCAATTTCAACATCGGGCCCAATTTTTGAAATCGGGATTGCGTCTCTTTTTTGCAGCAATAGGTCAGGTTGTTGGGAGTTGTGGGTGTGTACTAGCAGAGACAATACAAATCAAACTTCTCATAACTATAATTAGGGGATTCTTCTACCTGTACATGTGCCACCACAAAGGTTATTGTGGATCTAAATCTAAAAATATTGAGACAAACAACGAGAACAAAGGGGAGAAAAAAGAGCACGAATGAATAAGGTATTTGAAATTGAATAAACTATACACAATTAAAAACAGTGTAGAAGAAGACCTTAAATTCAAGAAAAAATCGCATACAGAATAATGTTGGTGAGAGGACAGTCATAACTCACGAGGAGATCCAGGCCAGCTTGCACTTGAAGTTTAGCCAACATAGTTTGTAATTTACTCTCTAAGGATGGCCTACTAACCACCTTGAATTAGCTAAGTTATTGCAGAATTAATTAGCCACGTTCCTAGTAATTGAATCAATATTATTATTTTGTGTTATTTTCCAACAATGGAGTAAGAAACTTAAATAAAGCATGTTCAACGATGCATTTGAAATTGCTAAGTCAATTTGGAGACCCAATTTTGAAGATGTATGTGCGGAATATAGAGGAAGGATGAGGGAAATAAAAAGGAAATAGAGATGAAGGGTAGTGAGGTTAGTGTTAATAGATAATACATGATAGAGATAGTAAGGATAATGAATTCACCTTAATATCTCCTTCAGTAATTTAACAATAATTATTTTTATAGTAGAATTCATCACCAACTCATTACACATGCTCAAGTCTCATACGCATGAGTGAGATAAGAAATCTCTACAAAAATACAGATAACATACATGAAAAATTGAACTATATCTGGTCACTTACGTTGATATTTTTCCCATATTGAATTCCAGTTTCATAACAAAATCTCCTAATATCTCATCTCAAACCAGCCAAATCTTCGATTGAGCTCAATACCTTTCACCCTGAAACTCAATCCATAGATTACTACAAGCTCTATCGACTATCACAGCCTAATTGACAATAAGACCCAGATTCCCAATCCAGAAGATGTGATTGGTAGAAGTTCTGTTGTTTTGGCTCCAGTTACTTCGGCGGCCAATGCTACAACAGCCTTGATCTACAAACAGTCGCAGATAGAAGAAGACTCCAACTAAAGGTCATCCCTTGCCATTCTATTGAATTCTGGTACTCTACTACTTGATTGTATATATATATATATAGCTCTGTTAAACCATATACACAATCGAATACACATCATAAAACTGTAGCAGAGAGATGAGAAAGCGTGTTGTAGTATATGCGATCACCCACTTTCCCATCGCACGCAAATATGCGCGTGTGAAGGTGGTCCCCAATGTTTGATATACAGTAAATACACATTATACATAAATAATACACAATGTTGCCTGCATCATTAGCGTTGCACGCCCGTTTCACACTAGTGATGTCGCGTCAGACAATTTCATGCATGGCTGATGATTAATTTACATGGACAATGATAGAACGCGGCCAACAATTGATACATTACACGGTTTACAATGGAAAATTAATAAATAATAGATTATTTTCACAGAAAGAGGACGCGGGTTCGTTGAGTGTGGTCTAGCCGATAATGAATTTGACGGAGATTGAAAATATTGTATCTGGAAAAGCTATCAGGTACGAGTGAAGTAAGCATTTATACATTCATTTATTGATCCCATTATACACAATTCACTAAAATTATCATTGAAACATGGTTACAAAAATTAATTTGTCGATAGAATGTGGTGATATTGTTGTAATGCGAAGAAAAATAATGGTAATTCAATTATCTGAGTAGGATGATTGGAAGGGCCGACGGTTTGTATGTGGGTAATAAAGGGAATTTATTAGGAACCGCATGGTTTTAAAAAAGCCACAATTTTTTTAATTTTGAACAAAAACTTTATTTTTTTCACACAATGTGTTCTACAACCTCGGAACTTTGAGAAAATTACAAAAATTTAGTAGCAAAAATAACATCGCGTAAGTGGCATCCTTCCGATTGAATACATGCTTCCAGACGTTCCCTGCATCGCATCTCGTAACATTACTCGTGGTATAGCTTGGATTTCTCTTCGAATGGCTTCCTTTAACTCTTGAAATGTGTGTGGTTTTTGGGGTTTCTTGAAATCTCGTGTTTACGCTGAAAAACAACACACATTGCAAGAGTTGAAGGAAGCCCATCCGAAGAGAAATCCAAGCCATTGCACGAGCAATGTTACGAGATGCGATCCGTAACTTCAGGGAACGTCTGGAAACATGACATGTATTCAATCGGAAGGACACTACTTACGCGATGTTATTTTTCTACTTAATTTTTGTAATTTGCTCAAAGTTCTAAGTCTGTAGAAAACATTTTGTGAAAAAAATAAAGTTTTTGTTTAAAATTTAAAAATGTGTGGCTTTTTTAAAACCATGCGGTTCCCAGTAAATTCCTTTTATTACTCACATACAAACCGTCGCCCCTTCTAATCATCCTACCCAGAGAATTGAATTACAATTATTTTTCTTCGCATTACAACAATATCACCACATTTCTAAATACTATCGATAAATTAATTTCTGGAAACATGTTTCAATGATAATTTTAGTGAATTGTGTATAATGGGATCAATAAAGGAATGTATAAATGCTTACTTCACTCGTAGCTGCTGATAGCTTTTCCAGATACAATATTTTCAACACCCTATATAAGGAATGATGATTTTTCCAATAGTATCCTTCATAAAGTGATAACCGGTTGAAGAGACTCTTAACAGAGATTGAAGATGAATGGACCTACAGCTTTAGAATGATCGAATGAACTCCATTTGGAAATTATTGTTAAATAGTAGAGCTTGTATCAGACGACCGTCCTTCCAAAGGGAGTACCAAGCGCAGGTAAATTAGCTGAACTAAATGCCTCTTTAATTATTTCTCAATTGGTTTGGATGTAATCAACAATGTATTTTGTTTTATTCAACTTATTCAACATTGGATGAAACAAATTTGAATACTGTTCAGCTGCAGCGTTATAGTAGCCCAATTTAAACTGAATTTCTAATTCAATTTTCTGGATTGAAATTCTCAAACAAATCAATTTTAATGTGCAACACTCGAGCTGAGAAACTTAGCAACTCCCATTGATCTAGTTGAGAAAAGCCATTCAGTGGAGACGCTCTCATCGTTATTCGAACTAACTATGAGGCAACACAACATCCTGACCTTTGACAAGAATATTGATAGAGGCAATTGGGTTCAGACTTACACTGTTCGCTATTATAAGACGGTAAAGTACCCAGTAGCCGGAGCAATTTCAATTTTCAACAAGCTCCATAAACGAGATGGGAAAGAGAAAGAGAAAAAGAAGAAAGTAAGAATTGGTAAGGAACGTGAGTCAATAGACTTTTAATTGTCGCGAGATACGTGAGTGGAGTGTGATTTTGGAGATTTTTACTCTTCTTCTTCTCCTCCTTCTTGTTCGCCTTCTTTTCCTTACATAAGACGGTTGGTCGCATCTCCCGATCTCCAAACGACTTTCATTATTATCGTCTTCCTAATGCAAATAAAATTAGATGGCAAAAGCTTAATCACCGTCATATTTAATTCTCTGGCTCTTAATCTTCAGCTGGTTACTGCTATCATGAGATGAGGTAACTTGAAACCAGTAGCATATTGCTCTGTACAGAGTGCTCACTGATTAACTACCAGTAGTTGATTTTGGTTGGAATTGACTTGAAATTAATTCTCAATGCTTCGTAAACATAATGATTTCTCTCAAATTTGAGAATTGATTAAGTACCTACGATGAATAATTTTGAGCTGATTATTCCTATTGTGATATTAGGTAACATGAAATCACTAGTACACAGTTATGTGCTGAGTGACAGCTGCCTAATTACCAGTAGATAATTTTGGTTGGAGTTGAATTGAGTTAAACATTTTCTAGCTGCATTTTCCTATTCTCCCAATAAATAAAGAAGTCATTCTATTCTATTCTATTGTGAGATGAGGTAATCTGTAGCACAGTAGACGTATAGAAAACAGCACTCAACTAAGTACCTACTAATCATCCAAGCCTTAGCTCCAATTGAGCTAAGTTGTTTGATGTTTTTGTTAAGCATGACAAAAACATTAGCTAAGTTTGATGTTTTTTAATCATAAAAAACAACAGAATATGTACTGTACGTACTAGTACTAGCTAGTACAAATGTATTCATTTATTAATTAAGCATACGGTACTGTAATATCTGAACAGTATTGTCATCTACCATACCTACCGACTTGTCTTAAAATTATTGGTTAGAGCTGATTGAATTGATTACTTAAATTAGGCAAGAGTTGATTTGAAATCGACTTGATTTTCAATGCCACAGGCATTATGATTCCCAATTATCTAAAATTAAATAAGGTAGAATAATCCTGCTTTTGAATTCAGATTTTTAACTGTTATGTGTATTCTAACATTTATAAGAGAAAATATGACAATTTTAGTACACATCTCGGACTCAAGTTGAAAGAATCTGATCTTAAATTCGTTGACAATATTCGAAGAATATGGTATATTTCGAAATGATGTGACTCCAAGTTACAAGAGTTCTGTTCTAATGAACTTTTTTTGCTATGTATTTTCAATTTATTTAAGTTATAAGTTTCTTGATTTTTTTGAAAGCTCTTCATTAAAAGTAAGAAAAAGTATGTTAGGTAGAACCACATAAAATAAGTCCTATAGAAGTCCTATAGAAATAAGTCCTATAGAATAAGTCCTGGTAGAACGGTCTAAAGTTCATATTGATCACACACTTAGCCTTCATTTAGAAGTTTACCAGAGAGGTGTCAGAAACAATTTATCAAACATCACGTTATCAGTGATCAGTGGTCATCTCTGATCTGTAATAAAGGTTACCATATTATTGCTTCATCATCAAAGACTAGTTGTAATTCTCATCACCGAGGCCCAATAAAAGTCTCGTTCAGTTTTCGAAGATGCCAAACATTTTCGGCTCGATAATAATTCAGAGCCGATCAAACGAAATTACTTGACATTATTTTGGATGATCCATGAACTACTCATCTTTTCGGCGCGATAAAATTGAAGCTCCGAAACCGGACACGATTTTTTTCAACATACTTATGTAAGTATTTGTATTGCAAATGTGCCGAAGATATTGCCGTGAAATTATCGAGATTTGTGATCGATTCGATTTCTGACTCGGACGACCTACTAAATGGAGACGAGATGTTCTGTGAACCAAACAGTTTTGATTTGGTAATAAGAGGAAGATTGCCTTTGATTGAGACCAAGCCAGGTGTGTCTACAAATACACAACATAGTATATCACATCGTTCAACTCTCGAATATTTCTGGAGATGAGCGGATGATGAGTGAGATTTGTAACATTGAGTACTTGGAAATATTATTGGGACGATTACAAATAACAATTGGAAAAATAAAATTGAGTAACCTACTTAAAAATATTTTTGATTATACAAACTGCAACTGACCAAATTAAATGCTAGGATGAGAATCGTTGATTCTTAATTTGTTACCTTTACAAAGTTTTTGTATATAAGGTCCAACACGAAATTGCAAAAAAGGGTTGAGGTATTTACTTAGTATTTCAACTCCTCATGTTCTTGGTATAATTACGTATATTAGTTGTATGTATCAAGAGAAGTAAAGACATTAATGGTGTGAAATATGGAAACTGAAATTGGTTGCAATTGATTGATTTCCAGTTGCAATTGCACTAGAAAAAAAAGTGAGTACTTAGAAATATTATTGGGGCGATTAAAAATAGCAATTGAACAAATTTAAAGCTGGAGATGAGAATCTTTGATTTTATATTATTTATTTTTACAATTTTTCTGTATAAGATCAACACACAATATTGCAAACGCGTGTTAAGCTAATTACTTATTAGTATTTCAACTCATATTATTATTAGTATAGTTATGTATAAAGTAGTTGTATGTATCAAGAGAGTGAAAACATCAATGCTGTGGAATATAAAAACTGAGATTGGTTATATTCAAATAATTCAATTTCTATCCGACTCAGAACAGTTTGAATTTCACCAATGACATTGTTGCCACCAATGACATATTCTATACATTAATACAAACAATCATATTCTAGTAGGTCCTTGAAAACTTACAAATGAAGAATCACCCAGATGTCCCAAAAGATTGTAAGACACTTTCTTCAGTAATATTTTTCTAATAGTTGATTTCGAAATCGTGAATATTTATTTCAAACTAGTGATAGAACTATAAATAAATCTCCAATATAACTTCCAAGATCTTTACTATTGAAATTTTCTCACAATATGAATTGGACTTAATCACATGGAATCCTTATTTCCACCAATTTTCAGCTTTTCATTGCTTATTACCAACAAACGCGTAACTTCAGTCTACTCCTAACTGGATGCCTTCAGAAAAAACTGTGATATGAATATTGAGGCCAAATAGAATGACAACAATTCATCAAAAAATGAATAATTATTCGTCATTCAGTGGCAGGTCGGGTGTGAGAATGCATGACATTTTTATGCAATCAAGCAAATATAAGCTGAGATTCGGGTTTATGAGTTTCCTGGTCGAATTCCCAGCATCAGCCGAACAGAAGACGAAGACGGCGATCGCGTAATCGGGCCAAGCGCGCGTGTGTGTGTGGGTGCGTATGACTGATAATAATCCAGCTAAAGAGCCATCTTCAGTGTGAATTGGTGTGGTGAGATGAGGGAGAAGTAAAAAGAAACATAGGATAAGAAAGACACTCAATCCTCCATCAATCTCACGTGTCAAGAAGCACCATCCATTTATGTAAACTGATTAACATTTTTATACCCATTGCAAAATTCTACATTGATTATGAACCACATACAGAATCATTATCTTCGATTAGTGGGCTAATAATATGTGATCTACTGCCTGAAGAATAACCGTTTATTGAGAAGTTGGAAGAGTTATGGTTATGCACGTTATGGTTATATATTATTTTTGGTTATGCACGAGTGTTTCAAATGACCAACATTTAAATTTTTGTGCAGTATTAAAGGTGAAGTATTAGTATGAAGTGTTGTATATCATAGTTTCCAGTATGTAATTCAATCGAGATGGAGGGAATGTACGCTCGAATGCCTTTCGCATGTGGGAAGAATTATAAATGTAAAGAGTTCTCATCTTGAAAAAATTGAGAACTATCTCGCAATAATTGCATTCAGAATATTGATGTTAATTGAATTGAAAACTGTTCAATTTATTACAAGAGATTGAACAAGTACGCCTAATAGATCAATTTCCAACACATTAAACACATCTCCCTACTCAAATCACTGAACAAAAATGAAATATTATTAGTTTATATAACCATCTAAATATTTGTCCAAGGAAGTCATCCGAATTATTGCACTCAGTTGAATTATTTTGCGGACAATGATGCAGTTGCCACACACCGAAAAAACGGTGGTTCCAGCCAATGGCCACACAAACAAACATGCACACTTTACGTCTCTCTCCATCTCATTGCAAACAACCACGCTACCGTTTGTCTTTTCTCTTCAACTCATAACAATAATACTAGCCCACCATTTGCTTTCTCACTCCAACTCATTGCAAAGATACAAGTAAACCATTTGCCTTATGTTTTCAACTCATTGATAAGGTACCATTTAAGATGGGAAGATAGATGGAAAGAGTGAGAGAGACTTTGGGTTATCTGAGTGGCTGTTTTGGGTTATCCGAGCAGTGATTACGTGCCCTGGTAGGCAGAATAATAAGCCAAGTACTGGAATAACAAGTAGAAGGAGAGGAGTGTTGTCAGTGTTGTGATGCCCTGACAGCAGCAGTCATGAGAGCAGAGTGTCTCATTTGCATATAATGGAAAGAAGCGGAAACCAGTATGGACGATTTTCGCGTTCAACGGGTGCAGATGACGCGAAATAGCATTAACGTAACAGTGTACACGGTATGCAGTATGTCAACTTGATCGTTCACAACACAAAACTTGAAAAAAACTGTTACCAAACCCCTTAACCCACTGCCTTGATCGACTTGCTCCAGTTACGGAGGGAAAATTTGTTCCATTGGTATTTTAGATAGGAATTCCTTACATTTTATGAATGTTGTGTAATCATTCTTCAATATATCAAAACTTATGAGCTTTTAGTTATCTATTGCAGAATGCACTGCATTATTAATCAATGAGAACTAGTTTTTCTCATCTTTCTTGTCTTATGGAACTTGTTGAATATCCTCGTAAAATATTAGATTCGATTTATAGTGATTTGAAAATTATTAGTAGTTGCTGATGAAGTTTAGAATTGACTATTTTCACCCCTATGATTCAAATCCTTCAATTTTCTGTATCTAGTGTATCTTCAAACTGAATCAACATTGAAATAATTCTCGGAGGGAGAACATTTCTAGCAATTTTCGATGTCCGAGCTATGATGGGGGTTTTTCGTTGACGGTTTTTCTTCCGAGGAGGATGCCATAAGGATTGTGACTAGCAATTTTATCGCAGGGTTGTGTGGTTGATTAGAGGAATAATGATGAGATATGCCTATTGCTTGAAGAAAAAAATGTTTGTCATAAAACACATTATAGTCTACACAAACATGCATTGTTGTTTATTATCTATTAAGATAAAAAATGGAAAAGACGAATGCTTGCCAGTCAATGGTTTTGTCAGAATATAAAATAGAAAACAAAAATAATCAAACTTACAGTAGGTGTACCGTTTGATCTTAAATTGCTACATCCAGACATAGACTAAATGAATCAAGGGTTAAATACGAATATAAGGGTTAAATCTGTGATACAGGTCACTCCACCACTCTAAAGCATCCCTGTTTAATGTGATGAGGCTTGCAGCTCCTGTTGAAAAGCTATAGATTGGCCACTCATGCAATTCTGAGAGAGATGAAGGGTTAAAACAAAACCATCAAGAAATAATTTTAAAGCACATAACTTCAGTCAGTCATTGTGGCTCAGGCAGTCACACTTTCAAAGGGTAAAAGCGATTATTAATTGATATCACGCTTACAGCCGAGACAATAACTATTTTTTTCAAAATCACTTGTTAATTAGCGTGTAAGAATACTGATTTCTGTCAATCAAGAAGTAATCCTATTATATTAAGCGAGCAATTTCTGTATTTTTATAACTGGTTATTTATGTTCAACGGATCTCGAAAACGGCTCTAACGATTTTCAAGAAACTTGGAACATAGTAGGTTTATGATAAAAATTCGATTGCATAGGTCTCATCCTGGAAAAACTCGCTGAACGACATTAAAAGGATAATTCATCCTTGGCTGAAACAGCTGTGGATAGTAAAAAGGTGAGCGAGTGAGTATGTGAAAAATCAAAATCTCATCCCCGAAATTCATAAGATGACATAATTATGTGAGATAGATGCCAGTTGTGAGATATAAACACGATCATTTTAGAGAATATTGTGTTCTGTCATGGCTTACTCTATCTATAGTAGGCTGTGGTTCTGTTTATCAATAAATAAAAATAACGAGCGAAGCTCGATGCCCCGATATTATTATTATTACTTTCCTTGCCCTATTATCATAGGTAAGGAAAGTATTGCTTTCCGAAAAAAATGAAGGTACCCCATTTTCTATACGTTTCAAGGTCCCCTGAGTCCAAAAAAGTGGTTTTTGGGTATTGGTCTGTATGTGTGTGTGTATGAGTGTATGTGAGTCTGTGTACACGATATCTCATCTCTTAATTAACGGAATGACTTGAAATTTGGAACTTAAGGTCCTTCCCCATAAGGATCCGACACGAACAATTTCGATCAAATTCAATTCAAGATGGCAGCTAAAAAGGCGAAAATGTTGTCAAAAACAGGGTTTTTCGCGATTTTCTCGAAAACGGCTCCAACGATTTTGATTAAATTCCTACCTAAAAAAGTCATTGATAAGCTCTATCAACTGCCACTAGTCCCATATCTGTGAAAATTTCAGGAGCTCCGCCCAATCTATGCAAAGTTTGATTTTAGATTCCCAATTATCAGGCTTCAGATACAATTTAAACAAAAAATTCGAGGTGAAAATATTGGGCATGAAAATCTCTACAATTAATGTCCTGTAAAATTTTCACCTAAAATTGGAAATAAGCTCGAAGTTCGAGAAAATAAGATTAATCTATTTGCAAACTGTTGGCAAGTGTTGATTCTATTAAATCATTCACTATGAACAGATAGCAGACTTCATGTGTCTGCAGCGTTATTGTCCTGTCACCAGCTGGCTTAAATCTTCGAATAATAGACTAATTTAGATGCGCGGTAACACTAGCGTCAGTTGATCAATTTTCATAACGGCAAGGAAAGTTGTGTGAGTGCGCCACACCAGATTTTTATAAATTTGTGGAGAGTATAATTTATTCGAAGAGTATCTTTAATATGTGCAATATGTAACATGTACGAGAATCATATCATCTGATCGGGACGATCTCTTTTTTTCTGGTTCCCGATGCTTTGAGGATACAGTATCTAAAATATTATATTCGGATGATACCTCATCATACTCTGGATTGACTATATTTTTCGTACTGTATCCTGAACAAAACGTTTCAAATGATGTGAGCATTTTGCCATATAAAAGATAAAATCTAACCTCCCTAACCTTCCATTTTACCTTTAAACCCTAATTGAACAGAGCCTAATTAAATATTCTAATTTGCAACGGTGTAACTGACTATAGACTCCCTGTGTATCAATCAGCCTGCAAAGTTAACGCGATGCTGTGAGAATGCAGAAACAAAACGGCACTACGTCCCGCTTGTTTCAGTTTGGCTGGAATAGTCACTCGCAGATCAGAGCCACTCCCTATTCAAACTCATGTTTGGAAATTTAATAATTAAATTATTTTTGAATTTAGCATTTGGAACTTTAAATAGCTGAAACTTATAAGATCTAGTCTTGGGGTTGATTCGAACTTGGCCTGGCATCTACCGTAACATCATCCCTCAAACAATCTTCAAATGCAATTAAAAATGAAAAAAGGAGAAACTATTATATTCTATCTGGATGTTAATGTGACTTGAGTTAAATATTTTCAAACGTAACGATCTAACGATAACGATATAGGCCTAACGTAACAGAAGAGGTTGGTCCATGTTTGTCCATTATATGGTTAGTCTATAATAATTATTATTGTATAATAAATACAATTATTATTGTAATGTGTATAGAGTACACTATTTTTTTTATCATAAACAGAGGCTTCATTAGTCACGAAAGTGAGAAACGCCCATCACCTATCACCAGAACTAAAACCTATAACAACAATAATTCTCTCCACACTGAAAAACCAATTACCTAATGAAACTACGATTACACGCTTTAAAAATTGATTAAAACGATCCGCAACAAACTGTATCGATCAAAGAAAGTTCCGGATGTTTGATTCCTATAATTATCATCATAATTGAAAAATCCCATCAATCAGACAAAGGTGGGTGCTTCCTTGTACCCCATAGGGACAACCCACGCACTGAAAAACGTGCGCTTACAACCTTTCTACAAGCTCTACTACAACCACCGTTAGCTAGCACTATAGTGCAGTGCTAGATAGTTGGTATTACTTGTAGGCTACAAGACAACACTGGTACCAGCTATACATTGGTGGTGGGAAACATTCCAACAAGGAAGCAAGCTACGGCTCCTGAATTGCTAATAGATTTTCGTGATGGCCACGCTTATCGACTTTTAAACGAAGATCAAGGAAGCAGCCGACTAAAATACTTAATTGATCTGAGTTGATTGGGCGGGTTATGATGCTCATGATAATGTGGCCACCGACAATAAGCCGCGGCTCCCATCACGGTTTCGTAGGTATTTCTCGAAAAAGATCGTCACGATCCGAGTGTTTAGTTGCTTTCAAAGTGCAACAGCCACTTTCCCTATTGCCTTTCCTCCCTTCCTCACCCACCACCAATCGACAATGAAATAATTCTTCATTTTCGAAAGACATAATGTTCGAGTGTAACTGTTACCCGTCGTTCTTCTCATATTGCTATGCACACCATTCTCCTCTCCTTCTTCTCACTGAAGATATTTTTTATTCTCAGACGAATTTCTCCCGATAGTCGTGATTGAGTCTCGTGACAAAGCTGCCACTGACCCCCCCCCCCCTCTCACCCCTGAGGGGTACTCCAACTCCCCCCCTCCGCCCCTAGGGGGCATTGTCGTCCTTTCTTTGAGTGTGCCTCTCTGTATGACCTCTCCTCTGACCTGCGCGACTTTAAACTTCAACTCTGATTTCATTGTGCATTGCATCTCATCTTCCTCTCAGTCCTCTTCGCTGCAAAGGTTAGAAGCATGTGTCGACGGTGTAACCGGGTGGACGCTCTGCATGAAATAACGATTATTAGTGAGATAATAGTATTATCATGATGTGATCTACCGGTTGGTGCAGTAATAAGCATTTCAAGAAACTTTATGTCAGCACATGTGACGTAGCCGAGTACCCTCCGGGAATAAAGGCATTTATTTATTAAATGATTCCTGGGGAATGAAGCAGATTATAAGGAAAGTTAGAATAAGTTTTAAAAATGGCGTCTGGTTTATATTAGAAAATGGCGTTGACCAATGAGATCGAGTGGTCTTCATAGACGCCATTTCTGAGATGGAACTATGTACTCCAGACAATTGGATTTCAGGCTTGATAATCGAGCAAATGTTCAAAGAGAGCTATTTTTGAAGAGATTCTTAGAGAGAAATTGTTTCTTGAATTCTCTTTTCAACATCGATTTCGAGATTGAAATCGATTCTCGAAGGAATATTTTTTTCTTGAAATCGAAGAGTTTGGAATAGTAAGCTTAGGAAAAAAGTATTGTTGATGAGAATCAATGATTAAATTTTATTTTGTAATATGTTATTTCTCTTTATCAATTTTTAAAACAAGCAATGTGATTCTCAATTCAGAAGCTACTACGATGAATTCCACTTGCAAATAGTAAGCTCAAAAAAATTCATTGCAAAGGTCTTTATAAAAGTTTATAGATGCTTTGAAGTTAGAAGATTGTTAATTCAGTTTAGATTTGCATTCACTTTCAATCTATTGTTCCATATTTAAAACACTAGTTTCCAATAAAGTGTGTTAGTTTCAATAGTTTTGTTAATCAGTTGGACTGACACTTCATGAGCTTCAAAATAGTCCAGTCACTATATACAATGGAGCTAGCAATAGATATAGTAGTTATGATTTTCTTCTATATGCATTTGGATACGCTACTTTGAATATGGAAATTTGTAATTTCTTTGTCTATGGGATGAAGTACACTCAAGAATAAACTCTCCATTTTTCAAACGAATTTGACTTATGTTACGTGATTTTGGAACATGATACATGAGCCAAGAAGAATGAACTGTAGTATGAGAAGATCCGATCATTGTGTCATAAGTTATAAGTGATGGGAATTTTGATCCTTGAGGTATTCTTATGCTCGCCTCTCCACTAGGAAATACTGGTACATCTAAAGGTGCGTACAGATATACGCGCCGCGAACATGAGCAATTCACTTTTAATCAGCTGACTATATCTGTATTTTTACAGAAACGGTATAAGATATAGATATGAAAAGCTTGGCATCAGCTGATTAAAAGTGAATAATTGCTCATGTACGGCGCGTACGTACCTTTATATATGATAATACTAATGATTGAGCAAAATCTCAATGTGAGGATCACATTAATGTTAATTTTACATGATGGTTGAAACTAAAAACTGGGTGTTTTTCGAAATACAAGGAGATATAAATATCAGGTGTACCTAGAAGTCCATATGAGATAGAGCGTTCTACTTGGCCACAGGTTGTAGAACACAGAATTGCGCCCAGAGGGATTTCGAATAATACATTTAAATGGTGATTAAAAACTGAAATTCATCAAAATAGATTATTTCAAATAATTTCATTATTGGAAAGTTTTAACTCAGTACTCATTGAAGATGATGAAGTCCTAGTGATTTAATTTTATTCGAAATTTTATAATTTGAGAAAGAGCGGGAACGAGGTTTTCTGTCCCATGGCTGGATGTGGCGGAAAATTTGAAAATGAACCGTAAATACCAAGTTTTTGGGGCACACTTCATCTAGCACGCAATAAAAAATATTTTGCAATAAAATATTGGTTCTGGACTTTTCTTATGTATCCAAATATTATAGTAGAACATATTGTATCATTTGTATAATATATCATTATTGTTATTATCATTATTTCAATGGATATTGTATGAGTGTATCAATGTTGATTATGATTGTGACCTTGTGACGAAGCCTATTGCGATTTGTTTGTTTAATGGCAAATATAGTATTCTTATTTTAAAAATGGCGTCTGGTTTATATTAGAAAATGGCGTTGACCAATGAGATCGAGTGGTCTTCATAGACGCCATTTCTGAGATGGAACTATGTACTCCAGACAATTGGATTTCAGGCTTGATAATCGAGCAAATGTTCAAAGAGAGCTATTTTTGAAGAGATTCTTAGAGAGAAATTGTTTCTTGAATTCTCTTTTCAACATCGATTTCGAGATTGAAATCGATTCTCGAAGGAATATTTTTTTCTTGAAATCGAAGAGTTTGGAATAGTAAGCTTAGGAAAAAAGTATTGTTGATGAGAATCAATGATTAAATTTTATTTTGTAATATGTTATTTCTCTTTATCAATTTTTAAAACAAGCAATGTGATTCTCAATTCAGAAGCTACTACGATGAATTCCACTTGCAAATAGTAAGCTCAAAAAAATTCATTGCAAAGGTCTTTATAAAAGTTTATAGATGCTTTGAAGTTAGAAGATTGTTAATTCAGTTTAGATTTGCATTCACTTTCAATCTATTGTTCCATATTAAAACACTAGTTTCCAATAAAGTGTGTTAGTTTCAATAGTTTTGTTAATCAGTTGGACTGACACTTCATGAGCTTCAAAATAGTCCAGTCACTATATACAATGGAGCTAGCAATAGATATAGTAGTTATGATTTTCTTCTATATGCATTTGGATACGCTACTTTGAATATGGAAATTTGTAATTTCTTTGTCTATGGGATGAAGTACACTCAAGAATAAACTCTCCATTTTTCAAACGAATTTGACTTATGTTACGTGATTTTGGAACATGATACATGAGCCAAGAAGAATGAACTGTAGTATGAGAAGATCCGATCATTGTGTCATAAGTTATAAGTGATGGGAATTTTGATCCTTGAGGTATTCTTATGCTCGCCTCTCCACTAGGAAATACTGGTACATCTAAAGGTGCGTACAGATATACGCGCCGCGAACATGAGCAATTCACTTTTAATCAGCTGACTATATCTGTATTTTTACAGAAACGGTATAAGATATAGATATGAAAAGCTTGGCATCAGCTGATTAAAAGTGAATAATTGCTCATGTACGGCGCGTACGTACCTTTATATATGATAATACTAATGATTGAGCAAAATCTCAATGTGAGGATCACATTAATGTTAATTTTACATGATGGTTGAAACTAAAAACTGGGTGTTTTTCGAAATACAAGGAGATATAAATATCAGGTGTACCTGGAAATCCATATGAGATAGAGCGCTCTGCTTCGCCTCAGGTTATAGAATACAAAATTGCGCCCAGAGGGATTTCGAATTATACATTTAAATGGTGATTCAAAACAGAAATTCATCAAAATTTATTATTTCCAAAAATTTAACACAATACTGATTGAAGATAGGGAAGTCCGAATGATTTTATTTCATTCGAGATTTTATAATATGAAAAAATAGCAGGAACGAATTTTTCTGTCCCATGGCTGGATGTGGCGGAAAATTTGAAAATGAACCGTAAATACCAAGTTTTTGGGGCACACTTCATCTAGCACGCAATAAAAAATATTTTGCAATAAAATATTGGTTCTGGACTTTTCTTATGTATCCAAATAATATATTAGAAAATCAGAACTACATTATATATTGCAAGCACACCCCCTTTTTCATGACTATATTACTTAGCTATTTCGAACCTGGCCAGGTTAGCTGAGCCGACTGATGGCGTTGCACCCTTCAGTCTGCTAGCGCTACCTGGTCGTGGGTTCGAATCCCGACGCTAGGCATGAACGTTTGATCATCTTATCAAATAAATCAACCACGCTCTTTCCATTACCCACACACAAGCTAAAAAACTCATGTGGGCATTATCCACAATAAGAAAAGTAACCACTAATGGAAGATTTGGTTTGATTAACGAGATAAATTCTCTTCAAGCAATAAATTCTAAATTTTAAGGGGTTCCTCTATAATAATAATTATATAACCCCACTGAGTTGTCTATACATTATTCCACTAAATTCCATTAGAGTAGGAAATATGAGTACGTATAATTATGCACATAAATATTGTAAATGATCGAATAAAAATCTATGAATAATTTATTGTGTTTTTAATTATGGAACAATTCTGCAACATCTCTGACATCAGTATTCAATATCATAATTGCCTACTTCATCAAATTTACTCTTCAGGCAGGAGGCAGAACATGGTTGAGTTCTTTCTTAATAACCGATCTATCATAACAACATAAGTGAATGAGACAAAAGTTCTTGACACTTTATTTGATTCATCCATTAAGTGCAATAACCGTGGGGTTCACGAGAGACTGACAAGGGTAGTTTCACCTCGCTGTTTGAAACATTTGACGAAAACAAGGTGGATTTTAAACCTGCTATTAGGTTTGAAGATTCTGACAGAAAGGAAGATTCAGATTCATTTGTTTAACAAAACAAAATTCAATTTACGTTCTAGCGTAAAAAATAATTACCAGTAAGAGTAAAATAACATGATGATCATATTAACTAACAGACTGGAGAGTTTTACAATGATATTGAGCGAAGAAATATAATGAGATTTGCAAAAGATCTAAGAAAAATCGAAAAAAAGACAAAGATCAGAGAGCTTTTACATGGCACACTAACCACAAAATCAATCACGTTCAAGAATTAAATCTTTTAAATGAATGAATAATTTAGAATCTGCATAAAAAAATTGAATTCGAGTTTATTTGGTAGATTATATATGAAGAAAACAGAGGATGAGATAACAAAATTAATTTGAGTTTCTAAAGCTATTTTCTATATGAATGGGTGTTGCAATTTTTCTCCCACGTAAGCGTTGAAGATAAGGGTTTGGTTCGTAAAAATTAAAATAAAGTATAATGTAATGCTCATGATGATAAAAGATAAATCTCCAGTAATGCCGTTGTAGTTGGGAGAATCTTGATGATTTATGAGCCATTGTCTTTGAAGATGACATATCTACTGTACAATCTTCGTAACGTTGTGTCACTTCCAGATGTGATTATGCGAATTTGTCAAAAGGTTTTTTGAGAAACAAGTCTAATTGGGTGACTCTTCAGTAACTCTTCAAAATGTCACTACCAAGTAGTCAATTATTGCCTGTACTATGATTTAAATTCTTGGCACCTGAACAAGGTTAACTATCAGTTGAAATTCGCAATAGAGTTCATAAATAACACTCAATTGAACGAAAGTTCTATACGATAAAAAATGTGTAATTTCAAATATTCCTGATTCGTCAACAGGACCATTGAGTATTCAAATTACATAATAAAATTCAAATTACATCATAAAATAGACGAGCAAATACTCAATTATGTATGGATCTTGAGCGGATTTGTTTTATAGCGGATCATACCCACGTGAGCTTTTCGCTTGTGCGTGGGTGAGCGATAGTGCTAGGCTGAATTATGAGATGATCAAACGTCCATGACTTATTGATGGGATTCGGCGGGATTCGAACCCGCGACCAGGTAGCACTAGCAGACTGAAGAGTGCAACGCCTAACCAACTCGGCTATCTGGCCGGCTATAAGTGGAATGAATTATATGATAAATAATATAAAGATTACACTCGAGTAGCAGAGAATGAAAAAATCACAGTTCTTTTTGAAAAGAGTGAAGAGATCCAGAATTGATTTAGATATTTTAACTTGAGTTTGGACTTTGCCAGTTAAGTCACTTGAAAGTTTTCAGGGAAGTTATTTTCATACATTTACCAATACAGGACAGGAAACTAGGAAGAAATGCTTTTCTAGCTGGCACTCACTCATTAACTCAAATTTCAATTGTTCTACCTGACTCTCATGCAGTTTGGAATTGAATGAAAATATTATCCAATAAGTGGAGTTGGAGTTATTTGAGATTCTTCCCTACTTCTAAACCTTGCTGATTGAACTTTGTCATTTTGAATCATACGTACTTTTATTATTTTTCATCTCTATTCAAAGTCTTTTCAATGAGTTAAAACGGGTAGATGCATTTAACTGGGACATTAATATTAGGAAAAATATGTGTATTTTGTTCAGTTGAGGCATATTTATCAGGGATATTAGTAACTCTTCAGTTAGAGAGGGAGCTCACCAGTCACCCTTAACACTCGACAATCTATTGACTAAGAATATAATTACAAATGCCACAATTTTATTTCGGTATAGAAGAATAAATAAAATACGGTAAATTGAAAATGGAATACAATTTTCTAAAAAATTCTACTCCAATTAGCATGAATCTTTTAATCATGAAGATACGAAGCTTGTGTAGTTGCTCTAAGTTCTTGAGTTTTTATTATTTACTAGCAGGAAACCCGTGCTCCGCATGGGTCAATTTTAAAGATTGACAAACTGAAAACTTGAGGTAATGAAATCTTGAAGAATTGAAAATAGACCTATAACCATCCTCGGTTAATTAAGAATCTTTATGCAAAATTTCAAGTTAATCAGTCCAGTAGTTCAGACGTGATAATGAGTCAAACATAATTTTCCTATCCCGTACGTGTATAAGCCAGTTCCTTCTTTTATTATAGTATAGATTGCAAATTCAGTAAAAATATTGAGGTAGTGTCAACTTCATAGTTCTTTTTCAAATTTTATTTATTTATTTTATAATTTTATTTATTGATATTATGCACTAATGCACTCTATTTTCGTAATTTGTGATTTACATTGTTCAATACAACTAATTTTAATTCAATTGCTGCTTGGAAAAAATATTTTTCCCCCGTCTAATTATTAACATAATATTATACTCTTTTCTAGATAAAAATTAAGATAATAATAAAGGCCAATTGAACAATAACCCAGTGAACGGAATTTAACAAGCAAGACATTCTCTTCCATTTTATTCTGAAGCATCGGATAACTTGAAATCTCCAGCCAATCTGGGCTTTTAATTTATACACTTTTGCTATTTTACCACAATGTATCAACAGCAATGAACTCAATCTTCCATAAAACTGATATAGATCCCAACCACCGCTAGAATGATATTAATGATAACATCATCTTTCACTTTAAGCACATCCTTCTCAAACTATGAAACACACATACACTGTAAACCCTTTCAGCCCTTACCTTGGTGGTGAATCAACAACTCCCGCAGTTACACACACACGTGCTGTGAAGATTATCCGTGTGAGCACGGTCTCTCAAAAACTTGGCTGATAACTAAAGCGCGTTAACAAACTACTAGTTCATGTGTCAACTCATCAACTCTTCAAATATTTAACAAAAAACAAGGGGTTGTTAACTGTTTTTCTTTAGTCCATCAACTGTTGAATAGTGTTTAGTCCGTCAACTGTTGAATTTAGTAGTCCGTCAACTGATGAGAACTTTAGTTTACTATGAAACTGTTGAGGTACCCGGTACCGTTGAGAACAGAAAAACGTGTCGTTGAGCTGCAGACTCGAGCAGCGTTTTTGTGTTGACGGCAAAGCGCGCAAATACCGACTGACGCACACCGCCGAGATCCGCACACCAGCAAGGAGCAATCCTCCGAAAGGAGAAAGGAGACGCCGCGATAAAGGATGCGGGAGGAGGAAGGAGAAGAAGAGGAGTCTGCTGAAGAGCATCATCCCTCTCCTCACCAGTCAGCACTCCCTCTTTCTCCGCTGAGTGCATGATGCGATGCGGCCCGCAGTCGGTCAAGGCTGTTCTTGCTTTCTGCACATTTTCTTCTTCTTCTTCTTCTTCTTCTTCTTCTTCTTTTCCTTCTGCATCTTCTCATTTATTCCTTTTTTTCTTATTTGTTATGGGAAGGATGTTGATGAGAGATGAGTGCACCTACTGCTTTAGGTGGGTTCCGAGCCACTTCGGTGGGTTCTTCGTCATATTCACCTCCTTCATCTTCTTATTCTTTGTCTCCTTTCTCACCTTATACGTTTTTCTTCTCCAGTCTTCTTCTCCTATCTACTTCTCATGGTTTCTTTTTTACACCTTCTACCTTCTTCATTTCTTTTCACGTCCTCTGCTTTCAAGTTCTAATTCTTCTCCTCCTATATTTATTTTGTTTCTTCTTCAACTGAATTTCACACTTTTCCTTGCTACTATCTTCTTTATTGTTTTCCCTGCCACCTTTTTTACGTTTTCTCAATTCTTCTTAAGACTTATTCATTCTTGGTATCCTTACTCTTCTATTCTCCATCTTCTATCTCCCTCATCCTGCATTTCTTATCTATCTTATCTAAGATGCTACATCTTATCTATCTCTTATTACTAAAGCCTACTTCTCCTTTTTCTCCTGCCTATGCCATCACCATCCCATCCGGTTCCTTTCATATTTCTTGTTCATTTCTCTTAAGCACATCATAATAAAACTCAATCAATTTATAAATCTTTCATAATGTATGGCTTGATATTCTACCCTATAACTCGTCCTACCTCTTCTTCATCTCCTCCTTCTAATAAAACATGTCCCTTTTCCTTCGTCATCCTTTTACATTCTACTATTATCTCCTCCATAAATTACCTCTAAATTTAATATTTTCTAAATTTTGCTGAGTAGTTTTGTGTTTTGTTTTGGTTTTGTATATGTTTGGACTTTTTAACATCAAAAATAACTTTATTTATAACTGAAAAGTGTAAATTTAAAGTATTGTGCTTACTATAACCTTAGTGTCCGGTTTACAAAATGTTTCCCATAGGGGAACTGTGGACTATATACGTCGAGGTGGAACTACCCTTGGGACTTCCCACCATTGAAAACCATACGCTAATAATATTATATCTCCTCCATCTCACTTCTCCAAATTCATCTATCCAAAAGTTCATTCTATTCCTGATTTTTACTTATTTCTATTAATTTCCCCTCTCATGTTCCTTCTTTATCTCATATTTTCATCTCTTCCTCTTGTTTCTCCTTCCACCAATAACCTATTTTTCTTCATCTCCTAATTTTTCTTCTTACTTACTACTTTTAATTCTATCACTTCTCCATCTAGCTTTCTTATTCTCATTCACAGTTTCACCTTCCCTACCTTCTCTTCTAATTTGCTTTCCTCATTCAATCATTCTCTTTTCGTTTCCTCGACATCTCCAAGTTTTTCCTATCTTATGTTTCCCTTATTTTCTTCATTTCCATGTTCTCATTTCCCTTCTGAAATTATTTGTCAATCGCATTAGCTCTATTCTTTTCTTTTTTTACACTTTCCTCTTTCTGTTTTCTATCGTATTCTATTCATTCTTTCTCGTCCAACCCCTCTCCTTCTTATCATCCTCTTGTCACTTCTAACATCACCGCGATTTCCTCATCTATTTCTCCCTTGTTTGTCTCTTTTCCCTTCTCAATTCTATCAATCGCATTACTTCTATTTTCTTTTCTTATCCACTCTTTTTGTAACCTTTTATCTTTTTACTTTCCTTGCCCTACTACCATAGGTAAGGAAAGTATATTGCTTTCCAAAAAAAATAAAGGTACCCCAATTTCAAGTTTCCTATACGTTTCAAGGTCCCCTGAGTCCAAAAACATGATTTTTGGGTGTTGGTCTGTGTGTGTGTATGTGTGTATGTCTGTGAACACGATAACTCCATTCCTAATTAACCGATTGACTTGAAATTTTAAACTTAAGGTCCTAATACCATGAGGACCCGACAATAAGACATTCAATAAAATTCAATTCAAGATGGCGGAAAAATGGCGGATAATTACTAAAAAACCATGTTTTTCACGGTTTTCTCGAAAACGGCTCTAACGATTTTCTTCAAATTTATACCATGGATAGCTACTTATAAGCCCTATTAACTGACATGAGTCTCATTTCTGGGAAAATTGCAGGAGCTCCGTAATATTCTTGAGAAAAATGGCGGATAATTACTAAAAAACCATGTTTTTCACGATTTTCTCAAAAATGACTTGACTGATTTATTTCATATTCATACCCTGTATAGTTATTTATCAGCTCTATCAACTGGCATGAGTCTTTTTCCTTGGAAACTAATGGGGTCCACCCCATACTTGAGAAATGGATTTTGTAAACTCCTTCTCGTGCATGAGATAGGTAGGTAGAGCAGTTCATAGAAAGAACACATAGTCGAGATATTTCATCTGTAGAACAGCTGTTTTGACGACT